>NW_026522030.1:6250000-6875000 GCF_021234435.1 Artibeus jamaicensis
AAATAGATGGTAGGTTTCTCACAGTCAGCTATGAATAATTCCTTCTTCTCATTCCCCTTATAAAACCAAGCTCCTTTCATTCGCTATTGTTTCCTCAACCAACACTGAAAACACAAACTTAACGACTTTTAAAAATGAAGAAAGAAGGAAACATTGACTGAATGCCTAACAAGTCTTCATTTTAGGTATTTACCGAATGCCTAGAATGTTTTAGTGTTTGCACTGAAATTGTTTGTGTAATTCAAAAAAATAGACTCGAGACATAAATGACAGAGCCTGACTCTATGCTGGGGATTAAGAAAAATCAAAGACCCTTTGTCTGAATGAATGAATGACCCTATCTAAATTGAATAATAAGTACACTTTGAATAAACTGTATAGAAATCTCTTGCAAACAGAAAGAAAATTACACTATTAAAATTTTCTTTCTTTTCATTGTGGTAAGAACATTTAGTATGAGATTTGCCCTCTGGACAAGTTTTTAAGTATACAATACAGTATTGTTAACTACAGGTACAATACTGTACGGCAAATCTCTAGAACTTAATCACCCTGATTAACTGAAGCTTTTTACCCTTGGGGGAGGGAATATCTGTTTGCCTGATTGTAACGGGGTCAATTAAGGCTTCTCATTAGGAAATGACCTATAAATGGGATTCTGAAGGGTGAGTAGGAGATTTTTAGATGGAGGACAAACCATTGTGGGAAGCAGAAGCTGAGGAACAGCCAGTGTGGAGGCCGGGAGGGGAGAAACCGCAGGCCTGGCTCTCAGAGCGCTGAGCAGCCTGCTGTTGGAGCTCCAGAACCAAAGGGCGGTCAGAGCAGGAGGTAAGGACCAGGGCAGGAGGAAGGCCACGCAGAGGAGACAAGGACAGGCAACCACAACTTTCCTTCCTGAATCCTTTCCATCAAAAACAACTTTTCATATGCTGGTGAGACCGTCATTGCCTCACCTTCTGGTGCCATAATTCTAATGGAGAAGTTATCGACCATCCAGAGTGTTGCCTAGTTAAAAAAGCAGAAGAAACTAAGTCGATGTTTTTTAAGTGAAGTAGCCCCTAAGCTTGTTTCTTCAACTTACGAAACAGTGATGATAATACTAACGACCACCTATGACGTGGCTGCTGTGTCCCAGACCCCCTGCCGGATGCTTTGTGAGCATTGTCTCCTTTACTTTGAAAAAAACCAACCCTACCAGGTCGCTGTCATACTTACAGCCTGTCAAACAGGAAATGGAGGCTCAGAAGAGACAGTAAGGTCGAGTGATCAATATTACACCTGACTGTACAGAGGTGGGTGGGGACGGCTGCCTATTTGCTCAGCCCTGGCACAGCCCCCTTGGTCTCTAAAACAGCTCTGTCCTCTGCTGGTCACAGGCTTGGATGCTCCCAGCCAGATGGAGGTGAGAGATGTCACAGACACCACAGCCCTGGTCACCTGGTTCAGGCCCCTGGCCGAGATCGATGGCCTCGAGCTCTCTTATGGGATCAAAGATGTGCCTGGTGACCGCACCACCATTGACCTCACGGCCGACGAGACCCAGTACTCCATCGGGAACCTGAAGCCTGACACCGAGTACGAGGTGACCCTCACCTCCCGCAGGGTCGACATGGCCAGCAACCCGGCCAAAGAGACCTTCACAACAGGTAAGGACACATCCATCCCCCTCTGCACCGGGGCGTCTTCCCAACTCCTTTTACAGCAAGAAAGTAGAAAGGGAATTTTCTTTCCTTTACATTTTATTTTCAAATATTGTACTGGTTGACTGATTAATTTTTCAGAGAAAAAATAGCCAAAGTAACCTTTCATAGCAATACACACACACACACGTTATATACACATATGTACAATATATACATATATGTGTATACACATATATTTGCATGCATAGAAGGTGCTGGTCTGACATTCTCAGATAAAAGTTCTAGTAAAAAAATTTTAAATACAATTTTTAATAATATAATATATGGAAAACATGAATGACAAAGATGCCTCCTAACCTCTTAGCCTATGGCGTCCTTTTTAATGTTCCAAAGTGTCGATCAGTCATTCGGTACATATTTTTTCAGAGCTCAGAAAGCACTATATGAGTTATTAGAAATGCACTGATGAACTCAACAGATCAGTTCTTACACTCACAGAACTAATTTCAAATTTGTTTCTGTGTAGTTTTTTTAAGCACAAAATCTGAGGAAAGCACAAGTGACTAAAGTATCACTTATATTAATAATGGGGAAAGGTACAAAATATGTCACATTTGTTTGGCTTGTGCATCAGCTATTGAGACAGGTATGTGGGCCCTTTTTTCTCCAATGGTGAGAACCTTTCATGTCTCAGCTTGAATTGCAAGACTCCCACTCTCCTGGAACCTGGTGTTTTCAATACAGATGTCCCTCCCTCTCCCGCACAGGGCTGGATGCTCCCAGGAACCTCCGCCGTGTGGCTCAGACTGACAGCAGCATCACCCTGGAATGGAGGAATGGCAAGGCGGCTATTGACAGCTACAGAATTAAGTACGCACCCATCTCTGGAGGTGACCACGCTGAGGTCGAAGTCCCAAGGAGCCAACAAGCCACAACCAAGACCACACTCACAGGTGAGCTCCACATCGCAGGCCCAGCCAGTCCCGGGACACGGCCCCATGGGGCAACCCTCCAGTGAGAGAACATGGTACAGTTCCCAGCAATTCCTCTCCCCGGGATGTCGGTTAGTCTTGAGAGTGTTCCAAACACTGAAAAATCATAGCCTCCGGGGGAGGGGGTGCATTTGTATGATCCTCTGAAAGTCTTTCCAAATTGAAGCAGAATTTCAACCTGTATGTTCTCTCTTAGGCCTGAGGCCAGGAACCGAATATGGGATTGGTGTGTCTGCTGTGAAGGGGGACGCAGAAAGCAATCCAGCCACCATCAACGCAGCCACAGGTGAGGCACACCTGGATTCCCACTGCACCCCTCCCCCCTGGGGTGGCACTAACAGACACGGGGCTCCAGTGGCGGAAAATCTGCTTTAAAAGAAACAGTAGACGCTCCAATGAGAAAGAAACCCCTAGGATCATCTAGCCCAGATGTCTAACTCTAAAGTAACGTGAGCACAGCACACCCGAACGATGCTGACGCTGCTCTCTCAGGAAACAGAGCAGCGGGTTTCTTTTTAGGAAAAATTGCAACCAGACTTTATAAGAAATCTACGAACTTTTTAAAGTTTGTAACTCATTCCATGTTTTTTTTAAATGCCATCGACTCATGCAAACACATCTGTAGAGTTTCTGTTAGAATACCCCTAAGTTATATTATGTACCCTGGTCGTACCAATCTTAAGTGGCAGGAGCCTAGGTTAAGTCAGAACTTGCTCTTACCCATTACATCCTGAGGCTCTGACTTCTGGGTAAGGATAGTGAAGAGCTACCTGATTTGAAGGCATTGCTTCTTTCTTCAAGGTTTTTTTTTTTTTTTTTCTGGAAAACTTGCGAAAAAGAAAACACTTTCCTCTCTATCTCTCTGCCAGCCTCCTCCTGACATACCCCTAAATATTGTGAAGAAAAGGGAGGCTGGAGCGCAAGGGGGAAATAACTCATGCCTCACTGAGCTTCCTCATTAAGCAGGCGCCAATGCTGAGCACTTACATATTCTTTTTGATTGTTTTATTTTAAGGTAATTGTAGATTCACGTGCTGTGAAATAATAGAGACCCCCTAAGCCCCTCCCCCAGTTTCTCCCAATGATAACCACTGTTTAATTATAAAACAATATCACCTCGCTGGTGTAGCTCAGTGGATTGAGTGCTGGCCTGTTAACCAAAGGGTCACCGGTTCGATTCCCAGCCTAGGGCACATGCCTGGGTTTCAGGCCAGGTCCCCAGTTGAGGGGTACACAAGAGGCAACTACACATTGATGTTTCTCTCCCTCTTTTTCTCCCTCTCTCTAAAGATAAATAAATAAAATCTTTAAAAAAAACTCTAACATTTAAAAAAAAAAACCCACAATATCACAACCACGAAACTGACGTTGATATATTCAGATGTCACCAGTTTTACACACACTCACCTGTGAGCGTGTATGAACTTCTATGCAGTTTTATCACATGTGGATTGTTGAATGCCCCGCTACAGTCACGCCCTGGAATCGTTCCACTGTTGGGATCTCTCTTCCTTTTTCATAGCCACGACCCCTCCCTCCCCGTCCCTAACCCTTGGCAATCACTGATCTGTTCTCTGTCTCTATAATGTCATTTCAAGAATGCTACATAAAAGAAATCATATGGTAGGCAACCTTTTGAGATTGACTTTCACTCAGCATAATTCTCTTGAGATCCATCCGAGTTGTTTTTGTATCAACAGCCAGTCCCTCACAAATGCTCTTAATTGAGCAGCATTTCGTGATATGGATGTACCACTACATTCTTTTCAGTCTTCCGTAAATCTGGTGAGGTAATGTACAGCGGCATTTACAAAGGCAAAAGCTGAGACCTAGTTAGGTGAGTCTCCTGAAGCCACCCGGCCGGTTCACTGGAGGACTTGGGGCTGCAGCCCAGAGCCAGCTGACTTTCAGTCCCAAAGCAGCCTGCCTCTCAGCCTGAAAGGGGTTCATTTCTGTGTCTTCCTCCCAGATATGGATGCACCCAAGGACCTGCGGGTTTCTGAAGCGACGGAGACCACCCTGACCCTGATCTGGAAGTCACCACTGGCCAAGTTTGACCATTACCGCCTCAACTACAGCCTTGCCTCAGGCCAGCCAATGGAGGTGCAGCTTCCCAGAGACACCACCTCCTATGTCCTGAGAGGCCTGGAACCTGGGCAGGAATATGCCATCCTCCTGAGAGCAGAGAAGGGCAGGCATAGGAGCAAACCCGCGCGGCTAAAGGCATCCACAGGTGAGGTCAGCCCCTGAGCACCTGAACAGACACTCTGTTGATTGAAGGGTTGGCAGACCCAGCTGCTAGGCCGTCTTCACACACAAACAACAGATGGGAAGTCCTGCCACTCTCTCTACTCACAAAGCCCCTTTGAAAGAGCCACTCACTTATCTTTTCCTTTAGTCCACTGACTAGGCAAAGTTCCCTTGCTGGGTAATCAATAGTCATTTTTAACTACTTCTCCCTAGGAAAACTGAAAGCATCGGGATTTCTGCTTGTTTTTGGTTCTTTTTTTTTCATTTTATTTTGTATACTGTGCAGAGTCTTTTAAATTGTTGTCCCCTGCCCCCCTTAGCCTAACAATTAATTTACATTTCATTTTATTTCTTTTCAAGATGACCGTGACATTGGTAATCATTTTTTTAATTGTTTTTCATTAAATGTTTCTGTTCCAGGTCTTTTGCTTTCCTCTAAGGTTACCGCAAATTTACACACAGTCCTTGGAGCCTTCCAAACTACCCTTCTCATTTTCTCTTTTCTCTTAGTCATTAAGAGGGAATTTCATTGTCCCATGATGGTTAATCTGGCCTCCAGTGTCCCTTCTGGCCCAATAATTCCATACTTTGTACCTGCTGCCACACTTCCTAAGTGTCAAAAATGAAAAATACATACATACATACATAAATCAGTTCTTCATATATGAAAAATATGCACATATAATTTTGGCCCCCATATATAAAAGATGTATAATTGGAAAATGTTAATTCTTCAGGGTTTGACAAATAATAGTCTGTAGTTTCAATTTAATTCTTTCTTGAGAACCCACTGAATACATTGTACTGTGCTGATATTTGAGGGACAAGTGGGTCACGTACTTGACATTGTCATGCTGGCTCCCATGGTCCTGCTCACGGACCTCAGGGAAGGCCAGACATTCAGAATGCGAGATGGAACTCAATCAAGGAAAGGGGGTGATTAGAAGAATCAGGAGCCATGAGAGAAAGTGTCATGGCAGAGATGTTACTCCAGCTGACTCTCCATAAACAGAAAAGAGGGTGTAATGGACAAGTTTGGAAATGCTTCTGAGTCTTTTCCAAAGACTCACAAGTACCTTCACCAGCATATTATATAAATCTCAAATAATAGTCACTTAAGCAAAAGTTGGCTTCCTCTCTCATAAAGTAAATCTGAGGTTCGGTGATTCAGGGATAGTTTCAAATTATCAGTGACTCCAGCCCCTTCTCTCTGTGTTTCTCCATTCTTGGCACCCATTCTCAAAGTCACCTCCATGTCGCAATATGGCTGCTGCAGTAGAGCCTTCACATCTGTGTTCTAGGCAGCATACAGGAGGAAAAAAAAAGAAGGAGCTACTAGACGAGTCTTTCTGGAAACCTCACCAATGACTTCACATTTTATCAGCCATTCTGAGATATAAGAAAGGTAGGCTTCTGGCTGAGCATGTTGCTGCCCACATGAAAATGTGGCTGTTTATAAGAAAGAGAAAGAGGGAGAAGGACTATTTGGCAGGCAAAAAGCAGCATCTTCAGAAAGCCTAAAGTGAGCTCTGGTGGTCTATTCTATGGATTGTGCATGGCTGCTTCCCTCCCAGCTCTGAGATGACCATCAAGGATCCTATGGAAAGGAAGCTTAACCACAGATGAGGGAGGGGCAGAATAAAACCAGGAAGGATTGAATTCATGGTAAAGAGGTGAATATTTCAGCTTGTTATAAGGTATCAAGGAATCAGAAACAAAGAACCAGAAAAACAAAAATAAGAAATTCCTCCTCCTCCTCTTCTTCCTTCTCCTCATCTCTTCCTCTTTCTCTTCTCTCTCTGTTTTCCCCTGAGTTTGACATATGCTGAATCATAGAGAGTTTCCTAGCTCCATTTAATCATATTACCCTGTAGCCACATTATCTCCTACCTCCAGTGGGGAAGCCCAGGCCTCAGCGGCTCAGAGAGATGAAAGCATCCAAGTGAAGGACAGGCTGAGACTACTTTGTCTCTGACTGCAAGTCTAGTTTGGCACCCCAGAGGCTTATGATTTCATCTCCCAGGCATGACTCCTTAACACTGTTTCACAGAAATCATGGTAGCTATGTAAAGACATCCTTCATTACAGAAGAAAAAAAAGGTACATAGTCCCTTTTATGGGTTCTTTACCCATTGTCTCCATAATATCTCTCTATTGCTTTCTGCATAGAATTATTTTATTTTATTAAAAGTGAGGTGGACATTTCTTTCCTTCTTCTGAATTCTGTCTTCCCAAGTCTCTTACATTTACTACCAGCCAACAATATACTACAGGTGTGCTCTGTGCTAAGTTCTGGGGACGCTAGAGCAATTAAGACAGGTTTGTGCTCTGAGGAAGTCATGATCTAATAAACAGAAAACAGGACACTCCACTTGCTGTAAGCGGGAGGCAGAGCGTGCAGCAGGAGCACAGAATGCCTTTGAGAATCAGGCCTAAAAGGGGAGTCAGCTTTTGGACAGACACAGAGAGGCAAACAGGACTGTGTTGTGGAATATGTAAAGAAATGGTAGTCCGGGCTGTTGGCCTGCATAAGCATGTGGGAAGGAAAAAGAAACAGGAAAAGTGGGAGTTCTTGGGTAGATGCGTTATGTGGTTCTGAGTCCTGAAATGTCAAAGGACTACAGGTTCAAACCTCAGAAGAAAGGGACTCCCAGTTCTGCATCGCTAGATTCTTAAAAGCAGAAGTCTGCAAAGTGCTGCTCATTGTCTGTGGGTTTTCCACAGAAGCTGTGGAATTGGCTCCCCCAAAGCATTTTTCCCAGGGAATTCCAGGGCTCTCGCTGTGGAATTGAGCCAAAGTGCAAACCTTTTCCTTGATGTGGCACCAAATTAAAAGTATGCATAACCTAGCTGCCACTCACACATGCAATAGGATCCAAAGACCCTACCACAGGCTGCACGACCCAGCAGACTCTGGCCCTTCCCATCTCTCTGACCCAGTTCCCACCATTCGTCCCCTTATTCATTTCCCTATTGTTACCTCAGCCTTCTCACTGTTCCTTAAGTGTGCCAAGCCTGCTCCTACCTTAGGGCCTTTACACATGCTCTTCTTGCTGCCTAGCTACCACTGTTCTCTTAGTTCTTCCCATGGCATCTTCCTCATTGCATTCAGCTCATGTGTTATATCAACACATGAGACTTTTCTGGCCACTGATATAAATGGTGCCCCCATCCTGATTTACCCCTCTATGCATTCCAGGTTTCCTCTTGACACTTACCTGGCCTGATATTATCCAGTAATTGGTTTATTTATCTATTGACTGGCTCCTACTGCCAACCAAAATGTGAGGACTCTGCCTCTATCTGAGGCAGGGCTCAGACACAGGCAAGCACAAGGCATGCACTTTATGAGCGTGTAGGGACTCAGTTGTTTAAGCAGCTAGGGAAAAGGTCAAAGCTTCTTCTTGAGTGTTTTGTTTCTTAAAAATAACCAGCTTAAAATAATAAATTTCCCCAAAAGGCATATTTTAAGGCAGCAAACTACTTACCACTTTATCCTCTACAAGATGTTGGGAATCTAAAGATTTAAAGTTGGCACAGCCGAAAATTCCTTCAGGTCAGCTGGTCAACCCACCATCAGCTCAGAAATGGGATTTCGAAATTCTGATTTCCCAGGCCCACTGACATTGTTTAGAGGGTAGATGCCAGTGCACAGCTGGAAGGAAAAGACAACAGCCTTTTCATAAAGAAATGCCAGGAAATTGAGCGTAGCACTATACAACAGAAACACTGGGCTTCCTGGGCAGTGAGCCCCCATGATGAAGTGTAGAGTCAGCAGTTACTATGGGGACCTCTTGGTCCCCACCTCAGCTCTTGTCTGCTGAATTTTTATTAATATCGGTATCTCTCTTTTTCTTATTCTTATCCCTCTTCCTTTAATGTATCTGTGGTTTTATTCATTGACAAATGAATACTTATCTGACTAGCACTGGTTTGGTGAAAAGGTTTGGGTGGGACACCAAGGGCACTGTCGTAGAAACAGTCGCAGCATCATTCACTGAGGAGAAACTTGATTTTAAACTTGAAAGTATAATCTTTCTTGATTCACAGACCTCCCTATTCAAAAGACAAAAAGATGGAAGAACAGCTAGGAATTTTGGTGGAAGTGCCCTTACCATGATTATTAATATTCACCGAGAAACATAACGTTAGGTGAAATTACTCTCCACTGCATGAGCAGATGAAGCAGGGTGTGGGGGAGGGGAGCATGGCATAATGCAGTGTGAGTGGCATATACAACACTGATTCAAGGAGAAAAGACGGCTCTCAACAGGAAGAGACATTGTCCCTGTGGGTCTCCTCTCCTCGCTCCATCCATCTTCCCTGCCACAGTTTAATAGATAATCTGTAACCCCCTCCTCCCTGCCCAATTAGGTCACTCTCATATCTCTTAGAGCCTGGTACCTGAAATTTCATCCATGGGAAAAAGAATGTTTTACGTCAGAATTAGAGAGAGAGCTTTAAAAGTTAGAGGAAAGAGTGACTTAATTCACATACAGGAGGAATCATTAATGTCAAGTAAGTTGTGGACCAGCAGTTTTGAAAGGAGGAGGAGAAAAAAAGAAGAAAATGGAATAAGAAGGAGAGTTTATGAGCCATTGGATCAATTTTTTAAGAGTTTGGTGAGGTTAGATGTGTCCCATGTCTTTATGCAAGAGGACTGCTAGGTTATTGTAAAGAGCATGCTCCTGAGTGTGTTTGTGCTGAAATCCCAAGGTCAATGACACAATTGTTATGTCTGGAGGCTAGTGCATTTAAGGATGGTTTGAGCAGCCATCAACAAGACATAAATGAACAGGCATGACTACATTCCAATAAAACCTGAATTCCATATATTTTCATACGTTTTGAAGTATTTATTCTTCTTTGGGTTTTTCCTCAACCACTTAAAAATATGAAAACTATTATCAGTGTACTCGTTACTGAAATAGGCAGCAGACCAGATTGGACCCTCAGATCATAGTTTGCAGACCCCTGTTCTAGATCAAACAACATTTGAAGGAGTGTATGCTGTGCCAATATTAAACAATTAGAAAGAACAGTCCCAACCAAGAATTTGGAAAAGTCTGAATTCAATATATTCTTGAAAAGAAACATTTTCCTCTATGAAAGGATATCTTCAATCCAATTGCAAACTCAGATTTTCAAGTTAGAAGCCTGCCTTAATGGACACAGAGCTCATTTAAAATTATTGAACAGTGTAAGGCATAGATAGAGGAGGGAAAATATCTTTTTAATGAACTCAAAGCAGTTCTTACTCTGTGGTTTACAAGATCCATTTCTAGAGAAAGTCCTTTCTTCCTAGGTCAAGCAAAGTCTCTATAAGCGCAGCCCTGGGCACATTGTAACTCTGAATTGTATACATTCAGACAAGAGAGTTGAGCTGCACTTCCTGGAACACAGGGCACATCCCATTTTAACCATTTCTCCTAGGGCCTCAGTCTTTCTGTCCAGAAAGGGGATGGTCTTCTACAGACACCCCGCCTTGCTCAGTTCAGCCTTACTTGTACTGTATTAATTGATTTCTCAGCTTCCTGAAGTGGTTTATGTAAACCAATCTGAACCCCGGAAACTGACAAAAATTCCAACACAAAGAGACAATAATATAGAGGAGATGAAGGAAGCATGAAAAGGCAGGACATCTAAGAGGAGCCAATTTTCTAAAAATACAGAAGGCTGGACAGCTCAGACCAAGAATCCAAGGAGTAACTGAAGAAATAAAGGAATAAAAGAGCAGTAATAACACAGACCACAGGTCAACAGGAAAATACCATTTCCCAAAGACAAGCCTGAATATGCAACAAGGCAAAATAAGTATTACATTGATGTTTCTGTTGTTTATTCGCAACAGCACCTTTCGGGGACATGATCGGGGGACACAGTCGGTGACACACAGCACTCAGGCCCCTGTGGCCTTTCGGCACTGGCAGCCAGGGTGCCATTTTGGGGTTCCCATGAAGCAAGCATTTTGAGGCATGGTTTAACTGACCCCATCTCTGTCATTATTCAGACCATACCCCTGAACTGGAAAACCTCACTGTGACAGAGATTGGCTGGGATGGCCTCAAACTCAACTGGACCACAGCTGACCAGGCCTATGAGCACTTTGTCATTCAGGTGCAGGAGGCCAACAAGGTGGAGGCAGCTCAGAACCTCACAGTGCCCGGCAGCCTGCGGGCTGTGGACATCCCGGGCCTCAAGGCCGCCACCCCTTACAGAGTCACCATCTACGGGGTGATCCGGGGCTATAGAACACCAGTGCTCTCTGCTGAGACCTCCACAGGTACCTCTTACCTTTCTGTCTATAGCTTCTGTTTTTTCCAACAGGACACTGCCCAAGGATAATTGGCTGCAACTTGCTTTTGAATGGACTTGTTCTGCCCCAGGTTATAGCGCAATGGTGTGTAAGAATGGGAGCCACGGCTCCAGGGGCAACTGCCACACTGACTCTGGTGTGGACAACACCCTTTGGAGTTCCACAGAGTCCAGCCTGGGGGTTCCACTCTCAGCCCCAAAGGCAAGGACCATCAGCTTCACAGACATGCTGCCCCCTTCTCAGGGGCATTAAGGCATTTTATTTAAAAGGAAAAAGTTAATTTCCTTATATACTGGAGGTTAGGGCTATTCTTTAATGAAATAAGATAACAAATCTTTTCCTACACCTTACCCCCTTTGCTCTATTTCACTCACAAATTTGGGGAGCTGCATGATACACTTTTATCTAAAGAAAGTCTCTTCTTTTTTAAGTCATATAATGCCTGTTCTTGTGTTACAGAGCCCCTGGATCTTGTGTGATTTGATTATTAAACTGGTTCTTTGTCCTTCTCCAGGGGAAATTCCCAGTTTGGGAGAGGTCACCGTGTCTGAGGTGGGCTGGAACACCCTCAAGCTCAACTGGAGTGCTCCGGAAGGAGCCTATGAGCAGTTTTTTATTCAGGTGCAGGAGACTGGCTCAGGAGAGGCAGTCCAGAACCTCACGGTCCCTGGAGGGCTGAGGTCCGTGGACCTGCCTGGGCTCAGAGCAGCCGCTCATTACAGCATCACCATCCGGGGGGTCACTCAGGACTTCAGCACAACCCCTCTCTCTGTTGAAGTCTTGACAGGTATTCTAAACTAACTCGTTAATTTGCTTCCTCCCATTGTCTCTGCTCAGGAGAGATCACAGCTCTTCCCTGCTCTAAACTGGGTTCAGCCCCTACTACCATGGGGAAAACCTGTGAATCACCCCTGCTTCTGCCGGAGTATCATATTCCTTATATGGCCAAGTCCGAGCTGTAGCATGGTAGCCTGTCCCATGGGAAATTCCACCTACTTTTCCTTTACAAAAGTGAGAGGTGACTTTTCTTTCAAAGCAAGTTTCAGTGATAATATTTAAGAAGTTGGAAAGCACAATTTATGAGTAGAAAAAAGTTTGAGCTCATTTTAAGAACATTACCAAAAGACTCCCCAAAGCCCCATTGGTATGTCAAAAATAGATATTGTGAACAATTCCTAGAACTCTCTTTTATCCCCAATGCCTGAAGAGAAAAACCCTGGCTTTAGTGCCGGCTTTTCGAGTGTGCTCAACAGCTGCTGTAAAGACATTATGCGTCTGTCACCAACACTCTGTGGACAGTTCATCCGAACCCTCGCCAAAATGCCATCCACTGTGCAACAGGCTTTTCTAGTAACTCAGCAACTCTATGTCCTTATGCAGAAGAGGTTCCAGACCTGGGAAACCTCACAGTGACTGAGGTTAGCTGGGATGCGCTCAGACTGCACTGGACCACCCCAGATGGGATCTATGAGCAGTTTGTCATTGAGATCCAGGAGGCTGGCCAGGCCAAAGAAGTTCACAGTCTCACCGTTCCTGGTAGCCTGAGCTCCGTGGAAATCCCAGGCCTCAGGGCTGGTACCCCTTACACAATCACCCTGCATGGCGAGGTCGGGGACCGCAGCACTCGACCCCTTGGTGTGGAGGTCACCACAGGTATATGACCCTCCTGTCTGACCGGAACTGTGACTGAGCCAGCCTATCTTTGCAACAGAGAAAACTCCCCATGTGGTAAAGCCTGTCTCGGTGTCGTTGAGAGGCAGCGTAGACATAAGCTGTAACTCAGGAAGGTCTGGGTTGGAATTCCACCTCACTGGTTAAATAATCGGGGGAGGGGGATCATTTCCCATCTCTGAGCCTGCTTTCCTCACCTTTTAATTGGAGATAAGCCCTCTACTGCAGAACACTGTCAGGAGCAGTAAATGAGATCACGAAAGTGCTAAGCAAAGTGCACATCCTCTAATAAATATTAACCAGCCTATACCTCAATTTGTCATACAGCAACATATCATAATAAAAGCGGCATAAATAATAGGGCTGTGGTACAAGAATAAGGTCAGAACTTTCTAGAGAACTCCGATTGTCCATGGCCTCAGTCATCCAGCTTATAGTCAGGTCTCCACAGAACAACCTTGGAAATGATCTAGTCATCTCCTAAAATTACCAAGTCTCTCTCTTCTCTAACAGCCACTCAGGGCAGGAACATTTCCCCAAAAGGACAACCACATTGACTCCCATGTTTTGGGGAAGGAGAAACAATTCGTCTCAATCTGTCCCCTGAAAATATGCTGCTCCATCTGTTACCAAAAACTCCATACTGGTCACGAGGTTTCTAGAAACTGCTTTCAAAGGAGCTATGGGAAAATGGGCTAGATATTTGCTAGGAAGGTTTTTATGCTGAGCCTTCAACTCATGATTTTTTCTAGACTACACAGTCTGTTTTGCTAACACCAACCAAATAATCTAATTTTAAAAACTGTTTTTCTTAGGCACATATAACACATATATTTAGTCTTTGTTACAAACTGCATGCAATTCCAGTAACAAGAAAGGTGACGTTACAGCCCCCCAAGCTGGCCAGGGTGTCCCTGTCCTATGTTTCCTAGAGTAGCTTCAAACCAAACAAATGTGAAAGGGGCCTTTGAGACCTATGTAATGTGGGTGCAGGATGCTAATGGTCTACATCTGTAGTTTGTGAACTTTTGCTTTTAGCTGCAGAACTCCTTTGTGCATCAAATTTTACAAGGAACCCCATTTGTGACAATTAAATGACCAGCTTTCTTCCTAGGTCTTGGTGAGCTAGGAAGGAAGGCTGGGGGTAGACCCGGCCCCAGACCCAGGGCCCCAACTCAGTTCTTCCAAAAAGATACCAGGTCTATGTGGAACACAGACTGAAAACAGTCCCTCTAAATGGACAAGTTTGCTCAGACTCTCACAGTAAAATTCCTGCAGTTATTTTCATTTCTAACTTGGAATCCACAGCCACTTCCACTTAAAAAAGAGAGACTGAGAGAATTCATTTAACCTTGAAAAGCAGGGGCTTTTTTTCATATTTAAATCTAAACTTTCTAAATAAGCAATGATAACTACATTAAATTCCTTTCATACATTGTAGAAAAATAAATAGCAGTTTCCACTCTGCACCATTTGCCAAACAATAATCACTTTGAAGTTAGAGCGGGCCCTTACTTCCCACAAAAGGCCTTGCTTAGTGCTGCAGACATTCTTCATTCAGACACAAAGTACTAGCAGAAGACAGTGGAAGTGAAAGAACTGGTCTAAGAATCCAGTACAGACCCTCTCATCAATGAAAGTTGAGAAAAGTCCAGAGAGAAAAGACCAGACTTGTCCAAACCTGAAGCTTTATAAACCCCATCAGATAGCACGTGGCCAGCAAGGAGATGATCTCTTCAAGGTCAACTAATGGAATGAAGCAAGGAATTCTCTCCAATATAACCAAGAATTTGCAACGGGAAACACTGTTAACCAACCTGAAGGGAGCTGTTTGCCTGTGTGTGTCTAAGCCCATTGGGACGCAAATGGGGGGTTTCAGCAAAGAAAGTCAAGGTTTATTTAAGGAAACAACACAGAGTCTATGAGCTAATGCTCTAAAACCGGGCTCCCCATGGCTTGTGGGGGATGGATTATGCAGGGGGATCATCAATCATAGTGACTAAGGGAATCAGGGCTGTGGGCTCTACTGATTGCTCAGGGCCCGGGTAGGGAGTAGGTGATCAGTGCGTTGGGTGCTGATGTCAGCTGTGGCGTTGTTCTGTCTGACTTCAAAAGGATGTGGGCAGTAGGGCTGTTCCACCTTCACGGGTCTGGAGCTGACACAAAACCGAGGTCAAGATGTTATCTTGAGCAGAAACACTGTTCTCCTGATCAACAAACCTGAGGCTTTGTTCTTTAAGGAAGTCTGACGCTGACCAGAACCTAACTGTCCTGAGGGCTGAAGGAGAAGGGACTGAATGGGCAGTATGTGCAGAGGAGGAAGATTGGTCAAAAGGCAAATGAGTCATAGTGCTATTAGACAGGGTAAAGCTGGCTTGAATTAAGGAAAAAGTCACAATAAAGAAACAAAGTTCCCGTGCAGTTACATCAAAACAACAATGTGTTTGTTAGGCTGTCACTTACTTACCAGGCACTCGGTATGTGTCAGGTAGGATGCTCAGAGGTTGATAAATTAGCATCAGTTAATCATCACATAATCCAACGAAATGGTACAGTCAGCTCCTTTTAAAGGTGGGAAAAGTGAGGCTCAGAGATGAGTCGGTGACATGCCACGATTACGCAGCTAGCAAACATCAGTGCTGGAATTCCAACTGAGGCCCAGCTGCCTCCAAAGCCTGCACTGCTAACCAGTCCTACCTCCTTTAGCCCAACCCAGAGTCCCACCTTTTCCAATTGTCCTTTAAGCTCTGGCTGTGCCTGCTCAGAGACAAAGAGGTCAGTTGTGCAATGGTCCAGGTGGCATTGTCATCTCAGGGACGGGCAGTACAGATTTTCAACCCATGAAACAAAAAGCCGTGGCCAGGCACCACAGTTCTATTTGGAAATACCCAGAGACCAAGAATGACCACACACACACACGCAATTCTCTCACCCCTTTCTCTCTTCACTGGGCTGTGGGACGTTTGGTTTCTTCATGTTTGGTTTACAGAACTGACAAATACCTCTCTGTCCTTCTTCAGAGGAGCTTCCCCTGCTGGGAGACTTAGCCGTGACTGAGGTTGGCTGGGATGGCCTCAAACTCAACTGGACTACAGCTGACCAGGCCTATGAGCACTTTGTCATTCAGGTGCAGGAGGCCAACAAAGTGGAGGCAGCTCAGAACCTCACAGTGCCTGGCAGCCTGCGGGCTGTGGACATCCCGGGCCTCAAGGCCGCCACCCCTTATAGAGTCACCATCTACGGGGTGATCCGGGGCTATAGAACACCAGTGCTCTCTGCTGAGGCCTCCACAGGTACCTTCCTCCCCACATAGATGCCCTCCCCCCAGGTCCCTGCTTTCTCTCCAAGAAATCAGGGAGTCAGCTTCTCTCCAGGTCTGAATTTTTCCATGTGCCCGATAGCTGCTGGCTGTGCATGGTCAGGACCTCCCTGTGGGCTGTGCCTTGGTCCCGATGCCTTTGCCATCTCAAGAATGAGCAGTACAGGTGTTACCTTTTCTGAGCTTCAGCATCCAGCCTCTCCCAGACTTTATCTGCCTAATTCTACAACTCCATCTCTCATCTCTAAGGAATGATGCCTTTCTGTTTTAGAAGACGGCCTGAAAGTTTTAATTCTCCTTTCTAGCACTCGGATAGAACTGAAAGCCAACCCTTCCCCTGTGTAAGTGCTGGTGGAGCACAGATTGTTTACTTCAGGAAGTCTTTCTGCTGGTTGGAAATGGCACTTTTCTATCCTGAACACCTCAGGGGTAGGAGCACTGTCATTCTTGCATTTAAAAAAAAAGCTTTAATTCAAATGTTTCTTTAAAATGCACGGAGTAAAATAAGGCAACTGAATTACTCTCTGCTGGGCAATTCTCTCAGTTACTGAGTCATTGTTAGAACACCAGATTAGCAAATAGCTAGAGAAACAAGGGAGGGAAAACAATATCACACAATTATGACTGGAGAGGGTACCAAAGAAAAAGCCATTCATTAACAGAAGTACATGCAGCAGCATTTGAAGCAAGGAATGTCCCGGGCTGTGAATGCCAGAGATCCAATGCCCGTTTTGCTCTTTTAATTGCGAGTTGCTCCCTGGCATGGTGGCCTTTGGATGGCACATTCCCAGCTCAGACCCAGGACAGTAACTTGTAATTTACTCATCCCTCTGCAGAGGGACAAGGCATTTGGTGTTTCCCTGGGAGACTGCAAAAGAGAGCAGCCTTGCAGCGCTGTCTGCCATTGTCCATCTTCCTAGGGGCCACCATTGGCTTGAAGATCAATAGAGGATGTATTGTTTGGTTCTGCATATGCCTACCCCATATTTAGGTAATTATTGCAACTAAACTTTCATGCAAACCTATATGTCCTAGCTGGTTCTACCAAAAACATAGCTCCACTTTTTAGCTTCAATCATTTCAGTACCTCACACTAAGATAAACATACTGCACAGGCAACCGCTGAATGAATGGGGACCCCGAATGCCTCACAAGTGCCCCTGAGGCTGTTCTGGATGTAGTTGGGGCTCATTCCATCTCAAATCCACAAACCATCCCTTCTCAGAAGACAGGGAAATCACCCTCCACTTCTGATCTTTCCTGCAGATCTTATGGTTTGGGTGTTCTTAGTAGTTTTATGGGTTTTTTTTTTTCCATTTTACTAATAGCAACATTCTTGCTTCTGATGCGTCAGTATGAGGGGAGGAAGGGCCATAATCCCATCTGATCTGCATTTCACTGAATCCGTTGGGACAGGAAGGCTTTCTCTTTCCTTGCCAGAGTGAGAGAGAGATGGTATTAGCTTTTCAAACCCTGCTTCTGCCTGTCCTCTGCATGTATTCTTCCTGTTGCTCAGAAAAGCTTGGGTAGGACCATCTCCAAGGCAAAATGTCACTTCTTGGCTGAACGGGGGCACTTGACTGCCTCGTCCTGGCTCAGCTCTGCTGGTTGGCAACGCAAATACTAGCCTTCTTGGCCCACAGAGAAAGCAGTTAAGAGAGGACAAGCTATTTTAACAGAATATGAGAATGGCTGGCCCTTGTCAGAAGTTTACAGAAAATATCAAGAATTACACTGACAAGTTGCCAATTTCTTTCAAGTCACAAAATCAGAAGCCTGCAGGTACCACCTTGGGAGGGTACTGGCATCAGAATTATTTAGTTTTCATTTGAATAGATGGGAGCTCCCTCAAGGCAAAAGATGCCTGTAGGAGCAAGCCAAGTAATCTTGGTCTATTGAGTGCAATTCAGGAGTCTGGAAGCTGCCAGAACTCATATCTTTTGACTGGTGGCCAGCGTCCTCGAGGCGGGGCTCCCAGAAGCATCTGGATCAGGCACAGCCAGTCCAGCCGCCGTCACTCAGCATGTCTTCTCACTCGCTGGTCTCAGCCAGCCTGGTCCTGTGGGGCACCTCCTGGGCAGGGCAATCCAACTGCTGTACCCCCCTTTCTGTGTTTTTCTTTTAACAAACTTCCTCCCTCAGCAGCACTGATTAATAACACTGTTTCATTTCGCCATAACTCTCAGGTACCAGATCTTTCTCCCCAACTACAGTTAGTTCTATTAACAACTTCAACCTTAAACCCGGCCGAATGATTGACTCAGGTTTACTTGTTTCTTCTCCCCTATCCATTGTTTTTTTCAGCCAAAGAACCTGAAGTTGGAAACTTAAATGTTTCTGACATAACCTCTGAGAGCTTCAATCTCTCCTGGACAGCTACCGATGGAGCCTTCGAGACCTTTACCATTGAAATTATTGATTCCAATAGGTTATTGGAGACGACACAATACAGAATCTCTGGTGCTAAACGAACTGCCCACATCTCAGGGCTACGCCCTAGTAATGATTTTATTGTCTACCTCTCTGGACTTGCTCCCAGCATCCGGACCAAAACCATCAATATCACAGCCACCACAGGTACACATGCATCCTCCCACTTCTAATGCCCTCTCTCTCCAGGGTCTTCCTTGCAGGGTGAAGCCACTCCTTCTCGCCCGCCGAAGCAAGGCCCCAGTGCAGTAACTCCTCTGCAGCACTATTTACATACCTCTTCTCCAACAGCGGCCCAGGTGGTGGATCTCCACAAAGACCCTTGCCTGATTTCTCACTGACCAGGACATGTGCAGCATTAAGTGCAGTTTGGTCCAGATTGCCACATAGAATCTAGAGAAAAGAACCCTCCCTTCAGGAACAACAACAAAAGGCCATAAGCCATAAGGAGCATTCTCCCTGAGTTAGAAAGACATCACATCAATCAAAGAGGCCTCAAAAGTCGTATTTTTTGTTATCCTAGTATTTTTGTCTTCCTAGTGCCTTTGACCTCTTAATACCCAAATATCCTGATGATCTCATGAAATCATGTTGGTGCTTCTTTGTTTTCAATTATTCAGAAACCAATAAAAAGAGCACATCCCTCATCAGATGAGTGCAGAAGGGAACCATGCCGCCCAGGACACCCCAATTCCAATGCCACCTTCAAAAGAAAAGACCAGAACATGTTTTGCCCCCAGGACAGTGAGTGTTAGATGGTAAACACAGAAATAAAATAGTCACATTCAAACAAGGAGCTTGGTTAGCAGAAGGATAAATGGCTGTCACTTTAAATGTGTAGTACCTGTGACACACACCCTACGGCAGATGTTCGGTGGCATGCTACAGAAAGGAATGTTCTGTAGGGATTTAGAAACGAGAGCCTTTTCCATTCAAAATGACCTTCTTAGCACATTTGGGACAATGCCTCCTCTTGACAGATAAAGTAAGACATCACAAACTGAAAAAAAAACAGTTATGGAATAAACAAGAGAGAATTTCTTCTTACAGTTCGCACTCTCGTATTCTGGGGAATTCAAGAAAAGGATGGACATTGGAGCAGCAAAGTTATCTATTATATCCATCACCCGAGGCTGAGGGAGGGACTGTCTTCATTCTTCATTATCAGGGCAGTCCACACAGAAGTCTGAGGGCCAGCATTCTCTGGTTCTCATCTCAGCCACTTTAAAATACAACAAAGCCGAGGGAAGAAAATTAGTCAACCCTATCTATTTGTTTCTGATGGCTCAGATCTGTTCCAACAAAGGACAAGTTCCCTTACCAGAGGGTAAAGTCTAAAACTTTATGGATTTAGTCTTATGTGCTTTGATTTTGAACTTATGATGGTGTTTTAAATTGACACACTTCCTTTTTTTTCTTATCCTTGCTTTAGTAGCTGAACCTCTCCTTAGCCACCTCACTATCTCAAATGTGACCTGGGACAGTGTGTCCATCTCATGGAAAGCTCGGGAGTCTGTCTTTGATAGATTTCTTGTAGAGGTTAGGAATTCTGACCACCTCCAGGAGACAATGGTGCATTCCGTGTGCCTGCAGCGTCTCGTGGTTCTGTCATCACCAACCTCAAAGCTTCTTCTAATTACACTGCCCACCTTCACGGGCTGATGGGCGGGCAGCGCTCTCAGACCCTGATGGTCCAGACAACCACAGGTATTTCCCATGAAGGGGTCTTCATTCTCCATCCAACTTCCTTTGAGGAGCATTCCAAAAATTCACTCACTCCTTATTTTTTGTCCTCTTAGTTCCTCCAGATCTCTCTCAAGTTTTATAGAGCCACCCAAATCAGAGCTTTAGAAATGTTTTTAAAAAATACTCTCACCCCAAATTAAGTAACTTCAGTGTCAACCTCTTCTTCCTAAATACTCATCCACATCTGGAGTTACTCTGTTTGTGTTATCCTGACTTGCTTTGGGTGAATTTCTAAACCATCCTTTCATCTGATCTTCAGTAATTGTTTCCAGTTCCTCTCATTATCATCTGCCTGCAGTCTTTCTAATCAAAGTTTACCCCCATCACATTCAAAGAGGTGTATGCATGCTGGTTCGGGTTCCTTAGTCAGAATGCTCAACACTCTCTTCCCCTCCACAAAGATTTTAAAAGTGGGCCACTAACATGTACAGAAAAGACCCTAAAACGCACCCCATGAACCACATGGGAGGACCTAGTGGTCTCATCTGGTCCTTGAGACTTTCATTTGCCTGCATTCCCTACCAAGAGACTGCTCTTCTATGACAGTTACCCTATTAAGCATGTTTTGGCAACCACTGAAATCTTTCACAAAGGTTTAGAGTCTTCCTTTCATCCATCATCTTGTCCAAATCTTGGTGCATGTGGTGAATATCCAGAGCATTACATTTTTGAGAAAATGTCTGTCTTTCCTGGAAGCAGGCAGCATGTCAAGAAATTGTTTCCAAAGGCTAGAAGTGGTAGGAGAAAAAAAGTCCCTAGCTTTCATGGAACACTAAGTACCATTCTCTTTCCGAGTTGTTTCTTGCATCTCACTTTTCAGCTTGGTTGCACCCTTTGGGAGACAGAGAGCTGACAGTCAGCCCAGCCTTGAGTAGCCAGGGCTTAGCCACCATGGTGAATGTGTCGGCACCACTGGTTTCTGTCTGGTAGCATGAAAAGAGCCCTAACACGCATCCTTAACTCAGGAGATTGCTTCCACAGCCAACAACAGGACAAACAGAGTCTCATTTGGAGGATTTTACCTTTTGTGGGGTTGAGGTAATTTGCCACTGCTGTGGCTAAAAATTATACCATCCAACTGACTGCTAAGTAGGGAAATCCCATGCCATTATTTAGAGCTATAGTCTGCTTCTGAGCCAGATCTTTTTTGTCCTGAGAGACTTTATGGCATTGGGTTATGCGGTGCAATCATCCAGCTGAAGTTTATCCAAATGAGTCCTTTCCTTCCTGCAAGTACCGTAGCTGCCGCAAAACAACCCCTGAGTCCCGGGGTGGATTAGTCTGCTTCCTCCCAACCCCAAATCCTCATCCTCATATCTCAGCCCTCCAGGACTCTTGCCTCTCTCTAAAATACAGTCTGGGTTGAACTTACTTTAATGTTCGTGGTTTTTGGCAAATGTGCATGTGGGAAGCCAGATCACATTGTACATCTCCATTGAAAGGAGCAGCATAGCCCCCCTCCCCCCTTTAAAAACAAGTTGCTCTCATCACCAATTGTCTAGACTTCAAGGGACGAGAGAAATTTAACTTTCATGGAACCATCCATCTTTCCAAATTACCCGATAGGTGAATTTCCTAATCAGAAAACTGCAACACCAAACTTCAAGTTTTTCTGTCATGTGTGCACACACCAGGTGTTTTTTTAATGAAAGCCATTTTCACATTTACAGCATCAGCAGTGAGATGTTGGTTTTCCTAATGCATATACATTTGGGTTTCTAAATACTATCAAGAATTTGTTTTATATGGGTATTAGCCTTTAATTGGTGCAATCCAAATAGATATCAAGAAGACTAAGTATGGAAATCTCAGAGTAAATTTTCTAAGGTGCTTAGTGGCACAGTCACTCCTTGAGATGTTCAAAAATATTCCTCAGATAGGGCATCCATTGATCAATCTATGCAATGCTGGGCTAAATAAAACTAAATAGGTTTCTTTATAGGAACCAGCATTTCCGAGTCTCTAAAATGCTAGTCTGCTCTGTGAATCTCTAGGGTGAGAGACAGTCTTCCATGTTTACCACACATGCTTCAACATGAAGCTGTCTTTTCTTTGAACATCTTATGGAGCTAAGGCCTCACTGTGAACCTTAGAGAATGTACCCTGAATGCCCTTTGCATTAATCCTGCTGCTCTCATAGCTTGTTTACTCTTCTTCATACATGACTAGCACATGGTCATGTCTACGCTTAAAAAGAATGCAAATCTATGCCTGCAGACAAAGCAATGGAATTGGTTTACCTCCAATTACCTTTCAGCAACTAATTGGAGAGATTGATACTTTCATGTTCTATGGCTACATTCTGGAGAGATCCACGCTGCTTCCTCTAATAATGTCTTTCTCTCTTTCTCTCTCTCTCTCTCTGCCTATGTTCCTTCTTCTTCAGAGCCAGAGCCACAGTTGGGCGTGCTAATCTTTAGCAATATTACTTCTGACAGCTTCAACGTGTCATGGACCATTCAAGCTGGGACTCTTGCACAGATTGTTATCAATGTTAGCGATTCTCATTCGCTGCATGAGCCCCAGCAATTCACAGTCTCAGGAGACGCACAGCATGCTCACATCACCGGCTTGGTGGAGAACACTGGCTATGACGTTAGTGTGACAGGGACCACCGGGGCTGGGGACCCCACCAGACCCCTCACTGCCTTTGTCATGACAGGTACTCTTTCAAAGGTTCTCCTTTGCCTGTTTAGAATTCTGAGATGGGAAAAGGGGGAAAAGGTGACAGACATTCTAAAGAGAAATATATTTTGAACCCAAAATATAGTCTTCACTCCATATATAAAGTTCTAAGTGAAGAGAGAGCAGACAATACTGCAAAGAGTGAAATTCCACAGCCACTCTTAGGAAGCTGACACAATGTGGTCACGTGTTGTATAAACCTTGCATGTTTCTATGCTCAGTTTTATAGACTGTCCGACTCACAGTTTGGAGAGTCTGGCTAAAGAGGGAGTTCTAAGTTCACAATGACCTAGAGTAGGAATTTTGTCCATAAATCCTGCTATGTAAGTCAGTCAGTCCATAAACTACATGCCCCAGTACTTTTTTTTTTCTAAAAAGTACTTCTTCAAAATTGACTTTATAACAGATTAATGAAGGCTCAACCTAGAATAGCACAGAGTCCCATGCTTAATTTTACCTTACCCATTCCTTAAACTGGACTTCTAACTTCTCTTTGAATTATGTGAAGAAATGGTTTTCTATTTCCTTTCCTGAGATCATCCTAAATGAATGGCAAAGGATGCCAATAGTGTCGATTTACCAGATATCTAGTCTGAAAAACAGGAGAACCGACTTTGCCATCTGATTTTCACATTAAATCAGAACTCTCCTAGGGCCTAAATTGCTGTAAATAAGATACATTAATAAGTTCAAGTAAGTACTGGAGGCAGCATAATGTCCTGCAAGGATTGTGAGACCGGGCCTGAGTGGTTTCTCACCCTCTCCCACATTCTTTTCAGTTACATAACCTTATCTGGTTATTAACTGCTCTGAACCCCAATTTCCCTATTAAGAGGAGATGGTGCCCATAGCTCCCTCTGGCAGCCTTGTCCCAGGAACTAAGTGGATATGATGAAATTTAACTGCCCAGCATCCAGTTGGCATTTGACAGGTACCTCTGGGTCCTTTCTGCTTCCCCCCAACACTATGAGGAAAGCGGTGTGCTTAAAAATTAGCAGTGAGCCTAGATAGAATCAACAGACCTATGCAGCCAATGACTGTCCTGTTATTTTTTGAGAGAATCTTGGGTATGTTTAAATGTGAGATCAAAAAGTGGTTGTATTTTCTGTCTCATTAGCTAATGTAAATTCAATCATTCACACAGTCTTCAAACACAGACCATGGCAATTCCTGAGTGGGGCATGGGGTAGCCATGACCTGACACTCCCACCGCCAGGGAGGACAGAAATGGCCAGCCACAGAGCCTGTCAGGCCCGGACTTGTAGCTGCTGGCTGAGCCTCCCACAGAATAGAGAGAAGAAAAGGAGGGCAGGAGAGCTGGTTTTGGGAAGCCCAGATCCAGTTACAGCATTGTCACAGTTAATCCTTGATTCAAAGAGAAAAGACTGCATTTAAAAGAAGCATATTTTAAAGGAGGGGGGAACATGAGGGACTACAAATAACAAACCCTTGATTGACTAATTAGCCCAAACGCCCTCCTTTTCATCAGAATGCGCTGCTTTGATGGCGTGGAGGTGCAATAAGGCCAGCTCTTCAAGTGAGGCGCCGTTTATCTAAACAAAACTCAGCAACAGAATCTGAGACTCTTGTCTTACAGACAAGGAAGCCTGTTTGCACAGTACATGTGATTTCATCTTTGCCTTTGATAGAGTTGTGATTCTGGGAAGATCTTTACATGGTAAAAAAAAAAAAGTCTCAAAATAAACACCAAGTGTTTCAACATAAGCTTAGACAGAAAGTCCAAGCCACAGTAAAACTTAAATCTCTGCTTAGAGGATGAGGACATCCATTTACTTGTTCATTCAGTCACCGAACACTTCTTTTTAAAACATTTTTCTTTACATCCTGTGGATTAGACTGTGGGCATTAGTGTATGGTCATTTATCTCTTTGAAAGTTTCCATTTAGCTGTGTTGAAAAAAGAATGCTCTAAACTAGATGCAGCTAAAGCAGCCTTGGCCATGAAATTCCCACCCTTCTACCCCCTCCAATAAAAAATAAATACATTCACCATTACTGTTTTGTTTTGCAAGAAGGGAATACTTTGGACCTTCACTAATCCTGCTTATGTCTCTGGACCAGCCAGCACTGATGGGCTTGACTAATTAGATGTTGGCTAAGGGTGTGGAAAGAACATTGAACTTGGAGTCTGATGACCTGAGTTGGATCTCAGCCTAGCCACCTAGTAGATATGTGATCTTGGACAAGTCACTGACCTCTATGTTTCTTTACATATGATGGGGGAGGATAGAACTGACAGAAGCTCAGTTCTTATAAGCTCTCTCCTCTTGAGAAGACCAAGGTGTAAAAAGAACCCTTGGTGCCTAACAAGTAAGTGCTGGAGATATAGTTGTGGTGAGTGAATGAACAAATGATGATGACAGAACTTATAGAAGATCCAAACGTGTCTTTATCCCCTCATTTTATCCAGAAAAGAAAATAAATATCAAAAGAATTAGCAAGTCTTAGTATTCTTTACCAGCCATAACCAAAATTTGTTAATTCTGACACATGGAAAATCTTCCTCCCTTTTTCTCAACTTGAGAACATGTGTCACTCATTGCCTACTCAACCTGATTCAAAATGCAAACTAGGAGTAGAAACACATGAAGTATAGTAACAAGGAAATGTATTGGAAGGGGGGAAAGCTGATTCGTTTTAACACGAGAAGACAGTGGAAAGGAGAGAAAGGGCCCCAACCCAACAAGAAATATCTGATTTTATAAGAAGTTCACAGCCGCTGGAGTCAGACCCTGCTAAAAAGCCTTGCTCTATCACACACTAGCTTTGTGACTTTGGCCAAAGTTAGTTAATCTCTTTGAAGCTCAGTTTTCTTACCTGTATAATGTGAATAGTATCTATCTCATAGGCTTATTATGAAATTTACACAAGACGCCATCATCTGGCACCTAATAAACTCTCACTAATCTGCTGAGCATACAACACATTTCATGGGCGACTGGGTATCTGTCAGTGTTTGTGGAGACTTACGCTATCCCAGCAGAGTCAGTGCTGCTAACCTGCGTTATTTTCACTCCTCCCTTCTTTCAGAGGCTCTGCCCCTTCTGGAAAACCTAACAATTTCCGACATTAATCCCTACGGGTTCACAGTGTCCTGGATGGCATCGGAGAATGCCTTTGACAGCTTCCTAGTCACGGTGGTGGATTCAGGGAGGCTGCTGGATCCCCAGGAATTCACACTTTCAGGAACCCAGAGGAAGCTGGAGCTCAGAGGCCTCATAACCGGCATTGGCTATGAGGTTATGGTCTCTGGCTCTACGCAAGGGCACCAAATGAAGCCCTTGAGGGCTGAGATTGTTACAGGTATTTTGGTTCAAGTGAGCCATTTTCTTCTCTTCCTGGTTTCCTACCATGTAATCCATTGACCATATCACCATGGTTTTAACATCTTTGTCCGTGTTCCCTACTTAATCTGTAGATGTGACCTGTTCTTTTATGCTCCTCCCACCATGTCTTCCCTTGTCTTGTGTCTCTAATGAGCAGTCCCCTTCTCCCACGCCAGAAACAAGGTCACAATGTTGCCACTTGGTGTTCCAAATCCATCACACCACGTCTTATCTGTAGCCCTTGTGTGTTTACTCCACATCACCTTCCCCTGCGTTCATCCTGGCTGGTCCCCAGCTACATTTCAGCCTTCTTAGAAGAAATATACCAATGAGTATGTTTCAAAAGCTTACAATGTTTCAACTGTAATCTTGACAAACTTACCAGGTGGGCTCATCATTGCAAAACCAATTATCAACTTACTGTATCACTAACATCATGGATATTCTTCAACAGAGACTAAATCCATAATTTTCTCAAGACTAGTAATTCCTAGAGAAATAGAGCATTAACAACATGAAAATTCAAAAACTCTGTGTTTCCCAAAGTCTTTCTGGAGACTGTTATTTCTGTGGAATATTCAAAGGTCCTATGTGGTGAAGAAGTACCATGTTCAAATAAGTTTCAGAAACACTGACTTAAACATAGTTTTAAAGGATCCTTGACCACAGGACAGGACTTTAAAGAACACCCTAATATGCATGTGTCTCTCCAAAATGGACTTATCCAGGCAGTATTTCCCAAATTTACTGGACAGTGGATACCTTTTAAAGAAGAAGATTAAACAGGAATAGTTTGCTGTGAGAACACTTTGGGAAACACAGCTATAAATTTACGGTGACATTGAGTTTTGTCTAGTTCAGGCAATCAAAGATAATACCTTGAGTCCAAAGTATTTAGCACAAGAGGTTCCAGGCATCAGTTCTACCATCTTAACACTTATCTAATGGTTAAAAAAAAAAAAGCAAGCAAGTCGAGAGTAGGAGCCTTCTTTAGTAAAACAGCTCCAAGAAAAAAGCAAGAAGATCATAACATTTATATCATTTTAAAAGCCATTTTGCTCATGATCAAGGGAAATATAATCAGCAGTATCATCATGGGCAGCTCTACAGATCGTTAATGCTGGTTTATTTGTTTTTTCAAAAAGAAAAGAGAAAGATCTCGCAGCGAATGGGCACTCAGCCACTGGAAGACAGAGAGCAAATGTAAACAAGTTACTGGCTTTGAACTTGTTTAATAATGCAAGGGAGGGCCAATGTTGAGTCCAGATGTGGATTTATAGAATTGCTTTTAGATAAAACTCACATATGCACTCGGTTTGTATTAAATGTGTCAACATCATCTTTCCCTTCTCCTAGGCCTGCTAGACTTTTTCACATTGAATAAATTTACTTTTGGTATCTCAGGATAAGGCCATCACTGCATATTAATATTCCATTGGAGAGAAGCTTGCACATGCTGATAATTGATGTTGTCTTTCCTCCTTCCACTCTTTTCTCCCCTTCTAGAAGCCGAGCCAGAGGTTGACAACCTTCTGGTTTCAGATGCCACCCCAGACGGTTTCCGTCTGTCCTGGACCGCTGATGAAGGGGTCTTCGACAGTTTTGTTCTCAAAATCAGAGATACCAAAAAGCAGTCTGAGCCACTGGAAATAACCCTCCTTGCCCCCGAACGTACCAGGGACATAACAGGTCTCAGAGAGGCCACCGAATACGAAATTGAACTCTATGGAATAAGCAGTGGAAGGCGCTCCCACCCAGTCAGTGCTCTAGCAACAACAGGTACCGTACAAAAACAGGAGAGAACGAAGAAAAGTCACTACTCAGGGGTCTTCTTCTCACAGGGCTAGGAACTCACAGGAGCTTTGGGTGCAGACTTCGGATCCTGGCTCTTTCTATTATAGACAGGGAGACTGGACAACTTGGCTGAGCCTCTGCAAAAAAAGTAATATGTCATTTATTTAGCAGCATTGTGAGGATTAAATGAGATAATTCATGGAAAGCCTAGAGCATGACTGGCATATACTGAAGGCTCAGCAAATGAGATATATATATATGTATTCATCATTGTCACTAATATAGCTCCATCATTACAATTATTGCATTTTTTCATTCTAAAGATTTTTTCTTTCTACCCATTATCTCATCATTGTTTATCCAGAGATACACTTCCTTGTTCTTTGGTCAAACTTTAAATTATACTATGCAGGGGTAATGGAGAAGTAGTACCTCCACATGCAAAAATTAATATTTATAAACTGCTATGTGTGAAAAATGAGTACCATGATCAGAAAGGAAAAAGAGGAATCCAGCATGGTTAAGGCCTGCTCCTCCTGACACTCACTAAGTTTATTCAGTACTTACAGTGACTCTAAAGGGCACTAGAAGAAGTGAAAACTTCATCCCATATGAGTTCTTTAGAGGAGAATAAAGGAAGATTGTTAACAACATAGCTAATAATAATACGAAAACTAAGATGACTCTTTAAAAGGAAAAGGAAAGACCTACAACAGGTGGGGTGAATTTCTTCACAAAACTGAGAAAAATACACAAACATAGCCTTAGCTGGAGACGGCTGCTTCAAAGAGGAGCCAGAGGAGAGAATCATCAAATCACAGGGAGAGGTAAAGGGACTAGAGAAATGAGGCAGCACAGCCTCTTCTGTTTGTGCATAAAGAAGCTGAGGCCCAGAAAAGGTCAAGTGATTTTGCCAAAGGTCACACAGCCAGATTTGGGGTAGAACCCAAACACCAGCTTATTTTAATACTATTAAATATAAGCATGTTGGAGGACAGGTAAGCAATGACTATACCGGGGGAGAGGGGCAAAGGTAGGTTCACAGTTACAAGTACATGAAACACAGTTATTCTTGTATTATTATTATTTATTTATTATGGTATTATTTGCTGTAAAAACAACTGTAAATGCACTTTTGCCCACCCTTGTACATACTTTCCATCTGTGGCAAGTATAGAACATAGCAGTAGCCAAAGCTTCTTTGTCCAGGGGTGGGTATTTTATTATGTCCAGGTTCAGGACCTAACAAGCTCCAAAAAGCCACCTGTAGAAATCATAACCAATATCTGTAGATGTGGAGGGAATGCTGAGAGCCAGGCAGTGATTCAGGGAGGGGAACAACCCTGTTCCTCATTAACAGGGACACCCTCTCCCGGGCGGCAGCTCCTTGCCGCCTCCCCCTGTGGCTACCCATAAAACCACTGCAGATCACAGACAGAGCCTGATTTTTGACCTTGGTTTATAAACACTGGTTTTCAAAGTTTACTTCCAATTACTGATTTTGTTTGGTTGGACTTTTTTTCTAGAGACTCGGCAGTTCCAAAGCCAAGAGGAGAATGAATAATCATGTTGTTGGGTTTTTTTTTAAAATTTTTTAAGAACGAAAGAAGAAAAAAGATAGACCTTGCTTTTTTAGAAGGTCCTCTCTCTGATTTCTGTCTCTGGGGCCTTGTAGTTCACACAGAGGTTGTGTATGTGTTGTGTGTCTGCCTGCCTGTGCTCTGGTACTTAGAGGCAACAGGAGAGGTAACTCTGCCGTCAACGTTATAAAGTTGCCCTCTTTGTTTTTTCATCCATTCCCCACCCTCTCTTCCCTTGCACCATTGTAAACCTTCTCTGTGATGCTCCGTGTTTCTTTTTCCTTATGAAGCTGCTGCATGTCTTCCTCTTACTCCCTGCGTGCCAGTTGCCAGCCCCAAGGGCCCTGGTGGCAGAGGGGGTGGTTAGAAGCAGTGTACCTAGTGGTTAGCCTGCAGTCTCTGGGTGGATTCCTTGGACTCTGATCTGGGCTGTATGTCTTACCGGCTGAGTGACTTTGGGCCAGTCTCCTTTTCTCCCTGAGCCTCAGTCCCCTCACTTGACAGATAGAATTTACCTCAAAGATCAGCCATTGGGTTTACATATGATCATGAATGCAGAGTATTTAGCAGAGTTCCCTTGCCATTGTAACAAAATTAGCTATTAATAATTTTATCGTTTAATAAAATATGACACAGCCTAATGTAACAACATGGTATTGGGTAATTTAGGATAAATTTTATTTTTAATGGTCCACTTGGTTCAAAATTCAAAAATTACAAAAGGGTTAGAGTGAAGTTTCTATTCTACGTCCCTTCCCCCCAGTTGCTCTATCTAGAGGAAGCCAATGTTACTTACCACTTCCTTCTGTATTATTCCAGAAATATGCTATACAAACAGACAAAATTAGTCATAACTCTACATTCTCTTCTGCCCTTTTTTGGCACAGTGGTTAACATACCCTCTATTGTATACACTGTTGTGTGTGTGTGTGTGTGTGTGTGTGTGTGTGTTCCTTACTTATTCATAGATCTCAGAGATAATTGCATACACATTAATTTGACCATTTCCCTACTGATGGACACTTAGTTTGTGACTTTTTTCCTCCTCCTATCCATCATTCCCTGCATTTCCAATGGCATCTCTTCCCTTCTATAGTCTAAGCCACTTCTTCATAATAGCCTTGGCCCCCTGTGGGACGTCTGGAGTTGCCAGGAGCTTCCTTTGCCTCTGGGGAGTTCAGTGACGACATGTCTCTGAGGACCCCCTGGAGGGGCCCCAGAGTAGACAGAAAATAGTTCAAAATCTAGCAACAGAGTAAAATGATTTTGTCATTCTCTTCTGGAGGTTCCCTAACCTGTCCCCACTGGGAGTCCAGTCACGCACCACTGAGGCCAGCGGGGGTAATCAGTGCCCCTTTCCCCGACTCCCAGAACATGTGCCCTCCCACCCCATCTGCCTTTCCAGCCAAACAGCCTTTTAACCCCTCTGTTCAGTCCCAGTTCAGATGCGTTTGAAACGGCACACCACCGTGTCACAGTGTCATTGTGTCTGGCGGCCTAGGTCAATGAGCCTGCAGAGACGCTTGGCTGTTCTCCTTTCCATGTGAAGCAGGTTCTTCATGCCACAGGAGGCATGCTAACATGACCAGTAGCCTTCCACACCTAGCTAGGTCTGCAGTCCAAAACTATCATGCACACGGACCCTGAAATTCCACTGCTCCTGTAAACTCAGGAGTGCATGATGGATGAGGCTACTGATTCCTATGGTTGCTAAGATAGCCCTGATAATACTGCCATTTTTCAGATGAAAAAACTGGGGTTCAGAGAATTCAACCGTGGCCTCAAGGTATACCTTCTAAAATGGACCAGGACCTGCATCAATGAAGTTTGCAGGAGAGCCTGAGTTTACCTACCTCGCTGGGTTTTTTTCCTCTGCTGGCCTCATCTAGACCTTTCCTGGGGGCTACTTCAAAATCCAAGGTGGCGCATGGCAGAAAGAGTCACATGGGAAATAAAAGAAAGAGAGGGCGAATCATGTTCACTGAATTCTACTGCACGCCAGAGTCTGCAGTGGGGCTTCATACCCATTATCTCTGATAATCCTCAGAACATTCCTTCCTGAAAGGGGGCACCATTTATGACTGGACAGCTGGAGCAACTGAGGCTCACAGCAGTGAAGGGACCTGCCCCACGTTGCCCAGGCTCTCTGCGGCATTTGGACTCTCAAGCTCTTGCAGGCCCCAGAGCCCTTGTGGTTTCCAAAGCTCTCCCAGCAGAATGCAAAACCCCAAGCAGCCACAGAGTCTGGGGGTGGCTACCAGGTTGCAAGAGAAAGCTGTAGGAGGAGAGAAAAAGATAGAAAGGAAGAGGAAAAAAAACACCCTCTACAGAGTGGTCTGTGGGTTTCAGAACTTAATGATCCACGTGGGTTGGAGCAGGCAAAGATGAAGTGAGGTCCCTGGAGACCTGAAAATTGTTTCCTGAATTCTCTGGTTAAGCATGGTCAGCTAAGGAGGGCAGAAAGCTACGCCAAAACATACAGAGAGAAAGCCAAAGGACACTGGGTTTGCAGGGGGAGATGTTTATGTAGCAGGAGCGGACCCCTGGGCGTGGCTTTCTCCACAGGTAGAACCCATGTCCTTTCTGGGTTTGCTTTGGCAATGGGCCCAAGGTTACTCCCCTGGCTCTGGACCACCATCCAGTTCTGGGAATGGGTTTGCCGAGGTCAGTTTCCATGCGAACATTATTTTCAGGATCCTGGAGTTGTCCTCAGTTCTAGTGCCCAGTCCTGGGACCCAGAAAGGTCACACCACAAGAATGCTCATTGGAAAACCAACCAAGCCTCAGTTTACTCCTCCATCAAACAGCTAATCATACCTTCTTCTCAGCGTTTTCTAAATCAGAGTTAATCCTTATAAATTGCTAAAAACGATGCCATTATCATGTCTTGGTATCATTTAATAAAAGGAACTAGAAAGCCAAGATTTCGGAAAACAAATGCTAAAAATCCTGAGTCAAAGGAAGGTGTATTTCAAGCTGGGAATCCACTTACTCACACTTCCTTCAATATCAGCAGAGTTGCTAACATTCTTCTTGAATAAAACCAAACTGCAGCTCCACAGCCCAGGGCCCTGAACCTGAATGAAAGTCTGGCGGTTTCCGTCAAGGCAGTAACTTGACCACAGATTGCCACATTCTCCATCCCAAAGGTTTGGCCCAGAGACACACTAGGGACTGAATGTGCCTGGATAAAGAATCCAAGAAGGATCTTTGATGAGCAACATAGTTACCTAACTATTTCTGGGTTTCTTCTGTGTTTTCTCCTCCACAGCCATGGGCTCCCCAAAGGAAATCATCTTCTCAGACATCACTGAAAACTCAGCTACTGTCAGCTGGATGGCACCCACTGCCCAAGTGGAGAGCTTCCGGGTCACCTACGTGCCCATCACTGGAGGTAGGGGGCTCGGCGAGGCCACAGGGAGGAAAGGAAGGGTCTGGGGGTCTGGGTAGAATAGTGAAGAGACCCTGATCATTCCTGTCCTCCCAACCATCTTCATGTTGGAGACCTTCTGGATAGACTTCATTGTGAAGTGCTAGGACGTCCTAGGAAGAAACTACCATGGGAAGGTCATTGTATGAAGATCCTTTCCAGCCCTGAAATTTTAAACATCTGTGAGAAGGAGATCCCTGACATTGTGTTCGAACAATGACAGAAGAGACGGAATACACTGGCCTTTCTCTTTGAGCATGCTCATCTGAAAAGCTGGTCTTGACCTGGATAGATGTGAGGCTTTTGCCCTTGGTGCCAAAATTCTGTCTGTCTCAGTAAAGGATGGGAAGTTGTGACTTAGTAGAATTGGGAGTTCTAGTTCAGAGCACATGGGCTGTAATAAAAATGACCAGGGAGGAAGCACAGTCAAATCTGTCTAAAAACATTCTGGCAGAGAGTGAGCTCCCTGTTAGGGGAAGTGTGTACAGAGAGAAGGCTTGATAACCTCTTCAGAGGAATACTGTAGCATCTCTGTGAGGAGTTTGACCAGCTGATGTCCAAGCTCCTCGCCAGTCCCCAAATTCTCAGAAATATAAAATTTTGGACTTTTTAATAACTGTCAGAGTACAGACTTGATTATGATCATCTTCTCTTCTTAAGAAGTAGAATCCCTGCTGATAAGGGAGCCTATATATGCCTAACCTAAAACAACAGGTTAAATATGTTACATGTGCATCATATGGTGAGCTTCCCATTTTCTTTGTGAGAAAAATAAATAAAATTTGCACATGACAGCTCTCTACTGAATGGAAATTTGCCATTTTTAACACATTGTGACTTCATGTTTTTTCCTCTCCTGGCTTGGATTTTGGCACCTGCCTGGGTGGAAAATTACATTATACAAAAAGTAACACCTCTTCTCTTATGCCAGAGGGCAGGAGCAAATGCAAAGTCAAGAAAATGGCACTGGGTGCGGTGTCATCTCCAAATCGGATACACCCATGCTTGGGGCAATGGTGAGTACGTTTGGGTGAGGCTCCCCTGCCCCAACGTGGCTTCACTGTGTTCCAGGTACACCTCAAGTGGTCACTGTGGATGGAACCAGGAATCAGGCCAGGCTGGTGAAACTCTTACCTGGATCCGAGTACCTTGTCAGCATCATCGCCGCAAAGGGCTTCGAGGAAAGCGAACCCGTCTCTGGAACCTTCACCACAGGTGGTGTTGTTGCCTCAGTATTGTCACTCGTGACTCAGCAGCTGGGAAAATGTTTCCATTTAGAAAATCTTAGTGGGAAGTGGACTGGATTTGAAGCATCACATGCCTCATTTCAAACCCATCCCCTTCCTCGTATGGGCTGGGGAACCTTAATTTTAGCCTTAAACACCCTGGACCTGTTTCCTGGGGCCACATGGAAGAAAAAGGCCAAGCTGGGGAGTCACACTGAGCTGGGTTGAATTGATCATTTCTAGATACATGAGCAGTCAATTCATGTCTTTAGGCTCTAGCTTCCTTCTCTGTGAAATGGGTACAATTCTGCTTCCTCTGCTGCAAGAATCACATGAAACAATATAGGTAAAGCATCTATCTGTATATCAGATGACTGTACAATCAGCCTCCACTCACTTCCCCACCTGATTTGCTGGGTGCCAGCAAATCACGAGGGTCCTTTCAAGCAGGTGCTTCACACAGACGTGGTACAGCAGCAGCTACAAAGTTACTGCTCTCAACTGAGCAGCCACCGTATTCCCGGCTCTGTCACTAATCCCTTCACATTTAAACCATTAAAATGACTATTGTCACTCCCATTTTACAGAGGAAACAATGATACCCAGAGCCCTATAACTAGTAAATGCTGGAAACAAATTTCAGCTGAGGTCAGTCTAACTCTGTGTTCTTCTCAAATAATGGATTGTTTTCCTGTTATAACCTGATTTGGACAGCACCCAGTGAGGAAGGGAAAATAATGAATTGCACTGAAGAAGAATGAATTGGGAAATTTCTCTTCAGGCAGCCATGTCTCTAAACAATTTATCCTTTGATATATGAGCAATTATCTAGTATAATCCATTCAAGGATGCAAAGAATGGGCCTTGCAGAAATTTTAAAAATATCCTAATAGCCTCAAAGAGTTTATAACATGCAATTAAAACATCCTATCTGAACCCAGAGTCCTGTCCTCCCTGCCACACAAGCCCTTATTGCCCCATAGAAATTTTTCATTCATGGATTCTCCATGGTAGCAGACAGCAAAAGCTGGATGTCTTTCTTCCCAAGGCACCAGTGTCCTCACCAGTTAAAGGAGGTTCTGTGCAGGCACGAGGAAGCAGGAAGAAACTTGGAGTGGATGATGTGGGCCCCCCAAATCACTCAGCCACTCCTGACTGTCAGGCCCGTCATTGCCTCTCTTGGGACTCAGGCATGTCATCTGCAAAATGAGCTCACGACAGCTGCCCTCCACCCTCCTGGGGCTATTGTCCTGAAATAATTAAGTGGTAAATGGGGATGCAAGGGGAAAATAGCCGTAAGTAGCTTGGTTTCTAAAAAAGCAGTGTTGGGCAGCAGCAGTGGTCAGTCAAACAGGCCAGGGCCCTGTGAATATCCATCCTATCCCATTGGGAAATCATATCAGTGACTTCGAGCAACCTGAATGGTGTATTAATAACACCGCCATTATTGAGCACCGTCCCCAGCACTCATCACATACAACAACAGGTTCATCCTTACAACAGCCCCCCTTTGACAGATGAAGGAAGTGAGGTTTGCAGAGGGAAATGACACAGGCCACACAGACCCCAGGCAGAGAAGCCAAGGCGGAGCCCGGCCCCCAGCCCCCAGAGCCTGGGGCCATGTCCTCTACAAACCACCTAACCAGAGCTCTCACTCAAACCCCCGAAAAGCCTCAGACAGCCTTCACTCCATAAGTTTCCTGTGTTTTTTTAAAGTTCTCTCCCTTGGGAAAGTGATAGGAGCTATAATGATAACCCTTGTCACGTGCTAGCCCTTTCCATTTTATACAGCATCTTTCCACCTATGATATCATGTGACAATCAGAACAACACTGGGGATTCCACCAGGCAGAACGAGTATCCCCATTTTACAGATGGGGAAATAGAGACCCAAAGTAACCCGGCCAACCAGGGAAGAAGTCCTGACTCAAACCCTGCTCATCCTGGCTCCCAGGTCAGGACTCTGAACCTTCCATGCAGCTGACACTGTGTCCCCATCCAGGAGTCCGGGAGCAGGGTGGACAGCTGTGGTCTGAGGTCCTACCCCACAATTACCTATCTCTCTGACACATCACCATCTTTCTTTGCAGCTCTGGACAGCCCCTCTGGCCTGGTGGCAGCTAACATCACCGACTCAGAAGCCCTGGCCATGTGGCAGCCGGCCATCGCCCCCGTGGACAGTTACGTCATCTCCTACACAGGGGAGAAAGGTGAGGCTGCATCTAAGACCCTCCCCACCATGAGGAATGTCTGTCTTGCTGAAGCTCTCCTCGTTCTCCCATCTCTGGCCACCGTTGGTAAAGGATGACAGAAATGTGTGGGGAGGCTGGAAGGCCAGCAGCATCCCTGTGGTTCTCCATTTCCACCTCGGAATGAGGGCTGGTGTGGCGGGGCCTGGGCAGGAGTGGCAAGGAGGCCCTGCCTGTTTGCTTCTGCCTGTTGTCAAAGAGCTTCCACATTGTGGTTTTGTCGAGGAAGTCCAATCGTCCATTTAAAGAAAAACTAAAGGGAAGATCTGTAGCCTGTTCCTCCTCTCCTGCGAGGGTCTCCACCTTCCGGCATGAGCCACCTTCTCTTCCTCTCAAGGAAGCAGCTCTCACCTCTGAGAAAGAAGGGGTTCAGGAGCTTAATCTTAAATGGGCTACTTCAGGTGATGCTGGGAACCTAGGCTTCTCAGGGTCCACAGAGGGGCCAGCAGTAGCAAGTCTGAGAAATCAGAAGGTATTGTTCCTTGTCTTTGCAGGCATCTTTGCTAAGATGCTCAGTTGGCAAATTAAACACCTGTTCTATTAAACTCAAATGCAAATAAGAGAGAGGAGAGAGATTCCTTTCCAATGAATGAGCCATACGTTTGTAATGAGCTCCTCTAGAAAAAATGTTACTATATTAATCTCAAAGCATATGCAGGTTTTATATTTGATGGTTCAGTAGGGTTTTCCTTTCAGCGACTGGAGGACAAGGCGCTCTGATCTCTGTCTGGGGCCTCTGAACATCTGAACTCAGGCCCGGCACCCACCTGAGAGAGTTATTTGTGAGGACAGAGCTGGGGAGAGAGTGGGGAGGAGGAGAGGTGTATGCATTTATTCTTTTTATTCTTCAATTTGTCAATATTCTCTATGTACAAACTCTTCTGAATCTGAGAACATGGTATTGTCTCACCTAAAATATATCAGCATATAGCTCACAGGAATCATGGAAATTTTGGGTGCCTAGGAAAGGGCCTGGTCTGGAGGTGGGGAGGGGGCTCATAGATGATGTGGTAAGGTGGCCAACTCGTTCCAATTCACCCAGGACGTTCCCTGTTTTAGCACTAAAAGTGCCACACCCTGAGAAACTCCTCAGTCCCTGGCAAGCCAGGATGGCTGGTCACCAGCGATTAGGGAGTGAACACTTACACTTGGGCACTGGTATTTGGTTTCCACCTTGGACCTGGCCCAGTGTGTCTCAAAGGCAGAACCAGGCTCCAGTGCGTCTGTCACCCAGTTGTTGGTGGTCCTCCAGCCTAATGACTTGACAGCATTTGTCAAAGTATAAAAGGATGAGTAAGTGAAAAGGAGATGGACTACAAGCCCTGAGACAGATTAGGTGTGGGCAGTATTTAAAGATGTTACAGCACCCCTCCTCCAGCTGTGTCTGCACCATCTGGAAAATTCTCCTGACCCCCAGTTCCCCTTTCTTCTGATTTGGTGCCTGGAAAAATTCAGTCTCCATATGATGAATCCTTTGTACATGAGGTGAGTGCTCAAAAGAGAGAATGGGGCGTGAGTCACTTCAGGAAATGAAACGTGCTTTTCTGCAGGGCCAGTGAAAGTGTCTCTGTGAGAAGGAGGTCTGTGTGCTGCTGGCCGAGTCTGCTGGTGGCTCAGACTAGCAGAGGTAACTGCCTCTGTATTTCATGTGCAGTGCCAGAAATTACAAGAACAGTGTCCGGGAACACGGTGGAGTACATGCTGACCAACCTCGAGCCGGCCACGGAGTACACGCTGAGGATCTTTGCAGAAAAAGGGCCCCAGAAAAGCTCAACCATCAATACCAAGTTCACGACAGGTACAAAGACACCAGGAGCCCCTATCTTAAACCGTCCCCTCTCCAGCTTCCTTATTCATCAGATCCATGCAGCGTGATGGCGTCCAGCATCAGCTAAATTCCCCAGTGCCCACTCAATCTGGACCTGAAGAAGCACACAGTTTCCTTTTGAACTAAGATGACCTGTTCTCCTGGTGGACTAGAAAACAATTTTAAAAAAAGAACTTTTAAGTAGAAACCCAGCCCCCACTGGCCCTCAATCCAGTATTTAGCGATCCATGTTCTAGGCAGGGAAATATTGTAAGAGAAAGGTTGTTCGGGCAAGTTTGTCTAAATGTCTGTTGGGTTTTTATACATTGAGAGCCTTTCACAAACTGTAGCAAGCAGGGAAATGGAGGAAGTGCCCTCTCAGTAGGGGTGAGCATCACTATCGTATCCATCTGTCCTCTTGTTTAGGAACAGGGGACATCAGTGATACGTTCACAGCTGTGTCTTTCTCTCCCAGTCCAAGTCCCATCAAGGCTGTGTTGGGCTCTGGAAAACCTGGTCCCTAGGGTGAGATGGAGCCCAGAGGACATATGTTTTTGGAGATTACATGGCTCAACCTCCTCATTTACAGATGGGGAAGGCTCCATCCAAGGTTGTATAGGGCGATGGTTAGAAAAGGACTTAGACCCAGGCCTCCGGATACCCAGCCAGGGATTTTTGTCTTACGTGTGCTGACTTATCTGCTGTTGAATGTCTTATCTTCTCCAGACCTCGATGCTCCTAGAGACTTGACTGCTACTGAGGTTCAGTCGGAAACTGCTGCCCTCACCTGGCAACCCCCCCGCGCATCTGTCACTGGTTACCTATTGGTGTATGAATCCGTGGATGGTACAGTAAAGGTATCGTGAAGTATATAAACAAGTCTCCACTGCTAATTGAAACCTTTCTGTTACCCTCAAAGTTGGGAAGAATTATCTGGGTGTGTTTCTCTATCCTAGTGCAACTGAGAAACTGGAAAAAAATTAATAGGGACTGAATGCCATGCCTTCTGAATCATATGCTCCAGCACCTCTCATTTCCATCAGACTCCAGTTTGGGTAGCCAGCCTAGGTCAAGAACCACTGCTCATAAGACTTGAGAACAGTTTGGGAGCTGGATTCTTGGTCTGTTAACACTTTGTTGAACAAAGTCCAAAGGCTTCTTCTGCATTTTTGCTACATATTCGTATATTACCTCCCAGAGGGCATCTCTCCGTCGTATGTTTGAAATATGTATCACCGTGGTCTTACGACATGAACAGTGAGCATTGCTGACAGAAGTTGCTCATACTATTTATTTCTCTACTCAGGAACTTTTTTACTTCACTTTTTAATTTGAAGTAACCTTAGACCTTCACACAAGTGAGATTTTCCCAACTTAACCTTCTGAAACTTGTTACTGAATTTTTAATTCCAGTCATCGTACTTTATATTTCCGGGATCTCTTACTTATTCTCTGCACATTCATCTGTTCCTAGCATATTGTTCGCATTTTGTGCATCGTCTTCTCTTTATCTCTGAGAATGTATGTTATTGTTTTTTTTATTCTACGACCTGCATAGTGTTTCTTCCAAGTTCTTTTCTGTTTCACTGCTGTTGGTTTGGTTTAGCTCTCCATCTTTGACACTGGAGACTCCCACCCAATGTCTGTTGGTCCTTTTGCCCTGGAGCCAAGAATTAAACAGCTGATTGGGAATTCCAGTCACACAGACAGGGCTTGTCAACTATGGGGCAAGTACCCAGCAATTTTGGGGGGGACTCCCAAGTATCAGTACTGTAAGCCCTTTCTCTTGAGCAACTCAGTGTCCCTGGAGGACCCTTCAACTCCTGCAAACTAGGCTGCCAGGAGCCCAGCTGGAGGAAGAGTGTGGGCCCCACTGTGCACAAACTTTCTGTTTTCAGTGAGATGCCTCAGCTTCCCCTGCAGCTAACCCTGCTGGGTTTGGACCCAGAGCCCCTTCCCTGGCTCGGCCTTTCCAGAGGCTGGACTCAGCCTTCCCTCTGGGCTGGGAAGGACCATCATGCAGACTGTTAGAGCTGGGGGTTCCTTCTCTCACCTAAAGCTTTTAAACAAACTTTTGTTTCACCATGCCCCACACTGACCTCCAAAGGCATCTTTGCCCCTGCCTGCATTCCATTCCTGAACTCCCTGGGCTCTGGGGCATTCGTCATCAAGCTTCTGATGGCTCTGCCAACTCAGCCCCCCGCATTCTCCATTCTGTGCCTCAGTTGTCACTCCCCTGCACACTTTCCATCTACCAGGATTCCATTGGCACCACCTGCCTGGGGCCGTCTCCTCTGCCATGTCCCTCGCTTTGTGGGTTTACACTCTATGTCCCCTCACGCTCATTTTAGTGGGCATCAGAGGCCAGTAGAGATAAACTGCGTGTCTGATCTGCCGTGCTTAGCCAGAAGTGGACACACATTTCTAGTTACCATCATGGCCCTGCTTGGGGTTGGTATAACAACAAACTAACTCCCTGTGTGAACAGAGGCAAGTCCCTTACATTCTCTGGGTGGCAGTGCTCACATCTATAAAATGAGTGCACTGGACCCACAAATTTCTAAGGTCCTTCCTGGCCAGGCAGTCAAGGATTTGGTGTTCCCCTAAAGTCATCAGTCTCATTTCAATCTATCCTAGTTGCCTAGAAAATGACTTTGCACAGCAGCCTAAGGAGCTCGTAGGTAATTGTATCCCCAGGTAACTCAATGAACCCAGCTCTGTACCTGATCCTTCCCCAAGGGCCAGACCTGGGGACCATGCAAAGGTCACTGGGTCACTGACATCAAATGGGCACTCACCCTGGTTTACTTTCCTACATGTCCAGTTCCGAGCTTTATGTGAGTCACCAGAAAATCAGATCGGTGTAGGACAGAAGAGTCCGGGACAGGACATTGGAGGACCATTCTCTGCCACCAATAAATTATAAAGTGAGAGCAAGTCTCTCAGCTTCTCTGAAACCCCACCCCCATTGGAAGAATCAGGATAACTTCACCTACTGAGTCATGAGGATGCAGAGAAGCCTCCAGGGGCCTCCATACTAAGCTATCACAGCCTAACCCCAGTCGGCCGTGTCTGCAGATTGTACAGGGCACTAGTGTGTTTGGTTAGCTAGGAGTGCAGGTTGAATTCCAATCCCACACACCAAGGTTGTTTGCTAAAAGGTGACTTCACAGGCATGGGAAGCTAGAAAGAAGACTTGAAAAGAAAGAGAATTTCCTGCAAACTGAAACTGATCACCTCTGGACAGCAGCACAGTGACCAATCACAGACTGCAAGGGTAGTTAGCTGCACACATCTGCCTCTCCTGGATGCCTTTGTTCTAGAAGAGAGACGTGCTGGGTCAGCTCAAGTCTTCACATGCCCTGCCTACTGAGCACTGTAATCACCTCCTGACTGAAGGGAGCCCCAAACTGACTGGGCTTCAGGGTCATCTGGGGAGTTTCTTAAACAGGCACCTGGTCAGGCCCCACTTCCAGCCCTTATGATCCAGTCTGGGATGGAGCCCAGGCGTTGCATTATTTTAAAGCTTTCCAGAGGGCTGTGAGAAAGAGCCGTATTTAGGGACCACTGATATAACTGTCTCAAAGTCTAAACCTTTTGTCCTTTGTGTAATTCACCTTGCTACCAGATTAAATTGGGCTCATGTCATAAACCTTTTAGGAATCTCCATTTCTTATAATGACAAACTTTAAATTCCATAGCATGGCATTTAAGTCCCCTGGTCATCTGGTCTTATCCTACCTCTTCTGTCACTACCCCCCCCAAAAACCAAGGATGACCGAGGCAGGTTGTTGCCTTTTCACGTTATTTTAATTAGCTCTGCCTCTTCGGGGCCCAAGACCTTAGCTGGTGCTGCATTCCCCCATCTCTGACATCTGAAGAGTGAGCATGAAACCTGGCACAGATTGGGACCAGTGGATTCCTGTTGAATAAAGAAATACATGGGGGTACAAGGGAAGAAAAATAAATAAATGGATGGTTGAATGAATGAATGCACCATCTGTACCCAAGGATTTATGTGGCCAAAAGTTATTATATTCTTTCTTCTGCCCTTAGGAAGTCATTTTGGGGCCAGACACCACCTCCTACAGCCTAGCAGAGCTGAGCCCGTCCACTCACTACACAGCAAAGATCCAGGCACTGCAGGGGCCCCTGAGGAGCAAGCTGGTCCAGACCATCTTCACCACAAGTAAGCAGCCCCAGGACCACACTTTGTGAGCTGAACCAACCCTCCTCTCCTTCTCTGCTACATTAAACCTTTCTACCAACCTCTAAAAAGGATTCATTCCCTGCCACTACCTGAAAGCCCAAGGAATGTGGGTGCAAAGGATAATGGGGCTCATGGTAAAAGGGAAGGGAGGGTCAGTAGTGAGAGCATCTGGACTCAATCTCCACCATTTGCTCTGCATGGCTCAGGAAAATCGCTGCCATTCTACAAGCCTCAGTTATTCCATCTATAAAATGGGGTTAATAACCATCCCTTCTTCACAAGACCTTTGTGAGGGTCCTTGCATTGTATTTGACATCCTTTCTCATTGTGTGGTCCATTCTCAGGGCTCATTGTAAGCTGAGGGTCCCTCTCTTTTTTCTTAGGATGTCTGCATTTACAAAGCCTGTCCAGATTCAAAATCATACACCTGTCTTCCCACCAAGCTGGTGTGGTGAGCCAGGAATACCATACCCAGTTTTTGGTGGGGAAACAGAGGTTCCCAGACACTCAGTGACCTGCTCAAGGCTCCACCATGAGTTAGAATCATATTTGGGCTCAGGTGTTCCAGGACCAGGGCCCCATCTCTGCACCCTGCCACTGGGGGTCTTCTGAAGATGGCAGACATGCAAGGCGTTCCACTGGTGAATAAGAGGAAGCAGCCATTCCAGGGAAGGGAGGCGTTGGTCTTTGGAGAGCCTTGAACCTGCCCTTCACACTTCACTCTGGTCACTGTGCATACACCTGCTGAGGGAAGGGCACGGACAAATGTACCTCTGACAGAACTTACGCCAGGTGGTGAGAACACAACAGTATGAGTGTACCCTAAAGATACTCTCAGACTAGGGCTATGAAAGAGACAATAGCTAATGCTGCAACTGCAGGTGAAGGTAAAGTACAGTGGTCCAGTAAGGAGTCAGATCAGAAAAAGGAACTCCTCTGGCCACCAATTCTCTGTGTCACCTGCTAAGCACAGACCCAAGATGGTCTGTATCCATCATGTTTTTAATGTTTTGCATCACATTATTGCACTTGGAGACTCCCCAGGAATTCTTGTGTTCCCCCATCTAAGATTCCCAAGCTCAGGATAGTTAAATGCCTTCTCTGGCACCCCAAGGCAAGGAAGGGGCAAGTTGAGGACTGGAACCCTTGACTTTGTTTTCCGAGGTGTCTGGTGGCACTGGGATGCATCCAGCCTCACGGAGTGCCCTGATCCACAGTGGGCCACCCGCAGGGTGCTAGGAATCCAGCCATCCTGGCCAGTACCTGTGTGCTCATCTGGTGCTGCCTGGTTGCTCCAGGCAGATCAAGGCCGACCTCCTACATGCCCATCCCAGTGGCTTAGCCTTCCTCCCACTGCCATCACTGATGGCTTCCATCCACCTGAGGGACTGAGATGGATGTGTCCCTTACATCCATAACCTCTATGCCTCATTGCACCCTTGCAAAATAGATTCTGTCCCCATCTTGCATGTAAGGGAAAAACGTCTCAGAGAGGGTAAGTCATCCAGCCAACAAATAGCCGCGCCACCCCAGGCCTCCCACTCTGACAGCCACCTTTCCTCTCCGCCTGCAGTTGGACTCCTGTACCCGTTCCCCAGGGACTGCTCCCAAGCAATGCTGAATGGAGACACGACCTCTGGCCTCTACACCATTTATCTGAACAGTGATAAGACCCAGCCCCTGGAGGTCTTCTGTGACATGACCTCTGATGGGGGTGGATGGATCGTGAGTATCACTGAAACCTCAGTCAAGGGGCCTGGGGGCAGAGGGCACGTGGGCTGGGAGGGGCAGAGGTCCTCTCCCTGCACTCTGACCCCCAGGTGCATGAGGCTTTGTCAGATAGTGCCTGTCACACAGAGACATTCAGGGGTTAGCTCTCACACCAAAGACTGGGAAAGAAGCTACGGGTTAAAAAACAGACGAAAATCATTTTCTTGTGATTTACTACTTCCTCTGACCCTCAGCTCTGTGATGCATAAATACGACAGTGGTCACAAACCCACTCTGTGTATTAATTAGTACCTGCTCTCTACCAGGCAGTGTGCCAAGAGCTTTATGTGAATTATTTCAGTCTCTACCATGTGATCTGGGTAGTATTTTGCAATTGGTAAGCTTTATTTTTTATAATTGTTGTTCAATTACAGCCCCAATTTTTTCCTTGTTGCTCTCCCCTGTCCTGCCCATCCCTCCCCCCCCACTCCCTCTGCCAGTCCCCACCCTATTGTCCAAAGACTTAAATAAACTCTATTTTTTAGAGCAGTTTAGGTTTGCAACAGAATTGAGCACACGGTACAGTGAGTGCCCATATACCCACATGCGGTGCCCACGTGCAGTCTCTCCCACTATCATCCTGCCCCAGGACGATGCATTTGTGCCGCCGCATTGACACATCATCACCACTCAGAGCTGGGTGGTGTTTTCAGTGCCTGTTCTTTAAGTGAGGACACCAAGGCTCAGAGAGGGGAGGTGACCTGCCCAGAGTTACCTGGCACACTAGTGACAGACAGGGCTGAGGACTGGTGCTTTTCCTGCAGTCCAGTGCTCCTCCTCTCAGAAAGATGCCTTCTCCCTCCTTCAGTCGCTCGCATGCACCCAGCTTCACTGGTTGTGTTCACAGGTATTCCTGAGACGCAAAAACGGGCGTGAGGATTTCTACCGAAACTGGAAGGCCTATGCTGCTGGCTTTGGGGACCGCAGAGAAGAATTCTGGCTTGGTAACGCAGCCCTGCATGTCTGTGACCCGAACGTCCATGTCTCCCCTCCTTGTCACTATCTCAGCCCACAGCAACCTATAGGAGAGAAATGGATGAGTAGGAGACAGCTCTGGTAGTAGACTCAGAATTCCAGCTCCTCAGTGGAAAATACTTTAAATGCTCTGGATCATTAAAAATAAAAATCTGGCCAAGGGAGAGCCAACAGCCAGGCCTTAAGAATAAGTTTAGCCTTAAGTCATTCACTGAACCATTTATAGACTCATCCTTACCAATACCATTAACTGCTTCTGTTCTGGTCTCCCAGGGCTGAGATGGGCTGTTTATAACCATCACCTCTAAGCACCCCTCAAGGTACAAAATCCCCATCTTACCCATGAATCTAAGCCAACACTGTAAGCATTTGAGCTGCAACTTGAAATCTCCCAAGCCAACATTACATCCATGCTCCCTCACAGCTGACACTTTCCTACAACCTGCCTGCAGAGGGCACTGTCCTGTGCACCTGCGCCTAGGCAGGGAAGGTGGATCCTGCTGCCATCCATTGTCCTTCACTTGTAAGGAGCTTTAGAGTTTACAAGGAGTTTTTTCCACCTTACCTCCTTTGATTTTCACAATACCCTAGGTGGTTGGCAGGGCAAAGCTTGTCACCCCGATTTTACCTGAGGCTCAGAAACATCATCTGTTTCACCTGATGTTACACCGGCAAGGAGCCAGCCTGGGTCTGTGTGTGACACAAGTCTCTTTAGTGCACACAGCCACCGCTCTGACACAGTGGAGCAGAAGTAGCGGCCTCAGTCCTTGTGCTTCTGCATCAACCCCTGCCTGTCATCCACAGGGCTGGACAACCTGAACAAAATAACGTCCCAGGGGCAGTACGAGCTCCGCGTGGACCTGCAGGACCAGGGGAAGACAGCCTATGCCGTCTACGACAGGTTCAGCGTGGGAGATGCCAAGACTCGCTACAAGCTGAAGGTGGAGGGATACAGCGGCACAGCAGGTAGGAACCACAGGACCGGCTCGTGTTTCCAGCCGATTCCTCCATTCATCATCCCATCCTTCATGAATCCATCCATAGATTGCATCAACAAATAGGTGAATCCCTACTGGGTGCTAATGTGGAAGAACTGCTGTTGAACACAGTTGGGGAGATAGATATTTTGGTCACTGAAACAGAGGAGGTTGGGACACAGGATACCCAGGACTGATCTGTAGCTGCTACCACTTAAAAATATGTCTTCCTATCCTCTTTTAGATAGAAGTTTTAGACTGATAGAAAAAACAGTCTCTCGGGCCTTAATACTCACGTGAGCCAGTGCTTCTCAGTTTACTGTGACACATGACCCCCCAGGGCATCCTGGGAATGTGCCGTGCTGACACACCGAGAGTTGGCATTTCTTCCAGGTTCCCTGGTGATGCCGCCCACTGTGGGTGGTGTTGCTGGTCTGTGCCAACAATCCACTCCATCACCCAACTGCTTGAATCTTTTCTAAGACATCCCTGTCACGTGGTCATCCAGACTCAGCCTGACCACTAGCTCTCCAGCAGCCTTTTTGCTCCTTGTCTCATCCATACCTAGTTCAGGTCTCAAACATTTCTTTCACTTGAAATGACCTTTGCATGGTTTTCTGGCTCCACTTTAGAGGAGAAATAAGTAGGGAAACAACATGCATTTAGGCCTAGTAGGTAATACCCTCTTTCACAGATATTCCCCATGTATTACCCCCCATTTACCTCTCACAAAAACCCTGCTGGGAAGACACAGGGGAGAAAACCAAGACTCAGAAAAGCTCGGCAATTTGTCCAAGGTGAAACAGCTCATAGCAGGTGGGCCCAGGGCACCAGCCTGGCTGCAGAAGCTGTTCCCAGTATCAAGGCAGGTCAGGTCTGAGAGTGTGCCCACCCCATGCCCCCCAGGCCCACTTTGGGCAGCTCTCAGTCCTGTGCATGAAAACAGAAGAGAGAGATGCTGCGGGACATAGCCAACCTCTCTAGGCCCTCCAAGGAAACATCCATAATGGGGAAAAACATCTCCTGATAAGGGTTTACCAAAAGCCAGGCTCAGTCAAAGAAGAGAGGGAGCTCTTAGAGAAGAGGAAGACCTGGGGGCAAAAACTGTTTTTGTTCTTTGAGGAATCCCTCAAAGAATTCTGATGGTTTACTACCTGGCAATAAATACCTCTTTGCTGGAGACAGCTTCAGGCAAAAAGGGTCTAGTTACAAGGCAGACAAAGACACTGGCAGAGCTGCAGGAATGAGCAAGCCTCTGCTCACCAGTCTCTCGGTCCCACCTCAGATGAGCCGTGATGTGCCCCTGCACAAAGGCAGCCCTTACAGGGAGCATCTCATCAGCTCCTGCCTGCCCTGTTCATGCTCTTGGCAGCTTAAAAGGGCATCTGAGCCCCTGGACAACTTGCTCCGAAATATCAGGCTTGTGAGCCGTGGCATTTCATATTTTGATGCACCGGGTGGGGAGTGAGGTACACAGAAAGAAAGGGCACATAAATGTTCCTAAAATTCGGTATGTTAAATTACAAAGTAGAGTCCCAGAAAGCACTATCTATAAATGGACTTTTTGTCTAAGAATCAGGGAATGCCAGTCCCACAAACACTGTGAAAAATATGTAATACACAGGCCATTTGGTGACATTTAATAACTGAAGGGTTTTCGTTCTAAGTGTGGCTCTAAATATTTGTATTTGGGGAAAGCATTCTTAAAAGCAGATTTCTTACATCGCTCAGTGAGCTCCTTTATGGAAAAATCCAAAAAAATCACAAAAATAACAACAATCCTAACTAATTTGCTGCATCCACCTTCACATATGGTCCCAACAGAACCCTGAGGTGGATAGAAGCAATATGCAGGTTCCATTTTTTAGATGAGAAAACTGAGGTTCAGCAAGAGGCTTGACTTGTGCAAGGTCACAGCTAGGGCACAGAAGACATGGGACTTGAAGCTGGACCCTCCAAAGCCACCCACAGCCCTCTTTCTACCAGATTATCGGGAATTCAATCAGATTCCTGATCGGGAATCTGATCAGATGCTGCTTCCATCAGAAACGCATCTGCGGGTGACACTCATAACCCATCCAGTCCCATATGTGATCCTGCATCCGGGTCCTTATTCAAGGCCGGCCCACCCCAGGACCTTTCGTTGCCACCCCGGTTTTGCCCCTCACAGCCCACAGGAAACGCCAGCTGGGATCTCTCAGGTGCATGCTTTCTCTCTCCCAGGTGACTCGATGGCCTACCACAACGGCAGGTCCTTCTCCACCTTCGACAAGGACACAGACTCAGCCATCACCAACTGTGCTCTGTCCTACAAGGGGGCCTTCTGGTATAAGAACTGTCACCGTGTCAACCTAATGGGCAGATACGGAGACGACAACCACAGTCAGGTGAGTAGATTGTGAGGCCGAGGGCCAGGCTTGGGAAGCTGGTTGGGGGTGAGACTGGGAGGCAGGAGCCTCCGGTGGATGCTGTGTTTTTCCCAGCACCTCGAGGAGGAACCTCAGTGACACTGCAGGTCGGGTGAAGTCATAGAAAGAGCAGGAGTCAACTCGCACAGTTCCGGAGGGGAACCACGGGTCAAGTGGATTTCAGAATAGAAAGCTTTTCCCAGGCAAAATCTTTGAGTGCCAGAGGAGAGCAGATTCGGGGGAGGCCGTCCAGGTGAAGCCGGCAAGGCAGAGGTGTTTCCTCTGTCTCCTTACGTTGCTGGCCTCACTTCCACTCTGTGCATTATCCCATCGCCTTCCCTGCCTTTCCCCCAACATCAGGGTAATACAGTCTCCCTGAAAAATAAAATAGCTACATGCCAAAAGGAAGCCGCTTGTTCCACCCTCCCAACCGATTTTGGCAGAAGAAGGAGATCGTGCGAAAGGCCACCAAAGAGGCCCGGGAGCCCGTCCTCACTCTGACTCTGCTCCAGCCACTGTGACAGATCCTTCACAAATTCGTTTCATCTTCATAGCACCCTTTCAAGGTTGTTAGACCTTTAAAAAAAATAGTGAAACTGAGGCCCAGAAATGTTTGATCACTTGTTCAAGACTGCTTATCTCTCGAGCAAGAACACTAAGATTTAACACTATGTGCCAGGGTTCAAAATGTGTTACATCTGTGATCTTTCTGCCATTCCACACCAACCCCTGTTAAAGTACTTTGTAGGAATCTTGTGAATTATAAACTCCCCTGGATGTAGCTACTCAGTTCTTTAAGGTCCAATCGGGATCTGAATTCCGTTAGCACCTTTCCTAACGATGGCACGTTTCATCAGCCGCCACTTGGTTTACAGATGGCAGACCACACCTCAGTGACTTTTGACTAAAGCAAAATAACTGAGTCAGATCCTGCCAGCCCCTCTGAAAGTTTTCACTGCACAGATTGATAGACACAGAGGCAGGAGACAGCTGTGAACTACCCAATAGACATGTTGGAACAGAACTCATTCTGTCAACTAAGTAGCAATGGTCCATGAACACCTTGCCTAACGGAAATCAATCTGGAGGTCTTCTCTTTTTTTGCAGGGTGTTAACTGGTTCCACTGGAAGGGCCATGAACATTCAATCCAGTTTGCCGAGATGAAGGTGAGACCCAGCAACTTCCGAAATCTCGAAGGCAGGCGCAAACGGGCGTAAAATTCAGGGACAACTGGGAGAGAGGTGTAGGGCCCAGAGGAAGACAAGAATTCTACCAAAGTATCAGTACAACCCATCTAACCGTCAAGCCACACCTGGGCACTTGGCAGGAGTTAACATTGAATATGGAGCATCGGCGCCCCTGGTGGGAGCGCTGGCCTCCACACTCCGCGATTCCTTCCTTCGCACCAAAGACAACAGGCTCCAGCAGGTTTCTGTTTTGTTGTTCGAATCAGCAAATCAGTCCCAAGGACAGCAGCACAAGAGTTTCCGGTTTCCCTTCTCGCGGGCGGCTCTGGGAATGGGAGAGGGGTGGGCTGTGCAGTGGTAGTCTGTTTTAGAACCAGCTGTATTTTACACAGAGCTGTGTAATTAATTATCACTATTTTTGTTAGCAACAATTCGATGTGTGTCATTGGGAGCCATGCCTGTTTTCTACATTTCGTACTGCAGAACCCAGAAAAGCAATGCCGTTTTCATTTTAAGGATGTAATTAATGTTATTAATATAATAATGATGATGAAAGCAAGGACTTTTAAAGACATCTCCCTTTCCAAAACACAAGTGGACAGTACCTGATTGTATTTTTTTTAATAAAAGCACAAGTACTTTTAAACAAAGCTGTCGTTTTGCCTTTTGTTGCTGAGCCTGAAACCCACCAACGCCAGCGCGCTTGAACACAGGGCGTGCTGGAACGTGAAGGTGAGGAGGGGCGTGGTCACAGGGGAGAGGATGGGCTGGAAGGGAGGGGAACACATTTTTGGGCAAAGTTGAACAACTTTGGAAAAAGCTTACAACTTCGGATTCGGCTTCTTGCTCACTATTTCCAAGACTAATCATTTATGGCTTAAAAGATGTTTTTACACCCATTTTCTAAAGTAATCTCCTAACAAGTTTATGACATAGACCAGGTAAGGATTGTTATCATACAAGAGTTAAAATTCCCAGAAGCAGAACTGCCTGAGTTCAAATCCTGGCTCCACCATCCCCTCATTCCCTAACCTCCCTGTACCTCAGTTTCCTCATCAGTAAAGTGGGGATGCTCGCACTTCTTAATTTCAAAGTATTTCTGTGAAAAATAAATTATATTATCCATAGAAAGCCCTTAGCATAGTGCCTGGCATATATTAAGTGCTAATAAGCATTCATTATCATACTATTCCTCTTTAAATTTTATTTGTTGATTTTAGAAAAGAGAAGGGAAGGGAGAAAGAGAAGAGAAACATGATTTTTTTTTGTTCCACTTATTCATTCATTCATCAATTCCTATATGGGCCCTGATGGGATCAAACCCACAACATGGGCACATCAGGATGACACTGTAACCAGCTGAGCTGTCCGACCAGGGCTTACTATTACATTATACAGGACGGGCCGGGTTTCCAAGGAGCACAGTGACTTGTCTGTGGCTGTGTACTGGGATTTAGAGCTAGGATTTAGACTCTGGTCCTCTGGCCCCAGTGTCCCTGCTCTCCCCCAGGCCTCTGATAAAAATCTCTCCTTCTCTAGGAAAAGGGGGCCACGGGGACAGTGTACAGGATGCAGAATGAGGAAGGTCAACTGGTCCCTCGTCAGGATCCTACCATCCCCAAGTCTTAGAACTGAAAAGCATACCTGTTAGAAACGTCTCCCTCTCCCCTACTCGAAGCCCCCGAAAAGGGCAGGGCCAGCGTTGTCCTCCAGCCCCATCCTGAAACATCTGTAATGGGGGGAGCTCACTGCCCGGCACGGCGGATCTCTCTGTGCTCAGGGACTGTGAATCAGAACCACACATTATACGTTTCTCTTTTAAAACAAGGGTGTTGGGAAGATGGGGAAAGCAATCACCAGTTCATTCCCTTAGGAACTTTCAGCAAATTGACTTAGTTAATGAAACGGTTTGGGCTGATAGGCCTCATTCAAATGGAATGTGATGGCTCAGAAGTGAGGCTCAGAGAAATTTATGGCTCTGGCCAGACCCCTTGCTGCTGAGTTTATCAGGCTTTAATAAGTACTGTCATGTTATATACACAATTTGCTGTTCCAGATCGTAAGGCTTGTTGCCTGCAATTCAGCCATAGCAACACTCCCTTGCTCCGTAAACCCAAACAAGCTGGTGCCCTGCAACCCCCAGGCCTCAGTGAGAGCTTAACCCTCTCCTGCCTGCTGCCTTGGAGGTCTCTGCACTCCAGTCCCTCTCCCCGCAGAAAGTTAGATACAGCTAAGCTGGTAAGGTATTCCCCAGAAGCTGCTCAAGAACCAAATTCTGATTTGTTAAGAAGTCACATCAAACAGGAGTCCTTCATTGTGGCGTTGGGAAGGTTGTAGGTGCCCCCAGAAGAGGCCGAGGCCATGACATTCTGTGCTTTACAGCTGGTTTCAAACCCCCTACACACCCCAAGCTCTGGTTGAGAAGTTCTGGTCGAAAGTGCAAGGTCACCACATCTCAGACGCATTCCAGTCCAGTCACTGAGTCTGTGGCTTCATTCAAGTGACCTCCTCCACCCAGAAAGGTCTCCTGAAATTCTACTCCACCCTCAAAGTCCAAGCCCACATCTGATCCCAACCCTCATGAAACACGCAGTAGCTCTCCATTGAGAATGAATTTCTGGGGTGTTTGGTCTTCTCTTTGCCCCTCCCCATCCGCCCACCTCCCTTCTCCCTGCATTGCATCCTTCAAGGCCCCCGTGTGTGAATTATATCAATGCACCTCCCTGCCTGGGGCAGGGAGGAGTCAGGGCACTTATTTTCCAGCTCCATCTCTATGGCATCATGGTGGGCTGACAGTTTCCCTCGTAACAGAGATACAGGCCAGTCAATGGAGCATCTCCACGCAAGTCTCCCATCGGGTTTCAGAGAACTACTTCTGCCCTTGCCCCTCAGGCCCAGGACGGTCTCTGTACCTCAGCTGCTGCTAGACCTGGGGAACCACGCCAGCCCATGTGGTTCTCCCCCACCCTGCCCACACCGCCGCAAAGAGAGCCCCTCGACTCGCACCCACTCCCGTGAGTACCTCACCCTCAGAACACTCACAAGGCTGCCTGCTCGCCTCGCCTTACTGTGTCTATTCACACCTCTCTCCCTGCTGCGGACATTGGTCATCTATTGCCTTCCCAGTGTCCAAACTCCTTTCTAGTTTTGGAGCATCTCCCATTGGGCAAGGACCCTGCTTCCCACCATGGAAGACAAATGGAAAAATACTCTTTCCTCCTCCCCAGGGAAGCCAGAGTGTAGGCACATAATTTAGGCTTTGCCTATTGGATAACTGCAAAGGGACTTTTACTTCGCCTTGAGCGAGGAATGCAAACCAAGGAGTCCACAAGGCTGGCTTGCCTGCCTTCACAGTATCGACCACACAGCTCCACTGTCTGGGACTATGATCTATCCTGCCTTCTCCCCTTCTCGGCTTGCCCTCTCCCATAGCCACTCTCCTTCCCACCATGCCTTGCCAAACCCAGAGTATCCAGAGCTCCTTGTGGGCTGAGCTGATTGGGTCTCTCCTCCCAGGGTTCTTAACTTCCTTTCCATTTCAAGTCAGCAGTGAGCACCCCACATGCCCAGCACTAAGTGAACAAATAACCACATCCCCACCCTTACGCAGCCTCCACACCGGGGACAGGATGGCAACAGCCACCACATCAGACAAGCCAATGGCAAACTGGAAACTGAGATTGTGCTATGGGAGCAAGTACAGGACATGATGAGAAAATCCATTGGGCACTGGACCAAGAAGGCTTCCCCGAGGAAGGGCATTGGAACCATGATCTGCACGATAAGGAGGAGTTAAGCAGGAGGAGGCAGGAGGGGCAGAGGGCAGAGTATCTGCCTCCACAGGCCCTGAAGCTGCCAAGCTGCACGGAAGGAGAGCCGGAGGTCCAGAAGGAGCAGGGCCACCCAGTCCTGCAGGTCAGTTCCTTTGGTCCAGAATAAGGATTCTGGTCCTTTTCCTAAGGGTAATAGGAAGCTACTCAGGAATTTTAAGCAGCGAAGTATTACGATCTTGCTTTTATTTATTTTTTAACCATGTTTTTGTGGCAGTTCGGATTTGGGCAAGGAGGTGCAAGATGGGGGAGGCCTACATGGAAGCCCCTGCCGGAGCCCAGGGAAAAAGGTTTGTGTAAACGTGGTGTCCTGAGGTGCAGTGTATGATTCTGAGAGACGATAGAAGGTAAAAACGACAGGACTTGGGGGGCCCAGAGAGCTTCTCCATATCCACACCCCTGTCCCTGAGCTGCCCTCCATGCCTACAGCGCATCTTTCCCAGACACGGATTCCATTTCAATTAGATCAGACTAATGAGGGATCTGGGGGAGCTAGAGTCAAGGCCCCATTAACTCCAGGAGTGGGGAGGGCCACAGGGTCCTGGAGCACTAGGGCATCGCTGCTCAGACTTGGGTGAGGTGGGGGGAGGACTAGGGGAGCCTCCCTTGAGGCTACCACGGTTAGAATGAGGACGAGGCCGTGGCTGGATGCAAAGGTTGAAAGGGGTGCAGGGCCTTGCCTTGAAGGCTTTGTGTTCTCGGAGCACAGCTGAGAATTTCTGAAGACATTTAAGGCAAGGGAGACATAATAGCATTGCTCTTCAGAAAGCTCACTCTCGCACTAGAAAGGCAACCTCCCCCCACCTGTGTCCCCTGGCCTCAGAGGGTGCTGGGATCCTCCAAGGCACACCCTAACCAGATGAGAGAGGGTGTGATATCTCACTGGCCAGCAGAGGGCTCACTCTCCTCGTCCTTTTTGCTATCCTGTGAGCTCTGAAAATGAACTGAAAGCTCAGAAAGGAAGCAGGAGAAAGTTTTGTCCTTGATAATTGCTCCAATCCCAAGACTGGAAAATAGATTTCAGTATATTATAGGAAACAAACACATAATGAAAATAACTAGCCGCCACACTGTCCTGGTGTGTTGTAGTTACAGGTTAAGAAATGTGTTTCAGAGCAATAAAATGACTTCCAAGTTCGCTTGGCCTTGACGTGCCAGACCAGGAACTAAAACGTAGGTCTTCTGCGCCCATCAGCCGCAGAGCCCAGAAGAGCACCATCTGCATATGTACCCTCTACCCATTCTCTCACTCGGTACACACGTAACACCTGCCGGGTGCCGGCTCCCACATAGCACTTTACAGTTTGCCAAGCAGATGCGATGGTAACAACTTCTCAAAGTAATCCTCTTTGTAGTCAGAGCTGAGCCTGGGTCCTAAGTTTCACAATTACCGAATGATCTTGGTCTACTCGCATAATTTTTCTGAGTACCCCTAAAAATGAGAATGAGGAGGGCCTACCCTGAAGAGAATGTGTGATGATTTAAAGGAGAAAATAGACGGGGCCTGGCCGGAAGAAAAATGCTAACACAGGTTTGCCTCTCTCAAGTTGGAATGCTGAGCGTCTGGGTGCAATACCTAAGTCTTCCAGCAGATGGCAGTCATCCCCGGCTTTACGGAGGCTCTAAATGCAGAGCTCCTGGAGAAAGCCTTGATGTGGACGCGATGTCAACGGGGCTCCTAGACTCACACTTTCAAGGAACACCCTCACTTCCACTCAAATCCCTCTCTCCATAAGGGGCTCAGACTCTGTCCAAGGCATGGCAGGCCACTTCTCCTGTTCTTGTCTCCTCTAGACACAAACCCTCTGGTTTATCACATCTTACAAATGTGCATTAGGGTGGGAGATAGGAATGTGGGGCCAGGGGGAGACAGGGACAGGGTTTCTGGCCCCTGTGTCCAATCCCCACTCTGATTCCTGGCAAGGACCACCGACCCCCTTTTTCTGCCATGTTCAATGGCCCCATTATATTAACCTCCCCACTAATTTGCTTTTAACTTGCTTGCTGTTGGTTGTGAGGCCAAGCTCACACTTTCCTACTGTGTACACTGTTTTTTTTGGCTTGCCCCTGGGCCCTCCGAGAAAAAACTTCTATTCTCCCTTCCTACAGCTCAACTTCCTATCCCAGAGTGAGGCGTACCTGGAGACAGGGGCCAGTTCCTACTGCCCTCTAGGTTTTTTACCTTCTCTTCACCTCTAAAACCTGGTTAGATGGTGACCCACCTGGGGCTTGCGAAGCATTGAAAAGAAAGTCAAAGGCCCTGTGTCCCAACACTCGCCCCCCAGAGTCAGTCTATCTTTGCAAAGAGTTGTAGAGTGGTCCTCTTGCAATGCTGAGTCCAGTCATCTCATTCTGCTGCTTGAAACCCCCCAGAGCTCGCCATCCGGCTTAGAGCCAAGCCCGAGGTGTTACAGTGGCCTCGAAGCCCTCAGGGATCTGCCACCTCATACTTCCGGGACCTCAACTCCTGTCTCATGACGCTCTAGGCACCCTGGCCTGTCTGCTGTCCTTCAAACCTGGCAAACCCTCCCCCACCGCAGACCTCCCCCAGGAATGCTTTTCCCCCAACACGTGCGTGGCTCATGTTCATTTCCTTCGGGCGTCCTCCCAATGTCACCTTCTCAGCACCCTGCAGAAGCACACACGTGCACACATGCACAAACGCTCACACACACACCCTGTGCCCAGTACTCGTCTTCGTTTTCCTCCATCGCATGTGTTTGCACCAGATATACTGCTGGTGTACGTACTTACGGGCATGCTCTCTAGAAATCACGCCCCATGACAACAGGCACTCTATACATGTTTCGTCCCTGCTGTGTCTCCAGCCCCTAGAACAGAGCCTGCTCTATGGTTTCCCAATCACGGCATGTTCACTGACCACACGGCCAGACCTGGGAGAAGAAGCCGGCAGTCCTGATTAGCCTCACTTTATGTTCTGTGTAATGTGTTCAGTGTCAGCTCTGTTCCCACATCATCATTGTAAGCAGAAACAAACAAACTCGGAGAGGACACAATTTTCCCAAAGCTGCCAAGCACTCAGGATGGATTCAAAAACAGTTCCCGCCCAGCCACACCATTATCTCAATAGGTCAGAAACTAACAGTGTGATTTAAAGAAACAGCAAAGGGCCCCAGCTGGTGTGGCTCAGTGGATTGAGAGCGAGCTATAAACCAAAGGGTCGCTGGTTTGATTTCCAGTCAGGGCACAGGCCTGGGTTGCGGGCCAGGTTCCCTGTGGGGGGAGTGTGAGAGGCAACCACATATTGATGTTTCTCTCCCTCTCTTCCTCCCTCCCCTTCCCTCCTTCTAAAAGTAAATAAAAGATCCAGCAGGACATTCAGAGGGGAAAAACACCATAAACATCAATCATTTGAAAGACAGAACATGGTATATGTCCAGCCAGAATCACTTCTCCCGGGACTTTCCACACACACGGTCTCTTCCACTTCTGGACAGAGGCCCGGCCACCCCACCCTACCCCACCCTACCCAGAACCCTCATTTCTCAAGGACTGGTGGGAAGTGAGCAGGATTAGCCGACCTGCCAAACCTTTTATTTACATGCACTAATTGTAAAAAGGTTCCTATAAATGATAGGAACAGAGACACTGAGAGAGCCTTTCCAGGCATGGTAGAAACATCACTAAATTGGATTCACCTAGCTGTGGGCTCCAGAGCTTCTCTGAAAAGCACCGCTGCCTCCCAGTGAACAAGGAGGCTGGGGCATCCCCAGTGAGGAAGATTCAGCTTCTCTCTGTAGGTCAGGGTCTGGCACAAGTAACACCCCTTTTTTATTACACACTCTTTTATTGCAAAATCATAAGCATGTCATTCTGAAACATAACAATATCATACTCAAGCACACCATATGGCATTGTAGGTGAAATGTTCAAACTAAAACTATAAATTATTACACCCATATTATTACCCTGCGAACCACACAGGCGGGAGTTACTCCTGCTGGACCCTGTATTTCCCCGAACTCAAAGCCCTCTAAGCGGTTAGCAGGGGAGAGGGTGCAATAGGCCCCATGTGTATGAAAGCGGGTTGGGAGACACACAGCGGACTCAGCTCAAGGGAGGCTGAGGACCACACTCTGCCTGGACCTCTTGCAGGTGAGCCTCAGAGTCGGGTTGGGAAAAGCGTCTATCTCCAGCCAAAAGCCCAACTCCTAGGTGGCAAAGGGCAATTCAGTGCAACACAGAGTTAGCTCCAGAGCAGGGTGCAAATACCACAAGGGCACAGATGAGTCTGCTGCATTCACACTGCCTCCCCAGGTCTCCCCGCGGTTCGCAGTGCTCAAACACAGCAGCTGCCCAGTTGGGATTCCTTCGTTAAGAAGTCAATTTATAAAAACTGCCTGCAAGTTACTGGGAAAGATGCCAAGGTCACAACCAAGAACAGTAAAAAAGGGGGGGAGGGTACTCAATTAATAGATGTCTTCAATAACAGATGTCTTCTTTATATCTTAATAACAATAAGATACTTGTTATCCTTAGGGGGTGAGCACTTAGACAATCAGAAGAGTGAGACCAGAAATACATACCACCTCTCTGGGGAGAATAAAATGGGATGATAAGCAGAAACAAAATCTCTGAAGGCCTATCACAGAAGGAAAAGAGAAGGCATATCCTGTCAGGTGACAGAAAGAAGAACTTGGATTCCATGGTGAAATCTACCCGGGGACAGATTGCACTCAAGGAAGGAAAGAACGTGTATCATCTGAAGCAGGAACAGGCTCTCGCAGAGGCAGTGAGCCCCTGATAGCGGAGGGATCCTGGGTCTCGGTGGTTTCAGCGGCGCTGTCACGCCCCGTCCAGCCCTGAGATGGACTCACTCGGCACCTCTGGTTCAGTTAGTTGTCTCAAACGAGGTGTCCAAACGTTTCTGCTCCAGGTCTTCAGTCTCCAGCCTGAGACTCAAAGGCAACGAAAGCAAACCATGAAAGAGTTAAGAGACCACGAAACACAGAAGTCATTCCTAAGAAGGATGTCAGCCCCTGAGGAGACCCGGAGGTGAAATCAATGCGTGGAGGGCTCTTCTCCACAGACAGAGCCCGTCCCCAGGGAGCACGCTGGGGAGGAGCGTGGCAAGTTAGCAAAGCCCTAAACCTCCTGAAAAGTGTATGTTTGATGAGTTTCTCCGAAGCGAGCTCCTTACAGAAAAAGAAATCTGCAGCCCCAACCGTGACTTACTGCCAGGGAATCTCACTGCCTCCTGGGCTACAGGAACCAAATTTCAGTTTCTAACCGTCCCCCAGGAAGCTGCAAGTGTCTCTATAAAGATCTCAAGTGTAAAAGAGAGATACTGTTATCATTCAGCTCCGGTCTCAGCCACCCCTTAATTCGTTTTCCCACTTCATCTAACATTTCCCAGCATTCACGTGGCATTCAAATGGCTTTATGTACAGCATGTAGTACATGTTTTAATACTAAGGTCTAAGGTTGATTATAACAAGACCGCTAGACAGGGAGTCAGGAAACTGACTCTCCAACCAGACGCTAGGGGTGTTAGGGGCATCATTTCTTAGCAAACTCTGTATCAGCGGCACCTGGCAAGGAAGAGAGCAACAAGCTACATGAAATATTGAACCCACCACTCGGTGGTTCTGAGGTCTGGCCCTGCTCCAGAACCCGCGGAGCTGCCTTGAATAAGTTACAGGACTTCTCTGAGCGTCAGGCTGTTTCCACTATAAATTGGAAGTAATAACAGCTACCGCGTATGATTACAGTAAATGCAGTAATGTACATAAAGTGTCCCAGAGGGTGTTTGGCGTACAGCAGGTGCCAAGTCATGTGCCCTCCCTATTCTCTAAAACCGTGCTTCCCACAAAGTAAATGACCGGTAGACATTTGCCTGGATGATCGACACGTACAACTAAGATGAATGCTCTCAGTTAATTTGGGGAAGCACAGGTAGGTGAATTCATAACGCTTGTGTTCAAGCAGCCGCTCCACAGAAGAGCTGGGGACGGAGGGAGGAAACGAATCTAAAATTGCACTCAATCTCTGGCAACTGAGAGGCAGCCAACACTCGTATTTGTCTTGTATGGTTCACACCACGATTTCTTTACTGATATTTCAGCTCCAGAAAGCGAAGTCTCCAGACCTTCTAGCAGAGTCACAGGAGTCACTCCTTCAACAGCTTTTCAGTAGTAGAGCTGGACATGTGGACGCAGTACAACTGTACTCAAAGGAGGATTCAAGGAACCCCGCACCACCTCCCCATGACGTCCAGTCCCCATTTCCTGTGCCCGGAGGGCTTATAGCTCCGAATGAACGTGTGCTTGATGCTGTGACCAGGTAGCAAAATGTATGTCACTGATACGTTTTCTCCCTGCCTGCCGCACAAGGAGCGCGAGGACAAATTCATGGCCTGCTTTCTCCAGCCAGCACGGCTCAGGTCTGTGGCACAATCCATTCCTTCTAGTTCCTCCCACCATTTTCTGCTCTCTTTTTCATCCCACTGGTTCAATTTTACTTTCGTGTTTAATCCATAAACCAAAGCAAACCTTTCTACAGAAAGGTAAGATAACATAACATTAAAAACAAGAAATTGCATGTCAATTCCCAATTTGGACTCCCCTACTTTGGAAAATAACTGACTTCCCTCCCTCAGAGTCACCATCTTTAAAGGGGTGATGGTGCTAAAAATAACAACATGAAGCACCTGTAACAGCTCCAGACACATCCCGGGCACTGCTGTTGGGGCTTCCTGTGTAGAAACGCACTGAACCCTCACAGGAACGTTATGGCGGAAGTATTGGCGTGTTTCCACTCTACACAGGAGGCCAGGAAACGCCAAAGCCCACTGTTGAGGACACACTTGATTTACTGCAATTAGGATGAGAACGAAATGCTTTATTTAGAGCCCTATCATATGGGAACCAGGAAGATGGCCGTACATGTAATTAATACACTGCTGTGATTAATACACATGTAATTAATACAGATGCTGGCCACGGAGCCAGCCACCCCGTGCAGACACTGATTTTAATGATAAGGAGTAACTCCAATTTTCCTTCCATCGTTAAATTTCCCCATCAGGAACCACAGAACCTGACTGTAGACACGACGGAAGCCAAGAGGTTATTTACTGCTGTAACCAGGTTCGTGGAGAACAGACCTATAAGGCGGAGGGGCGCACACACTGTTTTCTCTCACAGCAAGGCGGACGCAGCCCTGGGCCGGCTCTTCCTCACCTAATGCATGGGGGCCCGAGACAGGGACCGTGAGGTCCTCGTGAAGAGGAAAGCCTGCAGCCCCAGCTCCGTCCACAGTCTGGAAGGTGACTCACACTGCATTCAGACAAGCTCGTCCTGCTCAGCTGGTCTCATGGAGAAGTGGCTGTTCTCGCCTGTGGCTTAAAAAACTGTGGTTTGAAATGGAAGGTCCTGCCTGGTGGGTCTTCATTTCAGAATCTCTGGAACTCAGCATCCACAGCAGGCTGTTTATTCTTTAGGCCAAGACTCAAAAAAAAGAGAGGTCCTTTTAGGTCCTAAAATCCCTTCACTGTCAGTTTTGGAATGAGTGGCAGCCAGGTAAAAATGCATCATTATTGAGGTATGCACTAAAATCTTCACTTCTCCCAACCTTTAATTACATCATCAGTGTGGCTGCAGTGAGGAAATAGAAACCTGATACAGAGAAGAGCCTGAAAATGCCAAGGCAGGACCAGGAGGTGCACCTTGTCCACTCCCAAGAGAGCCTCCCGCCAGCCCGACTTTGTCGGCAGCAATCACACTGGACATCCTGGTCCCCTCCTAAGCCCCCACTTCCTGCTGCTTGATTAACTTCTGCTAGTGGCTTACTTTGCCTGCTGTGCCTGACTCTGCCGCCTTCCACCCCAACACATGGTAGCCACCCAAAGCTTTGGCATTTCTTTGGCACCCATTCCCTGGATTGGTATTGGAATTTGAACCTCTTGTTCTGCAATGACCCCACTCCCCAAGTCTGGTGCGGATCTTATATGAGCAGATCCCGACATCCAGACACAGTCAGGGACTGGTAGGTCTTAGGCTACACAGCCAAAGCTGCAGAGGAGGGTCATGGGGAGAAAACATCCAGGAGTAATCACAGGCAGGCTCCTTCCGATAAGACATCAGGAAAGTCTCCTCTAAGAAGGTGGCATTTGGATCTAGACCTTTCGTGTAATCCAGCTCAGCCCAAAGTGGGAAGCAGCTTCCTGGGTAAATTGGCTTCCGTAGACTTCATCCCTGAAGATGGTGCCACTGCAGGGGACACATTCTCCTTCTGGCACAGGACCCTAAGTCTCTCCACCTCTCTGCCTCGGGGCTTTCTTCTGAACCTGGGAAGCCCACTCAGATCTAACCCAGGGACATTTTCAAAGTGGGAGGGGGACGTCCCTGGGCACCCTTGACCAGTGAGGGACAAGAGCCCTTGGTGAGTGTCCCAGGCTCTTCCCCTTCCCCAGGACAACCCTGCAGTGTGTTGGCCATGCCTTTCCACAGGAGCCCAGTGGGAACCTGGCATATAGCACATACTGGCCCTTCCTCCTCCCTGTCTTCCACTGCCCACACCCTCACTCCTGCATCCTGGGGTCACCTCCCCAGCCCTTGTCTCAGGCTCTGCTTCAGACCTGATGAGCTGTGGAGGAAGCTTACTGTGGCTATACTGAGAATCAGGAGTGCTGCACAAGATCAAGTTCATGGTATCAATACCAGCTGGACAGTGAAAGGTCATGGAAAACTTCAGATTCAGAGTTCACTGCCCAGGTGCTCAAGATGGTAGGCTGATAACCCAGCCCTCATGTTTGGGAGGCAGTGGTGGCTGGAGATGTGGCCTCACTATGTGGAGGCTATGTGAAGTCTCTGAGCCTCTGCTAAGCAGGCTAAGATTCAGGGAAGAAATTGGGATGGGCAGAAAAGGGACACCGAGGCAAAAGGCTGCTCATCAAAATGGGGCCACCAGGGAAGCCACAGGGGAAGTTCTGACTCAACCCTTATGCAAGTGCCCAGAAGTCATCTCTAGCACATTGGATATGGCATGAAAATAACCGCAGCTTTCCTGAGTGCTGCTCATTTTCAATCTGCTAAGCAGTTTTCATAATGAGCTCATTTAATTGTCAAAACAACCACATAAGTCATTCTCCCCATTTTATAGAGGGGGAAAGTGAACCCACTAAGCACTAGAACCAAGACTCAAATCCAGAGTCACAGGATTCAAAATTTCATGCTCTGGCCAACCTACTACCCTACCAGGGTCCAATGGTGCTGCAGCCCAAGTTCAAGTTCAAGGTCAACAATTGACCCTGCAGATGGAGTTCGCTGGTTGCTCTCAGGAGGGTCAGGGATAAGAAATAATTCTTGGTGTCAAAATGCACCGATAGCCTGGGTTCACCAGCATCATCTGGAGAGAGATGCTTCCTATGCCTGAGCCTCGGAACAGCAGTGACCATGTCCTATGAGGTCATATTGCAGCTATCCTTCCATTCCTGAAGAACATGCCTCAGATTTGTCATCTACCTTCAGGATCTGAAGGGGGAGGACTCCAGATTAAGGTGGGCAGTCAACAGGGCACATTCCCACTTATAAAACATATTCCAGGGCTTGAAGTCATGAGGCTGAGGATGAGCAGAGCAGGCCATGTGACTCCCATTTCAGAGAGGAGCAAACAGGGTCAGAGATGTCGAGAGGCAGGAAGGACAGTGCCATAGAAATCCCAGCCTCTGGCTGTGGAGCCAGGAATGCCTACTCTAGCCCAAGCTCTGCCCCTGACTGACCTTGACTCAGCACAGACTCACTATCCAGCCTGGATACTGACTTTGCAGGCATGTTAGGAAAGGAAGAGATCAGAGATAGAAGGAAACTGACTCCCTGAACAACCCCAGAGAGCAGAGAGCAGACTCACCGGTGGTAGCACTAGACGGTAATGTGAGCAAGCAGTTCATTTTTAACGTCTTTCCACTGAAGTACATGGAGTTGTCTGTTCCAGAAGTCAGTCAACCCTGGTCAGAACAGTACCTCTGCAGTCAAGGCAGCTTTCTCCTCCGACATCAGTTCAACAGAATCAGCATCCCTTGGAGCTTCCTTCTGCTGCTTTGCAAGCTGAACTTCAATGAACATACATGTCTTGGTTTCTGGGATGTCCCTTCTTGTTATGAGTCTTGCCACTGCCCTTCTTCGTTAGCCCTGACACCAATGAGATGGCAGAGCCATATACCACTCAACTTTCCTCCTTGTTGGAGGAGAACCAGCCCCATCAGCTAATCCAAAACCAGATCAGAGGGCACCACACCTGCTCACAGAAGACCTGGTAGTGACCTTGACCTGGCACTGACATTAGCTTGGCTTCTGCTTCACTATGACACCCTGAGCACATTTCTTCAGCTCCTTGGTCTAGCTTTCCCATCTCTAGAGTCATGGGGCTGGACTCACTGATACAAAGCATGCTGCTAACACTTCAGGATCCTAACATACAGACTCGAGGCCCAAGAGAGAGAAAGATGTCAGTTAATCAGTCAAAGCTGTGGGGTAATTAATGAAGGTGATTTCCCCAGACTCTGAGAGAAAGAAGACGGCATTGAATGGGAGAGGATCATCAAAGCTGATGTCACGTTTATGAAGGCAAAACACCAGGCTGTTGTATATTAGCAAATCCTACTGTTTGAGACGTAGCAGGAGAGAGTGGAGTGGCCACAGGCTCTGGATTTGCAGAGACCTGCACTCAAACCCCCCTTTTACTCCTGACTGACTGTATGATGACAGGAATTCACTTCACCTTTCTAAGCCCCGTTCTGTCACTTATAAAATGTTATATCTCAGAAAGTTGTGGTAATTAATCTTGCCACAAGGTAATTAAACAAGATAATGACGGTAACGTGCATTTAAGTTGTGGTAGGAAATTCCCTTGACTCTCGTCACACTGGGCCGAGGGAGGAAGCTAGCTTGGGAAAGCAGGGGGAGGAATGAAGGCATTTCATTCATTGATGTATCTATTCACTTATCTCAATGATATGTGTCAGGTACCGGCAATATGGAAATGAATAAAACATAGCCCCTGACCTCAAGGAATTCAGTGTCTGGGTGGAAAGATTCCGTAGAATGATAACAACCTCACCCAGATATAAGAAAGCCGACACTTCACTTTTAGAAGCACATGGAAACATGCACAGAGATGACCAATGAAATGATGGCTATAACTATAAAAATTAGGAGGAATAATAAAATGTCCATCAGAAGGAGAGCAAATAAATTAAAGCATGTAGTTTCATTAGTGAAATTGCAGTTATCAAATTATGTATACAGTTGGTTACACTGAATTAGATTTTAAAACACACAATTTGTATTTTCCATGGATGTGCATTTGTGTGTGTAAAAGTATTTTTTTAGGTGGTCTAGAAGAATCCACATCAAATTTGTGAACCCAGCTGCTTCTGAGGAAGATAGGAAGAAAATAAGCCTAGGGGTAATGAGCAAAGGGACAATAATTTCATCTGTAACATTCCACTCATATTTAAAAAGAATGGAAACAAATATGACAAATTAATTTGGATAGTAGTATTATATATGATATTCTTCTTAATGTCTTTCTTCAGTTTTTTAATTTATCATTATAAAAGTATAGCAATGTGTTACACAAAGAGTGATGAAAATGCCCTTCTGTTAACTGGCTAAGTTGACCTTAGAGCAAATGTTCGAAGCTCGTGGTCAGAGGGTGGGGTCGAAGCTGGTAGGAGTTAGCCAGTGGTGGTAGAGAATCAAAAAACATGCCAGCTAATCACATCAACGCTACCTGGGAGTCAGTATGAAACTATGAAGAAAAGGAGGCCTGCTTTTTTCCCCCTGGATTCACCACTTCCTAATAGAACAAATGTAATCACACATTAGCTCTGAAACGTATTGCTTTCTCTAACGAATCTAGTTCTCCATGCTAATTTGTAGATAAAATGTGGACTTTAAATTCTCTGTAATTTATCTTTAATTTGAGCCAATAATTTAAATAGACCCTTTAGGAATGTCTCAGTCACTCTAGAAGAAAAGGTCCAACCTCCAAACAGATGATTTCCTGCTTGCCATCCTCAACTCCAATCCAAGGTGGTGCCTGGGTGTGGTTCATGCAACCTTATAATGGAAGCAAAACACTGGAGGGTGTGAGGCACAGAACCAGTTAGATGTTGATGCCAGAAGTAACACCCGAATCTACCTGGTTGCAGACTGACCTGCCCGTCCTTCAAGGGACGTCTGCAACAGGTGAAACTGGAGGTCTAGTGAGTTTTTCCCTTTCTCTGTCTCTGCTTGGGCAAAGTCCAAGTGCTCTCTGGCTAACTCAGTTCTACCACCTCTAAACCTTTCTGAGGGCTGTTGTGAAGCCATTCAGCCTCAGCCCAAATGGCTTGTAATCTCTGCAGCCTTCTTTACTGAACCACCTTGGTCCTGCTATGATGGACCTTCTAATCAATACCTCACCCAGCATCCAGCTATCCACAGCACACAGGAACCAAGGGCGGCCTGAGAGAGCTAAACCTCCAAGCCTCCCTCAGCCTCATAGAGGCTACACTGCCACATTTCCTTTGAGATAGCTGCCCTGACATTAATGTGACATCCTGTGACGTAGCCCTGCCGGGTAGCTCCCCAACCAGAAAGAGTAAAAGCAGTAACCACCCTCTGTTCTGGATGTTTCTTTCTTTTGTCTAAAGCACTTCCCTTTTCTTGGTCAACTGCCTTCACAGGATGACTCAGTCCCTTCTCTTTCTTCCTTCCCAGTCTTCTCCTTTTCATAAAATGCTAGGCTGGTGAAATGGTTAAATTTGTATGCCAATTGGGCTAAGCATGGTACCCAGATATTTGATCATACATGTCTGCATTTTGCTGTAAAAGCTTTTTAGATGAGATTACTATTTAAATCAGTAGACTTTGAGTAAAGCAGATTGTTCTCCATAATGTGGGTGGGCCTCATCCAATCAGTTGAAGGCCTGACAGAAAAGACTGATCTCCCTTTAAAGAAGAGAAAACTGCCAGCAAACTCCTTTCAGACTTGAGCAACACCATGAATTCTTCTTCGGGTCTAAGCCTGCTGGTCATTCTTTTCTTCTCTATATGGCCCAGTTTGCAAGGCTATGGTCCTACCTAGGAAGTCAAGTATCTTTCCTCTGGGATAATGAACTTGAAGGAGGTAGGAGGCTGCAGGAAAAGCATGGCTAAAGGGGATAAATTTAAATTTGTTATTAAAAATTGTTTATCATGCTTGTACTATGTGATCTTGGACAAGTCTTTTCACTTCTCTGAGCTTCTATTTGTCCCACAAAGTAGCTCTACTAATCAAGGTATCACTATTACCGTCAATATAATATTCACTTTTAGAGATGCTACCACACACTAGTCACCATGCAAAGTTCAACTGGGATTGTAAGTGGTGGAGTTTGAGGTTTTGCAGAGGTGCGTTTTGAATAAGTCAGAGTTCAGGGGCCACATTTGGGGTTGTATGGGGTGGGTGTGCACAAGGTAGGTTTCAGATGGCCTAACCATGGCTGGGCTGTAAGATTCAGGCAGAGGGTAAAGCTGGGACTAGCCTGTGGTCAGTTATGACAAGAACAGTGATTTGGGGGCAGTGGGATGACAGTTGAAAAACAGAGTAATGACAGCTACTTCTTCCCATATCTCTTGTCCCAAAGGATGTGATCCTAGTAAGTTTGGCTTTGATTTAAAAAAAAAAAAATCTGTGATGAAACCAGATTTTCCTTCTGCCCCAGCCAGGTAAGGAACAAATGTTCTCGCGACTTCACCCATAGAATCCGAGGAGGACGGGAAATTCCCCTGGAAGCCCAGAATTAACTGAGGCCAAACTCTGGGCTTTTTCTGAACAAACATTTAGAGAGAAACCGAAGTGATGATGCTGTAGAAGAGCCAGCGGGGCTGTCCCCTTGCACAGAGAGGCAAGGTTGATGAAAACACAGGGATTAGTACAGATGAATCATTGCCAGTCCGTTCCTGAGAGCATTTGCTGGTGGCAACCCAATGAATACTAGCTCTCTGAAAGCGCTGACGAGTCACCCACCAGGCCCGGGAGTTAGAGAGAGGGCTTCAGAACCTGGTGGGAGGGGAGAGCAGGCAGTAGAGACACGGAGGCGTACCCCCTTCCAGAACTCATGTTCCTCCTTTTGGTAAGATAATTTCCTACTCTTTCTGAAGTGTGGGTGATTCTAGAATCTAGATGAGTGGTGCCCACTATCCTGACCTTCCGCACCTCCTGTGTGGGTGAAAATTCATGTTCCTGTATGACTTCTGCCCTTGACAGCAAGGAGCAGGATGCTCTACCTGCTGGGCAACTTAGGAGGCAAGGTAGGCAGCCACCTTGCTTTTGGTTATTGACTGAGTATAAACTGAAGGTCTCTGGAGCACTGCCTTAGACAGAATCCAGGGTGAACAGAGCTTTAAGAAGTGATAGTCCATTCAGTATCTTGACTAGAGTGGTGCATAAACAAACCTGCACATGGGATAAAACATACAGAGCGAAATACATAAGTATACACAGCAAATGAGAATGAGTAAGTGTGGGAAAATCTAAACTTGAGTGCATTCTATCAATCTTAAAATCCTGGTCTCGATATTCTATTATAGTGTAGTTTTGCAAATTATTACCACTGGGGGAAACTGGGTGAACAGAATCTCTCTGTGTTGTTTTTTATGAACAGGTTTATTGAGGTATGCTTCACGTACCATACAATTCACTCACGTAAAGTATGCAATTCATTGGCCTTTAGTATAGTCACAGAGCTGCGCATCCATCATACAACTTTAGAACATATCAATTAAAGAAACCCCATGTCATAAAAGAAACCCCAAATCTTTTACCAATCACTCCCAAATTCCCTCAGGACCCCAAGACCTAGGTTACCACTAATCCCCTTTCTGTCTCTATAAATTTGCCTGTTTTGGGTTGTTTATATAAATGAAGTCATACAATAGGTGGTCTTTCATGACTGACTTCTTTCACTTAGCATTTATTCCAGCATGTACCACTAATTCATTTATTTTCATTGATAAACAATATTCTATTTTATGTTTACACCATGTTTTATTTCTCTATTCATCAGTTGATGGACATTTGAGTTGCCTCCACTTTTTGGCTATTATGCAAAATGGTTTCAATTCTCTTGAGTTTATGTATACCAATGAACTTGCTGAATTATATGGTAATGCTATGTTTAAGTTACCAAACTGCAAGGCTGCTTTTTAAGTTTGTTCTTATTGTATTTTTTCCATTACCATTTATCCCCTTTACACACACACCTCTCTCACCTCCACCCACACCCCTCCCCGTCGCAATCACCACACTGTTGTCCATGTCCATGAGTTCTTTCATTTTGCTTAATCCCTCCACCTGCCCACAGCCCTCCGACCAGAGCTGTCAGCCTGCTATTTATGAGTCTGTCTCTTTTTTGCTTGTTAGTTTAGTTCATTCATTAGAATCTACATTATGAGTGAAATCACATGGTATTGTCTTTCTCTGACTGGTTTATTTCACCTAGCATAATGTTCTCCAGGTCCATCCTTGCTGTCACAAAGAGTATTTTTTCCTTTTTTACATCGGAGTACTATTCTATTGCATAAATGTACCATAGCAGCTTTATCCACTCATCTACTGATGGACTCTTGGGCTGCTTCCAAATCTTGGCTATTGCAAATAATGCTGCAGTGATCACAGGGTGCATATGTTCTTTTAAATTGCTGTTTTGGGTTTCTTGGATAAATTCCCAAAAGTGGAATCGCTAGGTCATAAGGCAGTTGCATCATTAATTGTTTGAAGAAGTTCCATACTGCTTTCCATGGTGGCTGCACCGATCTGCATTCTCACCAACAGAGCAGAAATGCCAGGCTGTTTTTTAAAGCAGGTGCATCATTGCACATTCCTACCGGCAGTATATGAGGGTTCCAATTTCTCCACTTCCTCTCCAATACTTATCTCTCTTTTTAAATTATAACCGTTCTAGCGGGAGTGCAGTGGTATCTCACTGCGGTTTTCATTGGCATTTCCCTGATGGCTATTGAGGCCTAACATCTTTCCATATGCTCAGTGGCCACTTGTGTGTTTTCTTTGGAGAAGTAAATGTCAATTCAAGTGCTTGCACACTTTTTAATTGGGCTATTCATCTTTTTATTATTGATCTCTGTATTATGGCTTACAATTTCATGTGAGTCCACTACAATGATCTCAATACAAATTTCAACTTAAAGAAAGGATGTTGGGGAAAACCAAAAGGAAATTCAGAAAAAAAATGAAGCAGTATTTTACTGAAGACAATATACAGAGGGCAACCAAATACATGAAAAGATGTTCGGTAACATTACCCATCAGGGGAAAGCAAATTAAAACCATAGTAATATATAACTACACATCTATCAAAATGGCTGAAGTAAAAATTAGTGGCAAAATCTAATATTGGTGAGGATGCAAAGAAACTGGGTGACCTATATACTCCTGGTGGGGGTTGTAAAATAGTAGTCACTCTGGAAAAGTCTGGCAGTCTCTTATAAAAACAAACACGAAGCTACCACAGAACCCAGCAATTACACTTTTGGGCATTTACCCTGAGCAATGAAGACTTATGTTCACACAAAAGCTTGTACTTCATTGTTCACAGCAGCTTTACTTGTAAGAGCCCCAATGTGGAATAACACAGATGTCCTTCAATGACATGGAGCACTTCTCAGCAATAAAATGGAAATAACCACTGATACATGGAACAACTTGCCTGAGTCTCCAGAGAATTAAGCTAACAGGGAGGAAGGAAGGAAGGGAGGGAGGGAGGGAGGGAGGGAGGGAGGGAGGGAGGGAGGAAATAAAAGTATCAGAAAGTTAAACACTATACAATTCCACTTATGCAATACTTTTAAATGAGAAAATTAGAGAAATGGAGAACAGATTAGAGGTAGCCAGGGGTCAGGAATGGGGTGGGGTGCAGGAGATGGAGGGGGGTGTGACTGCAAACAGGCAACACCAGGGGTAGATCTACGGAAATGGTCCGTATCTTGATTGTATTGATGTCAGCATTCTTGTCGTGATTTGGTGCTTCCATGTTTTGCAAGATGGAAGACCACGCCAGATCTCTCACATCTCCCTAGAGCATTTGTCATAATAATGAATCTATAATTATCTCAAAAAAGTTTCATTTAAAAAAAGCAAATTCATAGATCTACTTACAGCCTTACCAATTCCTAACTGTGTGATTTGGGACAAAATAACATTGTCAGTTTTCTACCTGTAAAATGGGGATGATACCTACTCATATGATTGTGATAAAGGTCAAATGAAAATAAAAGTGAAAGAGCCTATAACTAACAAAGCAATTACTGTTACTACTACAACTATTAATAGAGTATTCTCTGCCCCCAATTTATATCCCTTAGTGGGTGCCATAATGTCAGAAATGGCCACTCATCATTATTTGATTTTTGCTAATGTAGCCATTGTGAAAAAGGTAGCAGAAAACATTAATTCCTGCTCAGGCAAGTCAGCAGGTGGCTGCTGACATGAATGCTTTAAAAGGCACACGATTGGAAGGAAACAGGACAGGAACTGGGCACTCCTCGAGCCTCTCAGACAGAATAAGCAGGAGACAGGCCAGGCTGGACTCTCATCCCAAGTTTTATGGACTTTTGGCATCTGGAAGTGGGGACTTTTGACCTACTTGCTGAGTGTAACTTTACTCGTAACCTTGTGGACTAGGGATGGTCACTTCTCTCTGCCCGCTGTACAGGAATAAGCACACGCCCTTTGCAAAGCTGGTAACATGAGGCAAGTCTGTGTTTCCCAAACTCCAGCTCCTCCTGCTCCAGTGTCCTCACTTCTGCCAAGTTCACTTAAACACCAAAATTGTCACTTATTTACTATTTTTTCATTAAACAACTCTCTTCTTTACTCAAATAACCTTAGTGTTAAAGGACACAAAAGCAGGTAAACAGTTGTTCACATTTTAACATCTTTGAAAGCAACAAGCTTCTTACAATCAATGATGTATGATGGTCTGATTAGAAAATTATACTTCAGTCCTACTAGAATATATAATAATGTTTTATAATCAGTAACATTTTAGGTTCTATTAAGTATGCATGTCACTTCATTAAGTAGAAAACCAGAGTTGCTTATTAAAAATAGAAGGAACCAATTAAATACATGTATTTGATTAAATTACATTTTAATTACATTTCCAGCACAATTAGATTTTAGCTAGTTGCTGCCTGTGAATATGTCACCCTGAAGCTTGCTCCAAATCTACTAAAGAAGGGAAATCCAGTGAACAAAGAGAATTAGAAATGACTTACTAGCACCAAATTGATAGGATCTTCCTGATGCAAATACAGCAGTATATCATTCCATTTTAGTAATAGTCACACTATGCACACCTAAAACCATCCCCATTAGCAGCCAGTGTCTGCCTTTAAAAAGCACTGAGGAAAGGCAATGAGTCCCCAGCAGACGAAACCTGCATCGTTGTTTCTGGGTATTGGAAGCGATACACATGTCATTCCTAGCAGAATGGAGCATGACAGCCTGCTGGCTCCACATTGAGATGTGTAGCAGTTGCAAACGTTAACCAGAAGTACATCCACTCACGCAGATAAAGTCTTAAAGTAAAATGCTGAGTGAAGGAAAAAGAAACTTAATAAGATATGTATCACAGCATCATACATGTAAATGAAAAGCATACACATTCACCACGAATGCTACACATTTAAAAAATATACACATATTCTTATGATGGGGAGGGTGGGAAAAGGAACCGAGTGTGCAGAAAAGAAAAATAATATTCATAAATTAAAATAAAACAAGAGAGGCTGTTGAGACCAATAATGATTCTGTGCCCTGAGATGAAGTATTTGAGTACATCAAATATCCATATAAAATATGAATATAAATGTAAAGCTCCTATCAGTATCACATAGGTATACAGTAGGCACTCAGTGAATGTCGCTTGCTTGCCTTTAAGGTTACCTCTAAGAGATGTCTGCAGTATCGTCCAGAATTCCTAGTGGTGCCCTGGCTGGTGTAGCTCAGTGGATTGGGCACGGGCCTGCGAAACAAAGGATTGCGATTCGATTCCCAATCAGGGCACATGCCTGGGTTGCAGGCCAGTTCCCAGCAGGGGACACACGAGAGGCAACCATACATTGATATTTCTCTCCCTCTCTCCTTCCTTTCCCCTCCAAAGATAATGAATAAAAATCTTTTAAAAAATTCCTAGTGGTACCGAATTCCTAGCGACTGTCCCTACATAGATGTTACATGCCTCTTAGCAGTCCCCCGTAGAGTTCTTGGTCCCCCACCTCTATCCACACACACACACACATCTCAGACCACTCCAGTTCAGGATGACCCACCACCCCTCCCTCCTCCATCACCAAAGGGCATCTGAAGCCCAGCTGACCGTCCTGAAACAAGGCTCACAGACCCTAAGAGTTGATCCAAGGGAACGAACGCTGCATGGGGATTGAGTCCCACCATCCCATTGGACAGGCAACTGAGGACAGAGAGGGCCAGAAACTAGATGGAATCACACAATGAATAAGAGGCAGCTCTGTAGCTTGAACCAAGTTGCTTTCCTTTCACATGCGGATACATCCTCCCCCCACCCCCACAGTCTGTAATGCCCTTTACCTGACTTACCAATATAAGCCAATAACAAGGACTCTGAGATAGAATTTCCATTCTTTAAGGGACAGATATTTATGCCTAGGGTACAGCTCACCAGGCACTGGGGGACGGAGAGACTTTAGGAGGTCAGGAAATTACCAGGAGGGCAATGAGTACCCTAGTAGATAAGACAAGTGATAACAGCCAATGGTGTCATTTCTTAATGCCCATAACCACTAAAGATGATCTATTCCCTGGAAGATAAACAATAGAGTCAGGCCTGCGGGCTACCTGGCATCTCCGCTGCAGACTGTGGGTTACAGATGTAACAAAAGTGGTGGTGAGGGTGGGGGCAGGGGCATATGTCATTTTATGAGAATTGTCTTGTATTCCCATAGTATATACTATTACCTCCTTTTTACAGATACTAAGAAACTCAGAATGGCTAAGTAGCTTGCCATAAAGCTAGTAATGCGCTGAATAGGGTATTTGACTGAGTGTGTTTCCAGTGCTTTAGTCTCCCCATACTTTCACCACCCCCCACCCCAGGGCTTCCTTATACATCAAGAAAATACGAAGGTTTAGAGGAGAGCTAAACTTTGAAATGGGGTTGAATTGAGGAGGGTTTCACGTGCCTCTATCATCGGGCATGGGTTTTAAATGAAGAATATGATTTCCTCAAGTGGGTGGGGACAGGGCAGTTCAGGTAGGGTGGACGTATGTATAGCAAAGGCTTCTGGCTAGGAAAGCACAGCGCATGCTCGGTGCGCCATGTGGGTGGTTGCATGAGAACCTCTGGCATGTGAAGTGGAATGCAGGCAGGTCTGGGTGAAGCTCAGCTCTGCACAAACAACAGAAGAGCAAATCATTGGGTGGATTTTAAAGTGGGGTATGGCCAAAGGCATCTCCCCAGCGCCTCTAGTGAAGGGAAGGAGGGGTCAAGAACATATATTGTGGGCCAAACTGACTTGAATTTGAGTCCTACCCCTGCCATGAATTAGCTGTTATGTTGGGCAAGGGCCTATGCTCATAGATAACAATCAGAACAGGCCTGGCACATAGGAAATGCTCAATATGCTTTACTGATGATAAGAAGATAATGACACTGAAGGTAGAGGAGGAGGCAGAGGAGGAGGGAGAGGGAGGAGGCGGAGGGATGAGGAGGAGGAAGAAGAGGGGGAGCAAAATTTATGGTCATGTAGAGGAGAGGGTGGCTCCATGAGCCAGGACTTATTGATAAACAAGGAGTCACTAAGTCTGTCCAGCTAGAAGGATTAGGACAAAAGTTCTGGAGATGTGGTAGGGATCTCTCCACGGCCAAGACTCTTGTCTTCTGCAATGTCTATTTTGTAAATATTCTGGTACCTTGCTGGATCTGTTTTTTGTTTGTTGGTTTTGTTTTTGTTTTTTAAGAAAACTAACATATATCAAGAAACCCCATGTGCTAATCACTATGCTAGGCTCTTAGAGGCCCCAAAATGTATTAGACCCATTCCTACCCTCAAAAAATTTACAGCCTAGTGGGTGGAATGGGGAGAGGTACAGACATATAAGCAATGACCTAAAGCAGAAAAGCCCACCAATCTGAGTGCTAGGTTGAGGTTCAGTAAAGAGCCAGGCACTGGGGGTTGGGGTTGTGGGTGGGGGTGGGGTAGGGTGGAGGAGGGGGGTGGAGGTGAGAGCACTTCTGAGGTGAAGCTTTGACTCACTGAACCCGAGAGAAGATGAGAAAACCAAGTTTGAAAAGAACAGAAACTGGGCAGTTCCACAGTTCTAGGCAATAGGAAATAACCGTAGTTTGGTCCATGCCTTGGAATCGGTACACTCCAACTCTTTTTCCATCTTTCTCTCTTATGCTCAGGATTCGAATTTCCGAAGTTTCATTCTTTGGTTTCATGAGGCAGGACATCAGGATCTCCCATGGCAGGAGGTGTGTTTTGAGAGAAAATTCATTCAGGGTTGTCAAACACAGAGAAAAGATATAAATTACCAGGAAGAAATAAATCGACTATACCTGGAGCAGACACAACTAGTTTACCACCCAGTCTCCTCTGATCTGGTTCAAAGAGACAAAGTGCCCAGGTTAAAAACTCCTCCTCCCTTTCCCCAGACATCCTTTCAACTGGGAATAGATTCTAGACTCAAACCTAGTTCCGTCCAATGAGATGCAGGCAGAATCCAATGGGTGGAGCTCTAGGTGACCCCTGGCAAAGGCCATGCCCTTTTGGCTGTTGTCCTTCCTTTCTTTGCACCTAAACATAGTAGGGATGCCTGGAGGAGCAGCAGCAATTCTATGACCTGAAACTGAAAGCAGTCTTCTAGGGCTGGAGATGGGAGGGTAGTAGGAAGGAGCCTGGTTCTCAATGACTTCGTAAAACTCTTACTTCATAGGGAGACAGATTGAAACTCAAGCAGTTGGACCCACATTACAATTAGTTTGATAAGTGTTTGTGGTAAGGGTTTGAGTAAGGGTGGTCTCCTTTCATTAGAGGTTAGCTCTCAAATGACTCTATGCAGGAAGCCTCTCTTGACTCCCAGGAAAAATCGAGACTTCCCCATTTTATAGGTTTGTGGTTCACCAGGCTTTTCCCTCTGGGCAGTTACCCCACTTATTTGTGCCACTGTTTGTATAATCCTTGCATCTATTACCAGACTATGTGTTTTGCAAGGATTCGGTAGATACTATATTTATGCCTATGTTTATAGCTACATCTATATCTCTATATCCATATCCACATTTCTATCCACTTATCTATCTATCTATCTATCTATCTATCTATCTATCTATCTATCTATCTACCTATCATCTATGTATCCAAATCATTGTATCCTTCATTTCCTGCATAGTGCCTTGAATAACACAGGTCCTCAAATCTTTGCTAAGTAAGTAAATGCATAAATGCACAAATCATGAATAAATGATGAATGAAAGCTATTAGTTGAGATTGTACTTTCAGGTTCCTCAATCACCTTTATACTTTCAGGTTCCTCAATCACCTTTACTTCTACTAAGAAAAGCGAGAGATGAATGAACAAATTGGGAATCCCTCAGTACTTTATAAGAGGGCAGACAGCTCTGAAGATTTGAGAGCTATGTATTTTCTCTCCAAGAATTTCTCCAGAACATTGCCTGGCTTCTCAGGATACACACAGATTCTAAGGGCCTGTCTGTTTTCCTCTTTAGCAGAGCTTTGGTGGAGAAGAAAGTGAGACCAGTCTCACCTAATATCTGGGCATCTGTGGGGTGTGATGATGGAGGTTCATGTTCTATGCCATTTCCCCAGTGTACCTGCTGACTGTCCTCCAGCACCACTGTTTGGTTCCTTCCCACAGCTCTAAGTCAGGACCACTGTGTATCATGCATGTCAAAGCCACATCAGAGGCTAGAGCTGAGTTACTCGGTCTACAATGAAAGTCCTAAGAGTCACAGCTCAGGAGGCACGGAACTCCTGAGGCCACCACTAGCTCCCTGGTGGACCAGGTACTTTCCTAAAGACAACACATCATTCAGCTCTTCCTGTGCTTTTACTGTAAACTCTTGGTTTATTACGTACCTAAGAGGAAGGACAGAGGGGAAGGAGAGACTGAGACAGACACAAGGGAGGTTTGATCTGAAAGCAGAGCAAATAGCATCAGATCCTTATCTGCTCAGAGCTGTGAGGGACAAGCCCCCATTAAAAAGGCAGAGACTGAGGCCCAGAAAGGGAAAGTGGTCCCAGAGGTGGATCACGATCTAGGAAGGCAAGAGGACAGGGATGAAAATCCGTGTCCTGATATTCTGTCCAGAACTCCTTCTACACATCTGGATGGCCACTGAGACCCCTCTAGAACCCAGGCCTTTGGGACTAGGAGACCCTTGAGAAGGAGAGGAGGCAGCTCTGTGCTCTGAGGACCAAGCATGCTTGTGACATAAAGGTGAACTTAGATGTAATCCACCTACCGAGTGCCCATCACTGTGATGGGCATCTGAGAAAACAGAAATAAAAAAGTCTTAGGCTCTGCCCCCACAGGGCTCCCAGTCCAGTTGAGGAGACAGATATATGTGCTACTTGATCCAGCCTCAGACACATGGGAGAAGGGTTAGAATTGCCCAGAGGAAGGATCAGGATGGAAATCCACAAAGGTTTCTTGGCTTTGGGGTGAGCAGCGTGCACTGGAGGGAGGAAGGTCACCACAAGCCGAGAGACCTGTGCAGTAAAGGCCTCGAGGTGGGAAAGTCCATGGTGTAATCCTGGTGAGTCACCCTGTGACTGAGGCTTAGCTGGTTTGTGGGGAAGGGAACAGTTGCATAGAACTGACTAGGGAGGCAATGCCAACTAGCTCTGAAACCCCCAAAGCCTGGCCTCATTCACGTCTGAGTGCCCAGTGCAGGAAGAGCCGGGTACCTAGTGAATGGAAGTGCGGCCTAATTCTAAAATCTTCCCGACTTAATGAAGCATAAAAACATGTTACCAACATCTTCTCTTACTACCTGGGAGTTTGTGCAGAAGTCCCTCCCAAAAAACCACCTAAAAGGAAGTGCCTATCAAATACCCCATATTGTGAAGCATAGAAATTCTATGCCAAGACATGTGAAAGTACAGGTGGTCAACATTACTCGATCACTTACCTGCTGGCTTTATGAAAAGGCTTGTAATGAATTTACCTAGAGAATAAAGAAATCAAAGATCTGGTGCATTTTTAGAGAAAGAATTCACTGGAGTGTCTGATTTTCCTCACCCAAATGAAGTGGGCAAAAATATCCAAACTCCTGGGTGTAATTGAAGAGAACAATTACTCTGGAAACCGAGTATGATTTTCAGCCTGGACCAGGACCTGGACCAGCAAGCATTATTATTGTCCTTGGGAAAAACCATCACCAGGCTCTACAGGGCTGAATCACAGGACTGAGTTGCAACAGGGCCCCGTGTAGCAGGGAGAAGAAGCAGATGCTCAGAGTGCCCCGTTCTCCCCAGGATTCAAATGCAGAAAAGAACAGATGATCCCCATTGAATCAAGTAAGCTGCTAAGGTTCATGGGAAATCCGGGAAAGTGCCGGAAGTCTGAAAAATATAAAATAAAAAATAAAGGAAATAGGGCATTTCTTCCTAGTGGGCATGTGAGTCTGCAAGCAATAACGTGTGGCCTGATTCATATTTTGAGCAGATTAGAGGGACTGGAGAAAAATCTTTTCCTCACCCTATCAAACTCTGTTTTCACACCCTCCCCCCAGTTTGTATTTCAAAAGTAAGAAACAAAGTGAGATGTCATTGCCTAAATTCATCCCTAGCCACCACCCAAAAATAGTTTTAAAAAAACATAGAGATACGAGGATATTTAGTTCTTTTTATGAAATTTCATGCATGTGTCACTCAGTTAACATTGGATTACGACATTCTTGGATTTGATTCTTGAAATCAAAGTGTGGAGAATGGCATAGGGGAAAAAATCGAAAGCACTTAGCCCTAGGAAGTGCCTGATATTAAAAGTAACTCACTTCTGTGATGATTTATATAGTCGAGCATTTTACATAGTTAGGCAGAAACTCTGCTCATTTCTTTTTGCCTTGTTTGCCCTCTGCCCTCTTGCCACTTCCACTTGATACAAAGAATGTACAGCAGGAAACCTAGCACTGCTGTGGCTGACCTACAAATCCCAGATGTCTCTCCTTACTCACACAGAGTAAGGGCCAATGGAGTTTATGTGGCTGGCTGTCAGTTCTTGCCCTTCTGTTAATGAACTGTGTAACTTGAACCAAATTATTTAAACTCTTGGAGCTCGTAAATGGGCTCAATCACATAGACACTATACTGTGTCTCTCTGGGCATTATTTGAAACAACACTACTGGAACATGGTGGGCACACAGTAAGTAAATAGTTGATACAGGAGATGTGTGCTTATCTAGCTGCTCTCCCTCATTCCTCTGACTCCTCCATGGAAAATCCAATTTGTGGTTTACATGCTACACAGGAAATGTTAATGAGGGGTAGTGGCACCTGCCGAAAGCTTTCCGGAATTCCCTCCTAGGAATGCTCTTTATGGGCATACCTACCACCCACACAGCCCTGGGGGAACCAGGCTCCCGGGCTGGGGGCTTCCGGCCCGGCCCCTGGTGCTATGCCAGGCCCCATTGTTCTAAGAGAAGGTGGAGATCCCCAAATGCCTATAACTCTGCCTTAGACAATCCCATAGAGCTAAACAACCCCAGCATTTAAATTGGGTGTTGGCTGATAATCCATGTTAATATCGAAGAGACATTTAAACTCTTTCTTTTTTTTCAGAATAAAATACTACAGGCTTTTTCTTTTATGCAGGGATTTAACACATGACTTTATTTTATTTATTTATTTATTTGTTTGTTTATTTATTTATTTATTTATTTTAGTTATTTTTCAAGTACAGTTTTTTGTCTATTTCTCCCATCCCAGCCCCCCCTGCCCCGTACTCCCCACCTCCCTCCCATTTCCACCTGCCTTAGTTCTCGTCCTTGTGCCCTTCCTATTTGTTCTTCCAAATCCCTCCCCTTTTTTCCCCTTAAATTCCCTTCCCTCTCCCCTCTGGTCACTGTCCACTTGTTCTCTATTTCAGTGTCTTTGTTTTTATTCTGCTTGCTTGTTTGTTTTGTTGTTTAGCTTCCTGTTAAAGTTGAGATCATATGGTATTTGTCTTTCAACACCTGACCTATTTCACTCAGCATAATGCTTTCCAGTTCCATCCATGTTGTTGCAAAGGGTAGTAGCTCCTTCTTTCTCTCTGTTGCATAGAATTCCATTGTGTATATGTACCACAATTTTTTGATGCATTCATTTACTGATGGGCACCTAGGTTGCTTCCAACTCTTGGCTATTGTAAATTGTGCTGCTATGAACATTGTGGTACACAGGTTCTTTGTTTTTTTTTTATTTTTTTTAAATTAAATTTTATTTAGGTACTTTTCAAGTACATTTTTTTTTTATCTATTTCTCCCATCCCACCCCACCCCCCCCCCGCCCGGTCTTCCCTTCCCTCCCATTCCCCCCCCCCAGTCCTCATCCCTGTGTCTTTCATACTTGTTCCTCAAAATCCCTCCCCCTTTTTCCCCCTTAAATTCCCTTCCCTCTCCCCTCTGGTCGCTGCCCACTTGTTCTCTATTTCAGTGTCTTTGTTTTTATTCTGCTTGCTTGTTTGTTTTATTCTTTAGCTTCCTGTCAAAGGTGAGATCATATGGTATTTGTCCTTCAATGCCTGGCCTATTTCACTCAGCATAATGCTTTCCAGTTCCATCCATGTTGTTGCAAAGGGTAGTAGCTCCTTCTTTCTCTCTGCAGCATAGAATTCCATTGTGTATATGTACCACAGTTTTTTGATCCATTCATTTACTGATGGGCACCTAGGTTGCTTCCAACTCTTGGCTATTGTAAATTGTGCTGCTATGAACATTGTGGTGCATAGGTTCTTTGAAATTGATGTTTTAGGATTCTTGGGGTATAATCCTAGCAGTGGAACTGCTGGGTCAAAAGGCAGGTCGATTTTTATTTTTCTGAGAAAATTCCATACTGTTTTCCATAATGGTTGTACCAGTCTGCAATCCCACCAACAGTGAACTAAGGTCCCCTTTTCCCCACAACCTCTCCAACATTTGTTGTTTGTTGCTTTGTTTATGATAGCCATCCTAATTGGTGTAAAGTGGTATCTCATTGTGGTTTTAATTTGCATCTCTCTGATAGCTAACGATATTGAGCATTTCTTCATGTGTCTCTGGATCTTCTGTATGTCCTCCTTGGAGAAGTGTCTGTTCAAGTTCTTTTCCCATTTTTTAATTGGGTTGCTTGTCTTCTTAGAGTGGAGTCATGTAAGTTCTTTGTATATTTTGGAGATTAAACCTTTTTGTGAGGTATCATTGGCAAATATGTTTTCCCATACAGTTGGTTGTCTTTTTCATTTAATACTGTTTTCTTTAGCCATGCAGAAGCTTTTTATTTTCATGAGATCCCATTTGTTTATTCTTTCCTTTATATTCCTTGCTCTAGGGGACATATCAGTAAAAATGTTGCTGCGTGAAATATCTGAGATTTTCTTGCCGATGTTCTCCTCTAGGACTTTAATGGTGTCACGGCTTATATTTAAGTCTTTTATCCACCTTGAATCTACTTTGGTGTATGGTGTAAGTTGGTGCTCGAGTTTCATTTTTTTGCACATAGCTGTCCAGTTCTCCCAAAACCATTTGTTGAAGAGGCTATCTTTACTCTATTTTATGTTACTGCCCCCTTTGTCGAATATTAATTGACTGTAGAGAGTTGGGTTTATTTCTGGGCTCTCTGTTCTGTTCCATTGGTCTATGTGCCTGTTTTTATGCCAGTACCAGGATGTTTTGATTACAGTGGCCTTGTAATACAGTTTGATATCAGGTATTGTGATCCCTCCTACTTTGTTCTTCTTTTTCAAAATATCAGCTGCTATTCGGGGTTGTTTATGGTTCCATATAAATTTTTGAAGTGTTTGTTCTATGTCTGTGAAATACGCCATTGGTACTTTAATAGGTACTGCATTGAATCTGTATATTGCTTTGGGTAGTATGGACATTTTGATGATGTTAACTCTTCCAATCCATGAACAAGGTATATGTTTCCATTTGTTTGTGTCTTCCCTGATTTCTTTCTTCAGGGCTGTGTAGTTTTCTGCATACAGATCTTTTACCTCCTTAGTTAGGTTTATTCCCAGATATTTTATTTTTCTTTTTGCTATATCAAATGAGATTTTTTCCTTGATTTCTGCTTCTGCTGATTCATTGTTGATATACAAAATGCCTTTGATTTCCAGATACTGACTTTGTAACCCACTGGTTTTCCAAATTCATTAATTAGTTTGAGCAGTTTTGGGGTAGAGTCTATAGGATTTTCCATGTACACTATCATGTCATCTGATGCAAACAGCGACAATTTTGCTTCCTCCTTTCCTATTTGGATGCCTTCTATTTCCTTTTCTTGCCTGATCGCTGTGGCTAAAACTTCCAATACTATATTGAATAGAAGTGGTGAAAGTGGACATCCTTGTCTGGTTCCCGATCATAGTGGAAAAGCTTTTAGTTTTTGCCCATTGAGTATGATGTTGGCTGCAGGTCTCTCATATATGGCCTTTATTATATTGAGGAATGCTCCCTCTATTCCCACTTTGCTGAGTGGGTGTTGTACCTTATCAAAAGCTTTTTCTGCATCTATTGATATGATCATGTGGTTTTTGTCTTTGTTTTTGTTTATGTGATGTATTACATTTACTGATTTGAGAATATTGAACCATCCTTGCATCCCTGGGATGAATCCCACTTGGTCACGGTATATGATCTTTTTGATATATTGTTGGATGCGATTTGCCAATATTTTGTTGAGGATTTTACCATCTATGTTCATCAGCGATATTGCCCTGAAGTTTTCTTTCTTTGTTGTGTCTCTATCTGGTTTTGGAATGAGGATGATGCAGGCTTCATAAAAAGAATTTGGGAGTTTTCCATCCTTCTGGATTTTTTGGAATAGTCGGTGGAGAATAGGGGTTACCTCTTCCTTAAATGCTTTGTAGAATTCTCCTGTGAAACCATCTGGTCCAGGGCTTTTGTGTGATGGGAGTTTTTTGATTACTGTTTCAATTTCTTTTGCTGTTATTGGTGTGTTTAGATTTTCTGCTTCTTTTTCATTGAGTTTTGGAAGATTGTATTTTTCTAGAAATGTGTCAATTTCCCCTAGGTTTTCAAATTTCTTGGCATACAGTTCTTCATAGTAATTTCTTACAATCCCTTCTATTTCTGTGGTGTCCGTTGTAATCTCTCCTCTTTCATTTCTGATTATGTTTGTGTCCTCTCTCTTCTTTCCTTGATGAACTTACTTAAAGGCTTGTCTATTTTATCTTCTCAAAGAACCAACTCCTGGATTCATTGATCCTTAGACTTGTGCTTTTGGTTTCTATGTCATTTAATTCTGCTCTAATCTTGGTTATTTCCTTCCTTCTGCTTGCTCTGGGCTGTCTTTGTTGTTGTTCCTCGGGTTCTTGCAGACGTAGGGTTAGGCTGTTTGTTTGAAATGTTTCTATCTTCTTTACGTAGGCCTGTATTGCTATAAACTTCCCTCTCAGGACTGCCTTCGCTGTGTCCCATAAGTTTTGGGTTGTTGTGAGATCATTTCCATTTGTTTCCAGAAACTTTTTGATTTCTTCCCTAATTTCATTCTTGACCCATTCGTTGTTTAATAGCATACCATTCAGTCTCCATGATTTTGGGTGCTTTGGGTTTTTTCCTTTGGGGTTGGTTTCCAATTTCAGTCCGTTGTGGTCAGAGAAGATGCTTGGTATGATTTCAATTTTCTTGAATTTTTTGAGGCTCATTTTGTGTCCTATCATGTGGTCTATCTTTGAAAATGTTCCATGTGCATTTGAAAAGAATGTGTATTTAGTTTCTTTGTGATGAAGGGCTCTATATATATATCAGTTAAGTCCATTTCATCTGGGGTGTTGTTTAATGCCACAATATCTTTGTTAATATTTTGTTTGGAAGATCTGCCCATTTTTGATAGTGGGGTGTTAAAATTCCCTACTATAATTGTGTTGCTGTCAATATCTTTCTTGAAGTCCTCTAAGATTTTCTTAATATATTTGGGTGCTCCTATGTTTGGTGCATATATATTTACGATGTTAATGTCTTCTTGGTGGATTCTTCCCTTGAGTATAATGAAGTGACCTTCTGGGTCTCTCTTTATGGCCCTTTTTTTGAAGTTTATTTTGTCCGATATGAGAATTGCTACCCCGGCTTTTTTTTCTTGTCCGTTTGCTTGGAAAACTTGTTTCCAGCCTTTCACTTTTAGTCTGTGATGGTCTTTTGTCCTGAGGTGGGTCTCTTGTAGGCAGCATATGTGTGGGTCATGCTTTCTTATCCGTTCAGCTATTCTGTGTCTTTTGATTGGAGCATTTAATCCATTTACATTTAAGGTTATTATTGATAGGTACTTATTCATTGCCATTTTTGTACCTGTGTTCCTCTCTGTCTCCCTCTTTTCCTTCCTTTCCTTAAAGCAGTCCTTTTAGTATTTCTTGTAGAGCTGGTTTGGTGGAGGCGTATTCTTTTAGACTTCTTTTGTCTTGGGAGCTCTTTATTTGGCCTTCTATCTTGATTGAGAGCCTTGTTGGGTAAAGTAGCCTTGGTTATAGGCCTCTAGTTCTCATTACTTGGAATATTTCTTGCCATTCTCTTCTTGCTTGGAGTGTTTCCATTGAGAAGTCAGTAGCTAACCTTATTGGGGCTCCCTTGTATGTTACTTCTTTTTTCTCCCTTGCTGCCTTTAAGATTCTCTCTTTGTATTGGAATTTTGCCACTTTGAGGATGATGTGTCTTGAAGTGGGCCTCCTTGGGTTCCTCTTGATTGGGACTCTCTGTGATTCCTGGATTTGTGTGACTTTTTCTCTCATCAAATTAGGGAAATTTTCTATCATTACTCTTTTAAATACATTTTCTATCCCTTGTTCTTCTTCTTCTGGTGTTCCTATTATTTGGATATTATTACATTTCATATTGTCTTGCATTTCTCTTAATCCCTCTTCATTCTTTCTGAGCCTCTTTTCATTTTCTTGCTCTTTCTGTGAGATGCTTTCTACTTTGTCCTACAATTCGCTAATCCGATCCTCCGCCTCATCTATTCTACTTTTGAAACTATCTACTGTGTTCTTCAATTTGGAAATTGTATTCTTCATTTCCTCTTGTCCCTTGCTATTTTCTATTTCCTTTTTCATGTTGATGTAGTTTGCAGAGAGATCACTGTAGTTCCCCTGTAGTTTCTGATAGCTCATTGTGAGCTCTTTGAACTTCATAATAACCAGTGCTTTGAATTCACTATCTGATAGTTGATTAGCCTCTATTTCATCTAACATTCTTTCTGAAGTTTCTGCTTTTTCTTTCATTTGAGGATTGTTTCTTTGTCTTCCCATTGTTTGAGACTCTTCTTATTAGTCTCAGCTTCTAAAATTGATCTGAGTCCCTGGGTTTATGGTGTGAACCTCTGTGGTATGATACCTGTGAAGTTCAGTGGTGCAGACTCCTTCAGGTATCTTGATGTTCTCCATCTCCACCTACTCTCACACTGGTCCTCTCGCTGGTCCCCGCGCTGGCCGCCTACCACTGCTGAGTGTCCCGGCTCCCATAGCTCACTCCCCGGAGGAGACCAGGCCCGTGGCTATGGCAGCAGCACTGGGGCTTCGAGTGACCCGGCTCCCGTAGCTGACTCCCTGGCGCCTGCAGCTGGCGCCCAGTCCCATCGCTATGGCAGCGGCACAGGGGCCAAGAGTGTCCCAGCTCCCGTACCCGACTCCCCAGAGCCCAGGCCCATCTCTATGGCTGCAGCACAGGGGCCTCCAGTGTCCCGGCTTCTGTAGCTGACTCCATGGTGCCCAGGCCCATCCCTATAGCAGCACAGGGGCCTCTAGTGTCCTAGCTCCCATACCTGACTCCCTGGTGTCCAGTCCCGTCGCTATGGCAGCGACACAGGGGCTGAGAATGTCCAGGCTCCCGTAGCTGACTCCTCTGGTGCCCAGGTCCATTACAGGGGCTTGGAGTGTCCAGCTCCTGTACCTGACTCCCCAGCTCCCAGGCCCATTGCTATGGCGGCAGCACAGGGGCCACGTGTGTCCCAGCTCCCATCGCTGACTCTGCCGCTGTCTGGTGTTTCAGCGTTGGTCACAATCTCTGGTCTTTTAATTTCATAAATGCTGGGTAACCGATGGTTTATTGTGCTGTTTCTCTATAGATCTGCCAGGATTTTCATCCACAAGTACGGGAGCTAGAATCTGCTCCGTCCTACTCCATCGCCATCTTCCCAGCATCCTTAAACTCTTTCTTAAACATATTTATCTCCACTATATACTTTGATCTTTACAACAAACTCATGGGATTCGTTAGGCAGTTACAAGTATCTCACCTTTGTAGGTGAAGAAACTGTAGTCAAAGTAAAGCATTTTGTTCATCGTCTCAAAATACAGAGCATTCTTTACAGTGACCTATTGGATCAAGGGCAACTCAGCTTTGACATCTGCCCATGTCCCTGAGGATCAGCAGTAACATTAATTTTAGTGCCTAATCATTACATCCCATCATATGCCCCCCGGTTTACCTATCCCATCTCATTGCTGAGTGCATTTGTTAGTAGTCACAAGATTATTACAGAAATATGGGGCGGGGTAGGGAGAGAATCCTTTTGAAAGTAATACAATCCTTTTCATTCATACTTCAGATTACTCGTTGGTACAAATGACACATTCCCAACTCTGTAGCAGTTTGTGCTAGTCTTTCTGAACCATGCAGAAGAGGGAGGATTCCAAGGTCAAAGTCTTTGATTTTGGCACTTTCTTTAAGACAATATTCCAGATCTCCCAGTATAAAGTAGAAGAGAATCAGAGTAACATATTATTTCATCTAGAATTACAACAGCAATTACTTTGGTGAGTAGGAAGACATCTTTATTAAGAAAAATTTAAATAGGGAAATTTATAGAAATGAAATAACCCATAACTTCACTGTGTCTTTCTTTTGCAATCCAACGTGTGTGTTAATACATGTGTGGTTTCTATCCTTTCTTTTCTCTGTGCTTATGAAACTCATGGCCCTGACTGTACTCCACTTGCACTCACACTCCTTGGGCAGGAAAATTACAAACTCTCTTATTGCCTCCCTTTACTTAGTGCAGTGTGGGCTCACCATGACCAGGAATCTTGTCTAGCAAAAGATGAAAAAAAGCAGTTGTTTCGAAATTTCCCCCGGTCTTTTTCTAAGCACCACTGGGTCCACACTTTATGATGACAGCCCCTTCTTTAAAAGTAGACAGGCCCTGGGGGACTGCCAGTTTCCCACAGTGACCTCCATTTATCAGGCAAAGTTAAGTTTCTACTGGCCATGCAAGGAAGAACACCACTTTGAAAGAGTCAGTGTGTCTCAGAAAATGGATGTCAAGAGTAACATTTATAGGGCCTGAGGATCTGGATTTGAGTGTCTTAAGCAGATCTTTATCCTAGTAGTTTAGGGTTGGAGGACTTGAAAGGCTGGAGTCCTGAGGAGAGTGCATATGAATTGTTTGATAAGCAAGAGGGTTTGCACAGCTGAGCAATCTATGGTCCTGAGAAGGGTCGTGTTTGCCCAGATGAGCATCCAGTTGCCCTCAAGCAGGATAAATGTGTTCCATGAGGTGCCTGAGGTTATCAATGAAATTATTTACTGGCTACAGCTTTATCTTCCTGGGAAAGAATTTTCTGGAACAACTGGTAGTCACATGGAGCCTCAGCTCCCATTCTTGATCACTGAGCCTTAGCTTTGCAGGTATCTTTATTCAACAGGAAACCAGAAGATGGACCAAGAGAGGAGGGACTGGTCTGTGTACTCACAGTGCCCGGCTCCCACAGTGAGAAGAGATTCATGCTGATTATTGTCCAAGGAGAAAAATGCCTACTGTGCACATAAACTGAGCTGTCTTAGAGAATTGTGTTAACATGAGAGTATGAAGGATGTGTCTGAGTGGTGTGTGTGTTTGTGAGAGAGAGAGAGGAAAATTGGGAAAAAGCCTCGATTTCCCCTCTTAGTGGCAATAATAACTTAATCACCAAACTTGGCTAGTCACCAACCAGAAGGAGGAAGTGAATGGTTTATCCCCCAAGGGATCATTAAGGTAAGGTCTGGAGACTTGCTTGCTTATCTCCGCTGGAGAAGGGTCCTATTGGCTCTGGTGATAGAGGCCTGGGACCTGCTCAGTATCTCGACAGGACAGCCCTGCCCCTACCTGCAACAAAGGATCATCCAGCCCACAGTATCAAGAGTGTAAAGGTTAAGAAACCCTGATGAAGACTCACTCTTCCTATGAAGGAGGAGGGGAAAGCAGGAACCAAAAGACAAGACAGCAGGGACAGGAACCATGAGAGGGCCCTCTGGGAAAGAGGCAATGCAAAAAGAGGGTGGCACTGTATTGTACACATCGTTAGTGATCTCTTAGAGTTCAACTTTGTAGTGAGTGTTTTCCTATATTACTAAGTATTTTTTTTAAATGTGGCTTTTAGTGGTTTAACTGTATTATACCTATGCCTCTACCATAACTTTTTGACAATTTCCTTTTTTTTTTTTTTACATCCAGAGTGTTCCTAATTTTCTACTGGTGTCAGTAATAGAGCAATGAAACCTTGAATAAATAGATCTTTGTGAATATAATATAATTCCATTATATTGTTTCCTTCAATGCTTAAACACAAAGTTGTTACATAAATGGAACTGGATTCCAGAAAGATGCCTTCACATGCACTTCCACCAGCAAGGATAGCAAGCCCCTGGAGTCTTTTTCAACATTTCCACTAAATAGACACAAGGAATGTGTCTATTTACTAAGCATATATCAACCCTCCAGATCTCAATTCCCTCCTTTATTTACTAGTAGCCATGACATTATTAAAGAAATATGAGAGGAAAGGAGAAGTAATTACAGCCCTTTTCATTCATACTTCAGATTGACTGTTGGTACAAATGACACACTCCCAACCTGGTAGTAGTTTGTGCTAGTCTTTCCCGACACTAGGAGACCTCCAACATCTAAGTCTTTGACTTCTTTGGCACTTCCTTGAAGACGATATTCTAGGTCTCCCCATATAAACCAGAAGACAATCATATTCACATATTTCATCTAAAATTATAACAGTAATTACTCTGATGAGTAGGAAGACATCTCATTAAGAAAAAAATTTAAATATGGAAATGTATAAAAATTTAAAAATGCTTAACTTTACTGTGTTTTTCTTTTACAATCCAGTATACTTATTAATATGTTTGCATTTCTATCCTTTTCTTTTCCCTCTGCTTATAAAACTTGTTACCTTGACTATTCTTTTATGAAATTATAGGAAGTAGTTAGAAGTTGAGAAAGTAACCACTTCCTAATCATATCCTAGAAAATGTGAAATTTTAGATTTACTTTAATGTCTAATGATTCTGTTTGAAAAGAAAAAAGAGAGAGAAATTGGTAAGGATCTAATATATCATCCCAACCTTCAGCTTTCAAAAGAGGAAAAGTCAGATCCAGAGAGCAGGCAAGATTGTTAGCCTCCCAGTCTGGAGACCTATATATAATACAAATCCTTTATTCTTGGTCCAGTGCTTTGTCTGCTGAGTTCAGCTTCCAAAAGATAATTATTTTTGAAGATACCTGCACCTGTTACATTTTTACACATAAGGAATTGGACTCAGAGGAATTAAGCGTCTTACTCCCAGTGACGTACCTGGTTAAGTGGTGAAGCTGAATTCCAACCAGTTCTGCCTAACTTGGCTGCTGGGTATGTGTATACTAAGTACATCTTCAGGCATCTGTCTGGAATCCAATTTGGTAACATGTTTAAAAAGACATCTGGTTAAAACTCTGATGGCCTAGAAAGTTGAGTAGTCTATGGTCAATTATCTGTAGGAAAGCCTCAGGGGAAAAGGTAGTCTTCTCTTTCACACTCATGTAGACTAGAATCCTGAGTTAAATCTGTATTCATTAATTAGCAGAACCCCTTTGTAATAAGAAATATGTGTGCATACAATGGTGCTATTGTTCTAGTAGACACAGCCTATAACTGTACTGTCTTATGGCCAGTGCCCACCTGTGGTTATGAGCACAGGAAATGTGGCTAGCTCAAACGGAGATGAGCCGTATGTGAAAACAACACACTGAATTTTGAAGAAGACTTGGTATGGAAACAAATGTAAGGTATCTCATTAATACCTTTTGACACTGGTTACATGATTGGGTTAAATAAAATATACTATTAAAATATATTATTAAAATACACATATTAAAGTTAATTTCACCTGTTTCTTTTGCTCTCTTTCCTGTGGCTACTAGAAATTTTAAAATTTCTATGTGGATTTCCAGCCAAGATGGAGGCACAGTAGGTAGATACACTGTGCCTCCTACACAACCAAAAGAAGGACAACAACAAATTTAAAAACAAAAAACAACCAGAACTGCCAGAAAATCAAACTGTATGGAAGTCTGACAACCAAGGAGTTAAAGAAACATTCATCCAGATCAGCAGGAGGGGAGACAGGCAGCTGGGGAGGAGAGGACATGCAGCAAGGTGGTGGCTAGAGGATCAAGAATGTAAGGCAGTGGCTGGTGGACAGGGTGAGTCACGGGCTAGAGAAGAGAGTGGTCCCACATTTGCATGTGAATAAACCAGAAAGAATAACTGGGGGTCGAGACAGACAGTGCACCCAGGGTTCCAGAGCAGGGAAATAAAGCCCTCCAAAAATCTGACAAAAAAACCTGCAGGGTCAGCAGCAGCAAGAGAAACTGCCAGCCTTATAGGAGAGTGCGCTGGAGAGACCCACAGGGTCCTAGAACATACACAAAATTATCCACCCAGGAATCAGCACCAGAAGGGCCCAATTTACAGGTGGGTAGCAGAGGAAGTGACTGAAAGCCAGCAGAGAGCTAAGCAAGAGGCACTGTCCCTCTCAAACCCCTCCCCACATACAGCACCACAACACAGCCGTGTGGATTGCCCCACCCTGACGAATACCTAAGGTTCCTCCCCTTACTACATGACAGGTGCGCTGAGACAAAAAATATATATATATGGCCCAAATGAAAGAACAGATCAAAGCCCCAGAAAAATACAACTAAGCAATAAAGAGATAGCCAACCTATCAAATGCAGAATTCTAAACACTGGTAATCAGGATGCTCACAGAAATAGTTGAGTATGGTCAAAAAAATAGAGAAAAAAAAGTGAAGGCTGTGTAAAGTGAAATAAAGAGAACCAACAGTGACAGAAAGGAAACCAGGACTCAAATCAATGGTTTGGAGCAGAAGGAAGAAATGAACATTCAACCAGAATGGAATGAAGAAACAAGAATTCAGAAAAATGAGGAGAGGCTTAGGAACCTCAGGGACAACTTTAAAACACTGCAACATCCAAATCGTAGGGGTACCAGAAGGAGAAGAGGGAAAAAGAAATTAGAAACTTACTTGAAAACATAATGAAGAACTTCCCTAATCTAGCAAAGGAAACAGACTTCTAGGAAGCTCAGAGAGTCCCAAACAAGTTGGACACAAGGAAGCACACACCAACGCACATCAAAATTACATTACCCAAGATTAAAAATAAGAAGAGAATCTCAAAAACAGCAAGAGAAAAGGAAAGAATTACCGACAAAGGAGTTTCCATAAGATGGTCAGCTGATTTCTCAAAAGAAACATTGCAGGCAAGAAGGGGCTGGAAAGAACTATCTGAAGTCATGAAAGGCAAGGACCTACATCCAAGATTACTCTACCCAGCAAAGCTATATTTAGAATGGAAGGGCAGATAAAGTGCTTCCCAGATAAGGTCAAGTTAAAGGAGTTCATCATCACCAAGCCCTTATTCTATGAAATGTGAAAGTGACTTATCTAAGAAAAAGAAGATAAAAATAACAAACAGTAAAATGACAACAGACTCACAACTAGTAACTACCAAACCTAAGAAAACAAAAACAAAAGGAACTAAGCAAACAACTAGAACAGGAACAGATTCACAGAAATAGAGAATCTGTGAACAGAAACAGATTCACAGAAATCACATGGAGGGTTATCAGTGGGGAGGGGGAGGGAGGATAATGAGGAAAAGGAAATAAGGAACAGGAAATAAGTAGCATAAATGGTAGGTACAGAATAGACAGAAGGGGGGGTTTAGGAATAGTATAGGAAATGGAGAAGCCAAAGAACTTATATGTATGACCCATGGACATGAACTAAAGTGGGAGAATGTGTGTGGGAGGAGGGGTACATGGCAGAGGAGAATAAAGGGGAGAAAAAAGTGGGACAACTGTGTTAGGTCAGAGTAACTCAAGAAACCGGGCAGGTGCAGCAAGCTAAGGAGAGCAGCGTTTATTAGTCGGGAATAAGAGGGAAAGAATAGCCAACTGAGGGAGGTTAAGATGAAAGTGGGGCCAATCAAGGGAGGTTGGGAAGCCAACCAGGGAGGTTGGGACTCGCTCAGTTGTTCTTAGATCAGGGTTTTTAAATGCAAAACCCTGCAGATGGGCTGGCTAGAGCTCGTTGCTGGGTGAAAGCTGCATCCTGTTATGCCAGATAAGCCAACCCCAGACCCTAATTTTCCTGGGTAGGGTCTGCAGGCAGCTTCCCATGGTGTCATTTTCTCATCTGGTGATTTTCATTCCTCTTCGGCCTCCCTAGATCTAGATTTAACAAACTGTAATAGCATAATCAATAAAATATATTTAAAAATAAAATAAAATTTCTATGTGGCTCACATTATGTTTCTATGGAACAGCCCTGGTCTTCTGTGATCAAGTCATCTTGACTCATGCAGTGGGTAAGACTATAAATAGAGGATGATTTGACATCTGATCATCCAAACTATGGGTGAGATCTAGAACCCTACATTGTTAGGTCTGGAAGAAACTCTTGGCAGAGACTTCTAATCATTTGTGACACCCTTTTTCCTCTTCCCTCATACTGATGGAACCCCAGCTTTTTGTTGACACTATAGCCACTAATAATAAAAACTATAACCCCCGTCCACTTTGCAGCTAGTAGAGGCCATATGACAAAGTTGTAGCCAATGGGATGTGAGTTGAAATGCTATGTGCAGCTCCCAAGTTATATATTTAATCACTAGAGCTAGTAGTTCTTGGCTCTGTGTACCTCCCTCTTTCCTGGAAAAACAAATTACTAGGTTTTGAGGATTTCTTAGAACAGTGAACCTATAGGCTATCTTGAAAACTCTATTTGAGGAAGAAAAACAGTTTTATACTTTTTAAGTCACTGTTTCATACAACTAATTGAGCCTTAACACAGATGCTGAAGACCATTTTTGTCTAACACTCCTATATCACAAAACACATATATCAGAGAGGGCTAGAGAGTACCCAGATTTGCCCAGCAACATAGCATGAGAGCTGGATCTTGAACCCAGGGCTTCAAACTGTTTACCCTTCCATACCGTGGATTATACCCAGCTAGCTCATCCAATTACAGAGTGTGTAAGAATACATTCCAAAATGTATGATTCATGAATGAACTATTCTCCTTTGTATCCCAGAGATAAGAATCTCCATTTGCTAATATAATTGGCATTTTAAACTGCTTCCTTAAGACCTCAGTGATTTATGTAAACTATCCATTACACAATAGTAGTTCACTTGAGCAAGACACAGCTGGCCACAAAATACTTATCAATGACATATCGCTGGAGGCACCAAAACTATCAAAAGTAATCCTGATGTTACTGGCTTCCTTCCTGCCCTATAAAAATCAAAGTTGGCTCAAATCATTCACTCCAAGCTCTGTGGAAAAGCAAACCCTGTAGATTTCTGCAGATTTTGGGGGTGGGAGTAGGAGCCAAATCTAGGTACCTGATTCTGCAAGTGCTATTTATTCCATATTGCTACAAACCAGACAAGAAATCCAGCTCTTCTTCAATTTCTGCAAATATATACACACATGTGCAACATCTCACACAAAAAACTAATAAGTATAATACACTTACTTAAAGATTTATCTAGGAGATAAGGAAATGTTACATACCAACAACTTCAAATGGAACATTAGGCATCTCTCCTCTATGAAACATCTCCTTGTTCACCCTGCATCAAGGAAATTCCCACGGGATGATTTCCCCAGTCACCATCAAACCACAGAAGCACCCCCTCCACAGGAGCATGCGTTGGAGAGCAGAACCATGGTCTTATTGCAGTCCCAGCCTGCCCCCTCAGCCAGCCAGCTTGAGCAATGACAACCTGCAGAACCTACATACAGGGCTCTGGCTTAACCTCAGTCATAGACCATCCCCCTAGTCCCTGCTCCCCCCACTCCCTTATAGTCCCCTGATCTCCCCTCTTTCTCATTGACAGAGAGCTAGAGATATTTCTCAATGCCTCTTATATTCTCAGGCTGTGCAACAAATGCCAACTTCCAATGTCTTCTTCTGCTTGAGCTCCTACAAAGCCCCTTAGAGTCTTACTTGCCATGCAGAATGACTTGGCATATGCCCTTTCCAAATAAGAAGGATCCCTTTATAAACACGTTTTGGTACAAGCTATTAAGGTAATAAAAAAGTTCACTAAATTAAAAAGCAAAAATAGGTAGAACCTCAGGCATTTTCACTCACCGAGAGAGAGATATAAACACATTTCTCTAGAAAACTGAGGGCTGAGGCCATTCTTAGGGTGGGAGGGATGCATGACTGGAGAAGAAAATTCTTGCCCTAAGTAGGCATAGATGTCCTATTTTACAATTAAAGAACTTGTCTCTGCCTTAATTTAACTTAATCAAAAAATGACCTCTTCATCTGAGGCCCCAAGGAGGCAGGTGAAGACAGGCATCACCTAAAATATCCTTACTAATTACCTTGTCATTTTCCTACTTTCCACCAGAGGGATAATGAAAAGCTTCAAATATCCAAAGGAGCATTTAATGATGGGAAATGGTTGGAGTGAGTCTTACCCACAATGCTATCCCATTCTGGATTGGTTAAGTGATTATTTCAAACTTTCTAAAAAAATTAAAAATGCCCAAATATTTTCAAACTGAAATGTTCAGGGGAAAATTTCTGCATGCTCCTTTTCTTCCTTCTCTCCACAATGAGTTGTATCTACCAAAGCCCCAGGCAAAAGCCACGAGGTGAGCCCTGAGCCATAGGAATGCTAAGACATGTAACTGGGCAGAAAGAAGTTATGACCTTCTGGACAGAGCTTCACTCAGTGGCCAAACTCTAGCCTAACAGCCTGGCCTCTGATAAACAATCCTTGTCCCAAGATGGCAATGGTGTTACCTGCTTTGTGACTGCACTGGATTGTCTATAGGCTTGACTGATACAACGTAGACCCAAATTAGCAATGGTTCAAACAAAGTCACATGTTATTTCTCTTCCCAAGGCTGGGATGGTATCTCCATAATCATCAGAGATCCAGATTCTACCTTGTTGCTCCTTCATCCTTAACATGGTTTTCATCTCCTGACCAATGTGACTTCTCTAGCTCCCACTATCACACCTGCATTCCAGTTAGCAGGGAGTGAAAAAATAGAGAGGGCCTGCTTTCTCTTATAAAGTGCTCACCTGGGAAGTAGTACACACCTCTAGGTTCCAGTTCAAAATGTTTTTAGTTCCTTTTGTTATTATATTCATGAATTATTTAGAAGAATGTTAACTTTCAAATATTTAGGAACTACCATTTTGTTATTGATTTTTAATTTAATTCTACTATTGTCAACTAATATATTCTACAGGATTTTAGTCCTTTTAAATGTGCTGAGAATTGTTTTATGGTTCAGCATACAGTTTATGTTGGTTCCCTGAGCTCTTGAGAAGAATCTGAATTCTGCTATTATGGGTGGAGTGTTTTAGAAATGTCAGGTGAATTGGAATGATGTTCAATTCTTCTATATCTTTAATAATTTTCTGTCTATTTTTCTGTCAGTTATAAGAAGAGGAAAGTTGAAATCTCCAAATATAATTGTGGACTTGTCTAATTCTCCTTTCAGTGCTGTCCACTTTCAAATCATATATTTTAAACTTCTGTTAAGTGAACACTACTTAGGGTTGTTCTGTCTTTTTGGCAATTACCCTAATTTTCTTATAAAATATCCCTCTTTAGTCCTGGTAATATTCCTTGCTTTGAATTCTACTGTGCCTGATATTAATATGTATTTAGTTTTTCTTTCTGATTAGTATGTACATGTTATATATTTTCCCAATATTTTCGATTTTAACCTATGTCTTTATGTTTCAAGTAGTTTCCTTATAGGTAGCAAGCACATAGTCGGCCTTGCATGCTGGTCCAGTCTGAAAACTTCTGCTTTTGAATGGGAATGTTTATCATTTATAGACATCAGTGGAAATGTTTATCATCAATACAATAATATAACTGAGTTCAAATGTACCTTCTTGTCTTTTCGATTTGTCCTAAATGTTCTTTGCTCCTCCTTTTCTCTGTTTTCTTTTGACTATTTTTTATTATTCTAACTCCACTCTTAACTTATAAGCTTTATGTCTTAGTTACTTTGTTAGTTCACTGGAGTTCACAATGTGCATCTCTTAACATCACAACTTGCCTTCAGTTACTAATATTATACAACTTCACACATAAATGACAACTTTGCAATAGTGTATATCCATTTACCTACCCCTTTGTGTACTTTGTGCTATTTTATAAAGAATTTTATTTTTACAGGGGTTAAAATCCACCATGTATTGGTAGGATTTTTGCTTTCATTAATCAATTATTTTTATAGAAATTTAATAAGTTTGCAAATAAAATTTGTTTTAATATTACTTGTATTTACCATTATATTTTTATTTATATTTATAATATCTGAAGCTTTTTAGTTCCTTATGTAGGTTTTAATTTTGATCAGTTTCCATTTTCCTTTCAGCTGAAGTTTTTTAACATTTCTTGTAATTCATGTCTGCTAGCCAAAAATTCTCTCAATTTTTTTCTGGAAACATCTTTATTTTGCCTTAGTTTTTGAAGGACAGTTTTGTCAGATATAAAAACTTAAGTTTACAGTTTCTTTTTTTCCTTCAGTATTGTTCTATTCTTCTGGTATATATGGTTTCTGAAGAAATTAGTTTATATAAATATGTGTTCCTCTTATCATAATTTTCTGACTATTTTAAAGATTTGTCTCATCTTCTGTTTTCAGAAATTTCATTATTCTGTTCTGTTGTGTGGTTTTGTGTTTTTCTAGCTTGTGATTTTTTTTGAGAATGTTGAATCTGAAGATTTAAATTCCTAAGTCAGTCACAAAAATATGTCCTGTGAAATAAGTTATTTGAATTGGTTAGCCCTTTATTTTTCCTCTACCTCAGTCCATTCTCAAAAATAAATTGCTTTTATATTAACAACTTCATATAAAGAATAGAAACATAAAAGTTTCCGTGAAAATAAGATTAGTTTAGGAACCTAGTGTGAAATACACAATTTATTGCCCTAGCACAACTTGTATGTATAATATTTATACAAAAATCACTGGCCTTGCTAAAACATACTGTTGGTCGACTGGGTAAGTTTGACCCAGCCAAACTTAAAAGCCATCAGCCACTCCAAATCAGACCACCCACATATGATCGTGAAGTTTATGGCAACCATGCTCAAAGTGTGTTTTTTAATCAGCTATTCTTTGGAAAAAATATAAAGATCACATACTTCTGAAAATGATCCCTTATATTCAGTTCAACTAATACAAACAGTAAACCAAAAACAATAATGTTTTAAACAAAAATAGAAATCTGTTTCTGTCTCAAGTTTTTGTTAACATAGTAGTTCAAGGTTTATAAAGAGGCTTGAATTATCAAATACCCAGACTCTATCCTTCTTGCTGTTCTGCTCTGCTCAACACATGATCCAAGCTCCAAACATCTCACTCTCTCACCTATTTATCTTAGCCAGTTAGGTGGAGAAGTAAGGACAAATCCATGCCCCACCCTTTAAGAATATTTCCTGAAAACTTGTACATTCTAATCCCATTTACAACCCATTAGTCAGAATTTAATTACATGGCCACACCAACTACAAGGAAGTCTGGGGAATAAGGTTTTGTGCTGGACCACTATGTTCAGGTAACTTTTAGGTGCTACATTACTGAGGGAGAAGCAAGAACAGATGTTAGAGGGCAAGTAGCCTTTCTGCATTGCTCAATCTTTCCTTCAACAAAACTGACCACTTTTATATAAGATACTAGTGACAGACTCTAAGACGTAGGATGAATAAACAAAATCACTCCTACATGAATCTTACAGTCTAGTAAATATATAAAAGTAATGTAACTAAGAATATATATCTCCTATATACTTCCTACTGCCTATTTTCTTTTTTTTGGCATTTAAAAAATTTATTGAATTTACTGGGGTGACAATGGTTAATAAAATTATATGGGTTACAAGTTTACAGTTCTATAATACATTGTCTGTATATTGTATTGTGTGTTCACCACCCAATGTCAAGGTTTTCACCACCATTTATCCCTTCTTTACCCTCTTCTATCTCACCTAACTCCCCTCCCCCTCTGGTAATCACCAAAGTCTTGTCTGTGTCTATGAGGTTTTTTATTTTGTTTAATCTCTTCATATTTTTCACCCAGCTCCTAATCCCCTCTACTCTGACAGCTGTCAGTTTGATCTCCATACCTATGAGTCTGTTTCTATTTTTGTTTGTTAACTTATTTGTTCATTAGATTTCACATATAAGTGAAGTCATATGGTACTTGTCTTTCTCTGACTGGCTTATTTCACTTGGCATAATACTCTCCAGGTCCATACGTGCTATTGCAAAAGGTTAAGATTTCCTTTTTTTATGGCTGAGTATTATTTTCCATTGCCTAAATTTACCACAGCTTTTATATCCACTCATCTACTGATGGGCACTTGGTCTGCTTCCAAATCTTGGCTATTCTAAATAATACTGCAATGAATACAGGGGTGCACATATTCTCTCAAATTAGTGTTTCAGATTTCTTTGGATATACTCACATCCAAAGTGAAGTTGCTGGATCATAAGTGAAGTTGCTGGATCATAAGGCAGCTCCATTTTTTTTAAAGAAACTCCATACTGTCTTCCACAGTGGCTGCACCAGTCTGCATTCCTACCAACAATTCACCAGGGTTTCCTTTTCTCCACATTCTTACCAACAGTTGTTATTGTTGATTTATTGATAATAGCCATAAGGCAATATCTCATTTTGGTTTTAATTTGCATTTCTCTGATGATTAGTGACATTGAGCATCTTGTCATATGTCTACTGGCCATCTGTTTGTCCTCTTCGGAGAAGTGTCTATTCAGGTCCTCTGCCCACCTACAGCCAATCTTCAACCACATCTATGTGTACTGATATTCTGTTGGTTCAATTCCTACGAATCATTAATACCATTATTGAGTCCCACCTAGAACTCAGCATCACATTAGGCAAGATGAGGGATCCTTGAGTGTTGCAATGAAAGAAAATTTCAGAGATCATTTAATCTTTTGTGGTTAGGAAAACTGAGGTCCAGAGAGAAAGGGACTTACCCAAGGTCCCTCCTTCAATCTCTTTGTTGGCAACAATGCAGATCTCTATCTGCAATCACTACATAGACAGTCAGGACTCTGAAATTCAAGAAATAAAAGCTGAGCTTCCCTCAGGATTCCCCTGCTGTGTATGACTCATGGGGAAACCCCCTGCGGACAGCCAGCAACTAATGCTGCTGCTATAAGAATGTAGCTTGCTAGGCACTTGAACTTCTCACCATTAAATAGAAACTGATCCCACCTAGACTACTGAAATGTCTTTCCAACCAGCCTCTGTGCCTGGAAAGAAACCAGTCAAGCTGAAAAGGCTGGATTTAACTCCCTACTCCAACACTTAATAGCTGTGTGTCCTTGACCACAACACTTAACTCCAATGAGTTTTAAATTTCTTATCTCTAACTTGGGGGGTGGTTATCCCTATATTATAGTACTAAAGAGATCCAGTAAAATACCACAGATAATACCCTTAGCAAAATAAATGTTATTTTCATTCACATATTGTTGCTTCCAGTGAGAACTTTCCCTACCAAACTTATTTTGGATGATTCAACCACTTCGAGTCCTTCAGTGGCTCCCAAACACAGAAGAAAAGTCAAAATGCCTTTGTAGATTTTCAAGGTCTTGTCTTTTAAAAAGAGAGAGAGAAAGATGAAGAGATCTAATATCTTTCATCTTAGGCAAATCAAAGATGAAACTAAAACCTAAGTCAGCTGACTCCTGTTCTAATAATTTTTAAACAAATAACTAGAATAAATCATTATTTACAAATAGCTACTAAAAATAACTAACATGTAGAATGTTCTACAAGAGAGCATGGGGAGCATGGGGAGGACCATTTGTTATAATAATGTTTATATCTTCTCGGCCATTCACTTCCATGGATTGGAATACATCCCAAGCGATTAACTGCAGTTATCTCTAGGTGGCAGAGTTGTGAGTGGTTTTTAACAACTGTGCTAGCAATGTGAGTATTCTCCAATATTTGAACACCATAATATTATTCATGTGTGTGATAAAAGTAAAATGATAGTGATAGTAATATGTTGTGCCTACAACTAAAGGTTCAGCAGGTGAATGAAGTGATAAAGGGGAAAGACTTAACGACAACATAATCCCAGTGGCCCTTGGGGTCCTATGTACAAAATACACAGGCTCACCACCACTTCTTCTGTCTCAAGTCCCAGGGTCATTTTTCTGTTTCTGAGACTCCGTGGATAATCCTGAGGCAGGACTTGCAACTGAAGGGCATTCCTCAGTGCTAAGATAGGCACACAAAAAGAGATTGGTAGCCAAAATATATTATAAAATCATGCAAGTCATCAACAAAAAACAGACAGCTGCCCCATTAAAAATATGGTACCAGGGTATAAGCAGTCAATTTACAGAAGAGGAAGCCTCAAAAGCTAACAAGCTTCTGAAGAGATGGTCAAAATAATCAGCAATTAGAGAAATGCAAATGACATTTTGAGCTCAGGAAAAAATATATAGACATTTCACACTAGCACAATTTAAAAAACTGCATCAGAAAACTTGGTTAGCAAGGATAACCCTTGTACATGGTTGGTGGGGATATAAAATGGTGCGACCACTATGGAAAACAGTATGGAAATTCCTCAGAAAAACTGAACAAAGAACCACCAGATGAGCCAGCAACCCAGTCCTGGGTATTTATCTAACATAACTAAAATCAGGATCTTGAAGAAATATCTGTACTTCCACTTTCAATGCAAATTATTCGCAATGACAACCTAAGGAAACAAGTTAAATGTTCATCAATGGATGAATGATTTAAGAAAGTGCAGTATATATACAAACAATGAAATATTCAGCCTTAAAAAGACAGGAAATCCTGCCATACATGATAACAGGGATGAACCTCAAGGACATTATGCTGAGTGAAATAAGCCAATTATATGAAGTATCTAAGTAGTCTACTTATAGAACCAGAATAGAATGATGATTACCAAGGGACAGGACAAGGGGGAAATGGGGAGTTGTTCAGTGAGGTAAACTTTCAATTATACAAGATAAGTTGCAGAATCTGCTCTATAATGTAGTGATTGTACATAACAGTATTGTATTGTGCACTTCCAATGTTGTTGAGAGGGTTGATCTCATGGTAAGTGTTCTTACAAAATAATAATAGTAACCCAAAGAGGCATACAGGAACTCTTGGAGGTTTAACAAAAACACCAAAACTGGGTTCAGGAATGTGGAATGTAGTGGTCAACATGTCCCAGTGGTGGGTCATCCTAAAGGACAATGATCGATACTTAGTCCAATTACATATACACATACAGCAATTTCTTTCCAAGGTATAAAGCACAAGATATTCTCACACAGGTCCATCAGAGGACATGCCTGCGGGTATCTATTGCTGTATTTTTTTTGGAGCAAGTGGGAGGAGGAGATGAAAAATAACTTTGGTGTCCATCCCAGGGAAAATGGGCAGGTAAAAAATAGGTAGATACATACCATACAATACCATGAAACACCAGGCAGTTCAAAGGAATGGCTTAGATTCTTGTCATAGCAACTTAGGTGAATCTTTAAAAAGTTGCCTTCGACAGAAAGAAAAAGGAAAAGTAGAATGGACACATTTCTCTAGATTCAAACTACATATGAAATAATAATGCATTCTGAAAGAACTTGTACAAGTAAACACAACAACAGCTCTTTGGCCTCTTCTCCTCCTACACTCCCTGTGTGTCTACACTTTCCATGCCAAAAATAATGAACTGCGTTTAGTTCCACAAACTCAGCATGCTGTTTAACTACTGTCTGTCTTTGTACATGCTGCGCCTTACCCCAACTTTCTGGTCTAGTTCACTGAAGGATGGGAACACTGAATCTTACTCACTGTTGAATCATCAGAGGTTCTAGTTTGCTCTTTGGTGCTGAGTAGCTGTCCCATAATATTGTTGACTTAAACTCAGCAGGCACCCTCTGCCCCCACAAACTCTCTAGATCCTCTCCCAATCATTTTGTATAACAGTTACAGGTGGATGAGTACCTTCTAAAACTCAGCACTATACTACTATCTGGAAGGCAAACACTTAAAGGTCAAGATCCTGGGAGCTTAGCATGGGAAGAAGACTGGAGGTAAAAAGTCCCATACATTGACTTTCATTTAATCCCCCCACCCATTGTGTAAGGTGCCCCTTCTTCCAGCTGCACGTGGTTTCCACTAGTCCAGAACCCCTATGAATCACTCCCTCAAGTATAACCTTCCAGCTATACACACACACACACACACACACACACACATACACATGCACGGTTGGGGGAAGACGGGGGAATCAGAAGGAATAGGATTGAGATAGTTCAGTTGCTGGCTTCTAGATTGGCACTTCTCAATGCATGCTCCTGGACCAGCAGCCCTGGCATCTGAAATGCAAACTCTCAAGCTCCACCCTAGACCCACTTTATCAGAAACTCAGGCTGGCATCTAGCCATCTGTGTTTTAACAAGGAGATTTTGATACACACTCAAGTTTGAGAACAACGGCCTTAAGGTCAACTATGGCCAAAGGCGCAGGGAAATAAGGAACAAGTCTGGCCTTCTCAGCAGCCTGGGCCCCACTGGCTGTCCCCTCCTCACCCAGTCTGGCCCTCAGGGGACAGTGTAGAACCCTGAAAGACACAGAGGAATAAAGCCTTTGAGCTGTGATCAATTGATGGCTTTAGGAAGAAAGACAACTAAGCTTTGGGTTCCAGATGAAATTTCTCATGAAACAGTCAGTGGTCAAAATTTAGGCTATTAAAATGATGGTTCAATGGCTATTTTTAAATGAGGAATAATTACATTAAATCAAGAACTTGTACCTTTAAATTGCTACCAACGGTATTACATAGTGATGGATATTTTGGAAGAACCAGAGAAAACTAGCCAAAGCAACCTTGAAGGGAAAAAATGCTGCAGGCATCTCATTCCCTTACCTTAAGTTATACTACAATGATCAACAGTGTGGAACGATAATCAACAGTGTAGTATTGACAGAAAAACAGACACACAGACCAATGCAACAGAACTGAGGGCTCAGAAAGAAACCTGGATGTATATGGCTAAGTAATTTTTGACAAAGGACCCAAAAATACAATGGAGAAAAGTAAGCCTCTGCAGTTTTTTTAATTAGTATTGCTTTGTAGGGATGCACAAATTTTATTGTAATGTGCTTTTGCATAGTAATTTTTAAGAATGAAAAGTCACACATCTAGCGCAAGTTACTATTGTACATTGTATTTATTTTTAAAAATACACAATTTTTAAAAATATTTAATGTGAAGATGTTTGTGTACCAGTAAGTAACTGATATATTCTTGTTAATGTCTGAAGGAAAAAGAACAGACTGTACAAAAGGAAACTTACCAAATCTGCCTCTAGAAGCATAAACATATATAAATTTTTTAAATGTACTTGATGAAAATTATTTAAAATGCAGACACTATTTTTTTTACTTGTGTTTTGTTTTGTTGGAAAGCTGTAGTATAGTGTTAATTGGAAACATAAAATCGGAAGCCCAGATTCAAACCCTGGCACACCACGTACTAGCGAGGTGACCTGTAACAAGCTACTTTAACCACGCTATTTTATTTTTTTGATACCATAATTAAATCCATTATATTTGGCTATTATGATAATGAATAAGTTAGTATATTTAATGTATTCAAAACACTGTCCAGCACATAGCAATTAGAAGTGTTGATGGTGGCAGTGGTTATTAGTCAGGGCTAGCTAAAATTCAGAAATTTGTCTTTTGTAAAAATGTGTCATTTATTGCCTGCCTCTAGTAATAAAACATAAGCAGATGACTTTCCCCCCTAATATTAATCTAGCTGAAAAACTTCAACAACAAAGGATAAAAAGGTGACTGGCAGCTGCTTTCTACCTTTACATCTTCATTTTATTCTTCTGTTATGGTCTGCTCACACTGTATTTTCTTCAGAGAAAATTACCAGTAGTACATTCTTCTCAAACAGAACAAAAAAAAACCCTGGTAACATATTTCACATGTAATAATCATCTATCTAGTTTCTTCAGGCTAATTACATGTCCTTACATCCCTACTCATATAATTTATACATGCCAGGGTTTAGGGTTTACATAATTATTGGAGAAAAATTCTCTAGCATTAATACATGTGTGTCTCTTACATTTACTCATGGCATTACTTGTGTGTATATTTAAATCTCATCTCACCTGTTTACATTCATAGTATTTCTTAACGCAATCAAATGTGTACTTGAATTCTGCAAATGTATGTGAATTGCATCAGTTCCCAATTTAACAAGGATTTATATTTAAAAATTTGTTTAAAAAAAGGAATAAATCTGAATACCGTATTGTAGACCCACTGTGCTACCCGCCCAGGAACGATTATAAACTGGAGAGCATGGGCCTGCGAACCAGACAATCGCGGTTCAATTCCCAGTCAGGGCACATGCCAGGGTTGCAGGCAGGTTCCCTGCAGGCCAGTTCCCAGCAGGGGATGCACGAAAGGCAACCATACATTGATGTTTCTCTCCCTCTCTCCTTCCCTTCCCCTCTAAAGATAAATAAATAAAATCTTTAAAAAAAAATTAAAAAAAAAAAAACTGGAAACTCACTCAGTTGACGTCGATTACACACCAACCTCCCGGTAAGTAAGAGACCTTTTATGGAAAAGGAAGCTAACTTCGAGTCAGTCTATGATGAAAATGACTCTCTTCTATTCATGCTCTAGTCTCATGGTTTTACTTGCTCTCACTACATCCTGTATATGAGTTGTCTATTCTAAGAGAGCTGACCCAGATCTACAGCATCCTCTTCATTGGGTACCCTTAGGGCTACTCATAACTACAGGCTGGAAACAGCTTTGTGACAAGCAAGTAAGTGGCTGATAAAACTTCTGAAGAGCTCTGTTGTCAGGACCAATGCTGACTCTCTCACCCTTGGTTTGATTCCATTCCAGCCTTAGAAAATACAGAGGGATGCACCCCAAAGGAAAATTTCAGCATTGATACCTGAGTTACTGTGATTCAGAAAAGTTTCTAGGAAGTTTCAAGAGGAGAATTGAAAAGTCATAAAGTACTACAGAATCTATTTCTTCACAGGGGCTTGTGTTTCACCTCTGACTCAACTTGCTCAGTGTGCCACTAAGATCCAATGTGTTAAAATGCAAATAAAGCCTTCAGTTTGTGGTTCTGCTGTACGCCCAGCAATGCACAAATCTTTTACATGTGTTGTGTCACTTCACTTAAAGTTTGCAACATTCCTGAGTTTTATTCTCCTTTTAGATAGGAAGAAGCTAGGGCTCAGAAAGGATGAAGAGTTTGACCAAAGCCAGACAGCTAGTAAATCAAAATTAAATCCCTATCTGTCTGCCTGAAACATCCATGATCTTAATTACCTACCACATTGGCTTCCTGAGCACACAGAGCTATGTTTCAAATAAAACAGTTCTCAGTTTAGTCAGGACTGGCTCATTCCAAAAGCTATTCAGAATTTTCTTCTGGCCAGAACACACTCCTAATCTCCCCAACACCTGACAATCTTGTCTGCCTAACAAGTCACTGCATTTCCATTGAGATGCAATATAGCATCATTCTGTCTATGAAGCCTTTCCTGCCACCCCAAACTGCAAACTCTAGTGTTTACACCTGGTGAAGTTTGCTCTTGCTGTGTCTTTTATATCTCTGCCAATCTTGCCACCACTTTCCCCTTCTCTTCTCCCTCCCTCCCCTCCTCCTTCTCCTCCTTCTTCTTGTCATCTTCTCTCTATTTCTCTCCCCCCTTTAAATAAATGCCTGTACTATAGAATTGAACTCATACACGTAATATTTTCATCTGTTGCAATATATGAATCAGATATAAATAATGTTTCCCATTTTCAACTTCAAAATCCAGTCAATGGAACATTTTTGTAATGTCTAAAAATAGGATCCAAAACACAAACACCCACAACTCTCTCTCCCTTGAATTAACAGTATACAGTAAATTAATTTTGGGGGTGAGTCAGTGACTAGTGATAGGAAAAAAATTATCTATTATCTAATCCTGTTCAATGAGAGGAATTAACATGATTTCAGCACCCACTAAGTACCGGCAATACATTAATCATATAAACACAGTAATTAATCATATGTGAAATACATATTAACCATTAACTACGTTAATCATTTTATATATGCACATGCCTATACATGCGTGTGTATATATACTCTGTCTTCCTGTGTGCACTTTAGGGAGACAACTAAGACTCAGAGAAGTTAGGTAAGGGTCCTGCTACTATCCAATATGAAAGAGAAGGAGGGGGGATTCAAACTCAAAACCATGTTTTCCCACTACAACAAACATTCTCTCACATGAAATCAAAGAGGTTGTATTGGTGGGGAAAAGAAAGACAAAAAACACACCCTAGGTTTAAGGAACATTTTTTCAAGGACAATAGTGAGGTTACCCGGGCAGGGTTTCATAATCACAGGCACAGAGCTCTTGCATGTTAACACTTCCTATGATTCAGCTCTGCCATCTTACTCGGCTCTGTGCAAAATTAAACCACATTTTAGAAAAGGAAACAATAGCGTACTGATAACTTCTGTTTAAAATCTGATAATTTAAAACAAACGTGAAAACCAATGGAATGACATAGATTTTTATCTCACCTTGTAGTCACAGAAATGTTGACTGTGATAAATTTTGAATTCCAAATTCCAGAAACAAAACTTCTCTCTACTGGTTCTGGAGGTTTCTTACATTGTTTCACAACCTACACACCCCAGGACCCTAGTCTCATGAAGTCTGCTTCATCTTCCTTCCTCGGCCCATGCCATGAACCCTAAAACACATGACAGGGAGGGGGCCCAGTGGGAAGAGGAGCCCAGGAGTCCTTCCCTGTGTGGGGCGCTTCTGAAAATCTTTACATACCCCCTTCCCATGATTTTCTCAGGCTGCTCTGAGCTGACCAAGCAACAGAAAGAAACCAGGCAGGATGTCAGCCCACTTGGGTTCTGAGAATTACTACTTGGCCATCGTGTTCTCTGGCTTAAACCATAGCAGCAGGCACGGTGGAAAGTGTAAGTAAAGAAAGTACACCCAATGCTTTGGGGGAAGTCATCAGAGTGAAAGCAGATACGGTCTGCCACAGACCTCAGCTCTGGCCAAGGTCAAATTGGCCTGCTGACGTTGCCAGGCTTACCAAGTTTTCCAGGTCCTGCCCTCCTGTGTACACTTCTGGGAGTCTTGTGACATCAGCACTCTTCTCAGACATCGTCAGTTTTCTGCTGCATTTTTCACCTTCATTCTTAAGTCACATGTCCCAGTAAATGTGAATTTTCCCAAGGCCAATCCTAAGCCTCTACTCTCCCAGGCTGCATCTGGATGAAGTCTTAAGAGTTAGTACACTATTGTGGTTGAACATGAGAATAGATTTAGATGGATCTGACTTCAAATTCTGGGTCTGTCTGTTGTCATCTATGTGACTTAAGCAAGTAAGAATCTTTCTTCATGTCATTCTCTCCTTTGACTTCTCTGTGGGAATAACTGTGTTTTCCTAAAATATGTTTTCATTCCCTACCTCTAATACAGTCAACTGCCTGCTAAACATTTCCGCTTGGATGTTCCTTTACTGCCTCAAATTTGACAAACAAAAACCATTATCTACCCCTCTCCATCTACGCAAAATCCTTTTTACGGCTTCTTTCTACTAAAGGAAACACCAGCCATTGGGATTCACTTGCTGATAGTGTAGCTATGTAATGGATTCCATATTAAGTTTCCCCCATTGAATCAGAACACAAATGCTATTGATTCTCCTCCACAGCTCTCTACAGTCCAATGCCTCCTTTCCACAGGTTCTTGTTAGCTCGTGACATTTTATTCCCTTACACATGTGCTCCTGTCAAACTAGCCTTCACACCACAGCCAGAAAAACACCCTTCACCCACCATCCTCCACCATAATTGAAAAACCATCAACAACCTTCCGACTGGAAAAGAGAAGCCTCCCTGGCCCTGGTGCTCAAAGCTCTTCATGACCTGGGCTTAGCCTTTCCCAGCATCATCTCTCAGAGGTCTACACCTGAGGCCTCCGCTCCCGTTAAACCATTCCACCCAAGGTAATTAATTCATTCTAGTAACTAAATATTTGTAGGAGGCTCAATTTCAGCCACACTGTAGGAACCCAGTGTGTAAATAAACAGACACAGCCTTCTCCATGGTGGAAGAGACAGGCTTCGGACAAGTGAGCACATGTATAATGACAAATTGTGAACTCCTGGTGAAACACGACAAACTGACCACAGCATCTTTTCCTTTTCCTGACAAAATGACCAAAAAAATGTTTAAGGTATAGTTAGACATCAAATTACATAATCAAATTTTGGAAGACAGGATACAGATAGATGAGCAATAATTGACTTAGCAAGGTGAAGAAAACATCACCGTAGTCTGAGGAGGCAAAACTGATGTGATCATGCACCCTGCAGAACACCTGCCATGTGAGGCTCTCAGACACCTGAAGTTCTGAAGAAGCACGGGGCAGGACATGAGACTGCACATCTGGACACAGGAAGTATTGAACCCTTATGTGACCCCTTTGGTCCCACAGAGCCTGAGAGCCACCTTACAAGCAAAAGACAAGAGAGCTAGTGTCTGGAGAAATTGTTTGAAGAAGTGCCAGACTCATGTATGATGGGCACAGAGCAGGACAGAGATGAGGCATTGGGCTAAAAATGATCATGCCAAGGCATATCCCCATGGCATTTCAGAGCTCCATGGTAATGCTCCTAGATGGGGGAGGGAAAGAGAAAAGGATCATACACAAACAAATGGGGGCTAAAACTGCAATCAGACTTCTACCAGAAATGCTAGAAAGTGGAAAAAATTGAAGAAAGCCTTCAAACTTCTGAGGAAATTTTTTATATGGAATCCATTACATAGCTACGCAATCAACAAAAATAAGAGGAACACACAGACACTTTCAAACATAAGAAGATACAGAAAATGTACTACTGCCCATGCACAACCTCTTTTTCAGGAAGTTACTTGAGAACATCCTCCAACTAAGCAAAGACTTAAAGCAAGAAAGAGGAAGATGCGACCCAAGGGGTCCAAACTAGGAAAGCAGTGTAGGGAAATTCCAGGGTGCTGGCAGGGTGGCAGGCTCCGGATGAAGGCTGTGAGAAAATTTTAAATGACACAAATAAGTATCTATATATTTTATCATTTACAACAGGGGTCAGCAAACTCCAGTTCATGTTCCAATCTGACCTGCTACTGAGTTTGGTAAACACAGTTTTATCGGAACACAGCCACACCCATTTATATATTGTCTGCTGTTCGGTTATGTATTGCCTCTGACCCCGTTCCTTCTACAACAGCTCAGTAGTTGCATCAGAGACTGTCTAGACTGAACAGTGTCAGGTTCTTACTATGTGCTTCTTTACAGAGTATGTCACATCCTGATTTAAAAGGGAAAAAAATACTGATTTGCTAGGATGGGTGAAAAAAGATAATAAATGTAGGGGGAACTACATGAACTGGGGATAAAGAGGCAATTGTTAACTCAGGAAATACAAAGTGTATGAGGAAAAGAATGACCATAGGACACTGCTTGGACTCAGTGAACAATATTTGCATGTTTGTAAACATAGATACACTGATTTGAACTTACCCCAAATTGTGATATATGTATTAAGAGGAGAGGAGAAGTGATATGTATAAAAGCTTTAAATTTTCATCTACTAGAGCAGAAAGTCAGTGGAAGGGTCACATTTATAAATCAATAAATAACAATATAAGCATATTGGCTAGAAATATAGTGGCATATGCCATAAAAAATAATTAAAAGAGTTAAAAAGTGGTTGGTCTGGTAAGCAGGACTAAATGAGGTAGGGATTAGTTAGCAGGGCACTGTTTTCACTGCAAACCTTTCAGTGTTTTTCTTTAACATGTGTGTATACATATTGTTTGTTAAAATGGCAATTAACTTTCAGAAATACAACATCTCAAAACTTACAAAAGATTGTAGGTGTTATGAAGCCCCAAAACAAGATGTCATGAAAAAGAATAATGGAGGTGGATAAAATATAAATTTATTTAATCTTCATAGAAATTGATTCTTTTGTCCAAAGAGTCCTTTTTAAAGCATATTTTATTGATTATGCTAGTTGTCCCAATTTTTTTCTCCCCTTTATCCCCCTCCTCCATGCACCCCTCCCCACCCTCCAGCATTTCCCCCAACCTTACTTAGTTCATGTCCCTGGGTTGTACATATAAGTTCTTTGGCTTCTGCATTTCCTATACTATTCTTAACCTCCCCTATTTTGTACCTACCATTTATGCTTCTTATTCCCTGTACCTTTTCCCCCCATTCTCTCCCTCCCTCTCCCCCTGATAACCTTCCACATGATCTCCATTTCTGTGATTATGTTCCTGTCCTCGTTGTTTGCTTAGTTTTTATTCTTTGTTTTGTTTTTTAGGTTCAGTTGTGGATAGTTGTGAGTTGTTGTCATTCTACTGTTCATAGTTTTTGATCTTCTATTTCTTAGATGAGACCCTTTAACATTTCATGTAATAAGGGCTTGGTGATGATGGACTTCTTTAACTTTTGCCTGAAGTCTTAAAGGAAGGACCCTGCAAACCAAAAGTGGTGCAGTCTGCATTGTGACCCTGGTTCTGCCAGTAAGTAGCTTGCTGTCTGATGTCGGGAAATCTTAAACTGAGAACCTGAGAGCTAGCCAGACAGTTTAGGGGAAGGAACCAGACAGGCCTAGCCTGTGTAAAGGCCCAGGGGTGCAATCAAGCATGACAATTTAAAGGACTTGAATTGGTTTGGGTTGGCTATATGAGAAAGTGTGGCTATAGAAGTGTTTTAGGAACAAACTAGCAAAGACAACAAGGAAGATACCATGATGTCACCTTGAAGCATTCCAAGGCATTGCTGAGCACTGGATGAAGATATCAACAGAATAGCATGGACGTGTCACAAGACCATGACAAATACATGAGCATATTTTATCCTTTCATGATTTTTGCACAAAAACAGATTCAAATCCACAACCTAACAAAAAAAGTTATTGTGCAGTCAAAAAGTTCAGACAGACTGTATCTGTTTCCTTCAAGATGACGTGTCAAACTCATCTCTAAGCAGCAAAGGGACCTCTCAATGTCCTTGCTAGCTTTAAAAGTGACTATTATTAATACTCAATAATATTTTAATAATTATGTAATGCTGTCAAGGGGGTACTAGACTTATGGGGCAATCACTTCCTAAGTTATATAAATGTCTAACTACTATGCTGTATACCTGAAGATAATATAATATTGAATGTCAACTGTAATTGAAACAACAAAGTGACCTGCCTTTCTCAAGTAAACTCCTGCTCCAACCCTGCCTATTCCATCTCCTTAGTCCCACACCCTGGAATTTTGGATGCAAGGTTCTGTCCAGTCTCTTCTCACCTCTTTTCCACCAAATCCAAAGTCTTGATCTTCTCCATCACTCGACTGACTTTCTAAGTGCCCTCTTCTTCACTCGTTCATCATTCTGCTCCCAACGTCTCAGTACAGACTTGGGTCTTTCAAGGGAGGACCCAAGGGATGCTCTCTCCCCACCTCCATGAGCAATGGACCCCAGGAAAAGATTTTCCCACATCAGAAAACAAGCTGCTAGAATCAGGGTCACCTTACTGATTGCACCACTTCTGGTTCCTGAGGTCCTCTCTTTAAGGCTCTTCGAACAAACAAGTCCATACGCACTTGTGGACAGGAGCCTGAGACTGTAAAATTCTAAGCGGGGGATTTCCTCTTTTCTTCCCCTCTTTTAATAGAACATTTTTCCTCTTTTAAAGAGATAGTAATTAATATTTAATAGAATGCCTTCTAGTTATATTTTACAATTCATGCTCTTGGGTTAAAGTAATACCCAGATGTAATTATTTTGTGTGTGTGAAATATCGCTTATGTCTCTGCATATTAACTCCTGCTTCCTTTAAAGTGGCAGGAAGCCTCCACATAATTGCTGCTGGAATTTTCTGTAAAAATTACTGAGGACTAATCACAAATTATTTTTATTGTACTGGGATGAGGCAGCACTGAATTAATAATGTGCCCTAAACATTAATTTAATCAGTGATTCACAGTCATTTTAATCTCAAAACTCCTTAGATTTCTAAAAATCAAGAACCCCATAAAATGTGTTTGGGGGAATTTATCTATAAACAATATTAAAAATAAAAAGAGAGAAGCTTAAAAGATCTTAACTTATTCATCCATTTTAAAATATCAGTAATAAACCCATTATATGTTAACACAAATGTTTATTTTTTAAAAAACTATGTTTTCAAAAAATGCTAAGAAGAGTGACATTGGTTTTACAATTTTGCAAATCTCTTTCAGGAGATTTGGCTCCTGAGGCTTAAGAGGAGACAGCTGGATCCTCACACCTGTTTCTCCATTCAGTCTTTTGCAGATACCACACATTATGCAGACTTTGGAAAATTCTACTTATACTTATGAGAGGATGAAAAAGGCCAAAAACAACTTGTATTGGCATGAAAATAGCTTTGATGTGATGAGTATTGTAAAAGGTTTACAGGAGTCCAGGGGTCCCTGGACCACATTTTGAGAATCTCTGACTTAACTAAAATAAAACAGCAAAATATATTTATTTATTCAAACATTAGTGTTTCTACATAAGGGGTTTCACTTAATCTTGGCAACCAGGCAGAGAGGAGACATGATTATATTGCATTACATATAAGAAAGTGTCTGTTAGTAAAGACACTGGGAATTTTTTTGTAAATATTTGCATACATAAGCCATGACTCAGAGTCTGTGGAACTCTTTAGGTGGACACCTGATGGCCAAAGTGAAAGTGATGTCACACAAAGATGATGGACTTACCTTAGTAAGTAGTTCACTCTGCCTTTAAATATTCATTGTGGGCAATTCATTTGGGTCCATGATTCATTCAATAGCTTATCTCAATTCTATTTCATCTGTTTAGGGCATGGATTCCTGGTTCAGGAAACAGGTGTCTTATTTTCATGCCTCGTAGATTCTCCTTTGTACCATTTGGGGTGGGGGATGGGGAAGCAATGCCCTAAACCTAGCATCTACTGAGCATAATGATAATCATAGCAATAATCAGCTGTGCAAATTCCAATTTGCACTTTGCCAGGTGCTGTGATTGAGGGTGAAAAAGAGGATCACAGAAAGAAGAAATGTATACATCATAAAGACTGAGATTGTGCAGTAAGTTGGAACTGGCTGCCAATCCCTTTCTGCCACTCACTAATTGTATGGCTGTGGCATGTCAAGGGACTCTGGGGAACCCGGTATCTTCATTGGTAAAATGAGACGACGATGCCCGTCTCCTAGGGTTGCCAGGAAGTTTGGATAGACTGATGCATGGAAAGTGCCTGCCGTAGTGCCTGACGCACAGTAAGAGCTCCCAAAGTGGCAGCTATGATGACGCAGCTCATAGTAATAAGGATGCATCACCAACACCCCGGATGTTTGCATAGTCTGTTGATTCAAGGAGCCACAGAAGGGCTTCTAGACAGAGGCCACAGCCTCCCTTCCCGTCTCTGCATTCTGGCCACAAGAGCCATCTTTCAGGTCCTTGATTATGCCAAGTTCCTCCAGCCTCAGTGCTTTCCTGAGGCTATTCCTTCCACCTGGAAGCTCTTGGAATCCCTCCATACTCACAGTCACCAAGTCTGCCATATGCAGCACATAACTAAACCCTGCAGGCTTTCCAGAGAATCCACGAACAAGCTTCTCTGCATAACTCTTTGGCATTACTCTAAAAGTGATGGGTCCATCCTACTAATATTCTATTGATATAATTTACCCAAGTTTACACAGGTTAAGAATAGATATGCACATCCTTCTCCTCCCACCACCAAGAAATTCTGAAATCTGTCCAAGTTCACACAGGTTACAGAATAGTTGTACCCTCACTCCTCTACCCTAAATCAACAAGCTAAAAATCAGCAGACTATAGTTCACTCTTGCTCTTAAGACTTCTGTTTTATTTCATTGAAGACCCGTGGCTTTGCTCCAGAACATCAAAAATTAGCATGGAAAGGGACTAGGTAAATAACAGCACATTTTAGACCATAGCCATTATTTTTTTTGAACAACAGGAATTTATTTTTTCACAGTTCTGGAGGCTAGAAATTCAAGATCAAGGTGTCAGCAGAGTTAGTTTTTTCTGCAGTCTCTCACTTTGATTCGTTGATGTCCATCTTTTTCCTGTATCTTCTCAAGATCTTCCTTCTGTGTGTATCTTTTTTTCTCTTTTAAAACAAAAGATTTTATTTATCTTTTTAAATATATTTTTTAATTTTATTGATTATGCCATTACATTTGTTCTATTTCCCCCCCTCCATTCCCCTCCACCCTGCACACCCCTCCCCCACCATTTCCCCCCCTTTAGTTTGTGAACACGTCTCAAGTTCTTTAGATTCTACATTTCCCCTACTATTCTTACCCTCCACCCTATCTATTTTCTTTCTACTGTCTATGCTACTTATTTTCTGTACCTTCTCCCCCCTTCTCCTTCTCCTTCTCCTTCTCCCACTCCCCTGTTGCTAACCCTCCACGTGATCTTCATTTCTATGGTTCACTCCTGATCTAGCTGTCCTCTTAGTTCGCTTTTGTTTTAGGTGTGGTTGTTGATAACTGTGAGTTTGCTGTCCTTTCACTGTTCATCTTCTTTATCTTCTTTGTCTTAGGTAAGTCCCTTTAACATTTCATATAATAAGGGTTTGGTGATGATGAACTCCTTGAATTTGGTCTTATCTGAGAAGCACTTTATCTGTCCTTCCATTTTAAATGAAAGCTTTGCTGGATAGAGCAATCTTGGTTGTAGGTCTTTGGTTTTCATGACTTGGAATACTTCTTTCCAGCCCCTTCTTGCCTGTAAGATCTCTTTTGAGAAATCAGCTGACAGTCTGATCGGAACTCCTTTGTAGGTGACTGCCCCCTTATCTCTTGCTGCTTCTAGGATTCTCTCCTTCATTTGAATCTTGGCTAATATAATTATAATGTGCCTTGGTGTGTTCCTTCTTGGGTCCAACTTCTTTGGGACTCTCTGAGCTTTCTGGATTTCCTGGAAGTCTATTTCCTTTGCCAGAATGGGGAAGTTCTCCTTTATTATTTGTTCAAATAAGTTTTCCACTCGTGGCTGTTCCTCTTCCCCTTCTGGTACCCCTATAATTTGGATGTTGGAACATTTAAAGATGTCCTGGAGGTTCCTAAGCCTCTCCTCATTTTTTTAAAATTCTTGTTTCTTCATCCTTTTCTGTTTGGTTATCTTTTCCTTCCTTCTGGTTTGCCCCCCTTGATTTGAGTTCCAGTTTCCTTTCCATTACTATTGGTTTCCTGTGCATTTCCATTCATTTCAATTAGTTTAGCCTTCATATGTTCCTCTAATTTGTGACTAAAATCAACCAGTTCTGTGAGCACCCTGATCACGAGTGTTTTGAACTGTGCATCTGAAAGTTTGGCTATTTCTTCATCACTTAGATTTATCAGCTCTGGGGCTCTGAGTTGTTCTTGAGCCATGTTTTGATCTGTTTGTGCCTGTTATGTATGAGGAGAGGCGCCTTCAGTGTTCACCAGGGCGGGGCCACCCAGGTCGCTGGTTTGTGATGCTGTATGTGGGGGCGGGATCAGAGAGGGAGCAATGGTGATCCTTTCCGCTTGCCCTGTCCGCCTTACCACTTGCCCCGTCTGCCTTAACGCTTGCCCCCGCCTGTTTATCTGAGTGCAAATGTGCGAGTCCGCCACCCTGTGCCAGGGCCTGCGATGTCTGTCTCAATGCATGTCTCTTCACTGGTTTATCTGCGAGCAAATGCGCGACCTCAGATAGCCAGCTGCGCCCCAAGCCTTCCCATAGCTACCCCACACCTGGGATCCGCACCCTTAGCTGCTTGTGCGCCGCCAGGGTCGGGGGATTGTTTTCGCCCGACCACTCCGCTGCTGGCTTTGCCCTTCTCACCAGTTTAGCTGAACTGTTGATTGTTTTTGGACTCCATATTGTTTGATTTTCTGTGGTTTGGTTGCATTTATTGTTGTTAAAACTTTGTTGTTTTTAGATTTGGTTGTGCGAGGAAGCAAAGTGTTTCCACCTACGCCTCCATCTTGGCGGAAGTCTCTCCATAGCCATTATTTCAAAGATAAAACAGCACCTGTGGGATTAATGAGAACTTTCTCATTAATTAATGAGAAAGAGAACTGAGTCTCCACAACGGCTTCCACAGTGGTTTCCTGATCACTGCCTCACACTCTCCTGCTTGGATCTAGCAGTGTCCTGCTGGATTACATTTCTACATACAGCTCTAAACTTGCCATTCTTAAAAATGTCCCATGTTCCACCAATGCCCACAGCCTAAAATCCCAACTCCTTACCCATCTATTTGCATCCTTCTGTGATCTGGCTGCATCCCGCTCTACCAAACTTCTTTTTCACTGTACTCCCCCACCTCCTACCTATGAATATCAGGTGGTCCACTGCAAGACTCTCTTGATGAAGGAAGAAATGCCATTTCATTCAAATACAACTTTATTTTTTGATTGGTACTCAGACCAGCTACTTTGGATAGTACTGACTATCCAGTTGGATACAGTTCTCTTTCCCTAGAATGCCTTTCCATCATCAATTTCTAAGGTCTATCTATCCTTTAAAGCCTACCTCAAATACTACCACCTCTGGGAACTCCTCCCTATTTATCCTCACTAAAAACAATCTGTAGTCACAGCTCTCTCTCATACTACTCATAACATGTCTTGTATTAGCATTCTATACAGCCATATCCTAACTCTTCCAGCCAGCTACTTGATCAAAGAGCTATGTCTTATATGTCTCTTTATGTGCCTCCCTCCCCCACACACTCTGTATAGGTCCTGGCATACAGGAAGTGTCAATTAATGACATTAAGCCAATTAAATAATAAATCAATCAAATTTGATCATGACTGTCTCCTACCTAAACTCTTTTTTAAAAGATTTTATTTATTTATCTTTAGAGGGGAAGGGGAGGAGAGAAAGAAAGAAATATCGATGTATGGTTTCCTTTCATGCAACCCAGGCATGTGCCCTGCCTGGGAATCAATCCTGCCTAAACTCTTTCAGTGGCTTTCATTTTACTCAGATTAAACCCACTTTCTAAAAGCAACTACAAAGCCAAGTGTGATTATCTCTGCCCTGCTCTCCAGTGTCATTTGGCACCATCTCACCTTTTCCACATTCATGCCTCTCCCCTATATGAACCTTGAACCTATCAAATTCTTTCAGGCCTTGGCCTTCACACATGTTCTTCTCCTTCTAAAACCCACTTCCTCTCATTAATTTCCTGGTCCACACTTTCTGACATTTCAGGTTTCACTTTGAATTCCACATCCTCAAAAAAAAAGTGCCCTCTTGGACATCTCTCAGCAAGGGCCCTGGCAGGAAGCAGGTGTCACATACCAAGTTGGGTAAATGTTAATAAATAGACTATGTACAAAGGTGTGGGCAGAGTTTAGTTAGAAACCCCCACAAGAAATAACGTGGTGCCCCATGCCTAACAACAGCAAGCAGACATTACCTCGCTCAGGCTGAATCAGGAGAGGAGGGAACACATACAAGAACCTGGAGAGAGCAGCTGTAAGAAGGAGGCTGCCTTAAAGAATTGGCCTTCAGCAGAGGGTAACAACTGAGCAGAGAGGCATGGTAGAGAAGGAACTAGGGAAGTAAATACCCCAGCCTTGTTTGCTCACTGTCCTAATGACCAATCTCCAGCTGGGAGCAGAGGAGCCCTTAGTGGCCATCCATGCAGGCCAGCCTCCTGGGAAGGATGGAGAAGGCAGGGAGGTTAGCGGGGTGAACAGAAGCTGCCCAGTGCATTATCCATTCTCAGGTAAAACCCTCTTGTTATTCTGCCTCATAGCAACCTGTGCTTTTTCATGAGTGTTCAATACAATGTACACTTCTGTATTCTTTTTTGCTTAATATTTAAAAGTACCTTCAGTTTGTAAATCCCATGGCCAAGAAGACATGAGCCTTGCTTGACATGCTTGTTCACTACTGCATTCCCAGAACCTAGTGTATAACAGAGGCTGAATAAATACTGCTAGCAAATGAGTGAATACAGGCATCGATTAGAGACACAATCACACATATAATTATACACATACATATCTCAATTTCAGAGAGAGAAATCTCCTTAATAGAATTAAGAAATGCCAGGAAATTTCACATCAAAGTCAATTCAATGAAAACAAATTGCTGCCTAGCATTGAATATCAAACTCTAACTTCAAAATAAGCTGATAATTTTCTAAGAAGAGAAGAAAATAAAGTCCTTCCAATTACCTGCTATGAAAACCCTCTGAACCAGACTAGAGAGGTTATCACTGTATTATACAAAATTGTTATCTCCCCCAACCCATGCTACAGATTTAAATAAGATCAAGTGGAAATATTCTCCTTGAACTCTGTTCTCCACAAACCTTGGAGGCTTCCATACTCAACTTCATAGCTTCAAAAGAAGGAAAGTGCTAGCAAACCCTAAACCCCCTTCTCCTGGTCTTGAGATTTTATACATCTTCCAAAAGACTAAATTTCTCTGAGTTCTTATGATAACATTAAAAGGAACCCAGATACAAACTTTTAAATCAAATTCTGTATAAGTTTATAAACCAGTGTATTTTATTGACAGCTAAACTTAATACCCAACCACAACCTCTCCATTTGTGTTTGTCAATACATTCAAACTTTGGTAAGAAGGGGGAAGTCAAATACCATATGCTCTCACCTATAAGTGGAACCTAATCAATAAAACAAACAAGCAAGCAAAATATAACCAGAGACATTGAAATTAAAAACAAACTGACAGTAACCAGAAGGGAGGCAGGAAGGGGAACAAACAAAGGGGAAAAGAGAAGGGTTTTCAGGAACACATGGAAAAACCAAAGAGGGGTAGGATCAAGGGTGGGAAGTGGGGATGGCTGGGGTTGTGGGGGACAGTGGTGAGGGGAAAATGGAGACAACTATACTTGAACAACAATAAAAAAGTTTTAAAAAAGGAGGAGAAAGTCTTTTTCCTTCACATTTTTACAAAGAAATAATTTCAAATCTTTCATCATTCTTTTAGTTCCTCAGATGCATCAAGTGCCATCTTCTCTTCAACAACAGGAATTGTATATTTGCTGTTCTCCTTTACTAAGATTTGCCCCTTTTCCCACCAACTAGTTCTATTAACCAAGGCTAATATTGACACCCAGATCATAGAGTGACTGTTAGGAATAGTGGATATAATAGGATAATTGAGATAGTACATGTAAGTCCCACAAAAGAGCACTAGGCACATGGTAAGATCTCAGTAAGCACTGTCATCCTTATCATCATTAATGATTATTTCCAAATTTTCCTTCAAACCTCTAATCATATGTTACTTGCTTTGGGAAGATTTAATGTACCCCAAATTAAACTGACTGCTTTAATCTTGACCATCTGTGTGATTGAGTACCTTTCCTTTATAGTACTAATGATAATCCACAATTGTGTATGATTCGTATAATCAAAAAAGTAATGTATATGTCCCTGGCTAGGCAAAAAAAAAAAAAAAGGATTTGTGCATCTAGCGAGTGTGTTATTGGTCATCATTGTATGTATCTCTAGATTCTAGGAAAACGTTTCACATTTAGTGCTCAGAATACATATAAATGAAAAGATGAACACACAACCTCTCCCCATCTGAGTGTGGCACAATATTCACCACCACACTCCATAGATTTCCTTCATGTTCACTATTTCAAAAGCTCTAAAGATAGATATTTTAGGAAGCTGATACATCAAGAAGTCGCATGACTACAGACTCCAGTTCCCAGAGTCACAGGTGGGTTAGAACACAAGTACCCATATTTCTAATCATACAGTATCCTAGGTATAGGCAGAAAATGGCAGAAGTTCTATGTTATGGACTAAATGTTTGTGTGCTTCCAAAACTCATATGTTGTAGCCCTAACCCCCAACGTGATGACATCTGGAGGTTAGGGCTACATTAGATTTAGAGGAGATAACAAGAGTGCAGTCTTCCTGATAGGATTAGTGCTTTTATAAGAGACTAAAGAGGTAGCTCTCTTTCCCACCATGCTCTCTTTTCCCACATGCCTCACCATGTAAGGCATAGCAAGAAGGCAACCACCTATATCCCAGAAAGGGAGCTCTCACCAGAATCCACCCGTGGTAGCACCAACCTCCAAAGCTGTCTATAAGCACCTTCGGATTCTAAATCCCATGGCCATGAGCTTTGCTCCTTTAACTAGAGACTTCAGTTCCCAGAATCATAGGCAGGCCAGAACCTAGGTATTCATATAACTTAATAATATAGTATCCTAGGCATAGGCAGAAAATGTCTGTTGTTTAAGCCACCTAGTCTGTAGTATTTTGTGATAGCAGCCTGAGCTGACTAATACAGAGTGGGGGTGAAGCCCTCAGCTTTATTTACACAGTTCCCTATATAATTGTGAAAGCCAATTGTCAAAGCTTAGTTCTGACAGAGTATGGGGAAAAATGCTTGATGTTCACCACACTATTTCTTCTTCCTAGACACACACAAAGACTACATTTTCCAGCCTCCCCTATACTTAGATTGGGGTCATATGACTGAATTATAACCAATAGAATAGAGGCAGCAGTGATAGGATCCACTTCTAGGACTACCTCATAGAATATTCCATGTGTAATTTTCCACTCTGTCTTCCCTCTCCACAGCCACCTTAGAGACCACAAAGCACTACCTATCACCCACTAGATTTCACATAAGTGAGTAATAGATTTTTTATTAAGTCTCAGATATTTTATGGCTAACTTGTTACTACTGCATGTCCTAGTATTATCCTGACTAATGCAAAGAAGTGGAGTGGAACAATGGAAAAAGAAATGAAGAGACCAAAAGTCTGAGGTTCAACTTTGTCATCAGTTTATGATGTGACATTGGAAAGTCACTTCTCTGGCTCTGAATTTTCTCATCCACATTACTCATCACCATGAATGGTCCATGATTTTGCCCCAAATCTACATTCAAACTGGACTTAGTGTTTCACTATGTCCTTCCCTCCTACACATACATACAGCCTCAAAGGCAATGGTAAATAACACTGTTTTACTGAAGAATTTGTTGGGTGGTAACAAGAGACTATATCTTGGGTGACCACTGTGTTTAGTTTGGATCTATTTTGGAAAAATTTAGACCTATTATCCCTAGTGTAATTCACTATAATTATTAATATTAGAACCCCCTTTGCCTGCTAGGCATCCTGGTTAAACAATAAATTATAGGGTAAGATTATGCTATCCAGCAAAGCTACCATTTAGAATAGAAGGGCAGAAAAAGAGCTTCCCAGATAAGATACAGTTAAAGGAGTTCATCATCACCCAGCCCTTATTATATAAAATGTTAAAGGGAATTATCTAAGAAAAAGATGATGATCAAAACTATGAACAGTAAAATGACAACAAACTCACAACTATCAACAACTGAATCTAAAAAAAAACCCACAAAAAATGAACTAAGTGAACAACTAGAACAGGAACAGAATCACTGAAGTGGAGATAACATGGAAGGTTATCAGTGGGGAGAAAGAGGGGGGAAATGGGGGGAAAGGTACAGGGAATAAGAAGCATAAATGGTAGGTACAAAATAGACAATGGGAAGTTAAGAATAGTATAGTAAATGAAAAACTCAAAGAACTTGTATGTATGACCCATGAACATGAAGTAAGGGGAGGGATTCAGATTTGAGAGAGGGTGCTGGGAAGAGGGGAATAAAGAAGAGAAAAAAATGGGACACCTGTAATAGCATAATCAATAAAATAAATTTATAAATAAATACTTGAGAAAGTAAAAAAAATTATAGGGTAAGCTGCACATACACAACCTATAGCAACTCTCACCAGACATCTCTCTGTCCACACTATTGTTCTCCCTCCACCTTGAGACTCCACCATCCCCCACAGGTCCTCCCTAGAGTCCTTCACTGGATCCCCCACACTCACTCACTTGCTGAGAAAGAGAGCAGAGAAATATGCCAACTCATAACTCCTCATCATAATTCACTGCCTCAAACAAGACACATGGCTCTACCCTAAATGCAAGGGAGACAGATTACTGTAGACTTCATGGTGATCTTCTGTGCTCAGAAACAAAAAACAAATTGATGAGTATGAGTAGAAACTTAACAACGTGCCTTCACCTTCTCTATGGGTAAATGAGCATGAGTCCATCTGATAAAGGTGGACCAACATCACTCATGGGAAAAATGACCTGACTGATGATAAACTGCCTCATCAGAGCAGACTGGGAATGAACTATGACTAACAAGTGAAAAGGCATTGATTTAGACTTCTTACATTATGAAACCTGGAAGCTGAGAAACAGATATTGGTTGCAGTGGAACTTAGGGCTTTTAAACTACAGTGGCCCCTATACCTAAGAGAATAGTCTCATTACCTGAAGTCAACACCTGAGTTTTTGGGGGGATGACTATAGTCCTTGGACTGCCATGAAGACCCCTACTGAAGGGACATGCTTGGTGCTGTCCTCTTGGCCTGCAGTGCTTCTTCTGCATCATTCTTCTAAGCAAAGTGGACCATTGTGGTCATGTTGGTTTGATTATTGTTATTTGCTGTTCAAGTATTGACCTTGGAGGGACAGCATTAATGGTACCTGCTTGATGTGGTCAGCTGCTCCCCAGACCTACTGAATTGAAATCAGCATTTTAACAAGATCCCCAGGCAACTGCTATGCATAATTAAAGTTTCTGAGGCAGTGAAATAAGATGAACCCAGGAGAAGAACTGGTGGTCACATAGAACAGACAGAAGAGTAAACACTAGCCAATTTCTACTGCTCTTAGGATGATCTACTGCTCTTAGGATGCTCTTAGAATGATCTCTCAGATGAAATCCATATTCATGTGTATTTTTTCTTGTTGTTTCTAGTTTTTACTTCTAATTGTTTCACAGAATTACTGATGTTCTCCAGAGGACTCTGTAAGAGAGATTAGGTCATGCTGTTAAAACCTACCATTAATCAATTAGCCCTCAATCCCATGCTGGGAAGACAACAATTTCCACAATGTTTTAAATGCATTAAATTTTAGGTTTTATTTCTTCTCTCCAAAAATGCTTATCAAGCACCATCACACTGAAGAAAGAGGGAAGAAAGGCAAAGTTATGTGGCCTCAAAGCTGGGGTCCCCCTGTTCCATGAAATACAGGAGATCTGGGTCAGCTTTGTCCAGCCTGAATCCTGCAGGGGCCATGCACTGGGAAACCAAAGACAGGACCTCACAGGAGCAGCTCACAGCTGGCACGTGCCCTGGGTTCCAGTCCTCTAGTGACAGGGTAATCATCTTCTAAAGTTCTGCCACACTGGCAGAAGAGCCTCTTGGACTGATACCTTATTTTCTCTCAGTTCCTATTTAAGGGTTTTCAGCCCTTTCAGCTATTCATCAGCTACGTCAACATTTTCTGATGTGTGGACAGAAGGGGCTACCCCAGACAGCACCATTCCACAAGAAGAAGAAAAGGACACACAGGGCTGGGTCCACCACTATGTGGGCTGGTTTCAGAGGGAGACATTTAATTTTGTTTCTTATACACTTCACATTCCCTGGAAAGAGGTAGTGAAAGGTAGTACAGGGTTTTTAGGAAAGGAAATAATAGATTTTCCTATGGCCCGCAGGAAACTACCACACATATAATTTAAAAAAAAAAAAGAAATGAAGAGTGTAAGGTCTGTACAGAAAGTGTCCAGCTATGTAATATGAAAAATAGAGACCTTTACTGAGGAAGATGCAAGATCCAAGAAACATTGTACATAAAACAATGATGCCTCAGTCCCCTTCAAAGTAGACACCTTGGGACCTCACAGAGTTCTCCCAGTGTCTCTTCCACTGTTCACAGCACTCTGCAAAATCCTTTGTTGGAATAGCCATCAGCTGTCCCACAGTATTTTCCTGAATCTCATTGACAGTTTGAAATCTCTTCCCTTTCAAAGGTTATTCTACTTTTGGGAAAAGTCAGAAGTCACAGGGCACCAAATCTGGTTCATTGGTAGCAGTTTGAATCAAGTCATTAGCAACTGCAACATGATGCTCCTTCTGCTCCAGTAACAGAAACCATGGAACAAATTTTGCTATGACATGTTTCATGCCAAGATCCTGCGTCAGAATCTTGGACACAGTAGTTTTTGTCAGCTTCTAGATCAGCTTCTAGTTCTTGCACTGTTAGTCTCCAATCTTTATTCATTGCAGCCTGTACACATTCAACATTCTCAGGTGTTCTGCCTGTTGTAGGCCTTCTGGAACATGGATCACTTTCAAGAGATTCTTGACCATCTTTGAAGTCTGTGCCACACTTTTATTTGCACTGGACTCATTGCATCATCCTTGAAAGCCTCCTGAATCATCTGAATAGTTTTCATGGAGGAATGTTCAAGCTTAATGAAAAATTTAATGCAGAGTCATTGCTCTACTTGCTCAGTCACTTTGAATGCAACAGCCACACAGTACCCATGCTCACTCAACATCCACCACCCCCACGGACTAGTACAGTGAAGTCATTGTTGTTCTCACAAGTTCATTCCAGTCCCTTCTCTTTGGCTGCCAGGTTACAATGATGTTGTGCAAAACCGTTATGATATTAACAATGGCTGGACTTTTTCCAGACAGACCTCATATAACATATATTGAATATAATCACAAGATAGTAGTTGTCATAGGATTATGGGTTGTTTCTAGTATCTTCTTTACTAAAAGCAATACATATTCATTTTAATCAACTTCAGACAAAAATATATAACAAAAATAAGAGAAATATAACTGGTTAAAATTGCAGCTGGGAGAGTAGAAGGGAATATTAGAACCAGGAAGGGAACAAGGACAAGTGAGAAAAGGAAGAGGGAAAGCCCTTGAAAAGGAAGAAAGCTTGAAAGAAAAGGAGGAATGGGTGTCTTTGGTGACTTGACCAGCAATGCTGGAGGAATTTCATGACCTTGACTCATACTCAGTGGCTCATTCAGCTAGATTAATGCTTCAAGTCAACAAGACTCAGATCCTTTCAACAAATGTAAACCAAGTGCTCACTATACACCAGGAGCTGTTCTAAGATGTTTTAAATACAATATCAATCTTTTAACCACCCTAGAAGTGAAAATGATTTTTGTTATGTTACCAATGAAAACAATTGACACATAGGATGACTAAGTAAGCCCCCTCCCAAATGCTAGAAATGGCTATCTTACGGTGAGTGCTCAATAAATGTTCATTCTCAACAGAAGGAAGGGGGAGAGAATTTGAAATCAGGTCTGTAGCAGGTCACTTCTCTGAATGCTTCTCCAAACATCCACAGTTTCTATACAACAGTTTCCCTGATCCACAGCTTTGCTTTCCACACTTTCAATTACCTGTGGTCAATTGTGGTTCAAAAATTAAATCAAATTTCTCCAACCACTGAAATCATCTATTCCTGACATCCAACCACCATCATCATCATCATGACTCGATGACCCAGGATCACTCAAAACAGATGATCCTCCTTCTGAACTGACATATGGTGAGAAGGCCAGTTGTAGCCTGATGCTACATCTCAATGCCTATATCATTCACTTCACTGCACCTCATCATATAGGCATTTTAACTCACCTTCATAAGAAGGGGGAATACAAGAGGTATTTTGGGAGAAAAGAAACATTCACATAATTTTTATTACAGTGTATTATTATAATTGTTCTATTTTATTATTAGTTATGGTTGTTAATCTCTTACTGTGCCTAACTGATAAGTTAAACTTTATTATAGGTATGAACATACAGGGAAAAAAACGGAATGCGTAGGGCTCATCACTATCTACAGTTGCAGGCATCCACTGAGGATCTTGGGAAGTATCTCTGTGAATAAGAGGGGATTACTACAGCCCCAGAAAGGACAAGTTTCCCAGAGAGATGCTCCACTACATGTTTTCTTCTATTTCTTAACACCTTCTGTGTTTCCCCCTTCTTGATTATATCTCCTCTGCAGACAGATGCTCACATGTTGGTATTTTCAGTCTGATAATCCCCCCTTTATTGGCACAGCTGGAAGTCTGATGTTAAGAAAGCAAAGTTAGGTTGGGACTTTTTGTTCTCCTTCCCAGTAAAAATAACAACTACGCAAAATGAAGGGGCACATTCTTGTGGTTCACATGTTTCCTCCTTTGCATGTCCCTTCACAACTGAAAATATGTGGCAGTGCACAGCAAAAGCACCTGTTTGATTTGAAATAGTTTATTCCAGGGATAAATCAAGTATTACTTCACAACCAAGACCCTTTGAGCTTCAAATTTCACAGAAAATGAAAAAAAAAGTTAGCACACTTTAAAGAGAAAAGGTCACTTCCTGATTTTGCTAACGTCAGGAAACAACACTTTAGGACATCTTTTAGTGTCAATCTCCACCCTCAGTGTAGTCCATAAATGTAGCATAAACAGAGAAATGAGCCACTCAAATCTCAATCTCTCTCTCTCATATAACATTTATTGGGAGCCTAATCAGGGTGAATACGTGCAAGTCATTTACTCACAGGACATGTTGTGTTCTCAAGGTGCTTATAGTGTAGTTGGGGGACAGAGCCCTAGGTAGCCACCTAGAATATAGTTAATATAATTGCACAGTAGTTTCAGCAACTTGCTCTGCAGTCAGGCAGACCTGTGTCATAATGCCAGCTCCATCAATGCATAACAGTAAGACTGGAAAAAGCTTTTTGGCAGCTCCAAACCTCAGTTTCCTTATCTGCCAAATGGGAAAAATAGCACTCATGGAATAACTGTAAAAAGAAGTGAAATTATGAATGTAATGTGCTTGACACACAATATGAGCTCACAAAATGTAGGTGATGGTTATAACCATACAATAAGTCTTATTACTCTCATCATTACTGACTGGAGCTAGAAGTATGCTATGGAATCCTGCATGAAAAGACTATTTCTTACTGGGAGTTTAGGGTGGAAACTCAGAGAAGAGACAATATTTGAAGAGCAACTTTTAAAAAAAAACAGTGTTGAATTATCAGAGCAAGAGATGTAAGAAAAGGCATTTGATGAGGGTGTTGCCTGCACAAAAAATACAGAGTTGGGGAAGAGATTAGCAGGGAAGGGGATTGGAACACACAGCACAACTGGAGCAGAGGTAGGGTTTTAGTGGGATCAGAGACTGAAAAAGAAGCTTAGGAGAAGACCATGCAGGGCTTGAAAGGAAACGTGACCAGGTTCCACGGGCAAAGGAAGATCCTGATAGATTTAACAATGGAAGAGGAATGGAGTGAAACTACCTAGTAGTGTCAGGGGAATTTTTATTCATTATCCTAGTGTAGAGGTCAAAGAGTTCACCACAAGGAAGCCCCCTAGACAATGACAGATCAGCTTGAATTTTCCCACTGTACACATATAACACCCTGAGTCTTCTGTTACCAGTATCACTTACCCAATTTTAAGTTTCACAAAGGCAGGAATGATATCTGTTGTCTTCATTGTTATATTGACAATGCCCAGCATGTAGTAAGCTCTCAAATGCCCAGTGCACAATGTACCATAAAACACCCATCTCTCCCCTTATGTATTGTTTTATTGATAAGAAAGGACCTCACCTCAGCTTTGCAAAAAATACAGGCTCATCTCTCTTCTTTGAATGACAATGGAGTTCTTAGGGACCACCTAATTGATGAGTTTTTTACTTCTTCAATTCTACTGGAAGCCCATAGAGGTCAGAGACTAATGATCTATTTTCGTTCTTCAATCTCCCACTTCCCTAGTGCTTGTTTATCACCAGCTCTGGATCACTGAGAATCATAAAGCATGTCTTTTGAAATACGTCCATATCTTCGATACTTAAGATTGGCTCTTATTCTAATTCATTTCAGTAGCATACTTTAAATTCATAGATTACAGTCATCTACCATTTTAGAATGTATATATTTCAAAGCACCTATGTAACAAGCAAAGGGCCCATTTCTTCTTTTGAACTCACCTGCTTTTTATGATCAAAGAGAATCATGCAACCCAATGTGTCTTCTTCTTTGTTACCAGGGAGCTCAAGGGTATACATGTTGTGCTCAACTGCTGAAACTGTCATCAGCCAGGGTTTCTTAATCCATCCACTTTCTCTCTATCTTTCTATCCTGGCTCCTACTTTTTGCTTTGTCTTATGGCTTCAGTTCTTACAAATCTGTGTATTGATTTTAAGTTGCCTCAAAACATTTTTTAAGTCAGCAGTAAATATATATATATATATATATATATATATATGTGTGTGTGTGTGTGTATATGATTTGTGTATGTGTGTTCATATGCTCATATATGTATGTGTATCACATTTATGAACACACCTATATCCAATATTGAAAACCTATGTATCTGTGTATTGCCCCCATACCTTCTGCCACACCTCTCTCTCAGCTCCTGCGTCCTCTCTAGTGGTTCATTTTTGGCAATTGCAGAGGATATTGAGCTCCCCTGCAATTGGTGAATCCTAAAAAAGAATTTTCTCACTTTAGGAACCACCAGTCCATGTGCTAGAGATCTCACAGTCCATTCTGTGGGGAAGCACTGGTGGGGGGGAGGGTTTTCTAGAGCTGGTTCCTCATTTCAAGAATGGGGCTCCTTCTTAAAGGGATAACAAATTTGTTCTTTTTGCACACCAAGTCTCAGATGCTACAGTCACACCTCACTACTAATTCAAGACTAAAAGGAGGCTGATGGTCACTCCACCTGTAGAAGGACAGAGAGGTGGGGGACATCACACAATTCCTTTGTATAAGCCAAACTTCTAGAACTTTCTCTCTCCATACACAAAGTCAACACAAGCACTGACTGAGGGTCGATCATTCCTAGGCCCTGCACCAACTAATGCAGGGTGGGATGCAAAGAATCAGAAGGAAACTGGGAAAGTGCAGGCTGCCCTCAAAGACTCTCAATCTTATGGAGAAGGCAAAATTCACATGGGTGCATGCACTTGACCATCATATGTCAAGGCTATTAGTAGATAATTAGATGCAATGTTAGGGGACACGGAGATGGAGAGTTCTGGAGAGAGGATGTTGGTAGACTTGAGAGGTCTAGACAGGCTTTCCAAGAGGAGGTAAGGCAGCCTGGCAGTGGCCCAGGGGGACAAAAAGGACCTGAAGCAGTGGAAAGGGGAGGAGAACATGAAAAGAAGCCTGGGTGTTCCTGGAATATTAGCAGAGAAGAGATGAGAATGAGCACAGGGGACTTCTGAACTTGTCTTTACCCTCCCCATGTGAACTCCCACAAGTAATTTCTATTTGTTTATCTCAGTTTCCCAATTTGAGCAATGAAGGTATTGAGCTAAATCACAAGTTTCCAAATGGTGTTCCAATTTGAAGAGACCCCAGGCCATTAAAAGGTAAAATGAGCAGGTTGGGCGCAGCCCTTCTCCTTGTCCTGTCTGCTTCTGCCAAAGAAGCTCCGCTTTCTTATAGTGTTCACCCCCTGTCCAGTTTCACTTCCAGAAAGGATCTGAGAATTACTCAACAAGAAAGTTTGTGAAAGCTCTTTCCATTGGTGCATTGGGTGGCTGAATAGAAAGGAGAAAAAAGACAGCACAACGAATGGGGCCACTGGGTTGGTCAGGCTCACTCCTAGAACAGCTTGGGAGAAGAGAGTTTCAGCCAATGGGGGCAGGAATCAGGAAACTCACAGGAGGTTTGCAAGCAGAGAAGTGCCACAAGCTGCTAAGCAAACTGATCTGAAAATCTCAACTGCTCAGAAGGTTCTGAGTAAACACAAAGGTTGATTTTTCCCCCTTGTCAGCCTTCCTTCCCAGGACATTGTACTATATGCAAAACGGGTAACTGTAAGACAAACATTTTTTTCCACTGCCCTTCTAAGCCCCACAGGCCTTCAGGAAGACCTGCACTTCAAGCAAACCTTTTTTATTTTTCAACACCCACAGCTTCCATTGAACAATCAGAAGTTTTCCACTTTCATCAAAGAGAGTGAAGAGAAAGGCCGAGGGAGCAGGCTGTTCTCAGCAGCCCTGGGCAGATTACTAAATCCCCTGCTACCCACTCACTGCCCATGCCCACCACAGGACATAGCCTTCCCCCAAATCAGCCAGGTACACATGCAAAAAAATGCCCACTGGCTTGCTTGCTTCATTCCCACCTCAATTTCCAGACCAAAAGAGTGTATGTACTGACTTCATCCTAAACCAAGCCCAGATGTGGGGATCACTATATATATTATATATAGTATTCATGTACCAATATAATATATAATCACATCTATATATAACATTGTGCTGGGCATCTGAAACATACAGTGATGTATATCAATTATTTCCCAACTTGGGATTAAGGGGCTTCCGCTTCTTTGAAGGTAAAATGGGTCTACAGCCTCATACTCTATTTAGCCCAAGTAAACAATGCACTTCTGAATGGCTCTTCCATATCCAGAATCTGTGATTTTATAGATTCACTGGGAAGGAATATTCAGATCCTAGGGTCTGACCTAACTCCAGTGATGCTCAGCAGTTTGGTATCCCTGCAGAGGGATCCAAGCTTGGCTTGGGACACCACACATTTCCTAAGGAGGAACTGGGGTTTCTGCTGGCTCTCAGAGAGATCCAAAAAGTGGCTTCAGCCAAAAAGTGAGTAGAAAGGGGAGGGGGTGCTACAAAGAATTGGGTACTTCCAGATGAGGTTTTCAAGGAGCTGTACCCAGAGCACCAACTTTGCAGTGATTCACATTTCAAATGGTGTTTTGATATGCGGAGTACTAATAAGCACAGAGCTGACCAGCCCTGTCCCCTAGAGAATCTATTTATTGAATCTATCTGAATTCCAGACTGGGCCCAGGGGACCACTTCAGATGCTTAACAGGAATGGTCCAACACCACAACCAAGTCCATTCCCATTCATGAAGTACTCTTACATCACTATCCCATTTCGTCCTTACAGTGGCTGTCAAAGCACTTGGGGAGAAGAGAGGGCCATAAAGATTTGTACAAGGACCCAAGGCCAGTAAAAGGCAGGGCTGAGACCCAACCTCAGGTTTTCAACCTACCAAGTGCAGTGATAGTTCAATGATTTAGCCCGGGCTTGGGGGCTAGCCAGGTATGACTATGCACCTAAGTTATCTCATTGATCAACATTTGCAACTTGGCTTGAGACAGTTTTCATTCTCTCTGATTCTCTATTTTCCCGTCTGGAAAAAAGAAATATTACCTGCCTCTGAGGGTGGAATGAGGCCATGTGTAAAGCTCCTTGGACAGTGTCTCAAACAGCAGAGGTTCAACTATCACAGTCCCATACCTACACACCACACACAATACACAATATACACATATGCACACCACACATGCAACCACCCACATATAGCATGTGCAAACACACCCCTCACTTTTGGCATACAACCACTTCCCCACCCCCACCCTCATAACACATTCCTCCCCCTTTTTGTGAGTTTTATGACAAGCCCAGGTGATCTACAACTCTAACAATCCTGATACATTTTGCAGAAATTTTTGTTCAAAAGATCAGTGTGTCCAGATTTCCTGCTCACGAACAGTCCCTTTGGACCTTTCCCCAAATTTTATGCTGCCACAAGCTTGTTCTTCTTTGGGTAAATCTTCACATTCATGGGCTCTTCCTTCCCAGATATCTGGTAGCAGTTCAAGTTTTCAGCAGGGCCAATATTGTCAAATTGAATCCAAGGAATCCAACCTCCCTGAGGCCCAGCAAAGAGACAATTTCTGACAAGATCTTCAGATCTGCAAGCCTCCCTAAAGACAGTGTGCAGCATCTCATGCCGGAAGGCATTTTGTGGCTGAGTCTCAACGAAGCAGAAGTGACTCTGCGTGTGTGCACGCGTGCGCGCACACCTCCCCACCCCCCACCCCAGAATAGGGAAACTGTCATTTTCCTACTCGCCCTCTGACATCAGCTACCTTCTGTGTAGCTACAGTTTCTCTGCACTCAAATTAATCTCTGGCGATGAAAAATGAGCCTCTCCCCCACCCTTGCTGCTGCCTTTCACCTCACGCCCCCAGAGAAGAGCTGCTTCATGAGGCAGCTGGTGAAGGGTTTTTTCCAAGTCACATGATCCAGGATGCAGGGGAGAATCCTTCTTGGAACCGAGATGGGCCCAGAACCGAATCAGATGAGGAGAGATAAGGTGTGATGCGGGGAAGACTATATAAGAATGGGCCCAGGACTACAGCAAGCACTTAACCAAGTGGCCCCTTCTCAAGACACAACCATGCAGGAGCCAACAGGCTCCGTCACCAGCCACCTGGGAACCACTAGCCGCAGTTATTTCTATTTCACCACCACCACACTGGCGCTGTGTCTCGTCCTTGCTGTGGCGACCATCATGGTGTTGGTAGTGCAGAAGACGGTAAGTGGACTTCTCTTCCTCGCCTTTCCTTTCTGATTTATATTCAGTTTTCCCCAGAGAGAAAGCCTTGGTAATAGACTATAAATGAATGGAGAGGTTAAAACAAAAAGTACATCTATCATGTAGTGAAAGGGAGAAAAAAATGGGAACTTAACTCTGAAATACATGGCTTTTTGAAAGAAAAATGTTTTTAGCCATCATCTCAAAACTTTCCAGACTCCCATGAGCCAAAAGAGGGCAGAAGAGCTATAGGCTTTGAAAGATTAAGGTTTTAACCTTGCAGAGACAGAGACGCATATCCAGGAGGGAAGCAACAAGGAAACCAGGTTTGGTAACCTATTTGCACAACTTACTATTTTGCCTTTGAGGTCTTTGGACAAGATTCTTAGGTTCTGTATTTTCAGTCCAAATGTTTTTCAGATTTCTGAGGCCTCATCCATTTCCAGGGGCTTTTTGTTTTTTTTTAAACAAGGATCTCAGTTTCAGAGGCTGAGGTCGGTAAGGGAAGGAGGTGAAAGAGAAGACCAGGGCTGCTTAGAGCTTTGGGCATTTCAGCATCGAAACCCACAAGGCAAATTGCAAGCTTCCTCCCAAGTCACTGCTTTGAAGAGTTTAGGGTGTCACAAGAAACAGCACAGAGGCAGGGCACAGAAATGTTTTTAACACCTGTGCCCTCTGAGACTGCTCAGAACACCGAAAGTACAAGCACTTCGGGTGCAGCGGGTGCACACAGTAGTCAGACCGTCTCCAGAGACTAACTTTGTTTGAAGTAAATGGTAAGCTTTGTTGCAAAAACAGAGGAGATGAAGAACACTTCTTTATATTTTAGAAAACTGGTTTTTATAGAGTCTACTAATATTTTTATTATTAAATAGTGTACTGAAAGTATAGATTGCTGATAAATTCTTAAGTAAAATTTTTGTTAATTTTGGTGATTCAAGAACTGTACTCTCTCCCCACCCCACCAAAGTGAGAACATTTCTGTTTATTCCTTCATAGTTCTCATTTTTCACAGTATTACAATCCTGCAGAATTTTCTCTGGTTTTCTTTCAGTTCTCTTAGGCTGAATGCTAAAAGAACAGGCTTTAAAAGGCCTCTGTGCTATCTTTCTCAAGTGTCCTCGGGGTTGAAATTTAAATGAAGATTTTGAGTCTTGTATATCCATAAAAGTGAAAGTAAATAAATGCTAACATTTGATTTCAGTAGTAGAATGTATGAAACTCATCATTTAATGGCCTTACCTACATCTACTAAGAATAATACTCTTGAAAATATGCCAGGGCACTTTTATTTTGATAGAAGCACTATAATTTCTGTAATTCTAATTTGGTGTGAACCAAGGCCAAAGAAAAGAAATGGAAGTGGCCTTTAAGGTCTAGTTAAAGGTTCCAACTAGAACTGATGGGGGAGGGGGCAGAAAGAGAGAGGGAGGATGGGGGTGGGGGCGGTGATGATGACATTTAAAGTTAGAGAAAGCTCCAGAACAGCTCTTATGCAAATCCCACGTTTAGTTGAATTGATTCTATTTACACAGGAACTGTCATGGATCTCTCTACCTTGTTTTTGTAAACATGGAAAATGAGTAAAAGAAAGGAAGAGAAGTAGGGGGAGAAGGTACAGAGAATAAGTAGCATAGATGGTGGGGAGAAAATAAGGGGAGGGCAAGAGTAGTATGGGAAATGTAGAAGCTCAAGAACTTATGACACACGGACATGAACTAAAGGGGGAAATGTCAGGGGAGAGGTGTACAGGGTAGAGGGGAATGAAGGGGGGAAATGGGACAACCATAATGGCATAATCAATAAAATATATTTTAAAAAAAAGAAAGGGGACAGGGCTTGAACTAGGTCATCCTGAGAAAGTGGTAGAGCCCACTGCCTGAGTGTGCACTGAGAAAGCATTCTCTTTTCCCATACGGACAGCAACGGAAGCACTGGGGAACTTTGTTCTCAATCAGAGCTTTGGGGCGCTTTATCTGTTTGTTGCCTCCATTTCTCTGACTTAGACCTCATGTTTGGATATGAAAAGATCCATTTCACAACCTGATTACATGGTTCGGTATGCTGTGATTTCTTAACCTGAAAAATATCAGTTACTCACTTGAAAGCATTGTGATTTTAAGTGTTTTACATATGTCATTTCCAATAAATTGTTAATACATTAACTATTATAAGAGATAAGAAGGGTTGTTACCCGGAGCTCAAGTTATCAGGGAAGGCTTCATGCAGGAAGAGGGAATGCAGCTTAGACAAATGAAGAAACTTCAACAGGACTTCTGGTAAAAAAAAAAAAAAAAATCAATGGGAGATAACCAAAGAACTTAAACTCACATCCCAATTATTAAAAATGAAATGGGTTGATGGCCACATAGCACTGTATGTATGAGGATGGATGAGGCCAGGGAAGAGAACCATGAGAATAGTTTTACTAAAAAGTCACAGTTGCAGGTAAAAGGGCACATGTACAGACACAACTGAAACAAGAGAACAAGAGAAGTCATAATATATAATAAGTGATGGAAGGTAGGCACCTAGCGCTACCATGAGATCCCAATTTAAGCAGACAGAACATTCTCCCAGGCATGTTTAAGAAAAAACTTCACTGGAGATTGAAGTTTCAGGCTGGCCTGAGAGACGTGTATCATTTCCCATTAGTGGAGAAGGGACGTCGAAGGAGAGGGAACTCCTGCTCAGTAGAACAACACAAGCAAACAGATGGAGAAGAGCAGATGTAACACATGCAGGAAAATCAACAGAGATTGCCTTGAGATTTGTCCTTGAGATCAAATAACTCCAAGGTCAAGCTTTTTGGGTAAAACAAAAAAAGCACTTAGGTTTCTATTACAGATTTTTTATTGGGCATATACTGTGTGCAGGACATTGTTCTAAGCAATGGGACTATACATAGACCTAAACAAAGCCAACAGACACCCTGCTTTCATGTTGCTTGTGCGACAGTCATCTAGTGATATCTCTAAGTCTGTGTGGTGGTTGTACTTTGTATTTACAAATTGTACTTTGTATAATACATATACTGGTTGTATTTAAAACCAGTATATGTATTATAAAATATTATATTCAAATGATTTAAGATTGGTAAACAGGAAACAAGGGGAAAGGAAAAAAGTAAACATCTCTTACACCCACCCAACTACCAATCCCTCTTTCTTGAATAACCACCACTGATGGATTCTTTCTTATTCTTCCAAAAATCCATTTATCTACAAATACATAGTATACACGTGTGAATATAGTAAACTCATAATTCTGCACCTTACTTTACTGACTTGACGGTATATCTGGGAGATTCTTCCATGCCAATACATGGTCATTCACCTATTCCTTTGAGGAGTCACATAGTATTCTATTGTATGACTGCTTCATAATGTATTTTACCTGTATGTAATGAAGAACACAATGTTTTTGTCTACAATTTTTCTCACTGTGCATGTCTAACAGTATATCTGTGGGGTAAACTCCTAGAGGAATTTTGTCAGTCAGCTTCCAAAGAGGTTGTACCAATATACCCTTGAGGATGTAAAAGTACAACCAACAAAGAGCCACCTCTGCACCACAATATGGAAAGAAAGAAAAGTGATAGATTATTATGTTGGCACAGCATAGCCCACATATATATATCAGGTTGAAATTCCACACAATTTATACAGCAAAGCAAAAGCAAAAACAAAAAAAATATGTCTCTTATCTCCTACAAAGGGTTAGATAAGGAGGTGACCCCAGAAGTTTTACATATCAAGGGACTCTGGGGTCTTCAGTGGTAAGGACATCTCTCTTACAAACCCCAAGACTGGGCTTCTCCAGCCCCCAAAGAGATTCATTTACTTTCTAAAAGGTTAGAGAAAATACAGTTGTCTCCATTTTCCCACCACCATTTTCCCCTGCCCTACCCACCCTCAATCCTACCCCGCTTTGGCTTTGTCCATGGGTCCTTTATACAAGTTCCTTGACGACCCTTTCCCTTCTTTCCCCCTTATCTCCCTCCCCTTCTTCCCACCTGGTGACTATCAGCTTGTTCTTTACTTCAATGTCTCTGGTTATGTTTTGCTTGCTTGTCTGTTTTGCTGATTAAGTTCCACTTATAGGCGAGATCATATGGTATTTGTTTTTAACTGCCTGGCTTATTTTACTTACCATAATACCCTCCAGTTCTAGGAGCTCCTTCTTTCTTCTGCACAGTATTCCATTGTGTAAATGTACCATAGTTTTTTGATCCATTCATTTAACTGATGAGCACTTAGTCTGTTTCCAGCACTTGGCTATTGTAAATAGCACTGCTATGAACATTGGGGTGCGCAGGTTCTTTTGAACTGGTGTTTTAGGATTCTCAGGGTATAATCCCAGCAGTGGAATTGTCAGGTCAAAGGCAGTTCCATTTTTAGTTTCTGAGGAGATTCCATATTGTTTTCCACAGCGGCTGCCCCAGTCTGCGTTCCCACCAGATCTCTAGGTTTTCTAGAGACCCTTTCTAGAAAGAAAAGAAAGCAGCTGCCTCCTTTCTCTTTATAATCAAAGAAAATTCCTTTTTTTAGACAATGTATCCATGCCAAGCAAGCAACTGAATGCCTGTTTAAGGGTAGTGACTAGAGTGGTGATATGGGGGTTTGTTTGTTTGTTTACTTTTAAGTTCAAATAAAATTAAGAGTTGAGTTGAACTGTCCTGTGACACTTCCCTCTACCCAAGTTACCCTCTTTCATGCATTTATCAGTGAATAAAATCCTCTGAAAATCTCAGGATCTAAGCCCTGTGATAGGCTGTGATGGGAGGAGCAAACAAACAGGGCAGAACTTCTGTTTGCTTGGAATTCTCTAGACTGAAGAGTGAGGCCCAAATATCCACAAGCTTGAGTTCAGGGCAGAATGGTACAGAATGCTACAGACCACAGGAGAGGAAGACAATTTCTGCTTAGAGATAGGGGTTAACAAAAGAGCTGGAATGAAAGCTGAGCCTCTTCTAAGGGTTAGAAGAATCACATTTTATGCCCAAAGTTTTATTTTGAAAATGTTCAAACCTACAGTAAACTAGAATGGTAAATGCCCATATAACCTAAATTTGTTGTGTTAATATTTTGCCAAATTTGTGTTCTCCCCCTCTCTCCATATATATATGTGTGTGTATGTGTATATGTGTATATGTATATATGTTTATATGAATGTGTACATATGTATATATGAATGAAAAAGTTGCAGTGTGACCTTTCACTTACACATATTCAGCCCCCATCTTCTACTTACTGCAAAGATATTATCATAGCTGATACCATTAATGTTAACTCAGTAAGATCATCTAATAATAATAACATGCAGTCCATATATTAATTTTCCCACTTGTCCAAAGATATTTTCTACAGGGGTTGTGCTTTGTTTTGTTGGGGATCCAGAACCCATGCTCAGGTTGCACACCACGTTTGACTATGTCTGTTAATCTAGATCTCTGCTACTTAAAGGGCAGTCCTGGAAGCTTGTTAGAAATGCAGAATCTTAGGCCCCATTCTCAACTTACTGAATCAGTATCTGCATTTTAACAAGGCCCCCAGGTGATCTATATGCACATTGAAGAGTGAGAAGCAATGATCTAAGAATCTTCTCTGCCCTTTGTTGTTTGTTTTTATGACACTGACTTTTTGAAGCATCCAGGCTAGTTCTGTTGTAGAACAGATCTGTCTCAGTGTTTACTTGTGATTACATGCAAGTGAAACACTTTTGGCAATTACAGTACATAGGTAATGTTATCGACTTTTTATTGTAGCGTGGTTGGAGATGTTTGTCAGCTGTTTAGTCAGTTGATTAAGGTGGTAACCACTGGCTATCTCTTTTGTAAAGCACTGTTTTTCTTACTAATTAGCAATCGATGGGGCAATAATACTCTAAGCAATACTACTCTGATGACATGTAAATATCCTCCACTCAGTGGTTCTGGCACCCTCAATGACCCTGGTCTGAGTCAGCTGACACTGAGGGTAGAAGAATAATGATTGCCTAATTCTATCATTCCTTCTACATTTATTAGCTGGCATTCTTCAAGGCAGGAGAGCTCTCTGTTGGGAGGATGGTGGCGGGTAGAATTGGGAGAGGGCATTCCAGGTGAGGCAAAGGTACATTCCAGAGGAGGGCAAGCCTGGGCATGAGGAGAGTAAAGGCAGAGCCAGAACAGTATTCAGTCCAGACTGCAAAGGGTAGCAGCAGGAAATAGGCCTAGGTGGGAAGCAGCATTGACTGAGGAAGGTGAGAGATGGGACGCCACTCCCATCAGCAGTCTAGGAAGAAGTCTTCTTGAGCCCAGCTCCACACTCAGTCTCCTGTAGCCATACCCCCATCCCATAGGTGCTCTGATTGCCTGTTCAGTAATGTCTTTAAGCCTTTGCTATTCAGCAAGCATAGGCATCACCCAGAACCTCCTTCAAAATGCAAAAACCTAAGGACCCATCTCAGACCTACTAAATCAGAATCAGCATTTGAACAAGACCCCCACAGGAAGAACTGCTGCTGTAAGCCACTCTAATTCCCACTTTCACTACCCATACCAAGACAAAGGCTACACTTCCTTCAGTGAACTTCATCTTTCGCCTAGGAATTTTCTATGACCTGCATCTATCTACTTCCTCAGAGTCACAGAATTTTCTGCCTCAGGTTAATCCTGCCCTTTTTTAGAAAGGCATGCCATCTAAGTCAACACACCTGAGTTTTAATCCTTTCGCACTATTTGTTATCTGTGGGACCTTCTGTAATCACTGCCATTTCTCTAAGTCTTGGTTAGTCACTAACTCTTGGGATAAAGACCAAATAAAATAATACACACGAAGTATTTAGCCCCAGAGGATTAAGAGTTTAATAATGTTAACTTGAAAATAAGAGAGGCACCCTGACTGGTGTGGCTCAGTGGGTCGGATGTTGTCCCAGAAACTGAAATGTCATTGGTTCAATTCCAAGTCAGGGCACATGCCTGGGTTGCTGGCCGGGTCCCCAGCTGGGGCCAAGCAAGAGGCAACCGTTCAATGTTTCTCTTGCACATTGTTGTTTCTTTCCCTCTCTTTCTCTCTCCTTTCCCCACTCTCTAAAAATTAATAAATAAAATCTTTTTTAAAAGAGAGAGAAAAGAGGCATTCCTGGCAAAGATCTCCGTGGTCTACCTGATAAGATAGCACAAGGCCAGCAAGAAAGGGGATATGGAATCCCCCGGCATATTCCAAACATTAGTTGCCTTTGGCCATTTTCAGTCCAAGAGGTCATATTTATCAAAACCACATTTGGGAGCTGTTTACCTCTGCACAGCATTGCTCTGTGAAAGGAAATAGCCTTTCAAGGTGCTGAGGCAAATTAAGCACATCATTAGGCTCAAGAGAGTAGCCAAAATAGGTATCATTTTCAAGCATTCTCTAACACTTTATATCTAACATCGTATTATGTCTGCAACAACACAGTGGACAGTAGGATTATTAGCTCTGTAATCACAATGATTAAAGGAAGTGAGAAAATGGAGTCCTAGGCAGGGCAGATGACTGGGATTGGGTCATTTCATCTGGATGAGCAGGTTAAATTTAGCAGTTCCTCCCTCCATGCACAGAAACATTGTTGGGGATATCCATCAGACATCCAGAATCTGAACCAAAAGAAGTTCACTGAAGGAAGTGCAGCTGCTTGGTAACCATGGAGTTGAAGTTTCCTAAGCTACTCGGTGGGGCTGAAAGTGACAACTTAGGAGGGTCCATTGTCTGTGTCTGTCTCTAGCCTGTGCACTTTTCACCTCAGAGTCAAGTCACTGAGCAAGATGGTTCATTTTCCAAGCCAGGACCCAGATTCCCAGGCAGGATGTGGGAGAGAATTCTAGGATTGGGAGGGGGACGTGCCATGGAGGAACTCATGGACAGCACTTAGAATAGTGCCTAGGGCACACACAGTCCTCAGCCAATTTTGGAAGTCATCATTCCTTTATACCCTGCTTTCCTATCTCCAAATGGGAGGGAAAAGGAGGGAAGACTGAGCTTTCCTGCCCTTGGCTTCTAAAGGTAGCCACTACTCCTGGGGAAGTGGAAAGAGCACCAGAGAACTTCAGCTCACATCTGCCACTGACTCATGAGTGTCTCAGTTTCCTCTTCTATAAAATTAGCTTTATGGACTGAAAGATGTCCAGGTTCTCCTCTGGCTCTGACTCTCTGATCTTGTCTACCATGGGCCTCCAAGAGACCTAGGAGGCTTCATCCCAAGAGCTCTTTACAACAGGAGTTATCACACTCCTGGCTTGGCTGCCCTGGGTCTGGGGTGAAGGTTTATGCCACAGGACTCTCCTGTACAAAGGTACCTTGTTTTTGACATCTCCTGTCTGAAGTTAGGAAACCAAGAAGCCCCCAAATGATAGACAGAGGCTTCCTCTGACCCCCATATAAATGAGGTCCTCCTCCCAGGTATTATCTTTTACAAGCTTGCTACCCATGTGTGTTCTGTGGACCAGCGGCATCATCATTACCTGAGAGCTTATCAGAAATACAGACTCCCGGGCTCCACCCAAACCTGCAGTCAGAATTTGCATTTTAACTCCAAGTACCTGAGGAGTGTAGCAGTCTCCCTCCGCACCTTATCTGTGGTTTCTTTTATCCGAGCTCAACAGTGATCCAAAAATATTAAGTGGAAAGTTCCAGAAATAGACAACTCTGAGTGGCGCAATAAAATCTCACCACATCCCCCTCCATCCCCCTCTGACCTGCCCAGGATATGAATCATGCCTTTGTCCAGCATCTCCATGCTGTAAAAGCTCCCCGCCTGTTAGTCATTCGGTGGCCATAGCGGTGCTCAGGGCTACTGTCCCGGTATCTTATCGCAGTGCTTGTGTTGGAGTCACTTTTATTTTACTTAATAACAGCTCCAAAGCCATCGCTACTGTGATGCTGGCAATTTGGATATTGTTTAAGGGGAAAGATCAGTATGTGTAGGAAAAACATAGTATATAGAGTTCAGTTTTATACGCAATTTCAGGCATCCACTGGGGGTCTTGGAAGGCATCCTCCTTGGATAAAAGGGAATGACTGTACAACCTTGAAATAGTTGAACTTTTTGCCTTCATAGCTCTTACAGCAACTTAAAATTCTAATTATATATTTATTTGTATATTTTAAATAACTGCTTTAATGACTGAACCATAAAGTCCACAGGATATTTTCCAATGACTAACTTGGTGCCTGGCACATACCAAGGGCTCATTCCATATGTGCTCAATGGATGATTCTCTGGTATTTCCCAACTGCCAGCAGCCCCTGGGACGGCTCCACAGGTTTGCTGTTCTGGCATTCTCTCACTGTACCTCCATATTCTCCTGGGCAGCCAACAAATTCAATGATCTTAGTACCACACCCAGACACAGATGATTTTCTTTGTCCATTCGAACATCATGCTAATCAATGGTGATGCTCTGCAGTAAATTAGGTGCCAATTAAATTTCCATGGAGGGGAATTTCGTGATGTCAGGTTTTCCTATGACCTGCAAGCACAACTGAGAGACCACAAGTGCACAGTATTGTTGGTTAGGTTAAGAGCTAAAGCAATAAAATCATAGAATATGAGAGCAAAAAGGGAAGAACCTGTGAAGCCAAGCTCACTTTCTTTTCCCTGAAAAGCTGAAGCCCAAGAGTTTATACTGACTTCTGCCATGTCCAGATCAGTGCTGAGCTAGGGTGTTGCCTCCAGAACACTCCCCAGACTCACACCAACCATTTTGGCTTGGAAAAGAGACCCAGTTACCAGGAAAAGAGCCCTTAGTGGAAGGCAGAGCCCCTAGGAAGGTGGTAGAATAAAAGGAGAACTCAGATGTGGTCTGAGGTGTTTATTCTGAATACTAAGAAAATAAGATACAGGCAGCTGCTAACTTCTTGCTTTGATAGAGGTGGGGAAATTGTTCTCATCTATGTAAGAGCTCCAACCTTTCTAGGTCTTTATTAATATTTCAATCCAATGGCCCACAGGAGATCTCAACCTGGCCAGGTTAAGAGATGGCTAAGACACTTTAATCCTTCTTGGCAGGACACCTGAGGGGTATCTCCATGGCTGAGGTGAAGAGAAGGGGAAGGGGAGCTACTTGTGGGGAAGTTAGTCTCTAAAAAATTTATTAGGGGTGAAGAACTGTACCCATCTGCTTCTGTTGCCTACTTGCTCAACAAGATATCCCTTTCATCCCCTGCAATGCCCCAACCCAGGTGGTACCCCCCACAGAACACAATCTGTTTCTATCCATCTCATGGTTATCTGTGTAAATATTGATGTATGAATTTATGTTTACTGTACAGTAAATAATATAAAATACACAGTGACTATACATATATAATATTTTTGCATTTATTTATATGTGTATAAATATTTGGATATTATATTCAATTTTGAACTTGTGATAAATCCAGAGGACAGGGATGCAATTTAATCATGTTATCCTCATGATGCTTGGCATATAACAATTAATTCAGAATTTCCAACCACAGGAGAGATATAAATGTACCTCTCCAGGTATGTTTACAACCTACTTTTACTGTTTGATGAATCGAAGATGGAAAAAGAAACCCACGTATATTTATATACTATATTTGATTGCTCTTAGGTGGACCAAAGAGGAAAAAAATAACACATGTGGAGATTAAAAAAATAAAAGCACTGGACTGGGAGTTGGTTGCAGATCCTGGCCCCTGAGCTGCCATGAACTTTTCATTTTACCTCTCAGCCCTGCCCCCCATTCCTTGCCTGTGAAATAAGGATAGTAATGGAATTGCTTTTCTGATAGGCACATTGTGAAGTAAATGCATGAGCAAGTACATTATAACTAAGTCAGTGAATTTATTTTTTAAAATGTAAGAGTCAAATGGAATGTGAATTCTAAACAGCACAGTACACTGAGAACAATCAGAATGTGGGGGTGGGGAAAGTGTATTCTTTCGATTGAATATCATCCTCACACTGTGTATTTCTTTTCTCCTAGGACTACATTCCCAACTCACCAGGAAAATTCCCCCTTAAAGGAGGTAAGACCTTGAGATTAAGAGTAAATGTGTAGTGAGTCATCCACATCACGCCACAGATGATCAACAACCAGAAACATCATGGCAGTGCCCAACAGAAAAGTGGGTGGAAGGGAAGGTAGAGGCTGCTCGGGCAGAGCTGATAGAGTCAGCTCATCATGGCAGGCTCTGATCTGCACTCTCATCACCACAAGGCTTCCACCATCCTTCGACTCTCCCACTAACGAAAACTCTACCTCTGGTATAGGCTGTCACATGGACATGGGCAGGAACACAAAGCAGCATTGTGTTAAAAGCTTGCCATCTGGCGCCAGGCAAGTATGGGTATGAATCTTGGCTCTACACTCTACGCCCTACCTGGGAGCTTCTGTTCCTTATCTATGAAACAGGAATAACAATAGTACCTTATGAAAGTATTCAAGAAGCCAATTAGATTTCATTCATAAATTGTTTAGCATGGCCACCAATACACAGGAATTATCAAATAACTGGTAGTCACCAAAATGCATATTGCAGTTGAAGAATTGTGAAAACAGACCTTCTCCACACCTCCCACATATTTTATCACTGAGGTCACTAAATAATGCATTTTGTCTACCAGCCCCAAAGGACTGATATGCAGAGTTAGGTTAGCACTGAAAGTGAAAAACTCTGAGATCATCTGATTAATGTTTTCATTGCACAGAGGAGAAGTAAGACCCAGTAAAGTGTTGTGTCCAAGGTAATATAGAGCTAAACCTAGAATCCAGATGTCCTTATCTTTTATCCAATATTCTTTTTACTCAAGAGCATTAACCCATCTCAGTTCTGCAATCTTTAGAACCTCAATAACAAACACAGCTGGATGACCAGAGAGCTCAGAGAAAAAATGTAAAAGGGAAAGGGTGGGTCATCACAGGCGCTCAGGTAGAGACACCAGAGGGTCCTTGGGACTGGAGGAGGGCACCAGTGTCTACACACAGCCTCCCACACCAACATCATCAAACTTGGAGTTCCCTTAAGCATGTCTCTCCTGCTATCTGTCACCCAGAGGCTTGGAAAGTAGGGGCAAAGACCCCAAAACAGACAAGCACTCTGGATCTTTTGGGAAAGCTGAATAATTATAGCTTTGTCAACAGTATCTTAACTGTGGCTTTAATTACTTAGCATGTGACCTCAATTCTCATAATGCCTCTGTAGACAGTCACACCAAAGTAAAAAGAATCATGGTATAATGAAAAGGTAAGCAAAAAAATTTTCCATAAAGGGCCACAGAGTAAATATTTTAAGCTTTGCAGGTCATAAGGTCTTTCTTGCAACTAGTCAGCTCTTCTGTTGTAGTGCACAAGTAGCCATGAACTTTGCAAATGAGCAGTCAGGGTTACGGGTCCATAAAGCTTTATTTACAGAATGAGGTGGTAGGCTGGCTTTGACCTACGCACCAGAGTTTGCCAACCCCTATTATGGAAAAAGTATAAGCTTTGACACAACAACATGTATGGCATGTTCTCATGAAGTCTTTCAGGAAGCCAAGGACACAGAGCAAAAGTCATTTTCCCTTCCTTACTCTCACCATTCCACCACCACAGCTACCCAGATTTTTCTAGAAAGACCAGAATTTTCATTTTTTGAGAGGTTTTTCTTTAACAAGGATGTGACCTCAGTGACAAGGACAGTTTTAATTAGGCAGTGTGACCTCAGCCCCTTAGGATCTCAGTTCAGCACCTGGAGAGAACTTCCAGCATAGGCTGCAAAGCACAGGGGCCCTAACCAGTGGTTTTGCCGCTATTATAGTTTTCAACAGTCCAGAATGGAATCAGAAAAAGAAAAACAAGGTTACCCCTTTCCCCACAGCCAACCATTTTTAATGTTAGAGGCAGTCCTTTGCTCTGAGAGTCTTTTCCAATAGTCTTCAAATGTCCTTTCTTTTACAACATGAAGCTGATATGGATGAAAGTTAAGTTGGTTTGCTTTTTGTCCAAGTTATTTTATTTTGTTTTAATGGTTGGGACAGAAAAAAATCAAAAGATGGCCACTCTGTATGGGTCACTGAATTTTCATTTTGGGGTAAATTTCATTGATCCATGAAATCCAAAACTATGGGCTCCATGGACTAGACTATTTGTTAGATCTCTTCTTATCTTGGCTGCCACTGGGAATTACCAGAATACAAACTAATCCAAAACCAACGTCAGTTCACAATGTAATATTACTGCAACCAGATAAAACAATGCTAATGATAATCTATACTGGGGCTATGAAACTTTTGGTAAAGACCTTCCAGAATCTCCCTTGCAGAGATCTTAGCCTCCTTCCCATGAGTGAGCAACATGGGAATCAGTGATCCCATTTTGCAGATGAGTAGCTGATACCCATGCAATCAATGAGACTTGCCTAAGGTAATCCAAGGAGTTGCCTGCAGAACAGGGACCAGAATCCAAGGATCCTCTATTTCCCTGTTAGATGTGCTTCAGCCGTAAATGTCCATGACCTGTTGTGTGTGGTTCCTGGTCTTCTCCTGCTCTTAATGCAAGCCTACTCTTCCCTTCACTTGGCCCACTGTATACATGGTGAATAGTGAGGTGGAAAGCATGTAAGATCTAGTCTCCAGAATGGACCTTCACTTCAGCCAGCAGTTTCTCTGGGCCTCATCTGTAATGTAACAGCAATGTCCTCAATGAACTGGAAAGCCCTTCCAGCTTTGACACTTTACCATAATTCTGTTGTTTAATACATAAATATGTAAGAAAAAATCTAACAATAACCTTGAGGAAATCTGCAGCCATAGCTTCTGCCTCCAGCAAGCCTGTCTACACAGGCACAGGCAGCAAACTGTCCCTTTAGAAAAGCCATTGCAAGATATTCTGGGCAGAAAGGAACCATCTCCCAGAAACTCCTAGGAGGAAGCTCCAGAGGCAGGATGTGCTTTGTCACTGAAGCAGATGAGAGCATAAGCCAGACACTTTGGGGGAGCCCTGTGCCACTGGCTGATGGACATTGCCCCCCATCAGCAGGAAGCTGGCAGAAGTTCAGAGCCTGAGAAGCAGGGCCATGTATGAACACTAAAGTAACTCGGCACAGCCTGACCATTAACTGCAGGGAAACCATGGGAAACAAAGCCCTTTTTGTAGAGGAAAGATTTCTCAGTCCCAAGACAAACTTCCTCTTCCTGGCCAGGATGCTGGTCATCAGCAGCCATTCGCACTCACTCCATTGTGCTTAGGACTCAGTGGATCACTCCGGGGTGTATTGGGACTGTCAGCCAGGAGAACCTTCCAGTGCACCCTCCTCTTCTCTAGAAAACGGAGTTAATAATAACTCTTGCACAGAACTGCTATGAGAGTGAATGCAACAACAAATACAACCCTCCTCTGCCACTAAATAAAAGGGCTTCGTCCCACCCCAATACAATGAGGAACTCAGGAGAGCTGCAGGGAGAGTGAGGCATGTGCTGCTGCTCCTCACTTCTTGTTCCAATTTTCTGTTTCCACCACATTTTGTATCTTGCATGTGCTCGTGCGGCTCATTTGTCCAAACCACAGAATAAAGACACCTCTACCTTAATTTCCCCAGTGTTCCTATAGCAACACTTGTGTATAGCAACATTTGCAGCAGGATTTAGGGTATAAGAGAAGCTGGTGGGCAGTGCACTCCTTCACAGAGGACGATGCAAACTGTGAATTGCACCCTTCTGTTCTCCTAAGGCTTCTTCCACTCTAGCCACCGGGTGTTCATTGCCTGAGAGACAGCTTTCTGCCCAGGGTTCAGCCCTCTACCGTGCACGCTGATCCACTCTCCTTCCTGCCTCTTTTTACTTTCTTCTTCTCCCCATTTCCACGCTTCACGCTCATACACACGACTTCCCCTCTTAAACGCTGTGGAAATTCAAATTCTACTGACTCTGTTTTGCAGAAAGATTTTTGTCACCTTGGTCTCACTCCCAGGACTTCTCTACATCCTGACAATCAAATGGCAGTTTTTCCTTGCCCTTCAGGAACTCTGTAGACAAGTTTTAAATCAGTTTTCCTGCTATTCCCTCACTTCATATGAATGAGGATCTGAGGATCTGGCAGAGTGAAAATAATAAACACTGATGTGCCTAGCACAGGGCTAAGGACTTCGAGATTCACTCACACACTTCTCACAGTGAGCCCCAAGGATAATTATTATCTCTATCTTATAGGAACAGAAACTGGTGCACAGAGAGGTTTACTGACCTGCCTAAAACTGCACAGCTAGCAAGGAGTGGAGCAAGACTTCAAAATCCAGGCTGACCTGCCTGGAGCCCTTTTGCTTATCCAGGTGCTTAGTAAAATCCCACCATGCTTCCTTCCAGGGCCCCTGTCAGTTCTCCATGGCTGGGATCCTCCCAATACCTTCCTCACTTCCTCCGAACCTGCAGGCATCTGTCTGTTTTCCTGTCACTGAAGCTTACTCGTTACTGAGCTCTGCCGCAGACAGCGCCATCAGGGTGGCTGCACACATGCCTTTGCATGAGAGGTGGAGTGGTGGGGAGCATAAATGGCCCAAGATAGGGGGTCTAGAGGGCCAATTTAAGCCCTAGCTCTGTAGCTGAGGAGTCATGAAATCTGGGATGATTCCTTCCCTCCTGCTAGTTAGAAGGGGTTTGTTTTTTCTGTGAATGCCCTGTGCTCGCCATACCCAGAGGTTCCTAGAGGCCCTTAGGAAAGTGGGTCCTGACATAAGGGTCCTGACAACCCCATCCTTGCATTTCCCCACCCTCACCTGAATGCAATCTCCAGCTAAGGGCAAGGCACAAAAGGCAGAGAACTGGGTTGAAGTTTGGAATACCTACACTCCAATCCTGGGACTTGGAGAAATGCATTCTCCCTTAGCGGGACTGGCATTTCCTGTTTTCAAAAAGATTAGGAGTGATGGGGGCAAGCCAGATGGCCTGACCCTGGCCCAGACTTTGCTTGGGGTATAACATTCCAGGAATCAAGCAAATATCTTAATATTCTTAGACCTTTTTACCATTATAACAACTTACAAATTCTGCCTGCCTTGGCAGGCACCCTCCTCCACACTCCTCTTGCTAAAAAGAAAATGTAGACATTAGAGACATCAAGTGAGGTTGGCTCTCTAATGGAATCCAGTGAACCCACTCCCAAAGAAACAGGAAAAGCCCCCCATTGCAGGCAATGAAGCTAAACCACTCACGCTAACTACTCACCAAACCCCACCATCCCTGATGTCGCATGGCTGTGATCCACATAGTCACAGTCCCACCAGGATCCTGCCCTGGCAGCAGAAGAGGCAGGTAGGGGAGCAACATCCCCCTTTCCTCACAAAGACTGAAAGCAGCAAATCTTACTTCTATCAGCTGGACTGATCTGGATCTAGATAACCCAACCGAGCAGATGTTGTTGCTTTTTTTTCATAGCAAGAGGGGCTACCTCCACTTAGGAGGTAAATCACTTTTCAGACAGCCAGTCACAGGTCTCAGAGAGCTTATTTGCTTCTCCATTTACTTTAAATACACTCACTCCAAACCCTCTCTTAAATTCGCTTTTTCTTAAGGCAGAGCTAACAAGAAAAAGAAATCTCTCCACAATAAAGAAAGTAGAAAACTGGCCACAGAGAATAAAGTGAAATAAGGTCCTGGGGAGGCCACCCAGAGTGAAAGGGTCTACACCTGACCCTCACCCTCTGCCCTGAAGAGGAGAAAGCGGGTACTAGGGAGCAGAGGGGAGAGAGGAGGAGATGGAAGAGGAGAAGGGAGGGAAAGGAAAAAACTGTTTGGATCACTGAGAAACATTAAAATGTATTACTTGAATTTAGTACATACAAATCACAAGTCTCTAAATCCAGAGGAAATCTTCATCTTTCAAATACTTTGAGGAAGGAAAAAAGGAAAGAAAGAGAAGTGGGGGATGGAAAGCAGGCCTATTCCTCAAACTGGCTTCATTATTTATTTCATCCAAGCCCTCAGGAAACTGCATGTGTTGGCTGAAATTTCCACCAGCCCAGCAGCGCCAGCCCTAAACCATGGAATGGGAACCAGACACTATTTTGTATATTTTGGGAGGTGGATAAAAGCTCATTGTTATGCATTATCTCATGTAATCCTTCCAGCAGCTCTTCCAGGGAGGTTACTATTATCCTTACTTTTAGGAGAATTCAGAGAGGCTGAGTGCCTAGTAAGTGGCAGGGGAAGAACTTGAATCCATTGCTGGTTTGAGCCCAAGACTCATGTTCTTGGTGTGCTGTCACACTTCTGCATCTAGAAGAAGCTAAGAAGTGCTTTCAAAAAGTTGTTGAAAATGTTAGCAGATTTCACCATGAGACTCCAGATTTACTTTGTCTTTTGGATTATAGACATTAAAGGTGCTTCTTAAATGCCCCCAATATTATCATTTCAACCTGCATTTACTGTAAGTGAATTCCAAAGAAATACCCATAGGGTCAGATAGTTTTATCTCACAAACTACAACAAGTCAGGATTAAAAAGACCCTAAAATCCTTAGGAACCTTCAAGGGGTTCCAATGAGCTCCAACTTGATCTCAGTCTGTACTACTGATCATTTTCTCTATAGGTGCTTAACACCAAGCAGGCCAGGGTAGGTATCCCCCAAAACTGCTCTTTTTAAATCCAAGGCCACTTATCCTGGAATTTCTCCATCACTAGTTGGCTTGGTAGCATCAAGAAGATGGTTGAGTTAAAGCCAGTTGAAATGACCCTTAACTTAGGTTAGGGTTTCACTTTGATTCCAAACTCCACTGATAATTGAGAGACACTCCCCTACATGTCCCTGTTGGGACTCTCCTGGATATTCCACCGGCCCAAAGGAATACAGCCAGACCCAGGTAGACGCAGAGTCATTCCTCTCTTTCCTGGGAGGATTAAAATATTTCAGAAGATGGAAGGAGGATTCTGCACACCTTTTTGGAAGTGTCAGATGGCCTCAAACACTTATATACATAATTGAGAAACTAATCCATCATATAACACCATGAGCTTTGTTTTAGAGAGCATTTCATCAGCCAGATTTCTCTGCTTAGCAGTAGTGTTTGGCTGGGCCACTGTAACAATTAGGAAAAGAGGAACAAAGGAGGAAGGGACTATCTATTTGCTGGCTGTCTCCTGTACATCACACTCTGCACTGGCCACTTGACATCCGTCATCGCATTGTATCATCACAGGATCCACACATTTGGGTTGACCGTTATCCCACTTTATAGATGCAGTAACTGAGGGTCAGTAAGAGGAAGTGACAGGTCTGAAGTTAAAAGCCTTGGCCAGAACCCAGGTGTTTGTTTGGAGATGCACTGTGTCTGTCTAGTCCCGATACCAACCTGGAAGGTGCCTGGCACTCAGACCACATACCATCTGGCAACAATGGTTGGTGTGGTTTGTTTTGCCACCTTGGGCATTGTTTGATTTTAATGTAAGCTTGATGGCCTGACAGATGACTTGGCAGGGTTCAGCACGTGGGCCTGAAGTCACCTTCTGGCATTCTCCCACAAGAGGGAGCCCAGAGGCTTGTTTTCCTAGCACCTCCAGCTGTCTTGTTTTCAGTCCAGTGCTGTGGTGCTGCTGCTGCATTTGGTAGCTGCAAACCCACTGCTTCCTCCATTTAACCCTCTCTGCTCCATGAAAAGCAAAAAAAAAAACCCAGAAACAGTGCTTTGGATTGGGGGTGTGCTGAACCCAGCTCTGCTACTTACAGTGAGGCTTGGGGTCATACCTTCAGCCCAGCCCCTCTGGGGTCAGTGTCCCCACTCATAGAACTAGGATTGTGGTTAACTTAGCATCTAATGGCCCTTTTAGGCCTAACCTTATGAGATCTCAAGGTGGAGTCCAATCTTCAGGTTGACATTATTCTCACTTCTAGAACATGATCCTTTCAACCACTTTGAAAGTGCTCAAAAGTGGTTGAAAGTGCAATTGGCTAGGACAGTTTCATTGGCACATATTTCTCTTCAGGTCCCTCCCCGCAAAAAAGCCTTAGAAAGTTCATGAACCTTCCAGAGGAGTCCAAAGCTTGGGAAAACAGTTTACAACTCTTTCCCATCTGAAAGCCTTGGCCCTCAGAATTCACAGGGTACTTGAGTTTTCTGAAAGATGGAATGCCCCAAAGAAGGAGTAAGGAGCACTGGACCCTGGTCCTGCCTCTGTCCCTAACTCATGGGGTGACCTAGGACAAGTATGCAGTGGGGTAACATTGGGGAGCACATGTATTATTAGCTGGTTACCAAGCTTGGACCAATTGACTTGTCGGGAACTTCCATTTCTATGAAGCATGCGCATCCTTAAGGAACTGGGCCCTAGGTAACTTTGATTATCCCCAGAGCTGTAATGGTCTGTTCTACCATGGCAGATATCTGGAGTCTGACTATGGGAAGACAGTCTTCTAGCTGGGGAAGAGCAGCATGTCCATACAGACAGACAGCTGGAGCTAGGACTGACTTCCCCCGCCCCATAGCAGGCCTGGCGGTGTACAGCTGAGTCTACAAAGCCTGCTAGAATAAGTGAGAAGGGCCTTCCAAGATCATCAAATCCACACTGCTCTCCATCTAGCCAGGGACATAAGAGCACAGAAAGGGGAAATTCCTAGTTTCTAACCCCCAGGCCATGTACATAGCCATGACTTACAGAAAGTTCATTTTCCCCATGGAAGTCTCCAGTTCTTCAAACTAACCCTGACTCTGGGTTTTACATTCATCTGGGAAATGAATGAAAAGGGAATGTTTTGCACTCTATCCTCCCAGCACACAAAATTCCAGGGACATTGCAGGATTACAGCTGCACGTAGCACTACCCATTGATAAGTCACTCCTTCCTGTTTTCAGAACTAGAAAAGAAAGTCATCTCATGTCCCCAGGGTGCTAAGGAGACATGAGCCACATAAAATGTTCACCCGGCTCTTGACAAGAGCCACATGACCTTCAGTGCAGCTCAATGCCTCTTTAAACAGCACTTGAGTAGTCAAATATTTGAGGTCCCAATACTGTGACTTCTAGTCTAATTTGTATGCCCCTAGTAAAGGTCCTTCCATGGCCTCATCTGAGAAATGGGGTGACAGCAGCGTTAGCCATTAGTGGAGTGGGTCAACTCCTTAAATGTACAGTTGCAGCCCTAGTCTTTGGGGCCAGTGGATCAGGCTGCCTGCCTTCCTGCTGACAGTCTCATCAGATGGCCGAGGCCTCTTCGAAGCTCCTCTCCAGGTTCAACCACTGCATTCATTTCATCTGCAACCCCTCCTGGGTCCTGGGGCCCAGCGCCCTTTCCTTAGCAACGTCATTCTCACAGGCAGTGGCTCATGTTTTTCCTTTCACTTGAAACCATTTTAAAAATTTTTCAAGAAAAATTAAAATACACCATGCCATTTGACTTCAGGAAATGCAAATACTTCAAATATGTTTTTCTTTTTCACCCTTGAGTTTCTCAGAATTACAACTGAGGTCAACCCACCAAACATGCAAAGACCAAAGGGGGAGAAAAAAAAGAACCTGCCTCTGTGAGAGGCAAGCCCAGGCTTGTACTTTTACAGCCATCTGTTTATAGAAGCTCACCTGACACGGCACCGTGTGAGCAAGCTTGTGGTCTATGAGCAGAGCTTGTCCTTGGTGTGACAGGCTGGCCTCACTCCGGGGCACAAGTTTTATCCCCTCATTTAAATCTAGCCTAACCTGCAGGAGCAATGGGAGTATGAGGCCAGGGGTATCTCAACCTGCAGGGGAAAGGCAAGCCAAGCACCCCATTCACCTCACTCATGCCTGAAGAACTTAGCTGATATCCACAGAGGGAAGAGAGAGAGGTGAACCAGATGATCCAATTCAACAAATATCCACAGAGCACCTTCTGTGCTGGGCAGTGGGGATATATAAACAGTAGTCCCTTTGTGGTCCATCCAATGGAGGAAACTAGGCACACCAAGGGGACAGTCCGAAGAGGCTTCCTGGAGGGGATGACTGCCAGGCTGTGCTTTAAATGAGCCATTACTTGCCCAGTGAAGGAGAATCCCAGTGGAATGGCAAATCAACATGTGTGTTTGGGGGCAGCAGAAGCCCCTAAACTCCAGTAGTCACAAGCAATCCACTCAGGCATTAAAGTCAGGCAGCCTGGGTTTGAATCTCCACTACACCACTGACTAGTTGTATGGATGTGAACAAGTCACTTAACCATTTAAAACCTTGATTCCTTAGGCACAAGATGGAAGTCATTATAATACATTTCTTGTGGGATGGTTGTAAGGATTAAGTAAAATAATGCATGTAACATGCTTAGCAAAGCACCTAGAAATAATAGCTATCATTCAATGGCTATATAGCTAAAAATGTATTAGCTATTATTTTTCCTAGCACTACTATTACTATTATTATTTTATTAGGACAGAGGGGAGGGATGAGAACACCCTCCCCTGATCCTGCCCTGATCCTGCTGGCAGGCACACAGGCGTCAGGAAGGGGATTCCAACAGAACGCAGCTAAACATGCCTCTCTGTGATTCCTCCTGTGGACTTGACGTTCCCCACCCCACAAAGGCAGGGGGACCCCAGAAATCTCAACAGCTGTCACAGTGCATTAGAGAGTAAGCAGCCCTCAGTGTTTTGATTCCGATTCTGAGACAAGAGGGCAACCTAGTCCAGGGCTTGTCACCACTCAGCCAAAAAGCAGAGATGAGGATTGGATTATAACTGTACTTTTATACATATCAGAGGCCAGCCATCTGAGAAGGTGAGGGGTTAAAGCCATAACATCCACTCTCCCTTGAGCTTTCACAAGCAAGTTTATATAAGGGAAAGGTGGGGATTGGCCAGGGGGAAATTCCTAAGGGAGCTGAAAGGGGAGTCTGGCAGCTTCTTCCCAAGCTCGCTCCCCTTGTTCAGGTGTTATGTCTCCATTCACGTTAGCATTGCTCTCTTCCCCCAGATAACTGTGGTTTATGGTCATCGAAGCTTTGTATTCTCTGGTTAGGGAGGAGAGCTATTAACCATTCATTCTCAAGTGCCCTTGGTCAGGGGAAATAAATTTTTGTGATTCATTGGCTGGCTGTAAGTTGCTCAAATTGTTTGGTCATGTTTAATTTTCTTGTCTCAGTTTCCCCATTCCACTTGCCCAGGAATTCTCCTAGCTTCTTACTATCCTATCTCAATTCTACACACCCCAAATGTGTGGGCTGAGGGCTGAAACAGGCAGGGCAACAATGTTCATCGGAGTATGAGTGAAAGATGGATTCAAAAGCCTGGCAGCTGGCCTTCCAGTCATCATCACGAAAGACACATGTGGATCAGAGAGTTGCTTTAAGGGGTGAGGGCAATGCTTCTGGTGAAGATGCCCCTAGCAGCAAGCTTGTTCAGACAGCAGAGGGAACTCTTCACTTAATGTTCCACTATTCCAAGTCCAGTACTGTAAAGAGTCGAGAGATTTTCTCAGGCCTGGGAGGAGAGGGCAGTGGGAAGATTGTGAGCCCAGCAAGTATTGTAAGCAAATTCACGGGTGTAGTGCTTTCAACTGAATTGGCCTATGGCTGCCAAGTGTCTGAAGGACAGAATAAATAGTCATTTATGATGGCATCATCCAAAAGATGTCAATGCCAGGTCACAGATTTACCAGTTGTATAGCTACGGAAATCAAGGCCTGAAGAAAAAATGAAATTTGCCCAGAATAACTTGAATTCATGAGGCAGTATAGGAAATGTGTAACTTGTTTCTTTGCATACAAAATAGTTACAATAATAAGAAGCTAAGCCACCATCACCAGTGAATATATTTAATAAAATATTTTAATGTTTTAAGCCATAATAACATAAACATTGTCTTTTTTCCCTGCCAACGGAGCTCTTGAGAGCAGTCTCCCTGCTTAGATTTCTTTGATCCTATATTGTCTAGGAGTTGAGCACAGGGATGTTTTTTATCTCCACTATCTAGCAAAACAGCTTCAAGGAGGAAACCTGGCCTCCAGGCGGATACAGACTTAGAAGTGAATCTCAGCGTTTCCAACCACTTGCTTGACCTTGTACCACTGACTGTGTGTAGGCCCCAGGATTAACCTTGCAGAGTTATTCTGAGACTTAAATTAGCTGAAATAGTGCAAGCACACAGTTCACTATCTGGTGCACTCTCAAAGGAAGGACAGTAGCAGTTGCCATCAACAATTACCTATCACTGCCCCGACTACCGTGGCCGGGCTGAGTGAGATGGGAAAGATCAGGTGAGGTTGAAACCTGTAATAGGACAAGAATGGCACCTGGTACATAGAGGAACCTGGGTCATATAGGTTTTCATTCCCCAACTTCCACAGTCTGCTAAAAGCCCAAGTACAAGGGATCCATTTTTAAAAATACTAAGGTAGTTGATGGCAAAATGAGAAATAAACAGATTTCTGTGGTGAGAACCAGGGGAGGAGGGCCAGGGGCTAGGTGGAGGTAGGCAAATGGGGGAAAAATGGGGGACATCTGTAATAGTGTTAACAATTTAAAAAAAGAAAAAACTAAGCTATAGAGATCTAATGCATGGTATAATATAATGAATATTATACTATAAAGGTGTAATGTGGTAAGTATTGCTTCAATGCAATCAATTATAATATATAATAACATGCTGTATGCCTTAAATTTACAAAATATAACATGTGAGATTAAATAAAAATTAATTAAAATTAAAAAATAGAGGCAGTAAACCACTAAAAAAATAAGTAAACAAACAGATGCCCTCTGCCCACAAATGGAAACAGCAGGGTCATGGTCTCCATCAAAGGGCCGCGGGGAAAGATCTGGTGTCTCCCACTCCCAGAGCAGAAGGACACAGTTAATGTGTGATTTCACTTTTAGGAAACTGCTCAGAGGACATCTCATGTATCCTGGAAAGGGCTCCATTCAAGAAGTCATGGGCCTACCTCCAAGGTCAGTAACCAAATCTAGGAACTCCAACCATCTCAGGGCCAATTCCTGCAGCCTATTATGCATTTGGAAAACTTTTTAAAAATTTATTGTTGTTCAGTAACAATTGTTTCACCTGTTTTCCTCATTCGGAAACTTCTGAGCCAGAGGTCACAAGTAGAGGCCTGTGGCCAAATGTGACCTGCAGATGTGTTCTGTTTCACCTGCAAGCTACCTTTTGCAATTTGAATTAAAACGCCTTAGGAGGAAGAGAAGAGAGTTACTCTAAAACAACAAGGTTCCTCTAGCCTCAGCCACCTGCACTGCATTCACGCCTTCTCACCGACTACCTGGCTCCCAGAGGCATCCGTGTTCCACCACCACCACCCCTCTCTCTTCAGCCCCTTAGAAGTTGCAGGCCAAGTGCATAGCGCCTTTCCTCATACAAGGGAAGGAGGCTCTTAATCTCTACCTCTGTCTAGTTATTCACAGGGGGGGCACAAAACTGCCCTGTGCCCAGATTGACAGCTTAACGAACAAGTCAGCACAGGGCCTATTTGCATATTACTGCAAGGTAAGAGCCCTCTTATAAATGAAATAATTAGAGCCACTTACACTGGGAAAGATGAGATATGGAGGCAATGGCCAAGATTCTCTGAATAACCATTCTGCTCATTTTAGAAATTCAATTTTACAGTTAGATTAGTTTGCACTCTTCAATTGAATTGCAAGGAGGTTTAAAGGTAAGTCATAGAAGCTGTTAAAACGAACAGGCCTGCTTCCCAGTTCTGAAAGGCACCCTGACAGTGCTGACTTTCACTCATTAGGGCCCAGAGAGACTTCGCTTCTGACAGGAATATGTTGGCACATAAATAACCTGGGGTGTCCAACCTTTTGGCGTTTCTGGGCCACACTGGAAGAAGAGTTGTCTTGGGCTACACATTAAATACACTGCAACACGTAACCACAAAAAAGTCTCATAATGTTTTAAGTAAATTTATGATTTTGTGTAAAGCCACATTCACACCACCCTGGGCTGCATGTGTCCCGTGGGCCGCAGGCAGAACACCCCTGGGAGGATCTGCTGACACTCACCTTTCTATAAACCCCAGCTTGGAAGAGCTCCTTAATGTGCACGTAAGGGGCATCTGCATTTATGTTTGGCTGCCTTTTTAAAAAGAGGAAGACATTTAAAGATTTAGATAATGAATGGTTAAAGGATGCATCTTGTTTCAAAAGCAAACAGACTGAGTTTCTCCTGGACATCTTGATCCCTAAATTGGTTACTAAAAATAAATGTCCTATTTTTGATACTTTATGCAATGCCTACCAAATAGTAGTCCCCCCCTTGATCAAGTATTCATTGATAGATTGGATAAATGAACATGATATTCCAGAACTTGAGGGGAATACATCTAGGAGTTTGTGGTCTGAAAAGGCAAAGATATCGTAATAACAGAATAATATAATAATTAAGTGGAAAGTAATTCTGTAGGACGTAGAGAGAGGTCCAGCACCCTGTGTGTTCTTTCAGCTTTGAGCATTAGAGAAAGAGAAGAATATTAAGCAGCACTTAGAAAGAGTAACACAGGAGCTATTTCAGATGGTCGTAATAGCAGGCAATATCATAGAAGACACATGTCTTGAATGGGAAACCTTGAAAAAGACTTCACATTTTTAGCCTGCACCTGCCATCTGCCCCATAATTGTTTTGTTTTTTCTTCTCTTTCCAGTGTCAAAGCATATAAACAAAACCAAGTTGTCTTGGAACAAAGATGGCATCATCCATGGAGTCAGACATCAGGATGGGAACCTGGTCATCCAGTTCCCAGGTTGGTACTTCATTATCTGCCAACTGCAGTTTTATGTGAAATGCCCGGGACATTCTGTCGACCTAAAGTTGGAACTTCTCATCGACAAAGATGTCAAAAAGCAGACACTGGTGACAGTGTGTGAGTCTGGAGTGCAAACTGAAAAGATATACCAGAATCTCTCTCAGTTCCTTCTGCAGCACCTACAGGTCAACAGTACCATATCAGTCCAGGTGGATAAATTCCAGTATGTGGATACAAACACCTTTCCTCTTGAGAATGTGTTGTCTGTCTTCTTATACAGTAGTTCAGACTGAACCCTTTCTCCTGGCCTCTGTCATATAGCACTTCATCTATCCAGACACTTGAGCAAAAAAAGAAACTCTAGAACAAGACTGAAACCACAAAGGGTATTAAATAGTATGCTCCTCCTTCTGTCTTTTCGGAAGATACAACTCCAGGGTTAAAAAGAGAGTTTCAGATAGAGAGCGGGGAAGCAATGTGGTGTGGTGGACAGAACCCCACAAGGGAATCAGAAGGGATGGGTTCATGCCCCAACCACTAACTCACAGTATGACCTGGAGCTATTCCTTTCCTGTCCTTGGAATTCAGGATCCGCATCTGAAGAATGAAAGGGCTGGATTTGAATCTCTCTAAAGTCTCTTACATCTCCAAAGACCAGCCTCTCGCATCACAGATCTATGAACTAAGATTCCAGACAGTGTTCTGGAAGCCTCCAACCAAAGGGAAGGCCCTCACACCAGTATAAAACCAATGGCACTAACATCATCTGGTTGCATGTCACCTCCACAGAGTCAGAATTTGGAGACAACGTTCAGGGCACCTTGACAAATGGTGTGAATTGTAGGACCTAAAATGTGTAAAAAAAAATGCCAAATTCCTCTGAATTGAAGAGGCTTTGTGGGTCCATTCCAGTGAAGGTGGACAATAACACAACAGATGGTTTCTGGTTTTCAGGAAAGTGCTGTGCGTTCAGCCAACTCTTAAATCGAGCATGTAGTGGTCCAAATGATGTGGTCATTTGGTCAGGGCATAGCTGCTGCCATCTCCCTCATGAGTTCATTCTGTCCCCTGCTTCAAACACCTCTCAGAAAACCATTTCTGGACAGGGTTCGTAAAGCCCCACAAAGTTGTTAATAGACAGTGATGACCCTGAAGACACTGAAAAGGACTCCTGAGCAAAGCCAGGTTTCACTCACTACATCAACTTTGACCACTGCCCATCATCTTTGAAGGAGCATCTTACTGTTTGAAAAGTCCATTGGACTAGAAGCGTAAGCCCCTGAGGTTATGTTTCAGAAAGAAAAGGGACCTTTAACTCTATGCAAATTAGTGAAGTGAAATTTGCGTTTTTCTCAGGAAAGGGGAAAGGAAAGAAAAGAGTAAGAATTCAGGAAAGTTTATCAGAGAAAGATTAGAAAAGACTTAAAAGAAGAAAAAATCATCAGTGGTGGTATGGATGAGAGGAATTCCGGAGAACAGAAATGACTAAGAGAAAATTTTAAGTGAGTAGCTGAGCAGCATACTCTGTTGACTCCTCCTCCATCAGTGAATTATTCAGTAAAGGTCCTACAATTTCAGTCTACACTGAAATGCTTTCTGTAAGTAGACTCTTTGGGAGCAAGGGGCATTGGAAGAGGTGTGATCTGAGCAAGCCAAGCCAAGTGGTATGTGGTAAAAACATAGGCAGGTTTTGAGGACCTAAAGCTGGAGAATAAGGAGGCCTCTGCCATTTGAGTTATAACCTAACTCTACAGGGCAAATGAATCTTGCTTTAGACCAACTCACGCATCCTTGAAAATGTATCTGCAACCCAAGCACGCGCAAATTAAGCACATTTTTTTTACCATTTCGCCTTCCAACTCAAGAACTATTCCATTTGCACTTTTCACCAACGATCTTCCAAGCAGAGGCACCTGACTTAGACATTGCGAGTGGTTGCCAAACTCAGGCTCTATCAAGCCAACACCTAAAGACACAGGGGGCACAGCATTGAAAGGAATCTTGTAGCAAGACAAAACAGTAAGAGAGTAATCTCTAGTCAGTCACCTAATAGTTACACAGGGAGTGGACGACCTAATAGTTATATAAGGAGTGGACAACCTAGGAAGTTCAAAACTAAAGTTACTCCCTGAGAGTTAACCAGCCCCTGGACATACTGTAAGCAAATGACACCATCTTTGCCAGTAAAATAAATGATTTTTGTAACTGGGAAGTCAGGCTACCTGAAACATATGCCTCTTTGGTAAAAACTTAACTGCACTTCTCCACCCCCACAACACACACATACACACACACACACACACACACACACACACACACTATACTTGCAGAACTTGTAGAAGAGCATGAATTGATGAAAAGTAACAAGTCAATATAGACTAAATGTATTGCTGCCCTTGGGAAAATTCATACCACTAATTCATTCCCACACAAGGACAAAGCCCTTAGTTAAGAGGACAGTCAGTTTGTCATCTCCACAAAGATCCTGAGAGATCAGCTAACCCAACATTTGAATGGAAGCCCAATATAAGGCAGGGACTTGGGGAGTCCTTACCCATGTTTAGTAGCAGCACCAGGGTCTGAGCCCAGCCTCCTGACTCCTGTGTCCATCATTTCCCACCAGGCTTTATGGGTCCCCTTCTGCAGCTCATCTGTAATTCCGCAGGCCATATCTTCCCAGCCCTGCAGTGCAGTATTCCCAGCACTCAGGGCTGTCCTCTGCTCTGCCTGGCCCCCACTGCAGTCACCCCGGGATCACACTCTAATGTGAGACCCAGTTGGTCTGTAGACTCAATACATGGTCAAATCTCAGGGAAAGGTCAGTGTCCCATGATATAAAAGTTCTATCTCTTAGAAACTGAAGAAATATGTAAGGCTGGTATTTTTTCCAATAAAAAAATTAGAAACTTGTTTTAGTTTGAAATTATGTGTATATGTGTTAATGCATTATGTGTGTACATCTATATATCTCTATACATGTGTACATGTGTGTGCACTATACACATGTGTATTATATATACCTATATGTATCTGTGTGTGCACTTTATTTAGTAATTGTTTTAAAGGTCATCTGCATATTCTGGGGTCAGGAGAGGGAGCCTGATTCTTGCTCTGGTCATTACAAAATTTATATTCATTTCTATTTATTTTTAATTATAAAAAGAACAGAAAATAATATTTTTTCATGCCTTACCAGCCTATTTAATAACTATTAATATTTTGCTATATCTGTCTCTGCTTCTTTTGAAAAATAAAATAATACATATAGAACTAAAGTCTCATTCCTCCATCCATGTCCCTACACCTTCTCCAGAGAATAACTATTGACTGGAAGTTTGTGTGTTCCCTTCACTTACATGAATTTATACTTTTTCTCCCATAAAATTATATAGTAGAGTTTAGAGTAGCTTTTAAAATTTCAATAAATGATATCATACTTTATATAACATTTTGTGAATTGAATGATTTCACGTAAGTTTTTGAGATTTATGCAGACGGATACATGTAGTTCTAGCTCATTCATTTAACTGCCATATGCTAATATTTCATTATTTAAATATCCCACATTTGCCCATTCTTCTATAGATGAACTTTTATTTTGCCTATTGGTTTTGCTATAATAAGCGCATCTTCTGTACAGCTCCCACTGCTTGTTGCCATTTTTCTATGCAACAAAAATAGTCTTCAAAAACTATAAACATGGCAGTTCCTCCTTTAGCCACAAGAAACACATTCCAAGACCCACCCAGTGGAAGCCTGAAACCACAGATTGCACCGAACCCTATATGTACTGTTTTTTCCTATACATATGCCAATACATACCTTTTAACTTAGAAAATAAAAGCAATTAACTTTAAAAAATTAAGGGCTTCTCTGTGACATACTGGAATTGCCAGCATCACTACTCCTGTATTTTGAGGCTATTATGAAGTAAGAGAAGGGTGACTTGAACACCAGCACTGTGGTACCGTGATAGTCAGTCTGATAACCAAGACGGTTTATACGTGACTAATGGGCAGGGAACATGTAGGGCCTGGATCTCATGGACAGAGGGATGAGTCGCATCTCGACTGGGAGCTGCTCGGCATGAGATTTCATCACAGTCCTCAGAACAGCCTGCAATTTAACATTTACGAATTGTTTATTTCTGGAACCTTCCGTGTAATATTTTCAGACCACAGTTGACTGTGGGTAAGTGGAAGCATGCAAAATGGAACCACAGTTGAAGGAGACTGCCGTAGTAGCCTGAACCTACTGAATCAACTGTGGCTAGTGAAATTAGACCCCTGTGGTCACAGCTCCTGAGCCAGAGCTTTGGAATCTGAATAGTTCTTCCTACCTTTCTTAATTAAGCACTTCTTTGCTCTGTGCACCCACTCTGCACACATCATGAGTGCCCATGTGGTGTCCTGCCCCCTGCCAGATGCCAGGCTATGACCCAGTGTTGTAGGAGACCATTCTGCGTGGCGTGGGCCCACCTCCCACTGGGAAATGCACAGGACCCACATCCACGGATAGGTTCTCCCGTGGGGGATCAGGCCTGCTATGTACCTAGGCCGCTTTGAGTCTTGCTTTTTCAAAACAACTCCCTCACCTGGATTTGTGGCAAACGTTTACAGCAAATTTCCTAAAAACAATGCTAAACCTTCCAAGGACCAGTGTAACCAGTTCAACCACTCTTGCCTTTCCATTTGCTAATATCCCGCTTCTGTGATGTGTTACCAGCATCCTCTCCATTGTTTTCTGTGAAAGGTAACTGCCTAAAGTGAACCTGTGCATAGTAAATAAGGTCCATCTTGTAATGTGCCAGGAAACCCAATAAAGGACATCCTGGCAAGGGCCACAGCTTTTGCTCCCCTTGAGAGAAAAGCCATGCCCGCTCTTTTCCTCCACAGGACTCAGTAGTCTGTGTGAATGTCTCATTTCATCCATAATGACACGGACACTGTGGGCCAGTGTCCACATCACAATGTAATGTGTGCCATGGCTCTGCCAGGCTGCTGCAAAATCAGCACTAGTTAACATGTCTTTGGAACATGCCTTTCCAAAGTGTTCTGGGGCTTCCCCAGACCCAGCTGTCTTTCTGGAGAGTATATGAAAAATGTCAGAGTACAAGAAGGACAAGCACAACCCCAGAAGAACATTTCTGCCTCAAGATAAAATACCTCTGTTCTCTGTGGCCTGTTCCAGACCTCTTTCTCTTGACACTCCATATTGTCTCCCTGGGTGACTTAACTCCCATGGCTTTGAACGACATCTTCTTGTCAATGACTATATAATCTACATATCCAGCCTTGATTTTCTCCTAAAACCCAGGCCTATATAGTCAGTAAACTCTGGGCTCTATCCATTAGTTCTCTCTGAGACCCTGCAATGGAAGATTGGCACTCAACGTCTAGTGCAGTGACTTTTGAGGTTTGCTTTTTTTTACCACAACCCAAAGAAAGAAATTCAAATCCTTTTGAAAAGAAGTTTAAATCCTTTTTAAGCAAGGATACATATACACACATACACATACCCTAAGACAAAAGTTTTATTACATGAGGAGTTGCTCTTACTATTTGCAACTAAGAAAAAAATCTTGTTGTGACCACCTGAATTGATTTTACAATCTTTTCATGAGTCACAACCCACAATTTGCAAAATACTGTCCTCATGTGACCTTCCCTACTCCAGAAGTTAGAAGACTAAAGATATACTTTCCTTATTTTCTTGTGGCTTGGGCTCTTGCAGCTAAGACAAACAAGACTTTGGGATGTTTGTTCCTTCTGCTGCAAGCCCAGCTGTGGAGGCATTTGGTATTTCTGCAGCTGCTTTTGCAGAGGTTCCCGTGTTTAGATACTAGTTTAGTAAGTGTGGCGAGTCTAGGCATAGGGAGAGAAGCATCCATTGTGCTTAAATGGTCTGTTGCAGATTTCCATTGGTCCTAGAACTGGAAGTGGTAGCAGCTTCCTGATTGTGGTGTTCTCCTGTTCAAAATAGCAGTATGGTGGCTCCTGAGGGGGCACCTTCCTGGTACAAGATTACTGAAGAGATACCTGAGCAGCTTAGTTCCTAAGAGGGGGGTTAGAAGTTGCTCCTGAAAGCTCAAGCTGAATTCTTTTTCCTCTTGACAATTCTGTAAGCCATTTAACACCCTTCAATAAATGCCTTCCTTCTAAGCAAACTAGGGGAAAGTCTAATCTCTGCAACTGATCCCTGATGGATAGTCTCAGCAGGTACCAAACCAACTTCACGATGCCACAACTTGTCGCCATTCCCATATTCTAAATCTCAAAGTCTACATGAGTTTTGTATCACCCTTCTTTCCTATTTCCCATCCAATCAACATCTGTTCAATTCATCCAAGTCCATAGTCCCAGCCACCATCATCTTACTTGCATTCACTCTGATCACCTCCTTGGTTCCTGTCTCCTCACAAATCCCATCTCCAAACAGCAATAACAACTCTCCAATGTTCTTGAGCTTGGTAGTAATAATTGTTTACCCAGCTCTCACATTTTATTCACTTTTCATATCCTTGTTCATTTAATCCTCAAAATACCCCTATGAGGTAGACGTCATTGTCCCCACTCAGTAGACAATGACATCAGGACTCAGAGACGCTGGGTAGCATGGCCAGCATCACCCAGCCAGTGGTTGATAAAGCTGGGACTCAAGCCCTGGTGTGTGAACACCCACATTCCAACATTACCTGCTCCAATCACTGCAAATCCAGCCTTCCTGAAATTTAAGATCTCTAAACCAGCCCCATTTCCATCTACATCCTGCCTTTCTCTCTGGCCTCATATCACTCCCCACCCCTAGATCACATTGAACTTCTCCCCATCCCTCAAACTTTCTGTGTTCAGCTTTGCCACCAGGTGTTTGCAGATGTTCTTCCTTCTGCTTAGAATACTTGTTTCACTCACTTTTGCCTGGTTACCACCTATCAGGGTCTGATCTCCCCAGAGAAGTCTTCCTGACTCTGCTGGCCTCACCTAATTCCCTTCTACTTTCTTCCATACTTGTGGCATAACACTGTACTGTTCACCCCTGGTTCTCGTCAACATCTGGACTCCTCAAGTGCAGGAGCCCTATCTTATTCAGCGCTAGGCCCTCACAGCCCAGTACTGCTCCTGGGACAAAACGGTCATTCAGTGACTATTTCGTAAATGAATAGTCAAAGAAAATCTCTTTAAACACAGGCCTCATTCTAGAGAGAAGATAGCAAATAAGCTACCCCTCCCCCAAGGAACAGAAACTCTTTACAAAATATGAAAATGTAAATTGAAAACAATCTTTTTTCTTCAAATGGTTTTTCAGGACTCAGGAGAGTAAGGATGCAGACTAAGGAAAGGAGAAATTTTCAGAAAACAAAACCCACTACTGCCATCTGAGAATTTGAAAAAAGACAAACTCTCATTTAGTTTATTGAACCCTTATGATCCAGGTGTAGTATATCCTCTATATAATTCATCTCTATTCCTACCCTTATGAGATAGCTGGATGCTATTCTATTCCTTTTGTAAGTGGGAAATGCTCACCATAGAGAATTTAAATCAAATTTGACTGCATCTTACAATCAACTGAAAGACTTCTTTAAACCCTCAAGGCATATCTCACACCAATTAAGTTAGAATATCTGGGGTTAGAACTCAGGCATCAGGATGCCTTTAAGCTCCCAAATTTGAAGCTAAGTTTGAGTCAGTGGTTTAAACCCTCGGTGTCCAAATGGACCAGCAGCCCAGAATCTCACACCCACCGAGACCTATTAAAACAGAACTTCCATTTTAGTAAGATCCACAGGAGACTCACAGATACCTATACCCTACGAAAGCTCACCCTGAATTTTCTTTCCTTTGCCCTCTTGACAATTCTATCAGCCATTTAATTTTTTAGGAACACTGGCTTTGATGACTTTCCCTGTGAAGCGGCGAAAACTGCACTGAATCCATTATGCTTCCTAAGCTGACTTGGGAGACAGTCTCCCTGTTCTTCTGCTGCTTATGCAATATGAGGGTCCAGACAACTACCAAAAGCATTCTCAAGTCACCGTGACAGTATTCATTTGTAATTATCATCACTGAGTTTTGAAAATAGCTTTTGGTCCAGTTCTCTCCCTTGGGAATCTTAGGCAAGATCTTGTACAAGACTACAAGGTACTGGCCAATATGTGGAATGCTTGGAATACAGTCCAGAGTGAGTTATATGTTTTCCTATGGCCAAGGAAAGAGAGAAAACAAGTTTGAGGGCAGAAGAAGGGAAAAACAACTTGGAAACTTGAGTTTGAATCCTAACTCAGGCATTTGCTAGCATTAGGATCTTGATGAGCCAACAACATCCTCTAAACTTGTATTTCCACAGCTATAAAATGAGAAGCATAATCTGCCCCAAAGCTGTGGGGAAAACAAACACACAATAAGCTTGAAATATATACAAATGATATTCAGTATCCTCAGAGGAGTCTGACTGCGGGAAAAGGAGCAGAAAAACAAATCAAGAGCAAATTTGAGAGGAATGAAGCTTCTTCCATAACCTCACCGAATCCCATTCCCACCGGCATCCTGAAAAACCAGCCACTGGACCGACAAAAATGTACACAAGGCCAATGCCCATGGGATGCTTTCATACTTTTGGGAAAACTGGCCTGATTAAGCCAACTGAATATTGGGATATGGGGTATTGGGGGTCCCTTTCCTGTCTCTTTCATGGCAGCACTGGTCACATCAGAGTGTTGGTGTTTTCAAGTCTTTTTTCCACTTAGAATGGACTACTTAGGCAAGAATCTGTCTCTGAACCCCAATGCCTAGGTCAGCGTCTGGTACTAAGTCAACACTCAGGAAGTCTATAGATTTCACTCACAGCAAGACAGGAAATTAGCAGCTGAGGGTGTCAGGGCAGCTAGCTGAGAACATGCTGAACTGAAGTCCCCTCCACCTTCACTACCAGAAGGCTGCAAGTGAAAACTAGCTGAGGTATTTCATCATTGCATTGTCCGTGCTGGTGGTGCCAATGACATCACTGCCATCACCTCTGACTGCCTTCTGCTCTCACACTAGTTTCATTTTAACAGCTGGCCTGATGCACTCAGCATCAGATGCAAAGGAGTCAAAGAAAGGCCACAAACAGTCATGGGATTGATGCACCAAGATGAGGACAGAACACGAGCATGCACAAGGAGGCTGAATTACTATTGCCAAAGCGACATTCATACACTCAAACAGACTGCCCTCAATTGTATCTGACCTTTACCTGTTCCTCTTTTCATTAACTATGGTGTGTTTATTTAAGTAGTTTTCTATTGTATAAATCCATATAATTGCTAACACTTACTGAATGCTTGCTTACCAGGTTCCAGGCATCATACTGAAGCTTTCAAATACTGGTCTATTTTCACTACCTGTTATGAGAAAGACTATTGTTTATTCCCATGTTAATAGATGAGGAAACACAGCCTGAAAGAAATGCATAAGCATACAGGTTGGCAGTTTCAGAATAGTCATGGAGACATAAAGTACAGCTTAGGGAATATAGTCAATAATACTGTAACAACTATGTATAATATCAGATGGGTACTGGATGTATTGGGGTGATCACTTAGTAAGTTACATAATGTCCAACCACTGGGATATATACCTGAAACTAATAAAATATTGCAAGTCAACTGTAATTGAAAAATAAAAAATATTTTTAAACAAGAAATGTACATATAGGCAGAAGTAATTACATGCTTATTTGTCTATTAAGGGCTGGTTTTAGCAAAGTATGTTTAAAGGAATGAAAGCAAGTGCTCAAGAATATAGAACCCATTTAATTTGTGATAAAATTTCTTTTCTTTGTGTGCTCACCACCCAAAGTCAAGCTTCCTGTCACACTATATATTGGACCCCTTTTATACACAATGCAATATACATATGATGTGTTATAGAATTGTATACTTGAAACCAATGTTACCCCAATAAATTTAATAGAATTTTTTTTAAAAAGAGGTAATAAAAATTTAAAAACAACCAAAACTTAAAAAAAAAAAAAGAAACACATAAGCATGTCCAACTTTAAGCAGCTTGGAGCCGGGATATAAATGTTTGAAGTCTGACTGCATAGCCACATCCCTGAGGACGCTGCACTACTCTGCTGTGAAGCCACCTGACTGCACATACTGCTTCCTTTGGCTACAGGGTCCTTGCCCTCCTGCCTCAGCTAGGCTAACTTACCACATTCACAAGATTTTATTATTTCTCAAGAACCATCCCCAGGCTAAGTCAGGCATCCAGCTCAGGCCTTGACATCCTCATCTCTAAACAGCCATCACCCTGTACTAAAATCGTGTGATTATGTATTTATCTCCCTTGCTAGACTGTGCACTTCATGGTAAGAACAATGTTTATATGTAGTACACTTCTCCCTCCAGTGTCTACAACATAAAGTGCTTCTTGCTTCCAAATGATTTGGCATGGCCTCCCATATTCACGCTCTAGACTCTGGAAAGGACACTGCTACCTTGAGGCCATAACTCTACAAGCCTGAGCCTTCATGCTGGCTGCTCCAGAAATGTTGGCTGTTTCTCCTCTTGGTTGCTGTCACAACTTAGTGGAAAATCATACACTTAATGATACCCATCATTCTAGGCTGAATTCCAAATAGCCAGGAAGCATTTCATTCCCCACAGCCAGAATGACCGAGGCCTTTCCGTGACTTACAATCTTGGTCCAACTCTTCCTGGCCCCAGAGACAAAAAGAAGTGTGACCACGCCGAACCCAAAGTGCCAACTCATTTCCTGCCCAAAATTAACCACTTCCCAAAAACAGTGACTGTGTGAATATTAAGTCCCTTCAGGGGAAACCCCCACCTCCATCTACAGGGCTGTCATCTTACCCTATGATCCCAACTTGACAGTCATCCAGCTGTCCGTTATTGGTACCCTACCCAAAGTTTATGTGACTCATTCTTGTCGACCACCAGCTTGATGTTCTAGGACAATTCTTAACACACATTGGGCATTTGATGTGCATTTGTTGAATAAATGAAAGATTAAATGAATACTATCTTGGATTCTGCATAACATTTTTTAATTTTAATTTTCATTTGGTTTACATTCAATATTATTTTGTATTAGTTTTAGGTATACAACATAGTGGCTAGATAATCATCTACTTTACAAAGAGTTCTCCCAATATTTCCAGTACCCTAATATATGTATGGCACCTACATATACAACACAATACACAATACATATACAATAATAATACATATATTATTGACTATATTCCCTATAGTATACTTTACATCCTCATGACTATTTTGTAACTACCAATTTGTACTTTTTTAATCCTTTCACCTTTTTCACCCAGTCCCCCAACTCCCTCCCTTGTGGCAACATCAGTCTGTTTTCTGTGAGCATAGTATTTTATAGAGTTTACAAAACTGTTCTTTCGAGTGACAGATATGGGAATTAAGCTGTTCAGTCAACTGGTAAGGGGCAGAGCTGGGAACCCCTGTATTCTGATTTCTTGTCCAGACTATACTATATTCTGGGATCAACAAACTACAGCCTCTGGGGATTTTACACGTTTGGGTAAATAAAGTTTCATTAGAACACAGCTCTGTCCACTCACTGACATACAATCCATAGCTGCTTTTGAACTACAATGATTACAAGTTAAGTAGTTGTGCCAGGATGCAAGAGAGGTTCTATGGCCTACAAAGCCTAAAATATTTACCATTTGTGCCTTTACAGAAAATGTTTGCCAAATCCTTCTATATATTAATGGTGATTCCATATATGTCAAGATAGACCACATTTTGCCATATATAATGAGCACCCATGTTTTGTACACATTATACACAGGATTATTATACCCGTGCTATGTAATCATTATATACCCTGTATAATGCACATCCTTATTTTTCCCTCAAAAATTTGGGCAAAAAAATGTGCATTATACATGGCAAAATACAGTACATTTACATACCCCACAGGCATGCTAAATTTACCTACAAAGAGAATGATCTGGCTACTGCTTCTATCTCAACTTCTCAATACTGTCAACTACAGGAGGGGAGTGTCAATTGTGTTAGAACTGACTGTAGAACATACCTGTGGGCACTTTGCTAGATGGGAGGGGTTGGGGGACAGGTGAAAAAAAGGAGAAATTAAGATGTAAAAACTTTTCGTTATAAAACAGTCACAGGGACATAAAGCACAGCATATTAAATATATCCACTAATGTTGTAATAAATACGTATGGTGTCAGATGGGTACTAGACTTATCAGGGTAATCACTTCCTAAGGCACATATAAATGTCTAATCACTATGTTGTACAGCTGAAACTAATATAATATTGCATGTCAATATTACATGTTTGTGGCCATTTAAAAAATTATAAAATAATTTAAATATAAAATAATTTAAAAATAAGAATAAACTTTAAAATGTCTGTGAGTGCTGAGTTTTATGCAAGAATGCATGGGCTTTGACCACAGTAGCATCCATCCTGACAAAAGAAGAACTGGCCTCAGAGGCAAGCCCACTAAACACAGTGAGCGGGAATGGCTTGCAGTAAGAGGGGACAACAGAACCATAAAAAGCAGAATAATTTAAAATCACAGTGTAGCTGGGGGATGAAAACCCTACACACCCTTATAATGACACAATTCAGTTCAATCTTAACATCATGGCTGACACTGAATTGCATTTTTGCATTATTATTATTATTATTATTATTATTATTATTATTCAACCTTGATGACTTGAGTTAGACAAACAGCTGCCGGGAGATTTCTAAACTCAGAATTATAAATTACCATTTTAGAAAAAGAGTTTTTTGTTTTTTTAAAAGACACATTAATGGACCTTTTTGTTACATAAAGACAAAGCAAAGATTGAGTTCTAAGTGAAAGAATTTTTGAGATGTGAGGATTTGAACTTCCTTACAATAATGAAAAAGGTTTTAAGTAAAAAAATTTTCTAAAATATGAATTTGGAATGTACTGCTCCAGGAAAATTACTGTTTGTTCTTAGATGTGTATGTTTGTTTTTTTCAATCAGCTACTCAGGGGAGTTTAGCAACAGTGAGTAGGTGGATGGTACCTGAAGGGATATGAAAATGTGTCTTTCATTTTCACTGGTAAAGGGCACTTAGTGAATTCTGGGTGAACTATGGAGCCTCATATGTGGCTATTTTGCAGAATAAATTATCCAGTTTTCCAGAAATATACTATCAGACATGGGGTTGTATTCAAACATCAGGACAAAGCCAATATGGTAGGTGGTAGAATATTGTAAGTATCCAACAAGGACAGGGTATCATTTTTTTATTCGAACAGAAGCTGAAATTGTTAACTGCACAGAAACTTCATTTCTTTAATATGAACTTTTCCCCTTTCTTTCCTTTTGATTCAAACTGGCCTCATCCAGCACCCTAACTCACCTGCCTCTTTCTCCCTTGCAATGTCTATTTCCTTAATCATTAAATCCTCAGGACAAGGTAGTTCTAGTCAGTATCAATAATCTTAGGAACAAATTCTCAGGTCTATTGACCCGAAGATAGAATTTCAGTCAAACTAGAGATAAAATCTAGGCCTCAGCTATGTTCCAGCTTCAGACCCAGAAACGAGGAACAATCCCATGAAGAACACACCCTTGCACAACCAGGCAGACAGCCACCATGCCTGACATCAGGATCAGACACATTAATCAACTGCCCCCACACCCAGGTTCCAACCAATCAATAGAGGTCATGACCCTACTCACAACCCTAACTCCCTTAGTCCCCTATATAACCCATCCCTTAGAAACAATCCCAGGTTTTGGAGCAATAGCTGACTTGTGACTCTGAGTTTGGCACCATTTCCTTAAATAAACTTTTGCTGCAAACTCCTGTTGGTGTTTGGGCTTTGATGTGTGCAGGCAAACAAGCCCCTGTAGTTCTGTTACAAAATCACTTTCATATATTGAAGGTCTATACCCTTTTCTGCAATTGTTAACAATTCTTTCTTTCTTTCTTTCTTTCTTTCTTTCTTTCTTTCTTTTTTTCTTTCTTTCTTTCTTTCTTTCTATCTATCAATCTATCTATCTATCTATGTACCTATCTACTTATATAGATAGCTATATATATGGATCCATATATACATACATATATGTATATCTCATATGTCTGTATCCCTATGTATATAGGCATATGAGATATATATATATATGCACACTAATGACTACAATACACATTTACAGTATTCTGGTGTTGTTCCAGCTATTTTTAAATCATATTTTTGTCAAAAAAATACTATTATAGTATTTTAATCTAAATATTGAAATACAGAAGAAAGCTAAATGCTACATTAAAAAGGCATTACTATCCTGATTTTATTGACATAGAAACACTGAGAATCAGAGAAGGGGGTAGTGGGGGGAAGAGGGGAAGGGTTTTCAGGAAAATCTATAAAGGACACATGGACAAAACCAAGGTGGGGTTGGAAGCAAGGGAGGGAGGGAGGGATGGCTGGGGTGGGGGCTGGAGTGGTAGGGGGTAAATGCGGACAACTATAATTGAACAGCAATTAAAAAAGAGAGAGAGAGAATCAGTAAAATCACCAAGATAATAAATAAATAGAAAAACCAAGACTTCAACCCAGGTTTCAGCAACCAAATTAGTTTTCATTCTAAACCACATTTCTTTCTCTGAATATTTAAAGAGGTTAATCTCCACATAATAGGGACATATCCATTATTACCAAAACAGCAAAACTTCAAAAAGAATCAGGCTCATGGTATTTCAGAAATACAGGTAAAAAAATACTGAACTATCAAAATTATCATTTTGCTATTGCAAACAGTGAAAATGACTAGCAAGAAAAGTACAAGACTCATTTGTGTGTTTGTAGGACTTAAAAAGGAGTTTGGAAAATATTATAGTACTCAAAACTTCCTGATAAAAGTATAAAATAATGTATTAAAAAGCCCAACAAACTCAATAATATCAGCTAATAATAGCAGCTAATAAGCAATAAAAGTATACTAAGTGCCACAGATTAGTCTGAGTGCTTTTTACCCAAATGACTTTTTTTTTTCTTTTTAAGATTTTACTCATTTTATTTTTAGACAGAGCAGGAGGGAGAGGGAGCGGGAGAGAAAAATCAGTGTGTGGCTGTCTCTTGCACGCCCCCGACTAGGGACCTAGCCTGCAACCCAAGTATGTGCCCTGACTAGGAATTGAACCAGCAACCCTGTAGTTTACAGGCCAGTATTCAATCCACTGGGCCACACCCTAACTAAGTGTGGCTGAACCAAGGCCCAAAACACCTCTTTTAATCTTCACAGGTATACTATGAGATTGGTCCACTGATATCTCCAATTTAAAGATATGGAAATGTGGACTGGAGAGGCTAAATTACAGCAGGGCCTGTCATGAGAGTGTCTTGCTAAGGGAGAGAACTCCTGTGATAACTGTGCTATTTGAATTTGGAGAGCCCCACCCTTGACCCAGTGGGGAAGGGGATCTAGAAGAGAAATTAGCTGTGCAGACCTGGTGGTGCTGAGAAGCCCAGGCCTCAAGGAGGAAGGATCCAAAGCATGGCTAAGACACAGTAGGAAGACAGAGGAGAATAAAGGTAATCAAGATGAGGTCAAAGGTGTTCTAGGCAGAATAAGAAAGCATGCTTAAAAGGCTTGGGAAAATCACACATTAAAAATACCTTGCTTTAAGAGATTTTTAAAAATTCTTTGCTAAAGAGATGTGTTTTATTTAGAAATACTAAAATTAGTGCATCAAAAAGTAAAAGTGTCCCCTGATATAACTGTTTGGGGGGCGGGGGGAGACAATAATAGCAAGTCCTTCCTTTCTGCATCAAAGGTCTAGAATAAACCAAAAATTAAAACAGAGATTAAGACAGATGGGAAATTAAAATATCAACTTTATGGTTCTGAAAGGTCAATTTGGAGAATGTAGCTTATAGTTTAACAGTCAAATGGGCCAGCCTCACTAGCCAAATCCCAGGTTTAGACAAACTTGCCTGTTACAGTATCATTGAATCCTGGGCAAGATGGGGATCCCCCAAGAGGAAGATAAAGAGAGCCTTGGAGAGGAACATGCCCATTGTACTTTTCCCAGATAAGTCATTCCACCATCCCTGTGGCAGAATAAAAGAAGATCAGAGAGAGAAATGGAGTTATGCTAACTGAGCTTCCATCATGTAAAAGAAACATTTAGAAAAAAGGTTCCTCACTAACCCCCATTATTCTTTTAAATATTTCACACTAAGAAACAAAAGAAATATATTTACCAAAAGTCTACAATTAAAATCATACTCAGTGGTAAATACTGAGTGTTTGCCCCCCCAGTTGGTGACAAGACAAGGGTGTTTACTGTCACCACTTCTGTGCCACACTGCACTGCAGGTCCTCACCAGAGCTGTACGAAAAAGAAACAAATTGTACAAAGATTAGAAAAGGAGTAAAACTGTCTTTATTAACAGATAATACAAATACTACATTTTAAAAATTACAAAGGGTCTACAAACAAATTTACAAGGTTGTCAAATACAAAGTCAATACATACAAATCAATTACATGTCTGTATACTACCAACAAATTAGAAGACAAAAATTCAAAAGAATACAACATGTATAGTAGTATGCCAAAATATCAAATACCTAAGGAAAACTCAAAGGAAGATGTAAAGGAACTCTAGACTAAAAATTATAAAATATTGCTCAAAGAAATTAAAGACCTAAACAAACAGATTTCACGTATATGAATTGGAAGACTTGATATATTATGATATAAATTCTCCCCAAATTGATCTGCAGAATGAAAATTTTTCTAATTAAAATCCCTGTATGTATTTTGTGTGTGGGAATTGGCAAACTGATTGTAAAAGTTATTTGAAAATGCAAAGAAACTAAAATAGACAAAATACCCTCAAAGAAAATGAGCAAACTGCAAAACTTACACTATCAGATTTAAACTTATTATAAAGTTGGGGGCTTCTAGCTAAGATGGAGGCATAGGTATACACTTTGCTTCCTCGAACATCCAAAAGAAGGACAGCAACAAATTTAAAAACAAGAAACAACTAGAACTGCCAGAAAACTGAACTGTATGGAAGTCTGACAATCAAGGAGTCAAAGAAGAAACATTCATCTGGACTGGTAGAAAGGGCAGAGATGAACGGCCGGGGCAGAGTGCAGCAAGGTGGAAGCAGCTGGTGGAGTGGGCAGTCACATATTTGGTACAAATAAACTAACAGGAACAACTGAGGAGCAAGGCAGACTGGGGCAGACCAGTCTGACTGTGCAACCCAGGGTTCCAGTGCAAAAAACTAAAGCCTCAAAACCTCTGGCTGTAAAAACCTGTGGGGGTTGTGGCAACAGGAGAAACTGCCAGTCTCACAGGAGAGTTGGTCAGAGAGAACCACAGGGTCCTAAAATATACAAAAATACCCCCACCAGGCAATCAGCACCAAAAGGACCCAATTTACTCGTAGGTAGCAGAGGAAGTGACTGAAAGCCAACAGAGAGCTAAGCAATCAGCATTGTTCCCTCTCAGACCCCTCCCCCACATACAGTGCCACAATGCAGCCATTAGGATTGTCCCGCCCTGGCAAATACCCAAGGCTCCTCCCCTAACCACCTAACAGGCATGCTGAGACAATAAAATATGGCCCAAATGAAAGAACAGATCAAAGCTCCAGAAAAAATAACTAAGCAATGAGGAGATAGCCAACCTATCAGATGCACAGTTCAAAACACTGGTAATCAGGGTGCTCACAGAAATGGTTGAGAATGGACACAAAATAAAGGAAGAAGTGAAAGCTATGCAAAGTGGAATAAAGAAAAATATATAAGAAAACAACAGTTAAAGGAAGGTAACCAGTACTCAAATCACCAGTTTGGAGTAGAAGGAAGAAATAAACACTCAACCAGAACAGAATGAAGATACAAGAATTCAAAAAAATGAGGAGAGGCTGAGGAACCTCTGGGACAATTTTAATGTTCCAACATCTGAATCACAGGGGTGCCAGAAAGAAGAGGAAGAGCAAGAAACTGAAAACTTATTTGAAAACATAATGACTGAAGACTTCCCCAATCTGGCAAAGGAAATAGACTTCTAGGAAGTCCAGGAAGCTCAAAGAGTCCCAAAGAAATTGGACCCAAAGAGGAACATACCAAGGCACATCATAATTAAATTACCCAAGATTAAAGATAAGGAGAAAAATCTTAAAAGCAGCAAGAGAAGAGGAGACAGTTACCTGCAAAGGAGTTTCCACAAGACTATCAACTGATTTCTCAAAAGAAACCCTGCAGGCAAGAAGGGGCTGGAAAGAAGTATTCAAAGTCATGAAAGGCAAGGACCTACATCTAAGATTACTCTATCCAGGAAAGCTATCATTTAGAATGGAAGGGTAGATAAAGTGCTTAGCAGATAAGGTGAAGTTAAAGGAATTCATCACCACCAAGCCCTTATTATATGAAATGTTAAAGGGACTTTTGTAAGAAAAAGAAGATGATCAAAACTATAACAGTAAAATGATAACAGACTCATAACTATCAACAACTGAACCTAAAAAAGAAAAACAGAAACAAACTAAGCAAACAACTAGAATAGGAACAGAATCACTAAAATGGAGATCACTTACAGGGTGATCAGCAGGGAGATGGGGAGGGGAGAAAGAGGGGAAAAGTACAGAGAATAAGAAGCATAAATGGTAGGTACAAAATAGACAAGAGGAGGTTAAGAATAGTACAGGAAATGTAGAAGCCAAACAACTTAAATGTACAACCCATGGACATGAACTAAAGTGAAGGGGATTGCTGGTGGGAGATGAAGTATAGGGCAAAGGGGGATAAAAGGGAGAAAAAAAATGGGACAATTATAATACCATAATCAATAAAATATACTTTAAAAATACAATTTAAAAATTTAATATAAAGTTAAGGTAATCAAAGCAGTGTGGTCTAATCACACACGTATGATTATCTGAATAGCAACAAAAACCTTAGTGGAAAAACAATGTTCTTTTTAGTAGATGCTGGAACAATTATATGAAAAATGAACTTTTACCCCTACCTTGCACATACCTAAAAATTTTTTTGAGATAGGCCATTCACCTAAATGTAAGTAATGAAATAAAATAGCTACTGCAATAAAATAGAGAATATTTTCATAATCTTGAGGTAGACAACAATGTATTTTATAGATATGAAATACACAACTATAATAAATGATAAGTGAATATTCATTTATTATAGTTGTGTATTTCATGTGAAGCAACTAGAAAGCTGATAAATTGCTGGGGGAAGTGAAAATGGTACAATCTCTTTGGAAAACTGTTTGCCAATATCTACTAAAGTTAAACATGTGCTTGCCTTATGACCCAACCATTGTACTCTTAGGCATATTTCTAACAGAACTGAGGTCATATAACATCTGTCCAGACAGCAGATGTTATAATATGAAATAAATTTAATATAATTTCATATAATATGAAAATAGGACATTTATTGAAGAAAATACAAGCTATAAGAAACATTGTACATACAACAATGACACTTCAGTCCCCTTCAAAGTAGGCACCTTGGGACCTCACACAGTTCTCCCAATCACCATCAGCTGCCCCATTGTATTTTCCTGAATTTCATTGACAGTCTGAAATCTCTTCCTTTTCAAAGATGATTTTATTCTTGAGAAAAGCCAGAAGTTGCAGGGTGCCAAATCTAGGCTGTGAGGGGGGGTTGAATCACCTGGGTGATTTGATGTTTTGCCAAAAAACTCCGCACAAGATGTGATGCATGAGTGGGCTCATTGTTGTGATGAAGCTGCCAATCACCAGTTGCCCATAGCTGCAGACTTCTGAATCATCTGAATAGTTTCCATGGAGGAATGTTCAAGCTTAACACAAAATTTAATGCAAATTCATTGCTTTATTTGCTCAGTCATTTTTAATGTGACGGCCACACAGTACACATGATCACTCAAGGGTGTTTACTGCACCCCACTGAGTAGTACAGTGAAGTCATCATTGTTCACCCATGTGCATTTCTACTGCACCCATGTGTAGCATCCTTTCTACTGCACCCATGTGCAGTCCATTCTCCTTGGCTCCCAGGTTACATTGATGCCATGCAAACTGTTCTCATTATACTAACAATGGCTGGACTTTTTTCCAGACGGACCTCATATATCCATAAAAAGACAGGTAGAAGAATGTAGCACCTTAAGTTATAATAGTCCTAAAGTGCAAACAACTCAAATGTCTATCAACAGAAGAATGAATAAATAGTGGCATATTGGGACTTCCGCCAAGATGGAGGTTTAGGTGGATGTGCCGTGCCTCCTCACACAACCAAGTTTAGGGACAACTAAATATTAGCATCAGAAAACACAACCAGAACACGGAAAACTGAACTTTTCGGAAGTCCGCTAACAACAAATTCTTCAGCCCGACCGGTAAGGGGCGAAACCGGCGTCTGGTGAGGAGCTGCAAAGGAGGGCTCGGTGGGGCCCGGGCGCGGAATCCAGACGCACGGGTTCCAAACCCAGGATTGGACCTAGTGAGCGACCGAGCAACCCACCAGGTGAGCGACTGCAGAGGAGACAGTGGGGAGGCGGTGCAACGAGTTGACTGCAGTTGCCTAATTGCCCGCGAGCGAGGGAGTGGGTGGTTGGACTGGCCGCGCGGCGATAGGGGCGCCGCCATTTCCCCGCTCTGACTACGCCCCCACATACAGCGTCACAACCCAGCGACCTGGGAGTCCAAGGCGCAGTTTCTCACATTTAAAGGGCCAGAACAGACCAAAAATGTCGCAGGAAGACCTCAAAGCCCCAGAGATAAATCTAAGCAACGAAGAAATAGCAAAACTCTCAGACGCACAGTTTAAAACACTGGTCATCAGCTTCCTCACAGATCTGGTTGATTATAGCCACAAATTAGAGAAACATATGAAGGCTAAATTAAGGGAAATGAATGGAATTCCACAGGAAACCCATAGAGATGAAAAGGAAACTGGGACTCAAATCAATGGAGTGGACCAGAAGAAACCAAATAATGGCCAAACAGAAAAGAGTCAAGGAGCAAGAATTCAAAGAAATGAGGAGAGTCTTAGGAACCTCCAGGACATCTTTAAACACTCCAATATCCGAATTATAGGGGTACCAGAAGGGGGAAAGACACAACCACCAGTGGAAAAACTATTTGAACAAATAATAAAAGAAAATTTCCCCAATCTGGCAAAGGAAATAGACTTCCAAGAAATCCAAGAAGCCCAGAGAGTACCAAAAAAGTTGGACTCAAGAAGAAACACACCAAGGCATATCATAATTACATTAGCCAAAATTAAAATGAAGGAGAGAATCCTAGAAGCAGCAAGAGCTAAGGGGACAATCACCTACAAAGGAGTCCCCATCAGACTGTCAGCAGATTTCTCAAAAGAGACCTTATAGGCAAGAAGGGGCTGGAAAGAGGTATTCCAAGTCATGAAATCCAAAGACCTACAACCAAGATTGCTCTATCCAGCAAAACTTTCATTTAGAATGGAAGGACAGATAAGGTGCTTCTCAGATAAGACCAAATTCAAGGAGTTCATCATCACCAAGCCCTTATTATATGAAATGTTAAAGGGACTTATCTAAGAAAAAGAAGTTAAAGAAACATGAACAGTGAAAGAACAACAAGCTCACAGTTATTAACAACCACACCTAAAACGAAAGCAAACTAATAAGAACAGCTAGATCAGGAGTGGAAATATAGAAATGAAGATCTCAAGGAGGGTTAGCAACAGGGGAGTGGGAGGAGGAGAAGGGGGGAGAAGGTACAGAAAATAAGTAGCATAGACAGTAGATAGAAAATAGATGGGGGGGGCGAGAATAGCATGGGAAATATAGAACCTAAAGGACTTGAGACACATGGACATAAACTAAAGGGGGGTAATGGTGGGGTTGGGGGGCAGGGTGGAGGGGAATGAAGGGGGGAATAGAACAACTGTAACAGCATAATCAATTAAAAAAAATAAATTAATTAAAAAAAATAAAATAAAAAAAAATAGTGGCATATTCATGCAATGAAATATTCAGGTGGCAACAATGGGGGAAAAGCCACACACAATAATAGAAATAAACTTTAAAGACATTTTGGTGCCATACTTTCACTAGCCATGGGTGCTACCAATCTTTATTATTTTTGCTAATATGAGGGGAAATACAGTTTATTGACATTTGGCATTTTTAAAATAATCACATATCTATGCTGGAAACTGCCAATGCTTTAGATATAGAGAAGACTTCTGCTTTGAAAAAGAGTTGGGATTGGTAAGGTTTTGTATGTAGTTTCTTCCTTATCCATGGGGAATACAGTCCAAAACTCCCAGTGGATTCCTGAAACTAAGGACAGTATCAAACACTAAGCAACTCCAACTTTGCAGGAAATGTGGCAGCAGCTTCTTCATCAGTAGACACAGCCTCTCTAGTAGTTTTATATCTTTCAATCCAAACCTATTCCTGGGTCTGTGTAGCCATCCCTCACTTGCAGTTAACAGCATGGTGTCATCACTCCTTCCAGGGAATCCCTTGCTGAAGTCTCTGTATAGGTTCAGGGCTGTCTGGTGCAACACCATGCCATCAACCAGAGCATGTTTTCTGTTCATGTCTTCTAACCACAAGCTGAAGGCCTTTTCTACCTTAACTAAGCACTTACCACCCACTGTGGCCATAACTTTTGCAGTATGAAGTGCGACAGCAAATCTAGCACAATTTTTTTTTCCTTCTTCACAATTTCATGAGTAGAAGATTCATTCTTACTGTAGATCTTAGAATACATTTTTTTCTTTCCTTAACTCAAGAACTTTCACTTTAAGGAAGAATATTATGGCTTCTCTTTGATGTATCCAAATTGCCAGCATCACTATTCTTGCACTTTGGGGCCATTATGAAGGGTGACTAGAACACAAAAACTGTGAATCCATGACAGTCACTCTGATAACCACAACAGCTACTAAGTGGCTAATGAGCAGAAAGCATGGAGAGTGTGTTGACGATGAGCAAAGGGGTAATCCACATATCCCCAACGGGATGGGGCAGAATACATGAGATTGGATCATATCACCGGTTGCCCACAATTTAAAACTTTTGAATTGCTTATTTCTAGAATTTTCCATTTAATATTTCTGGACAGTGATTGACCACAGCTAACTAAAACTGTGGAAAGTAAACCACAGCTAAGAGGTGACTGGAGTACAAGAATTCATTGCCCTAAGAGAGTCTGCCCAGCCCTCAGCCTTTGCTGAGGGAAACAGTTCTAGGTAGATTCTTAACCACAGGAAGCCACACTCTGTATCCAAATCATCACCAGCTGGCCTTAGAAGATTTGACCAAGGATAGGTCACCCCTGATGGAGCATAGAGAATGCTCAGATGTCTATGAATTAGTCTGGCTCTGCAGGAACAACAGAGGGTAAGTGGGTGCACATCTCCACGCTGCTTGGTATATCTTCTAATCTAACCCAATCCCTCCCAACAAACCCTTCCATAGTAACCCTCTGAAAATCCTAGTCTAGGGTAAGCAAACAGTCACAAATAATCACTTTTCTTGATAAATTCTTTTTATCTTTTTGCCTTACTTGGAATATGGCTGTTCTCTGAGACACCATTTTTCCCCTAGGCCTCTCAGGGGGGACGTGCTTTGTTCTCTCTATCCCACAGCATAGAGTCTTGAGATAACGTGGGTGTTCTTCTTTTTCCCTATTTCTTTTTTCACACTCTTCCTGCCCCTTACTCTTATAAAACACTCCAGCTCTCATGAACTCTCACCTTTTCCTTGTTGCTATTATCTACTGACCACCTGACCATTCCCTTATCCTTGAAGACCTGAGCTTCTGGCTCAGTTTTCCTCTCTATCCCAACTTCTGTATTATTCTCACCAGTCTCAACATGCACACAATGGGCCATCCAGCACCCTGGTATCTCAGCTCCTTCACCTTTTGCTCCACTCTACCTCAGCCCACTCCCACAGTCACATCCCAGATCTCCCTACAGAAACCGTATCACCTATTAAATATCAGCTTAAACATCCTACACTCTTCCCATCACCTCCCATCATTCTAAATTATATGCTCCAGAACAGCCCTCACAACTCCCAACACAATTCTTTGACCTTATACTTCAAGTCCTATCATTTTTTTTACCATCCCTGAGTCTCTGCTGACTTCACTTCCCTTCTTGACCATCCTATATTCATGAGCACTCATTTTAAGTACTGTCTGGCAAATCCCCTTGCCCATAGCCCCCCTTATCATTCTTGCCTGAAATATACCAGCCATCTCCCCTTTCTGTGGCTGCCTCAAGCTGCTGTATGTTGCTGGAGAAAATGACCACACAACTGAGCTGATGAGGTTCGTGTTAATGTAACAGTTCCAGGTACCAGTGGGCTCTCACATCTGCCCAGAGAACTGACCATCTTTCTCCCACAGGCTCACTTCACCATTCACCAAGGTGAGCAACTCCTCTCTCCCCATGCCTCCCACACCTTCTCCTCCATCCACAGTGTCAGTTGATGACCTTGCCTCATACTTCGTTGACAAAAATATATGTCACCAGAAGCAAACTCCCCCAACTTCTCACCACCCATGCCCAAGCCCACAGTATCTATACTCACTCTCTTCTTTTTTTAACCCACCATGATGTAGGAAGTGTCCTCAGGCCTCATAAAAGTCAACCCTCCTCTTGGCTCTGAATTCTCTCCCATGGAGTCATCCTTGCCTTCTGAAAGACCTCACTTCCTTAGTTATGCCATTTCCTGGAATATGATTAGTCTCCCCATCTCTCAACTAAGTAATTCCCATCAACAAGCAAACAACCTCTAGTATCTACTCTTACCAAAAAGGCAAGTCTTGACCCCTGCAGTGTCCACAGCATTCCTCTATCTCTATTCATAGCCAAACTTGACAACAGTTATCTGCACAGAATATTTCAAAATCTTTCCCATTATTGCTCTTTTTCACTTAACATATTTTTATAGAAAATTTAAAAATACAGGGAAAGAGTTGGATATTCATCTGTATGTGTATTTTTTTTTTAATGAATTAAAAGGACAGACATGAAATCCATGACAGCGATTGCACCTGTAATGGGTGTATCAGAATAAAACTGGAAGTGCAGGACAAAGAGGACTTTACCTTCAACCTTTTACTCTCAATAGTCCCTGTTCTGGCTTCTACCCCCACCCAACAAAATATTGCTCATGTTAAGATCAATATCAATAACCTCCATGTTTTTACATTCAATGAAAATCTCTTTGTTGGGTGGAAACCTCATCTTATTCAAACTCTCAGCATTTGTCACAGTTGACTACTCCCTCCCTAGCATATGCTTCTCCTTCAGCTTCCATAATACCACATCACCTAGTGCCCTCCCCCACCACAATGGGGTGCCTTTCTCCCTGATATTTCAAATGTAAAATGTCCACAATTTCTTATTATCACATCTTCTATTCCCTTCCTGCCTCCCATTTGCTAGACTTCCTCAACAAGGGTTAGCTCATCAATTTGACTGCTCAAACCAGAAACCACTCTTTCAGTAGTAACCAATATCTAAGCGACAACTAATAAGGTCTCACATTTTTCCGCTTTTCTCTGTTTCTACTATCAGCACTGCAACCCAGACCATCATTCTCACATGGATTCTGAAATAAACTCCTGCCTGTCTTCACCTCTTCCTTGTTACCTCCGCCCACTCCTGATTCCTGATGCATTATCCTCAACCCATGAAAAAGAATCTTCTTAAAAATGAAATCATATTGGTTTATTGGTCTCTCTCTCTCTCTCTTTCCTCCCCCTCCTCCTCCCCCTCTTCCTCCTTCTTCTTTTCTCTCTCTTTCTTTTTTTAAGATTTTATTTATTTATTTAAAGGGAGGGGAAGGGAAGGAGAAAGAGAGGGAGAGAAACATTAATGTGTGGTTGCCTCTCACATGACCTGCACTGGGGACCTGGCCAGCAACCAAGGCATGTGCCCTGACTGGGAATCAAACTGGAGACCCTTTGGTTCACAGCCTGAGCTCAGTTCACTGAGCTACACCAGCCAGGGCTCTCTCTTTCTTTATCTCCTCTCTCTCTACCTCTCTCTATCCCACCTTCCTTCCCCCCTTCCTCCCTCCCCATTACTCTGTCATTAAATTTGGAAACCTCAGAACTGAACTCAACATTGACACATAGCCAGAGGATCACAAATACCAGTTAAATTAATCAGTGAAATGGATCAGGGAATTCTATACTCTTCTAAAATCCAGGCAGAGTGAGCTGAGAAGGCAATAATAGAGCCAGATATCAAGCACACAGGCAAAATAAGGTAAAATAACAGTCATGAAGTAGTAAACAATATGAAATTGAGAAAAATCATCAAAATTAGAACATATTTGGAATAGTACCTGACCCTTAATAGGCATGCTTATTAAACAGAAATTGGTAGTGGTCATTTAAAAAGTGGCAGTAGTCAGTTAGTGTTCTAGGAAGGCCCTGAACTTTCAAGTGCCCCCACAAGGGGTCTAGCTATGTAACTGACATTCTATTCTTCCTTATTCTTTTGTGTATCCCTACCACAGGCTAAGGGGTCTTTTGAGTTCCCTGGAGTTTGAGTTGTCCATTCAAGTAGTACTCTACTGTTCTTACAGCTGGAAAAGTAACACAGTACTAGAATCTGTATGGTCCCTCCCAAGGTTAGTCTTTACAGCTCTGTCCCTGGTGGCAGCTCACAGAAGGAGATTACAAAGTATATATTGAGATGGATTCCACCAAACAGAATGTTCCAATGAATTAATTAGTTTTTTTTAATAATTTCCCCCTTTCTTTTAAAATAAGAGGAAATAAATTCTGGTGAAGTCTATTTTGTAGCTAATAAAGCTTTGGCAATGTTGTCCAAATGTAAAGTCAGTTTTAGAGTATTCCTTGACCTAAACTCAGGGTAACTTGATGGGACAAGTGTCAGGGTGCTCCATACATGTGACTGCATGCTGTTCCATAATGAGGGGTTTTTTCTAGAAGGAACTAGTGTCACCCATAACACATCAGGAAAGTTGACCTGCTCAAAGCACCTTTCATTGCCACCTTCTAAATGTGGGCTTTAGTCACCTACTGTTGTTGTTTCATAAAGGAAGAGACTGGAATCCCTAAAACTAAATCAAGGGATGCCAACCAAAACAAGGCAAATGCAATGATTTAGACTCTTCCATTCTCTATCCCCCACCCTCCAAATTTCTATCCTGTACCCCGTGGACTCTCAACCACATAGCTGAACATTTTATGGAACCAGTGTGATGAACTGGAAGCAGCACAGGCATTACAGCCAGAATTCTGAGCGCACATCTACTGTTTGGATTTGAACAAGTCACTAATCTTGATGAGTTTGTTTAATCATCTGATAAATGGGCACAATTATGCCAACCTTATAGTATGTTTGTAGGTGAGCCCTTGCTGTTTGACTCACAGTAGACATTCAATACTGAGAGCAATTAGATATCATTTTACATGGTAGACTTCTTTCTCCAACCTGACTATAAAACCTCCAATACAATGTAGTTTTTATTTTCTTCATTTCTTTACCTTCTACATTGCAAGAGTTCAATAGCCAGAAGTGAATGTTGGACAGCCCAGATCGACATTATTTTTCTTTGACTAAGTTATTGGGGAGTTTTAGGCTTACCTTATGGTAAAGTTTTACTGCATAGTTGCTTCAAAAAAAGACATATATTTTTTGTAAGTTTCAATATACTTCTACCAGGAACATAATTATAAATTATGTTCACACCCTCTTTAACTTTGTATCTACTTGGTCTGCCAAAGTTTCAAAAAATAATTTTGATGTTGGGGTGTTTCTTATGAATAGTTTGCTTTCTGTATTTTAGAGTTATGTTCACTGGTGCATAACTACTCATGGCAGTGTATTCTAGTATGGATCACACTCACTATCACTATAAAAGTTCCCTTTCTGACCTGTTTAAGATATTTTGCCTTGAGTTCTGCTTTCCTGATATTAATACTAAGATCCCTCAGTATTCTTTTGGGTTGCCTTGGCCTGTGTACCCTTGCCCAATCTTATCATTTTAATTCTCCATGTCTCTTTAACTTTAAACCTGTTCTCTGAATCACTTTGTTGAGCTCAGTGGTCAATCTGTGGGCCTAGAGATTCTGATTAAAGACTCTTCTCTGTTTTATAGCCATAGTATCTGTTGAGCCTTGAGGAACCATAGTTAGCACAGTCTTCTTAATAACATTAATGCCCTATATATTTATAGCACACTGCAGCTTGAAATATCACTTTCTTATCTATTATCCCCTTAATCTTCACAACCACCTTTGAAATAGAGCAGATATTGTCACTCATGGTGATTATGAACACAAGATAGTGCACACTGCTCAAGTATCATAGTGCTGGGTATAAATTAGCTCACATACTTTCAGGACAAACAAACTAATCCAATGGAAAGAAGGGGGGATCAGGCAAACATACAGATCAGGGGAACAAAGTAACTCCTGAAGAGCTGTATCTTTTGTCTTTCATGTTAAATGTAGAGGACATACAGAGGGCCCAGAGACACACAAAAAGATGCTAAGCATCACTAGCCATCAGAGAGATGCAAATTAAAACCACAATGAGATACCACTTCATACCGATCAGAATGGCCATCATAGACAAATCAACAAACAACAAGTGCTGCTGAGGTTGTGGAGAAAAGAAAACCCTAGTGCACTGTTGGTGGAAATGCAGACTGGTGCAGCCACTGTGGAAAACAGTATGGAATCTCCTCAGAAACTAAAAATGTAACTACCTTTTGACCCAGCAATTCCACTTCCAGGATGATGCCCTAAGAATCCTGAAACACCAATCCAAAAAAACCTATGCACCCCAATGTTCACAGCAGCACAATTTACAATAGCCAAGTGTTGGAAGCAACCTAAGTGCCCATCAGTAAATGAATGGATCAAAAAACTATGGTACATTTACACAATGGAATACTATGCAGCAAAGAAAGAAGAAGCTCCTACCCTTTGTAACAGCATGGATGGAACTGGAGAGCACTATGCTAACTGAAATAAGCCAGGCAGTGAAAGACAAATACCATATGATCTCACCTTTAAGTGGAACCTAATCAACAAAACAAACAAGCAAGCAAAATACAACCAGAGACACTGAAATTAAGAACAAACTGATAGTAACCAGATGGGAGGTGGGAGAGGATAAGGTGGGGAAAAGGTGAAAGGGTTTTCAGGAACAACTATAAAGGACACATGGACAAAACCAAGGAGGGATGGGATCAGGGGAGGGAAGTGGGGACAGCTGGGGTGGGCAGAAAATGCAGACAACTGTACTTGAACAACAATAAAAATAAATTAAAAATATAGAGGTTTATCCTTTTAGTCATTCAAAAAAACATTTATTTACTACACTGTATGGATATACTAGACACTACATTAGGCAGCTGGAATACAAAGTTGAATAAGACAGTCTCTGCTCCATGGCACTGAAAACATGGTTTAGGAATTCTAAAATTTGGCTTATGATCAAAATTAACTTAGAAAAAAATTTTTAATTACAGATTTCCTCTCCAAGCACACTGAAAAATCATAGGGCTAGAACCTATAAACGTGTATGTTTTAAAGGTCCATAGTCCAAGACAGGATTGAGAACACTGGACATTCAAGGAAAATAATGAATTTTTGGCACACTTAGCAATTCTTGCAATGTTTTTGCTTATACTACCTTACTTAAGTCTCACAGTGAAAAAATAAGGCAGAATTTTTATATTCACTTTATAAAGGTGAAAATAAAGAAGCAAAGTGGTTTCACAAATTCACAGCCAGTGAATAACAAAGTTGAGTCTGGACTGAAATTCATTTCTCCAAGTCCTACATTCTTTATTCCATCCACACTTGATGAAATCAAAGGAAGGAATGACAGTAGATAAATATAAAGTGTAAGAGGAAAGAGGGAGACTCTTATTCTTATGAGAAAGAGTTTGGCCAAGAGCCTAGCACAATGTCTGGATTATAATATGAGCTTAATAAATGTTTTCAACTGAATTGAACTGAACTGAAGCTCCTGTGTCTACTACCAATAGGAAAAGGCCAAGTCAGATTAATGCTGCAACTCCCCAAGCCCAGAATCCAAGACCTGGGATAATGATAATACCCAACCAATCAATCAGTGTTCACCGAATGCCAGGCCCTGTTAAAATGTTACATTAAATATTATATCTGGGTGTCTTTTAAATTTCATACACACACACAAATAAAATTTAATCCTCAAAACAAGTTTATGAGGTTCGAACCATTATTAATCCCATTTTCTAGGTGAGAAAAATGGGGAACAGAGAAGTTACTTCACTCAGCATCACAAAACTAACTGTTGGAGGCAGGATTAAAAGGCAGCTAGTCCTGGCCCAGGTCCATGTTTTAAACCATTCTGACCACACAGCAGCTCTGTGTAATCCTGGGTTTCTAGTTTTTGGCCATTTTCATAGTTAGAATTAAATGATGACAGTTTGAGGGTCCATACTTTCATTTTTCAGTTGTATCACATTCTCCACAGTCCCAGAATCATTGCTTAGCCAGGAAAATCACATTTTGCCACATCCCCTTGGCTTTGGCCTGATTTCGGCACACATGCACATGCCTATTGATTTCAGTCTATTTCATGAACATGGCCAGGGTTCCACTTATGTGTGGCATGGGGTCTCTCCTTTTCTGTGTCAGGGTTTTCTCCAAAACCATGGAAGACTCTTAGCCCTAAATTGTGTGCAGCCAAGTGCTTTAAGGTCATTAATGCTCCCAGGGGCAACCCAGACAAGGACTGGACTTGATGGATAGATGCTCTATGATTGGCACCCATATGAGAGACAATTCTGAGACATGTTTGTCAACCTTAGGGCCATTGATATTTTGAGCCAGATAATTCTTTCTTGTATGGACTGTCCTCTGTCAAAGAATGTTAGGCAGCATCCTCGGATGCCAGTACCACCTCCCAGGTGTGACAACCAAAAATGTCTCCACCCATTTCCAAATGCCACAGAGAGGAAAAAAAAAAACATCACTCTTAGTTGAAAACCACTGAACTACATGGATTGACAGAGACTGCCTAAAGGGACTGAGCTCCAACTTCCCACAAAAGTGACCAGTTCAGTGGTCAATATTTATTGACTTTTCTCCCTTCCCTCCTTTCTATTTCCTGTGTCACCTTCTGAACAAGTTTCTCACCTGAATCCTTTCCTTGGGCTTTGCTTTCAAAGAAACCCAAACTCAGATATTAGATTATTAGCAAGTACCCTTTAATTATATAAAAAATAACCACCTATGAAAATTTATTTTATTAACCTCCTAAGGATAAAGAAAGGACTCACAGGCAGATCCTCCTGGCTCACTGGAAACCTGTAGACCACACTTTCAGAACTACGGCCTGGATGACAGCCCTGGGCAAGAGGAAACTTGCTTGAGTTCCCTCAGACTTCAGGAAGTGGATGAGTCCTGTCACACATCACAAATTGTAGACTTCTATCACCTTATGCGCAGATGCCTTGAGTCAGGAGCAGTGACTCATCTTTGACTTTTTTGAATCAGGATCTCTGAGAGGGTGGTCTGAACATGTGTATTTCTAGTAAAATGCCCTTAGTACTCCTGATATATGGAACTGCACATTCATTCCAGCCTTCCCACTCACAGGTACAGATTCTTAGTGAGGCAGATGGGAGAATAGACCCACTTGAGGACCCATGGAGAATAGAGGCTGAAGAACCCACAGCAGCTGTGTTGCAGCTGTGAACTCCTTGTTATCACTGATGCATTCCAAGTGACTAGGGCTGGAAAGACAGAGATGGATGAGAAGAAAGAAAAGCCTTAACTGCTGCTTTGCTCTGGGAATTTGCCTGAGAGAGAACCCAAATGTCCTCTGATTTATGCCAATGGTCTGCCCAGAAAGTTCTTGCTCAATAAATGGAGGTCATAAACCACAGCTCTGGGCAGGGGGACAATATCTCATCCAGAGACTTGCTCTCTTTCCCAAATTTTGGACTGTACTGCCTTCATTGGGCAGCATGAAATACTGGTAATTTTCAGCTTCGAATCTTACCATCTAGGTATACTATTTGTTTTTTTGTTCTTTAAAGCTTGACTCCATAAAAAAATCTTTCTTCTTTGTTTTAGGTGAACCAGGCCAGAATAACTATAAAATGGAAAAAGAATAAAGATGTGTTAACAAAACTAAGCTACAGCAATACAATGGGATGCACCAAGGAAAGGAGAAAATATCCACTGGAACCAAAGTTATAAGGAAAAATGATATAGCTTATTTTTATTAAGATCACAAGTATATCATTTAAGCTACTTGTCAGAATTACTTCATGAGACAGGTATCTATTATTATTATTATTATTATTATTCCTATTTCATAAATAAAGAAAATGAATACCATAGAGAATAATCCACAAGCTCAAGACCATACATCTCAGCATGAGCTGAGTTAAGAAGGTCAAGCTTCAGATCCTTCCTTTCTTCAGAGTTCAGACATGTCTTCCTGAATGCTAAAACTGTTTTCCAAGTCCATACACAGATCCTGTTCAATGTGACCACATAACAAGTATAGTTCTTTCTAGCTGTAGCTTAACATTTCATTTATATATACTAGGTGTTCTTTGTCTAAGAAAATGCCAGAACAATGTCATAATAAAGCTTTATATTTTTTGCAAAGTTCCATCTGAAAGGGCTCGACGGAATACACCTATTAAAGTACACCTTTCTTTGAAGAGACAGGGAAACTGAAGCCCAGAGAGGGCAAGGGACTTACCCAAAATTACACAACAAGCCAGTGCCAGAGGCAGCTCAAGATTCAGATGTCCTGGTACCCAGTCTAGGTTACATGAGGAAGAGCAAAGAGAGAGAAAAAAGCAGTAGAACCAAAAGGGCTCTCACATGTTTTCCTATTCTGTGACATTCCAAAACTTGGCATCCATAATTTCATAAGTGGAAAAATACAAACACTTTCCCCAGTAAAAATGTAACTGATTTCCCTGTGAGGCTAACAGCACATACTTTGTATTTACTCAGAAAGTTCTTGGGAACAAGGAGAACTCTGGTGGGACTGTGTTTCTCGGCCTCCTCCTGAAGTTCTCAGTGAAGCAGGGCCAGGAGAACTATTTCCCACTTGGCTTCAGTGGGCTGCTTTTAAAATATGCTGTGATCTAAACACATATTGACAGCCCAAAGCAACTGTAAATATTCTTTTTTTTTCTCCAAAGCAAGTCATGTCACTTCCTTCCTCCAGCATCACCAATAATCACATCCTTATCTTGCAACGCTGTCTTCTCAGCACCTTCAAACTAGAAAAACACTGCTAATGGAGTCAGATGAGACTTTCCTAGCTGATTCTGGGGTTATGGAGAATAGGGTATAACTGAAGGATAATGATGAACCAAAATCTCTCCTAATGTAATTCTAATTATTGCTAGTTTATCTTCAGTTTTATCATTTTGTTGTTACTAAATTAGGTCCCTGCAAGTAGGGCCTGAGCAGTGGTGGTAATTTTTTAAGTTTCCCAATGAGACTTCGGGGATGGAATCATTGGTAATGGGTTCCCCAAACTTGCCTTTAACTTTTTTAAAAGAAAAAAAAATTGAATCATCTGGCATGCCTAATAAAGATCCAGCACCCCAGACCCCCCTTCAGATCAATATATCTTGTATGGAGCCCCGGAATCTGTGTCCTTAACAAGTACTTCCAGGTAATGCTTGTTATTTGAGAAAGTTTACAACACAGAAAATTTGAGAAACATTAAATGACGGCATAGAATTTTAATCATCCCAAGAAAGACATCTGATGACCAGTAGATTGCAAGACAGAAGGAGGTTTCCATCCGCTACAGAAAACTGTCTTGGACCAGGAATTTCCCTCCGTAAGCCTGTTTGTTCTTTTCTTGGAGGCCCTTGCCTTTCCCTACATTCCCAAGCTGATGTCATCTCCACAGGCCTGGTCATCTCTCCTCCCACCCCAGCCTGGCTCCCTTTACTCATCTCTGCTCTTTTTTAAAAATATATTTTATTGATTATGCCATTACAGTTTTTCTATTCCCCCCTTTCATTCCCCCCCACCCTGTATACCCGCTCCCCCACCATTCCCCCCCTTTAGTTTATGACCACATGTCTCAAGTTTTTTAGATTCTATATTTCCCATACTATTCTTGCCCTTCCCCTTATCTATTTTCTACCTACTGTCTATGCTACTTATTCTCTGTACATTTCTGCCCTCTCCTCCTCCCACTCCCCTGTTGCTAACCCTCCATGTGATCTCTATTTCTGTGGTTCTGTTCCTGTTCTAGTTGTTTCCTTTTGTTTTTGTCTTACGTGGGGTTGTTAATAATTGTGAGTTTGCTGTAATTTTACATGTTTTTTATCTTCTTCTTCTTAAATAAGTCCCTTTAACATCTCATATAATAAGGGCTTGGTGATGATGAATTCCTTGAATTTGATCTTATCTAGGAAGCGCTTTATCTGCCCTTCCATTCTAAATGAAAGCTTTGCTGAATAGAGCAATCTTGGATGTAGGTCTTTGGATTTCATGACTTGGAATACTTCTTTCCAGCCCCTTCTTGCCTGTAAGGTCTCTTTTGAGAAATCTTCTGACAGTCTGATGGGGACTCCTTTGTAGGTGACTGTCCCCTTATCTCTTGCTGCTTCTAGGATTCTCTCCTTCATTTTAATCTTGGCTAATGTAATTATGATGTGCCTTGGTGTGTTCCTTCTTGGGTCCAACTTCTTTGGGACTCTCTGAGCATCCCGGACTTCCTGGAAGTCTATTTCCTTTGCCAGGTAGAGAAAGTTCTTCTTTATTATTTGTTCAAATAAGTTTTCCACTCGTGGCTGTTCCTCTTCCCCTTCTGGTACCCCTAAATTCGGATGTTGGAACGTTCGTTTAAAGATGTCCTGAAGGTTCCTAAGCCTGTCCTCATTTTTTTGAACTCTTGTTTCTTCATTCTTTTCCCTTTGGTCATTTTTTTTTTCTTTCTTCTGGTCCACTCCTTTGATTTGAGTACCAGTTTCCTTTCCATTACTATTGGTTTCCTTTGCATTTCCCTTCATTTCAATTAGTTTAGCCTTCATATGGACTTCCACCAAGATGGAGGCATAGGTGGAAACACTTTACCTTCTCGCACAACCAAGTTTAAAAACAACAAAGTTTAAGCAACAAAAACACAGCCAAACCACAGAAAATCGAACTATATGGAAATCTGACAACAAACCCTTCAGCCAAACCAGTAACAGGGCAGAGCCAACAGCAAAGCGGGGTCGGCAGGAAAGACCCACTGGACTGACCCAGGCGTGCAACCCTGCTTTAATTCATGTCCAGGTGTCATAAATTCTTTACCTTCTACATTTCCCATACTATTCTTGCCCTCTCCCTGTCTATTTTCTACCTACCATCTATGCTACTTATTCTCAGTATCTTTTCCCTCCTTCTCCTCCCGCTCCCTTGTTTCTACCCCTCCATGTGATCTTCATTTTTGTGGTTCTGTTCCTGTTCTAGTTGTTTGCTTAGTTTGCTTTTGTTTTATCTGTGCTTGTTAATAACTGAGTTTGCTGTCTTTTTACTGTTGATATTTTTATCTTCCTTTTCTTAGATAAGTTCCTTTAACATTTCATATAATAAGGACTCGGTGATGATGAACTCCTTTAACTTGACTTTATGTGAGAAGCGCTTTATCTGCCCTTCCATTCTAAATGAAAGCTTTGCTGGATAGAGCAATCTTGGATGTAGGTCTTTGGATTTCATGACTTGGAATACTTCTTTCCAGCCCCTTCTTGCCTGTAAGGTCTCTTTTGAGAAATCTTCTGACAGTCTGATGGGGACTCCTTTGTAGGTGACTGTCCCCTTAGCTCTTGCTGCTTCCAGGATTTTCTCCTTTATTTTAATCTTGGCTAATGTAATTATGATGTGCCTTGGTGTGTTCCTTCTTGGGTCCAACTTCTTTGGGACTCTCTGAGCATCCTGGACTTCCTGGAAGTCTATTTCCTTTGCCAGGTAGAGAAAGTTCTTCTTTATTATTTGTTCAAATAAGTTTTCCACTCGTGGCTGTTCCTCTTCCCCTTCTGGTACCCCTATAATTTGGATGTTGGAGCGTTTAAAGATGTCCTGGAGGTTCCTAAGCCTGTCCTCATTTTTTTTAATTCTTGTTTCTTCCTTCTTTTTTTTTTTTAAGATTTTATTTATTTATCTTTAGAGGGGAAAGGAAGGAGAGAGAGGAGAGAGGGAGAGAACTGGCCTGCAACCCAGGCATGTGCCCTGACTGGGAATTGAACCGTGGTTGCTTGGTTCCCAGGCCCGCGCTCAATCCACTGAGCTACACAACCAGGGCTGTTTCTTCCTTCTTTTCTGTTTGGTTGTTTCTTTCTTCATTCTGGTCCACTCCATTGATTTGAATCCCAGTTTTCTTCCCATCACTATTGGTTCCCTATACATTTTCCTTTATTTCACTTAGCGTAGCCTTCACTTTTTTTCATCTAATTTGCGACCAAAGTCAACCAATTCTGTGAGCATCCTGATCACCAGTGCTTTGAACTATGCACCTGAGAGGCTATCTCTTCATCACTTAGATACATTGGCTCTGGGGCTTTGATCTGTTCTTCCATTTGAGCCCTTTGGGGGGTGGGTCTGGTCAAGCCTGTTATGTATGAGGGGCACAGCCTTAGTTGTTCACCAGGGCAGGGCAACCCAGTCCCTAGGTTGTGACACTGTACATGGCGGAGGGGTCCAAGAGGGAAAAATGGCACTTGCTCTGCTCTCTCTCGGATTTCAGTCCCCTCTGCCACTTCCCCCAAGCAAATTGGGCCCTTCTGGTGCTGGTTCCCAGGTGGGTGGGTTTGTGTACATTTTAGGACCCTGGGGGTCTCTCCAACTAACTCTCCTGTGAGGCTGGGAGTCTCTCCCAGGACCGCAATCCCCCACATGTGTTTTCAATCAGTGTTCTTAGGCTTTATTTCCCAGCGTTGGGGCTCTGGGTTGCATGGTCTGTCTCACTGCACATTTTCACATGGTTTATCTGTGCACAACTGTGTGACCGCTGTCAGCCAACCACCTTGTGAGCCTCACTGGGCCTGCTCATTGCCATCCTACGCCTGGGGTCTTCCAACCACTGCCTGAGCACCCGGGTCTGCCAGCCACCACTTTTTCCTGCCACAACCCCTCTCCACTGGCCACCAACTCTACCCCTCTTACTGGTCTGGATGAATGGTTGTCAGACTTCTGTATAGTTCAATTTTCTGTCAGTTTTGGTTGGTTTTTTTGTTTATAAAGTTTTGTTGTCCTTAATTTTGGTTGTGCAAGGAGGCACAGTGTGTCTACTATGACTCCATCTTGGCTGGAAGTCATCTCTGCTCTCTTAACCTGCCTTCCCTTCTATGTGTAAATCCAATCCCAGAATCCCTTATCATACCAGTCCGCACTGATTTTTTCCTAGATTATAAACTTCTTAGGGCCTATGCTAAAACTAGAGTATACCCTTAGTAGAGCTGCTAAAGAGAAAGCTGCATGAATAAATGCTAAGGTTAAACTCTGTGAAAACAGGTTGTCTAGTCCCTCATTGTTGTCCCAATACCTCACCCAGCACCCAGCACACTGCAAGTCTTCAATAAATATTCACTGAATATAGGAATAAATAAATGAATACATTTCAACCAAAACTATTTCAGCACATACACAAAATTTAAATTATGGTCTCAGAAGCTAACTTATATACAACCCGTTATTTGGATCTGTTTTAGTGTCTCTATACCAGTGATTTTCAAACTTTTGGTCTCAGAACCCCTTTTTACACCTAAAAATTATTAAGGATCTTAAAGAGCTCTTCTTTATGTGGGCCACACCTATTTATATGGATTATATTAAAAATTAAAACTGATGTTTAAGAATATTTACTTGTTAAAATAACAGTAATAAACCTATGTTAATAGGTTAACATAAATAATGTATTTTTATGAAAAATAACAGCTTTTCTAAACCAAAATAATTAAATGGGAACAATGGCACTGTTTTACATTTTGCAAATCTCTTTAATGGCTGTCTTAGCAGAAGTCAACTGAATGCTCAGGTCTGCTTCTGCATTCAACCTGTTGCCTCTGGAGAACTCCCTGTGCACTTGTGAGAGAATAAGAATTAAAAAGTCAAGTAACACCTCAGTATCATCATGAAAATAGTCTGGACCTCATGGACTCCCTAAAAGGATCTCAGGGATCCCCAGAGATTTTCTGATCACACTTAGAGAACTGTGGCTCCATACATTTCATAATACAATTTCTGCACACAGCTGAGAAAAACTAATCAAAGGATTGTTTTCCTGCTTTGAAGGCGATATAGGGTTTATCCCACAGGATAAATCCTTATCTACTAGGATGTCATAGCAGAGAATTTTGAATGTGCACTCTCATTAAATGACTAACATATAGATATTAAAATTCTTTCAAAGTTTATCTTCATGAAACAGAATATATATAGCAGTAGCACAAAACTCTAGCATCTGTAATGTTCCTTCTATCTTCTCCCTTATCATCTTTCTGCACCTTTGACAGCGCCTTCCAAATCAGCAAGTATTCTAGCAAGGAAGCCAAAAGCAACATAGTCATGTGTGACTTAAAGCAAATTACTACTCTCTTGCCTCAATTTCCACATATCTAAAATGAAAATGGTCATTGCACATATCTCTATGTATTATGATGATTAAATAAGTTAATACCGATGTATGCAGAGTGCTTAGAGTAGTGCATGACACGTGGAAAACTGTCAATGACTATTGGCTATTATATGAGTCTATCGTTCAAAATTTCTTAAAAGGAGCTAGAAATGTAAATTTTTTTGTAATTGATTCATTTCTCATAATTTAACATGACATAAAGATATATTTATAGCAGTAATTTTAAGACTAACTTCACTTAAAATAGCCTTATCCTAAAAGGATCAACTATATAAAGTACCATTACAGAGTTCCCTGCTAACAAATCAAAGATGAGGCTTGAAAATCCATACTATAAACTGTAAAATACCTCCTTTTCCAAAAGCCTTTGTGCATATAGTGGTAATCAGCCTTGCTCTATCTAGCAAATGCTAAGTGGCAATTAAATGTAAGTTGGCCCCTGGGTAAAGTGTACACCAAGAGAAATTGTTAATGTCAACATGTACTGAACACAAGCAGATTCAACAAGCACACACTAATCATCACTCCACATAATCTGTACGAGGTAATTAGGGCACAAGCTTATGTGAGAGAGTCGTGCCCTCAGGGGCTGGTGGAGAACTCCTCATGTACATAACAGTGATATAGGTAAGACGTCCTAAACACTCCAACACAGACAGTAAAATGCTTATGAAATAGCAAAGGGAAGGTCATTTTGACTTGAGGAATCTGGGAGACGTTGCCAAAGTAGTAGCTTGTGAGGAGGGCATTGAAAAATGGGTGAGATTCACCAAAAGGAATGAAAGAAAGGAAAATGGCATTGGCAGAAGCAGGATTGGGCATGGTATACTGATACAATAAAAGCATTAACCAATGAAGGGTGAAAAAGGCTGTTTGGAATTGAATGGGGCAGGTCTTACATGCTAGGCCAGGCTGTCTGAACATTACTCAACAAACAAAAGACAGCCTCAGCAACAATGAGTATAAAGCTATGACATTCACACCTTGGTGCTTTGTCAACTGATACACCTCAAGTTGGATGAAAAGGAAGGCAGTATAAGAGAGGAAACCAATTATGAGGGCATGACAATAATCCCAAGGTGAGGAGTAGTTGGGGCATTTACAATGTGAGAAAGAAAAGAGGACGTGACTTTTGTTTTAAAAGAAGGTTCCAAAAGACTGGGGACAAACTAAATGTTGGAGGAAAACTATTCTCTGCTGGACCAGAGCTGTGTGTGTTACAAAAGAAAAAAAAATGTTAAGACATCTTCAAGAAGGAAAATTCAGAAGGTATATTAGACTGAGGAAAAGAAAGAACTCAGGATTGATTACCTGATTTAGAGTTGTAAATTATAACCCCACTAGAAAAATAATAAACAACAAACTCTGACAAATCAATAAGAAAAATGAATATAACAATAAAAAAATAAGACATGGACATGAATAGGCAAATCACAAAGGAAGAAATAAAAACAACCAAGAAATATGCAATAAAATACCAAGCTGAATTAAAAGGAAAATGTAAACAAAACTATAAATTATCACTTTTTGCCTCCAAGACTGACAAAAAATATAAATTGGTGAGGCAGACACTGTTGGGTGCCTATCCAACAGCAGTATCCTCCCTTGCCAACAGAACTCTGGATTTGTTCAGTCATCCAAGCTCTTCCAGGGGTTTTATTTTTCTCAGTCCCAGTCCAGTCCCATCCCAGTTGGGAAGAACTTTAATTAGACTAAGCCAAAATTAGTGATTTCATCATTTTTACCATATGTTCTAATTCATGACTGTTGATATGTGACAGAAACATAGGGACAAAGGTGGAAAACCTATGAGAAACAAAAAACTGTTTTAGGAATGGTTTCTTAGATCTTTGAAAAAGAGCTCTCAGCATTTCGACACCCACTTTATTTGCCCTTAGATGCAGGAGAACCAGTGCTTGAAGCTTCTGCAGTATACTGAGGAAATGAGGACACCCAACTAACATGCTGAGAACGGCTCAGAGGAAAGGCAGGAAAAACCTGGTATTTAATGTGATTTGACTGCTGGAATAACCTATTTTGAAATCAAACTATCCTGGGACATCTTGTTACATAAGTGTTTTTGAAAGTCTTATTATTGAAGCCACTTTAATTTGGGATCTTAGTTTCTTGTAGACCTTTCAATACCATTTGGGTTAATTATGAAAACAATTTCTATATACACAGTGGCTGCTTAATAAATACTTTCTGAATGAATGAATCATTGAGATCTATGAGGATGACAATGGGAAGTGCCTAGAAGGAACACAAACTTCAAGGTGGAAAGAATTTTGAATATCTTATAGAATTCAAGTATGTTCAAATTCATCCATGGAATCAGTGGGAAAATAGAAACTAGAACGGGTTTTGAACTTCCCCAGAGCAGCCTCCATCTAACTCACCACGACCTTCCCTGGTATTGTTGCTCCCGAGTCCTAGATTCCATTTCATACTGACTAAGACAATTAAGGTTGCAGAGTCAAGATCTTCCCTCATGGGAAACAGGACTGGCTGTTCAACAAAGGTCCCAAAGACACATTAACTCCGAGAGGTGTCACATCTCCACCCAGAAAAGTTAAGAAAGGACCCAAATCTGATATGCGTAGGAGAATCCCTTCTTTGGTTCTTGTCTGGGTGTTAGAGCTGAGCACCCTGGCAGAAATCCAACTAAAAGAGTCTGCTGGGAGTAGCCCTGCAGGTTCCCCTTTCCTCATGTAAGTTTGTGCAAACCAATTCTGTAAAAAAAAAAAAAAAATGTGGCTTCCACTGGCATGATCAAGAATGCATTCACTTTCTCTCACAGAGACAGTTCTGTCTTGTGATATCCTTAATATCTCCACCAGATGAGGCATCTTTTCTCTTTTTGTTACTGCATAATTCTCCTGGATTCTGCAATTGAATATGAAATATATTCTATTGTTCCTTGAAATTTAAAATTCAAATGTTAGCTAACTAATCAGAAAGGAAAATAGAACCTCATTTCGTGCCATAAGTTAAAATAAATTCTGTGGGGTTAAAATTTAAATGTAAAAAACTATAAAAGTGGTAAGAAAAATATAAATAAATATTTATAACATAATGTAAAAATAATACACTTCCTAAATATGGTATTAAAGGTAGAAGTTACAAAAGAAAAGATGAATGGATCTGACTATAAAATTTTTTAAACTTCTAGAGTGGAAGGCTGGAGCCTGGGAGGGGGAAAGTGACTAACTCACTATTATGCTGCTTTTATATCTATAGATTGGCCTTTCAAGTAACAAAATAATGATGCAAAATTAAACTTTTATAATAAAAAATTAAAGGCAAATGATAAACTAAAAACAAAATCTATTTGCAATATCTACAACAGATATAGGCTATTGTATTCAGTGTATGTACAGCTAATAAGTATTAATAATGCAGCACAGCCTTTTGTTCAGAATGGGCTTTGCAAACACAGAGATCAAATCACCTCCAGGTCTTCCTCTTACCAAATGTGACATTTGGGCCGTGTTCTCTCCTTGCCTCAGTTTCCTTCTCTACAAAATGAGGATAATGCCCTACTGTGGTGCAATAAGAAAAATATTTGCTCTTTGTCCCCAGTCCTGTCACAGAGCTCTTTAAAACCTTTACAGTTTCCTGAGTTACGACAGTAACAGAAATATCTTTTGATCAAATGAACCAACTCTTGATTGGAGATAATCACATGAAAGACCAACCATTAAAAAGAAGCTTGGGATTTTCAGTCCACTCCAACCCCCCTTCAATATCCAGGAAGCAGAAAGGGGCTAGAGACTGAGTTATTCCCCTATGGCCAATGTTTAATCAATCATGCCTATGTAATGAAGCCTCCATAAAAATTCCGAAGTGAACGCTTCAGAGTTGGTGAATTCATCAAGGTGTTGGGATTGTGGCACTCCCTGACCCCAAGGAACAGAGGGTCCTCCACTTGGGACCCTCCTGGACCTCACTCTGTGTAACTCTCCATCTATGTATCTCTTCATTTACATCCTTTATAATAAACAGGTAACAGTAGGTCAAGTGGCTTTCAGAGTTCTGTCAGTTGCCCCAAAATATAGCTGGTCAATCAGTGACCTGATTTGCGACTGGCATCTGAAGCAAAGGCAGTCTAGTGGACTGAGCCCTTACATCTCTGGAGTTCGTGTTAACTCCAGGTATTGTCAGAATTGAATTGAATTTTAGAATACCCTGTAGGTGCCAGAGAGTTAGAGAAGTGGTAGTAAAGAACTGAGAAAGAAAGCATGTATTTGATATCAGGATGAAAAGAATCTCTTACCTCCTCACAAAGTTACAGTAAGAATAAGATGAGACAATTGATGCAAGACATTTAGCAAAGAGTGGACATCAAAAAAGCATTAGTATTATCACTGCTACTATGAAAAAAATGAACCTAGACACTGGAAATGGGCAAAGATCATTAACAAGTAATTCATAAAAGAAGACAAGTATTTGAGGAACAAGTATGAAAGACACAGGGATGAGGACTGGGGGGGAGGAAATGGGAGGGAGGTGGGGAGCACGGGGTAGGGGGGGCTGGGATGGGAGAAATAGACAAAAAACTGTACTTGAAAAATAACTAAATAAAATTTTAAAAATATTTTTAAAAAAAGAAGACAAGTAATTGATCAATCAACAAATAGGATATTAGATCTCTTCACTCATTAAAACGTGCATCTCTTTCTACTCATTTAATGGCCAAATATTAAAAATAATGGCAATGCCTGGTGTTGGCAAGGTGTCTCTTCAGTGGGAGGGTAAATAGTATGAACTTTGATGGCAAAGAGGCAATATGTATTAAAGTCCTAAAAATTACATGCATACTCTTTGACATCATTATTTTATTTCTAAGAATGCATTCTAAAAAATGAAATAAAAACTTAAATACATGCAAATATTTAGCTGCAAAAATGTTCATTATGGCATTAGTCATAATAGCAAAAAAGAAAAAAATAGAAGCCATCTGAAAGATATACATCCAGGAGAACCATTAAATAAGTTATGATTTGTCTTTAGTAAAATTTCATACAGCTATTACAACAAAAATATTTAATGGCAGGAAAGCTTTTCATGATATACTAAGTGAATAAAGGGAGACTACAAAGCAAATCACAGTACTTGACATATACAGTAATGTTTGTTTGATAAACTGCTCCTTTTTGGTAAATTCCAAATCATTTACAATAAGCAATTACTTCTAAAGTAATTTTTAAACAATAAACTTCTTAATGACATTTTTACTAAGTGATTATAAAAATTGAATATATAAAGAATATTCTCTTTAAAGTTTTCTAAGAAACCAAGAAAACAATTATTCTGGTGGGTCTTCTGGCCTACGCTCAATTATTTTGTTCACCAATTCATTTGTTTATTCTTTCAGTACTTTTTCTTTTTTTAATTAAATTTATTGGAGTGACACTGGTTAATAAAACTACATAGGTCTTTGTTTTAAATATTTTATTTATTTATTTTTAGAGAGAGGGGAAGGGAAGGAGAAAGAGTGGGAGAGAAACATCAATGTGTGGTTGCTTCTCATGTGTCCCCTACTGGAGACCTGACCTACAACCCAGGCATGTGCCCTGACTGGGAATCGAACCAGCAACTCTTTGCTTCACAGTCCCATGCTTAATCCACTGAGCTACACCAGCCAGGGCTTATATAGGTCTTTTGATCTTTATATGCCCACAGCAATTGTTTGGATTACAGACATTAGTCTAATGTGATCTCTGTTCTCAATAAGCTTCCAATTTAGTGCAAGTCTGTGAACTCGGGACAATACAGAGAAGCTCAATTAAAGAAAATCATTCAGTGGGTAGAAGATTTTGCAGAGAAGAGACTTGCCTGGGCCTAACTGCAAGGTTCAGTCAGCATAGGAGCTAGCCTGATGGAGAAGAGCATGTGGCAATGGACAGTCCAGGGTATAGCCTGGGCCAAAACAAGGAAGGATGGACATGCTGGCACATGTAAGTCAACATGGCTAGAAAGTGGGGTGGCTATAGTAGAACAGCTAGGGAAAAAGCTGGTTTGGCATTTTCTTACTACACAAAGAAAAGTAATGAAGCCTTATAAGTCCCTGCCTTCCTATTCATGTTTGTGAACAAGGTAATATTAATAGATTAACACCTACTGGATCAACCCCAATGCCCTGAGCTGATGGCTCCAAACACCTTCAGAGAGGAGCCCAGAGAGGCCTCAGTGGTCTGAATCTAAGTGAGCACTGGCCATGGATAGGGAGTGTCTTGGTCTGTCTGAGTTGCTATAACAAAGTAACTTATACTGAGTGGCTTACAAACAAAAGTTATTTACTTTCCACAGTTCTAGAGGCTGGAAGTCCAGAATCAGGACACCACAATTCTGATGACAATCCACTTACGGCTTTCAGACTGTATCCTCCTGTGGTGGAAAGAAAGCAAGAGCCCTCTGGGGTTCCTATAATAAAGGCATTAATTCCATTCATGAGGGCCCCACCCTCATGACCTGATTACCTTCCAAATGCCCCACCTCCTAATACGATCACATTGAGGGTCAGGACTTCAACACACAAATTCTGAAGGGACACAAACGTTCATTCAGTTGCAGGCAGTTTGCCTCCCCAGATCCCTTCTGTCTTATAAAGATTAAAGGCATAAAGTTTTCTGTCTCATTAAACAGTTTACACACCCAGAGTCAGCCACTCAGCTGAAAACCACAAACAGAATGTCTGGCAGAGCAGTACTTTGCCAAATGAAAAAAATGTGCAATACTACTTCCTACCGCCATCACCCTCAACGTACACAACCTTCAGTGTCAAAGAGGGGTGGGCAACAAGAACCAAGGGTGGTCTTCAAGGAGACATGCTTGTCTGAAATCTTTCAGTCAGGGCTGAGGAACACCTCCCAGTGGGGGCCACTGCAGAGCCTTCCAGTCTATTTCACTTGAGTCTGGGCAGGGCTGAGGTTCTCGTTGTGGTTGTCACTGGAAGAATAATTTCCCTTTCCTTCCACTCCTAGCTGTTGACTGCCAACAATACGCTAGGCACTGTGCCCAGCCAAGGCTCTCTCCAATGAACACTCTGAGGAAGTTTAGAAAAGAATTTGAGAAACTTTCTGCTGTGAACAGTGCTTACTAATTATTGCATTAACAATTCAAAACTATGAATGATGATAGAATCTGCCCCTTTCTGAACCCTTTCTGAACACAGTGCTATCTATCAAGCACTGTGCTGGGTGGTCTGCAGCCTTATCTCACTTTATCGTCAAACCAATGTTGTGCAGCAGGGTCTATTGTTGTTGGTGTGGGTGTGAGTGTCAGTATCCTCATTTTATGATGAAAAAAATGAGCTTCAGAAATGCCATCTAACTCATTCAAGATTACAAGGCTAGTGAATGGCAGATCTGGGATTCTTGTCACCTCCCCCTTCTCCTCTCTCCAAACCCTCACCCCTTCCCCTCAATCTATTTTTTGGTCTGGCTGAGCTATCTGTAGCTTCCTGAAGGCACCAGACATTTCACTTCCTCTTGGCCTTGGTTAAGGATGCGGCTCTGCTACAAGAGCTCTGCCCTCCTTCCCCTTTGTTTGGCTGTCTCCTACCCATCCTTTAAGACCAGCTCAACAGTTACTACATCCAGGAAACCCTCCTAAACCTCCAGCTTCACCGATTAATTTAATACAGAGATATTCTTGCCTTTCTTTGATGTGCTACAGCCATGCTTATTTCTAGGTTTTAGCCATATTATCTTCTCTTCACCTAAAATGGTCTTTATTCACATGGACACACATCTGAATATGCATGCACACTCACACACATGCACACAATAGCCTCCTTCCCTAATCCCACTCATCCTTCAGGTATCTCAGAGGTGGATAACTCTGAGAAACCTTCCCTGAGCCATGTGCAGATGCCATTTCCAGAGGGTAGTGTCTCTACTTTGTAGATTCACAGATGGGGCTCCCTTCACATCACACTTTTCACACTGGTGTGCCACTGTTTCCACTTCATGAGGGAACTCTTTCAGGGCAGTTACTGCCTCATCGTCCCCTCCTATGTCACAGCTGGGCACCTATCACGTGTTCAATAAATATTTGTTGAATGAGCCTGAGTCCTCCTTCTCTGTGCCCCTAGTCTGGAGAAACAGAGAACAATGTGTCCCTGCGTCAGTTGATATTATCATTAAAACCAGAGGCCCCATGCTTTTATGACAGTAAATGAAGAAACATGAAAGGATGAAGAGAAATTCTTGCCAGGAATACTTTTAAGAATGAAATATGGTGGAGTAGACAGTGTCATTTTGCCAAAGATTAGAAGTAACTTGCGGAAGGGAGGAGCATTAGTAAAGGAGGAAAACTCTCACTGCAATTTAAAGACCTGATTCTGTTTCCAGTCATCATGGAAAGGAGTCATTTACTTACAGGAAAATTTCCCATGAGATATTCTTTCAGCTGCAAAGGTTTGCAGTGACATTAACTTTATCTTGATGCTAAGATATTTCTCTGCTTTTTTTGCTTTGGAAAACTATATTCATTCACTTTGTATCACGCTTGTAATAGTTAATCCATTGACTAAGATCTTACACATCTTGTCATATTTAATCCAAATAGTAGTTCAAATGATGCAGATTATCTTGAAACTAGGGGGAAAACTGTAAGACTGTTCTTCCTTATAGAGTTTATTTTATATACTAAAAATAAATTGTTCTATGATTCATTTTTAAAAGTCAGTGCAGATTAATATCAAGAGTGGTAAGTGACGTTGATAGCATGTATCCTTGATGTGATGTGGTAAAAATGACACCTTACCTCTGTGGTCTTCCTCCCCCAAAATCATACACAACCCTAGTCTAATCATGAGGAAAACATCAGACGAACTCCATTTGAGGCATATTCTGCAAAACATCTGACCAATACTGTCAAGGTCATCAAAACAAAAAGTCTGAAAAACTGTCACAGCCAAGAGGTAACTTAGAGAACAGAATCCTGGAAAAAAGGAAGACCATTAGGTAAAAACTGAGGGTATCCGAATAAAATGTAAACTATAGTTAATAATGTGTCAATACTGGTTCATTAATTACAACAAATCTACCATACTAATATAAAATGTTAATAATGGAAAAAATAATAATTTCCCCCATTACATGGGGTATATGGGGTCTCTCTGTACTATCTGTAATTTTTCTATAAATCTAAAACTTCCAAAATAAAAGGTTTATTTTTTAAAAAAACTCAGTGGAGAATCATAACTTTTTTCTATAATGTCTTTTCTTTCTCCTCACTCCAAAAGAAATGCAGTGCTGTTTTCTTTTCCCTACTCTTCTTTTTTCTCTCTTGCTTTAATAAGTCTACAAGCGACTCCTTTAAAAGATCATGCAAGTAGCAAAGGCTGAGAGAAGGTAATTATGTATGGTAGTCTGCTTGCATTCATATATCATGCCCTTTGTCATGTGCTTCTTAGTTTATTTCTTAGCCTCTTGAATCTGTGCTGGCCTAGTAACATGCTTTGGCTAAGGAGATATTAGCAAACAGGATGCAATCAAAGGCCTGGGAAAGGACTCAAGCATTTCACCTTGCTTCTTTTACTTCTGCCATTGCCATGTGACATAGCACATGGTAGCCAGCTGGAGAATGAAAGTCATGTGGAGAAGAGTAGAGGCACCCCAGCCTACCCTTCTGTAGAGGAGAAGAGTCTGCCTACTCCCAGACATATGAATAAGCTCAACAAAGATTAGCAGGGCTACCTGACTCACAGCCAATCACAAATGCATGAGTAAGACTAGCCAAGATCAAGTCTAACTCAGATCATGTGAATCCCACTGACTCCTGAGCTAAATAAATATTTGTAGTAGGTCGTCATATAGAACTTTTGTAACTAGAAACAACTGATACAACACACCCAACCAAAGCACAAATATTGGGTCATGTCAACTGGAAACAGAGTCCTTGGTTGCAAAGAGAAATGAGAGAACATTGTTGGTGTGAATGCAGACTGGCGCAGTCACTGTAGAAAACAGTATGGAATTTCCTCAAAAAACTAAAAATGAAACTGTCTTTTGACCCAGCAATTCCACTGCTGGGATTATACCCTAAGAATCCTGAAACACTAATTCAAAAGAACCTATGTATCCCAATGTTCATAGCTGCACAATTTAAAGCCAAGTGCTGGAAGCAACCTAAGTGCCCATCAGTAAATGAGTGGATCAAAAAACTGTGGTACATTTACACAATGGAATACTATGCAGCAGAAAGAAAGAGGGAGCTCCTGTACTTTGCGACAGCATGAATGGAACTAGAGAGCATTATGCTAAGTGAAATAAGCCAGGCAGTGAAAGACAAATACCATATAATCTCACCTGTAAGTGGAATTAATCAACAATAGAAACAAGCAAAACATAACCAGAGACATTGAAATAAAGAACAAACTGACAGTCACCAGAGGTGGGGAAGATAACAGGGGAAAGAAGGGAAAGGGTCATCAAGGAATATGTATAAAGGACTCATGGACAAAGCCAAAGGAGGGTAGGCTTGAGGGTGGGAGGTGAGGGTGAGTAGGGTGGGGGAAAGTGGTGGCAGGAAAATGGAGACAACTGTATTCAAACAACAATAAAAAAAAAGAAAATCTTTACATTTAAAATAATATACATGTAAAAAAAAAGAATTTTGTGTCACCTGAAGGGTGGGAGGGAAGGGAAAGAAAGAAAAAAAGAAAAGAAAAAAGAAAAGAAAAATGAGAGGAATATTCTAGGAGCTCCTTCACCCAGGGAAAAGATTAATAGGACCCCATGATTTGGCCTTTTATTACCAATTCCAGCTACATCTCTGACCACTTCCAATATTTATACTTATACTCAGTAGTATTAAAATCCCTAAATTTCATCATCAGTATGGTAAAATCACTCTTATGTAGTGATTATGTTTGTTGAGCTGTGGTGCCAGACTGCATAGGTGCAACTCACCCCCACTTACTTGGTTGTATAACCCTGAACAAATCACTTGATCACCCTCTTTATGCAAAATGGTGACAATAACAGGATATACCTCATAGGGTTGGGAGGTTAAAAAGAATTTGTAGGTGTAAATTGCTTAGAACAATGCCTGGTACACACAGCACGTACTCAGTTAATGTTAGCTAGTAGTAGTAGTATTTTTAGACTAATTCATCTACCCAGAATGTTCTTTCCACTCTTCTTCAATTGAATAATTTCTAATCTTCCTATTAGACTCTTGTTATCTCCTCTAAGAAGACTTTCTTGGCCCTAGTACAACCAATCCTTGCACCCTACCTTTGAACTCATAGGACCTCTACATTTCCCTCCTCCTAAAACTTGAGACATGATTTAAAATTATCTCTATGTAATTGCTTTTCCCTCTAAACTGTAAGTTTCTTGAGGACAGAATCTATACCTTGTCATTCTCTGAGTGACCCAAATATCAGATTGAGCTATGGGCATTATGCCTCTTTAGATCTAGACGAAATTGTATTGAATCTTTATCACTCATCTTGGGGACCTCCCCAAGCTTACTGAAAATTCCCAGGGAATGACATTTTCATGAACTTTCTGCGTCCCAGCTTCTATCAACTGAATCAGTTTACTTTAAACCCTGACCTGCTTTCTAGAATACACGTTCTCTATTCTTTAAAAGTTGATGCAGAAAATGAAAAAACAGAACAAAATCGAAGAAAAAGAACTAAATGAAATGGAGATTTCCAACCTATCAGATGCAGAGTTCAAAACACTGGTGATTGGGATGCTCAAAGAACTCACTGAGTATGGCAACAACATAAAGGAAGAAATGAAGGTCACACTAAGTGAAATAAAGAAAAATATACAGAGAACCAACAGTGAAGGGAAGGAAGCCAGGAATCAAATCAACAACTTGAAACAGAAGGAAGAAATAAGCATTCAACCAAAATAGAAAGAAGAAACAAAAATGCAAAAAAAAAAAAGGGTAGTATAAGAAGACTCTAAGACATCTCCAAATTTGCCAACATCAGAATCATAGGGATGCCAGAAGGAGAAGAGCAAGAGCATGAAATTAAAAACTTATTTGAAAAAATAATAAAAGAAAACTTTCCTAATTTGGTGAAGGGAACAGACATACAAGTCCAAGAAGCACAGAGAGTCCCAAAGAAGTTGGACCTAAAGAGGACAACACCAAGACACATCATAATTAAAATGCTAACGGTTAAAGATACAGAGAGAGCCTTAAAAGCAGCAAGAAAAAAGCAGAGTTGCCTACAAAGGAGTTCCCACAAGACTGTCAGCTGATTTCTCAAAACAAACTTTGCAGGCAAGAAGTATTCAAAGTGATGAAAAGCAAGGACCTACAACCTAAATTACTCTATCCAGCAAAGCTACAATCAAGAATGGAAGGACAAATAAAGTGCTTCCCAGACAAGGTAGAGCTAAAGGAGTTCATCATCACCAAGCCTTTACTACATGAAATGTTGAAGGGACTTGTTTAAGAAAAAGATCAAAACTATGAACATTAAAAAGGCAACAAGTTCACAACGATCAACAACTGAATCTAAAACAAACAAAAACAACAACTATGCAACCAGGACAGGAACAGAATCATTGGTATGGAGATCATTTGGAGAGTTACCAGTTTGGAGGGGGAAAGGGGAGAATGGGGGGAAAGGTGCAGAGATTAAAATGCATAATTGGTAGATACAAAATAGACAGGGGGATATTAAGAACAGTATAGAAAATGCAGAAGCCAAAGAATTTAATACGCACAACCCATGAACATGAACTAAAGGAGGGGGGATTGCTGGAGAAAAAGAGGGGGCATACCAGACAGAGTGGGGCAAAGAAGGAAAAATTGGGACAACTGTAATAACAATCAATAAAATATACTTAAAAAACAAATGAAACTAAAAATATACTCAAGTATTTTTATAAATTGATGCAGATCTGAAATTTGACTCATTTACTTACTTGTAGTACATAAGCTCACAGGACATTGGTATGTACAGAAGACTCTGCAAGAGGTTTGTGGAGATCCTAGGAGTGAAGATGGTGTTACATTACAATGGCTGAATCATGCTAAAATTCTATGGTAGACAAAAAAATTCTTAAGATCTTTAAAAAATGCTCCCCTACCAACATCAGCCCTTAGGCATCTCTTCTCTTCTCACCCCTTCATACCCAAATCCCTGTTGATTTCCTATTCAGAATCCTTTAGATTTTTTAAAATCTCTAACCAGACCCCTTGGAGAGGGTTCACTCACAACCCCAGGTGATACTTACTAAACAAAGTACCTTCCATAGCAGGAAGTCTGAGACTATTTTCTAATTCTTTTTTTATACTACTATCTAACAGCATGCAGCTCATCATGGTAGGTACCCATAAGTATCAATTTAAGTCAAACTTTTAGGAGACATCTAGACAGACTGGAATAGGAAAGGACTCAGAGAAGAAAGTGAATAAAGGCCAAACAGTAGACTGAGTGTTTACTCATGAGTCTCATAAACCTTAGTTTTATTAAACTTTTCATCAGCAGAAGGGAAGAAATCTAACTCACCCCAAGGTATAGACAATGTGGGGCAGTAGTTAAAAGCAAAGTCTTTGGGGCTCAGATAGCCTGATATCAAATTCTGGCTGTGTAAAAAAACATCACCATCACCAAGTTATTTTACTTCTTGGAGCCCCTATCTCCTTAGCCACAAAATGCAAGTAACAGTACATGGGTCATGGCCTTGTTGAAAAGAATAAATGTGATACATGTAAAATGTCTCACACAGTCCTAGCTCATAAGTGCTGCATCAGTAGTATCTGTCACTTAATGCAGAGATGGGTCTTCATCTATAGGGATTCTGGGAAAGAAACTAGAAGAGGTGAAAAAGAGAGACCTTAAGTAGCCATTACACATTATTTCATTAACTTCTCTCCTCTGTTCAGACTGCTACTAATTGTGACACCCTTGAAATAAATGAGAAAACAGTCACTAGAATAATTTTCTGTGTTCTGTGGCTTCAATAAGGCTCCTGATTGAGAAAGGGCAGAACAGAGATAGACAGATCTAAGGAGCTGGATTCCTAGATACATGGTATGAGAATTAGGGTTTCTTAGATAGTTGAGGGTTGGGAGGAAAAGAATGACCTAGAACTTTAAATATTCAATAGATGACATGATTTCCTGTGATCTCCCCACCTAACCCTATCCTATGGTTTCTCTTCTCTCAGAAAACCACATGAAGGTCCCAACAAGAACAGCCTAAGATTCATGAAGGACTTATCGTATAGACTTTTTTACCTTACTTCCAGTTACAGTTACACATCATCAGTGGTGGCAGGATTTAAAAGACACTCATCCCTGGCTGGTGTAGCTCAGTGGTTTGAGCGCAAGCTGTGAACCAACAGGTTGCCAGTTCAATTCCCAGTCAGGGCACATGCCTGGGTTGCAGGCTAGGTCCCTGGTACAGGGCGCATGAGAGGCAACCACACAGATGATCCTCTCCCTCTCATTCTCTTTCTCTTCACCTCTCTCTAAAAATGAATAAATAAAATCTTTTAAAAAAATAAAAGGCACTCATACAACTTTTAACTTATGCCAATAATCAAACCATGCTTCCTAAAGAGCTCAACAAATACCTTGTGTGCCCAAATAAAAGGAAGCCCCATAGAAGCCCCATTTCCCTAACAACATACCAATAAAACAAGATTTTTGGCTAAGCTGATATATAACATTTTAGGGCTATATAAGAAATATTCATATATCTCTTCATAATATTCAATATATCAACTGAGTTATACAAACATTTAAAATAACCTGATATGCAAATTATACTAATATGAAAATCTGCTTTCTTTTTTGTTCATATATATATATATGTAGATATGTATATATATTTTTATAACTTTATTTGAAGTCTTCATGTGCATCTTCAACATCAGTGTCTTGCCATCACCAGAGCCATTTTTGAGATATCTAACTCAATTTTTCAGAGTCTATTATCTATACTTCTGCTAAAGGGCTATGAGTTAATCCAAAAATCATACCCATACCACAAATGCAATCCCAAGCAACAAATACCCATTTTCAGAACATTAAAAGGTTTTGTTTAGTTTTCACTTGTCTTCTGGTGTATTTGTGATATTCGAAGCATAACCACTTGGTTCTCCTGTTCTGTGAAGCCATCTGTACCACTTTCACCCATCACTCACACCTGGAGAGGCAGAGCCCAAGAAAAATTATTGCATCTGGGTCAGATTCCTTTGCATCATTCTAAATGACTAAATCAGGTGACCTCTGTAAACATCTAAAATTGCATTGCTTGAAATCATTTCAGGCTCATTGTCTTCTTCCAACAGTTTATTGATAGAAAAAAAAATGCATGGTGAAAGCATCCCATAATCTGAGAAACTCCACAAGGACCTGAATAAAGAAATTTCCTTTTTGCAGGAGTAATCTGGGAGTGGGATGGGAGAAGACCTTGCTTTATATTTGGATATATAGAGTAATACTTTTTATAAAGTCTGTTTTATCCTACGAATAGCACAAATGTATTACAATAGACTTTTGGTGTTTCAAGCCCTGAACTGTTAAATTTCTACATTTAAAACAACATGTAGGATGAGGCAAAAGTAGGTTTACAGTTGTGAGTACATTAAATGCAGCATTTATTCTTGTATTAGTATCTATTACTTATTATGTTATTTTCCATACAAACAACATTGAAAGGGAGTTCAGAATACTGGTCTGGCTTAAGCATCAAGTTTGTGTCAGAAAATCATGAGAAAAAATATGCACAAAGAGAACATGACTGGGTATTTGGATATTACCTTTCTGGCAATAAGGAGCCACTGAATATTTTTTAGATGATAACAGACATTTTTTTAAAATCCACAGGCCTTTTATAATGGTAGTTAAGAACAAAGCCTTTTGAGTCAGGAAGAAAAAAGAAACACTACACTCAAATCTGTTTGCCACTTAATAACTACAAGATCTTTGACATCTCACTTCCCATAAGAGCCTTTTATTTAGATCAGGGGTGTCAAACACATTTTCACCAGGGGCCATATCACCCTGGTGGTTGCCTTCAAAGGGCTGAATATAATTTTAGGACTGTATAAATGTAACTAGTCCTTAACTGTTAAGAATCTGAAATTACATTCTGCCCTTTGAAGGCAATCATGAGACTGATGTGGCCCCCAGTAAAAATGAATTTGACACCCTTGATTTAGACGAACATAATAATACACAACTCAAAGAGTCAAGAGGTGTATTTTAAAAGGCAATGAATATAAAATTCCTGGCACAGAACCTGGCATATAATAGGTACTCAATAAATGATGGCTGTCAAGTCACATTACAAAGTCATGTTTGGGGAAAATCAATGTGTTAGAGGTGAGTATGTAGGTTGGATTAGAAATAGGGAGATGAGTTTATGGCCATACCACCCTGAACGTGCCTGATCTCGTCTGATCTCTGAAGCTAAGCAGGGTCAGGCCTGGTTAGTACTAGGATGGGAGAAATAGGGAAATGATTATAATATATAGGAGAGTTGGGCTGATGGCTTGGAATCCTATAAGGTTTGGTCATGAAAAGAACAGATATGATGGGACAGAGGAAAGACAAAAGATGACCTAGATAGTCATCCCAGCTAACCAACTAAACTAGGAGAGAACAAAAGGATAAACTCGCTTTTAGACACAACGAGTTTAAAATGATGGTGGTACAGCCAAGGTAATGCTCACTAGAAAGCTAAACACATGAAACTCTCAGAAAATAAGTCACAGTGAAAAAAAGAGACTCTGGAAAGGCTGCCACTTGGGCAAGACTTAAGATAGTACAAAGAGAATCCTCCACCAGGTGGGACACCTGAACCACATGTAGATGACGAGACATGCTCTCATACATACTGGCATAATTCTAGTTTAGTTTTCTTCCCTGCTGAACCTGAAGCTTAAAAAGAATAGGGACTATGAACAGGGATGTTTATAACTGTATTCCCCCAAATCAAGCTCAGTGTCAGCACAGAGTAGACTCACCTCAAATATCGTTCCTCTAATTCACTGTGCATGAGATACGCAAACAGACTATAGCAAGTTCAGGTTCAATGCTGAGCATTTTCTAACCCTTGTCTTTAAATACCACTCAACAATTCTTTGAGGTGTTTATTATTATTTTATCATCATTGTTGTTGTTATTATTATTATTTAAATAATAGAAGCTTATCAACATGAGATGTCTATGACCTTGTCCAAGATCATTAAGTAAATGAACTTGTCAGGGTCTCTCTGATTATCTCGTGCAGTTCAGAAATTTTAATCGCCGCTTCCAGGATCTTTGATTCATGAAAATGAGGATAATGGGTTACTAGTAGAAAACATCTTTCAGAACATAGAGGGTTGTAAGGCAGTGGAACTGTAGAATAGTAAAACTGATCCTTATGGGAAAGAGTTGGAAGCTGCGATGGGCAGGGATTCCAAAGGAGAGGGGGTGGATGCATTCAAAGCAATGTAAAGGTCAAGAACTCTAGAGAACAGAAATGTTGTCACTCCCCGTGAGGGATTCCAGTTTGGGAAAACAGCCCCACTTGCCTGGATTACTGAAGCAGGATCCTGTTTGGGGATTGGCTATAAAAGAGAATCTAGCCATGTCCCTGGTATAAAAGAAAGCAAGGCAGCCTGAGGAGCCAGACCAGTTTGCCTCAGACCACACCTGCTGCTGCAGTCCCTCCCGGCCAGGCTGAGACTCTCCTGCTCACAGCTCACCAGCTCAGCCGGTGCTTTCCTCTGCTTCTCCTCTAGACTCCCAGCTTACCATTTCCTAATGCCAATGTGCCACTCCCATAATCCCTTTGGAATGAATGCCATCTTCTATGCATAGTTTTCAAGTAGAATCAATACTCACCTTTCTTTACAAATGGCAAGGGCAGAAAAGGCAGCCCAAATCTTCAGGTAACTGAAAACTAATCACATTTGAAGGAGTCTGTAGTTGGACACACTGAACAGTCATGTTTCCCAAGGGACTTTGCTCTGTAGGCTTCCAGGCTTTTCAAGAGGTTTCTATCACCATCATGAGAGGGAGAATAACTCTAGCTTGCCTAAGGAAATAACACTACACAGATCAAAACGAACGTAACACCTTCTACCTGTCAAAAGATTTCTCTTGTTTTCCAGCCAAAACAGGAATTATCACCATTAGACAACCTGAGTGGGGCTGCAGAAAGTATCCTAGAATGGCCTATCTTTGCCCTTGAAGAAGAAAAAACATTCCCCCAAATATTAGTTTTACTTCCCCTTCCTGAAAAAAAGAATGAAATAATATTAAATTAGACACCTCCCTGCTAACATCAAATCTGTCCTATGGACTGTGGCACAGACACAGCTACACGACTGGCCAGTCTGTAGCAGAGGTGACTGCTATAAACAGGGATTTAAACCACAAATCCAAACAGAAAACCACAATAAGGAAATCACGTACACACCTCTCTCCTAATCCCCTTGTCCCAGAAAGGGAAAAGATCTGTGGACACTGCCCAAGGCCTCTTTTACTTCTCTGCAGCAGTAATAAATTTAACAATTGCTGGACCTTTTTTTTTTTTTAAACAGGGGACAAAAAAGGAGTCTTGTTAACTTGGGACAGAGGTGGAGATTACTGGGCCTGGGTAAGGCCTAGTGACTGCAGGAGAGCACATGACTGTCACCCAGTTTTTTGAGCACAGCAAGCTCAGAGCATGCTCTAGGGATGTATGAGGAGGGTGCCAGATCTTTCAGGGTCTCGCCAAGCCTAAAGCCCACTCCTTGCTGGCCCATAAGCTGCTCGAAAGCAGGGGGTTTGTGTCTTGTCCACTGCTGGGTCCCAAGCTCCTCAGAAAGTACATGGCACAAAACATACACTCAAAAAGTTGTTAGAATAAATGAAGAGATCCCTTAAGTTTTGTTCCTATTTAAAATTAGTGATTAATTTTAACAAAAGACACCTATCGTATCGTCAACCGACAGAAACAAAAGAGCTTTCGGAGGTGAGAAAAGATATAGAGGATAGTACAGGGAGTTTCCATGACTTCCATTTCCACCAGCATTTCAAAAAATGCAATGATTTGAAAGCAGATAAATCTGGTCTCATAGCCTGGTTCTATCACTTTCTCTCTGGGTAAATTTGGGCAAATCATTCCTCTTTCATGAATTTCAGGTTTCCATCTCTAAAATGGAGTCAGTAATACGTCATATGGCTTTTATGAGAAGTAAATGGAACAGGATATGTCAAATGTCAAATGTCTAATACAGTATCTGGCCCATAGCAGGTGTTAAATGTTATGTACTATTGTTGCTGTTATCATTACCACCAATGCAGGTGGAGGACAAGAGGAAAAATAGTGAGGGACCTCCTCATGTCTGTTATCTCCATTCCTTTCTGGACACCATTCTCCCTTCTGCTCAGGGTCATGATGGCAGGAATACCTAGCTGGGCATTCAGGATTCTAGAGGATCCATTACCACAAATCCTTATCTATCTTAGCCAGTGCTGGGCTCGTAAATGTTTTAGTAGCTGATTCTCTAAGTGAGAAAGAGAGCCTTGATTTGTAGTGTTTGTCCTTTTCTATAGCATAAATACTCTCCCCTGTGGCCATTCTCAAGCTGCCAATATAATACACTGAACGTAGAGTTGAGAAGAGATGAGCAATAACACATCATCATGTAGCATTTTTACCATTCAGATACAACAGATATAAATACCCTCGAGTACAGTAATTATGATGAGTAAAATGTAGCAAAATAATTAAGAAGTGATGTCTTGAATATTCTTTACCTTGTTTTTATTATAATTCATTTGATTATCAGCTCATATAATTTCCATTAATGGCTGTGTTTCACAACCACCTTGCAAAATTCCTGAAAATTTAACAAAAGAGCCAGTGTGAGCTGGCTCTAGCACACTGCTGATTCTAGTCTACTTCTGCCCACAGTAGTGATTTCATCAGAATGCAGTTTGGGCATATGCAGTGAGCTCGGACGTTAAAACACTCCAATGGCTTAAAATAAGGCCTCCCCAGAATTCAGGACAATTTTAAGGGAAACAAATTCTCCTTTGACAGTCTCTAAAAATCTCTCCAAGGGAAAGTAGCCACCATTTAGGGTCCTTAAATGAGGAGATCATTCAGTTTTCCATGTTCTGGGAAAATCCCATGCAACTCAATACAACGCAATATCAAACAATCTGTAAAGCTGGAGTAATAGAGTGATGTTTGGAGAAAAGAACATGGGCCAACAACCTGCCTCTGCCGCTATGTGGTTATGTGGCTTTGACCAAGTGACTTCATCTCCCTTAGCCTCATTTTCATCATGTGCACAATGGGGACAGCACCTCCCCATAAATGTGGTTGTGGGGTTGATGAGATCATATATTCCAAGTGGCTCTGTGAACTATGAAGCATCATAAAAATGTAAGGCATTGCTTCTACATGGGGAATGAAACAGAAACCTGGAGTGAGAAAGAGCTGGGTGGGGAAAGAAGAAGGTAGTCGATTTAGATAGAGGACAATGGGAAAAACCAGGAAGAAGAGGTTTGGAGTAGGAGGAGGATAAGGGAAGTGGGGGTGAGAGAGGTCAGTGAGCATCCCATTGCATTTATAGTCATTGCCTCAGTGTTTTTCCAACCCTCTAGTCATACTCATTGCAGCAGATTCTTCCGTATTGCTCAAAAGTTCCCACGTTCATACTAGGACAAGGCTTTTATACCACCCCTACTATGAAGAGTAAATTTGGCTCTCTCACCCTATATGCTATGTCCTTCCTGCCTTATCATGGATGACACCTTGATATTGACCCCTTATCATGGATGACACCATTTCAACCACACTGTAGGCATTAGAATTATCTGACTCCCAGAGCTCTGGTTGGACCAAGAGCCTCCTTGAGCTCAAGCACATTTCTGTGTCTGACACACAGCTTAAAATACTGTTGGGCCTCAAATGAGAAAAAACAAAAATCAATTTCAATCAAGGCAATGGCTTGCTTTTGTAATACCTTCATTAATCAGGCATTTTTGTGAAAGGATTGTTAAGACAGTCTCATTTAAAAGATACTCCTGTTTCAGCCAAGGTAAGGTAGAAATGGGACAGAATGATTGATGTTCAGTGTTGAGACTTTTTAGCAATGGAACAGGTTATTCATGAAGTGAATGTCTTCTTGTTACAAGAGAAACCAACAAGAGAGGAACCCAACCTCTTGGTGAGCATGCTGTTGAGGTGTTGAGAGCACCAAAAAGGTTGGCTTCTCAAGGTTCTTCCAACCCTGAGACTCTTACAATCATTCAAATGCACCTAGCCTTCAAGTTTCACAGCAGAGTTTCTTCACCCTCCAGCAAGGTAAAAAAAAAAAAAAACAAAAAACAAAAAAAAAAAAACCTCTAATTTAAATTAGAACACTTTCTCACACCACTCCCCCAAAACACCTAATCAAAAAGTTTTAGGGAGTCTACAAAATGGCATGCCTCATGAGGACATTCATTTCCCAGGGTATCTCTAATGCCAGCCATAGTTACACTCCATTTTAGTCTTTGAGGCCACCATAGAAACTTGAACTCAGAAATATCTGAGGCTCTGATGATCGCATCTCTTGATTTTACTTTCATGTGTCTCCCTACCCCATCTCTGAAGCCCCTGACTTATCTCTCATCTGGACAAGTGCCACAGGCTTCCAGTGGTGGCCCTGCCACTGACCTCTCTCACCTCCAACTCATCCTATGTATAGTGCTAGAAAGATTGTTCTGAAGTGCAAATGTGAGCATGCTCCTTCTCTGCCTGTAATTTTTCCATAGCTTATTACTGTATACAGGTACAAAAGTCCCCATGGGCCTGGTATACTGGATCTTTATCATCTGTATCATTTGTCTTCCCTGCTTTCTTTGCCACATAAGCTAGAGCTGTGCCAAATCACAAATAATTGCCCAAAGACACTATGCTACCTCATCCACCATGTTTTGCACAAGTTCTTCTCTCCATTAAGAATAGTGCCAGCTGACCTAACATTACTCCTACTCCCCACTAGTAAAGATTTCTTGTTCTCTTAATGTTCATCTCTTACACCATCTTCTCTTTAATACTTCCCAAACCACTCAAACAAATTCAGTCCCCTCCCCCTTTTGTTTCCCCATGGAATAGTGGACACTTCTCTATCTTAGTAGCCATCACTTTCAATGGTATTATTGTTTTATCTCCGCTTCTCCTGGAGCTATGAGGTCTGAGACTGACTTATACTCAGTCTCTCCCAGAGAGCCTAAAACAATGCCTGGTTCTTCTAAAAATAACTTGTCCATGGTCACACAACCAGAGGAAGTCAAGCATGAACTACCTCCTCATAAATTCATTTCTTCGTTTGCTTTCCCTCAATCTCTCAGCTCTAATATGTTTTGCCTTTCCTCATTCTCCTTCAGGTCATTTCCAAATTTGTGCTTCCTTTTGTGAACACAAATTTGACCTGAACAACCCTAATTTTCAACCTTAAGGTTTATTGATATGCTCTTCCAAAGCAGCACTATTAGCATCCATGCTACTCTCTCTGCCTCTCCATCTAATTAATGGTCCCTAGATGCTGCCCAGGGTATATCTATCAGAAAGGCACACAATGCTACTAAAGTATTAACTTCTGTAAAACACCTCAGTCTTTGCCACTTATATATATATTTGATCTTGTTATAACCCACTGGTCATAAACCACCTGGTAATGTCTTTAGAATCTATCCTAGTGTAAAGGCTAATTATCTACCATGGTCCAAGAACAAACATATCTGGAGAATTTCACATAAACAGATATCAAAGAAAGAAAAATACTAAAGGTAAATGTTTGTCCCCAAAATACTTGCATATCCATTACTGAATTCAATACTCTTCAAATCCACTCATCTCATGCACTTCATTTTACAGACCTACCAATGATACAGAGAGGGTGGGGTGCTTGCCCATGGTTGCACAGTTGGTTATAAGCAAAACTAGAGATGTCTTCAGGGTCTCCTAGTGCCAATCCTTAAGGGTTTTTAAATTTATTTTATATATATATTTATTTTATTGATTATGCCATTACATTTGTTCTATTTCCCCCCCCTCCATTCCCCTCCACCCTGCACACCCCTCCCCCACCATTTCCCCCCCTTTAGTTCATGAACACTTGCCTCAAGTTCTTTAGATTCTATATTTCCCCTACTATTCTTACCCTCCCCCTATCTATTTTCTATCTACTGTCTATGCTACTTATTTTCTGTACCTTCTCCCCCCTTCTCCTTCTCCTCCCACTCCCCTGTTGCTAACCCTCCATGTGATCTCCATTTCTATGCTTCCCCTCCTGATCTAGCTGTCCTCTTAATTTGCTTTTGTTTTAGGTGTGGTTGTTAATAACTGAGTTTGCTGTCCTTTCACTGTTCACCTTTTTTATCTTCTTTTTCTTAGGTAAGTCCCTTTAACATTTCATATAATAAGGGCTTGGTGATGATGAACTCCTTGAATTTGAGCTTATCTGAGAAGCACTTTATCTGCCCTTCCATTCTAAATGAAAGCTTTGCTGGATAGAGCAATCTTGGTTGTAGGTCTTTGGATTTCATGACTTAGAATACTTCTTTCCAGCCCCTTCTTGCCTGTAAGGTCTCTTTTGAGAAATCTGCTGACAGTCTGATGGGGACTCCTTTGTAGGTGACTGTCCCCTTATCTCTTGCTGCTCCTAGGATTCTCTCCTTCACTTTAATTTTGGCTAATGTAATTATGATGTGCCTTGCTGTGTTCCTTGTTGGGTCCAACTTCTTTGGGACTCTCTAAGCTTCCTGGATTTCCTGGAAGTCTATTTCCTTTGCCAGATTGGGGAAATTCTCCTTTATTATTTGTTCAAATAAGTTTTTCACTCATGGTTATTCCTCTTCCCCTTCTGGTATCCCTATAATTTGGATGTTGGAGCATTTAAAGGTGTCCTGGAGGTTCCTAAGCCTCTCCTCATTTTTTTTGAATTCTTGTTTCTTCATATTTTTCTGTTTGGTCATTTTTTCCTTCCTTCTGGTCTGCTCCCTTGATTTGAGTCACAGTTTCCTTTTCATTACTATTGTTTTCCTGTGCATTTCCATTCATTTCAATTAGTTTAGCCTTCATATGTTCCTCTAATTTGTGACTAAAATCCACCAGTTCTGTGAGCATCCTGATGACCAGTGTTTTGAACTATGCATCTGAAAGTTTGGCTATTTCTTCATCACTTAGATTTATTGGCTCTGGGGCTCTGAGTTGTTCTTGAGCCATGTTTTGATCTGTTTGTGCCTGTTACATATGAGAAGAGGCGCCTTAGATGTTCACCAGGGTGGGGCCACCCAGGTTGCTGGTTTGTGACGGTGCATGTGGGGGCGGGGTCAGAGAGGGAGCAATGGCGGTCCTCTCCGCTCGCCCAGTCCACCTCACTGCTCGCCCCCGCCTGTTTATCTGAACGAAAATGTGGGAGCCTGCCACCCTGTGCCTCTGGGGCCTGTGTGATCTGTCTCAATGCTCGCCTCTTCACTGGTTTATCTGCATGCAAATGCACGACCAACTGCAGACAGCCAGCCACGCTCCTTCCCTGTGTCTGCCTGTAGCTAGCCTGCACCTGGGATCCGTGCCCTCGGCTGCCTGCGCCCAGGTCGGGGGAATCTTTTTTGCCAGACCCGCTCCACTGCTGGTTTTGCCCCTCTCACCGGTTTAGCTGAGCAGTCGTTGTTTTTGGACTCTGTATTGTTCGATTTTCTGTGTGGTTTGGTTACGTTTATTGTTGTTAAAAGTTTGTCATTTTTAGATTTGGTTGTGCGAGGACACAAAGTGTTTCCACCTACACCTCCATCTTGGCGGAAGTCCAGGTTCTTTTTCATTTTTTAAGAGTAGTGGATCCTTCCTTCCTTTCTCTCTTTTTTTTTTGTCTCTTTATTTTTTCTTTCTCTCTTTTCTTTTCCTTTCTTCCTTTTTTTCTCTCTCTCTTTCTTTCTTTCAGGTCCTACCATATATAGACACTATTCTAGGTACCAGTGACATAGCAGCAACAAAACAAAGTCCCTGCCACCCTAGCTGGTGTAGCTCAGTGGATTGAGCGCAGGCCTGTGAACCATACAATCACAGTTCAATTCCCAGTCAGGGCACATGCCTGGGTTGCAGGCCAGTTCCCTGCAGGCCAGTTCCCAGCAGGGGACACACAAAGGCAACTATATATTGATGTTTCTCTCCCTCTCTCCTTCCCTACCCCTCTAAAGATAAACAAATAAAATCTTTTAAAAAAAAAAAAAAGTCCCTGCCCTCATAAAGCTTACATATGAGTTTCCTGTCTTATATTTTATGGACCCATCTGAATTATAGAAAAGATTTATTTTTTCAAAGAAGCCATGAAAAAAGGAAACAAAATGAGTTTACAATCAGAAACCCAAAAGGAAGTTTGACTTTGACGATGGTTTTGGGCCACACAACATACGTTGTTGATTTATAAGGCAAAATGCTGGTTTCCGAGTAGAATATCTCCAGAAAGAAGACGTAATTAGCTGGTCTAGCACAACTGTGTAGAGGGGAGGAGGCAGAATTGGGCTGTAGACCTCTATGTGGTAAAAATCAAGGCACACAATGTAAAAATAACCAAAATTCTTTTTCCTACCACACCAGATAGCTTGATTTAGGAATCTACTGAATCTCTTCCCAAAAGAGCCACAGGCATGATTACTATGTTTACACAGGATTACTATGTTTATTCTCTTTAAACGCCTTAGTCCCTCTCCTCCTCTGGTTGGCTCAGTTCCTGCCAATCATGGAGGCACTTTTATGAGGGCCCACAGTTTTTGTCACCATATTGAACATTTACTGAGAAAAAAGGAAAAGAAATTACTTTCTAGTCTCATCATTTTGGTCTGGAAAAAAATGTGACTCTCACCCCACCCAACTTTTTCACAGTTGCAGGCATGGCTTTGCAGAGAAGAAACTTGAAGCAGATGAAGAGTGGGTTATGCTGAGCAGAGGAACAGGGACCTGACAGGTTTAAAGGGCATGGAGGGTCCAAGAAGTTATGATGCGCAGGGGGCTCCATAAAGAGAGTGTATGTTGCAAAATGAGGCTGGCTGGGTGCTTTGGGTGCAGACCGTGAACAGCTTTAATTAGATCTCAGTGCAATTGAGCTGATAGTGAGTCTGAAGTCCCTGAGGACTTCAGGGCAGAATGGAAGAGGGGTAGATATGAGTCTGAATTAGAAATTCACCAAGGACAAGCAAGACTTGACTACAGTACCCTTAAGGCTGAACAGAACTTAATTGGTCCTCAAGGCACCAGCCTCCTAAACAGAAACAGAGCTATAAATTAAGGTGAAATTTTTATTTATTTTAGTCTCAAAAGGTGAAAAGCATGCCAAGGGGATTACTTGGGGCATCTGAGATTTTCTGACGCTCACTTGTGCCTTTGAGTGGTTAGAGGGGAAAGCCCTGCTCTGCTGTTTGCCAGGCATGAATGCAAATCTTGACCCAGCCATCCCCTCCCTGTTTGAACTCCACTGTTAGTGACATCTCTCTGGGCCTCAATTTTTTCACTTGGAACAAGGGGAAACAATACTAACTTCCGTTGTATAGTTTTTGCAAAGTTAAGTAAAGTTACATATGTATATTACTTAGCAGTTTGCTCACACCAAATTAGCACTTAATAAAAATGTATTGGCCAACTTTTTGGCCAAATGAGATAAAAAACAGCGATCTACACATCCAGAAAATTCAATGAACCCAAACAATGCAATTACAGAACAATTACTAAGCACATGATATTCTAAAAACAAAAGATTTTTTTTAATCTTGCAAACAGTTGAAGGAACAAAAATGACTAGTTACATATAAAGACAGAGATTGTACATGATTAAAATGACAACAGCAGCATTTCTGTGTCCCTTGGCATTCCTAGTCAATGTGGCAATGAAGGACACAGGGGTCTTGTGAAGCCCACAGATACAAGTGGTCAAACTCCACACTTCTATCAAAATACGGGTTGGGCACTGAGGGTCACATGACTCTGAAGGATCCTTTCTTAGCCCCCAAGACAATACTGTGCAAGATCACAGAGGTCCTACTTCCGCCAAGGTGGAGGCATAGGTGGATGTGCCGTGCCTTCTCACACAACCAAGTTTAGAGACAACTAAATATTAGCAACAGAAAACACAGCCAGAACACGGAAAATTGAACTTTTCGGAAGTCTGTTAACAACAAATTCTTCAGCCTGCCCGGTAAGGGGTGAAACCAGCAGCCGGTGCAGCGGGGTTGCACAGGAAAACTCGGTCAGAGGGACTCAGGTGCGCGGAATCCAGGCGCAGGGTTGGACCTAGTGAGCGACCGAGCGAGCAACCAAGGGAGCAACCGCAGGGAAACATCGAGGGAGCAGAGCTGCAGGTTGACTATGGTCGTGCATTGGTGCGCAGAAAGACAAGCGAGGGAGTGGACAATTGGACCAGAACCCAGCCAGTCCCCGCGGCAAGCGGCAGGGAGGGCACCGCCATTTCCCGGCTCTGACCCCACCTCCACATACAGTGTCACAACCCAGCGACCTGGGAGTCCAAGGCTCCGCTCCTCACACTTAAAGGGCACGAACAGACCAAAAATGGCTCAAGAAGATCTCAAAGCCCCAGAGCCGATAAATCTAAGCGATGAAGAAATAGCAAAACTCACAGATGCACAGTTTAAAACACTGGTGATCAGGATCCTCACAGAACTGGTTGATTATAGCCACAAATTAGACAAATATATGAAGGCGAAACTAATTGAAATGAATAGAATTGCAAAGGAAACCAATAGCAATGAAAAGGAAAATGGGACTCAAATCAATGGAGTGGACCAGAAGAAAGCAAATAATGGCCAAACAGAAAAGAGTCAAGAAGCAAGAATTCAAAGAAATGAGGAGAGTCTTAGGAACCTCCAGGACATCTTTAAATGCTCCAACATCCGAATTATAGGGGTACAAGAAGGGGGAAAGGCACAGCCAGGAGTGGAAAACTTATTTGAACAAATAATGAAGAAGAATTTCCCCAATCTGACAAAGGAAATAGACTTCCAGGAAATCCAGGAAGCTCAGAGAGTTCCAAAGAAGTTGGACCCAACAAGGAACACAGCAAGGCACATCATAATTACATTAGCCAAAATTAAAGTGAAGGAGAGAATCCTAGGAGCAGCAAGAGATAAGGGGACAGTCACCTACAAAGGAGTCCCCATCAGACTGTCAGCAGATTTCTCAAAAGAGACCTTACAGGCAAGAAGGGGCTGGAAAGAGGTATTCCAAGTCATAAAATCCAAAGACCTACAACCAAGATTGCTCTATCCAGCAAAACTTTTATTTAGAATGGAAGGACAGATAAAGTGCTTCTCAGATAAGATCAAATTCAAGGAGTTCATCATCACCAAGCCCTTATTATATGAAATGTTAAAGGGACTTACCTAAGAAAAAGAAGATAAAAAAGGTGAACAGTGAAAGGACAGCAAACTCACAGTTATTAACAACCACACCTAAAATAAAAGCAAACTAAAAGGACAGCTAGATCAGGAGTGGAAACATAGAAATGGAGATCACATGGAGGGTTAGCAACAGGGGAGTGGGAGGAGAAGGAGAAGGGGGGAGAAGGTACAGAAAATAAGTAGCATAGACAGTAGATAGAAAATAGATGGGGGGAGGGCAAGAATAGTATGGGAAATATAGAATCTAAAGAACTTGAGACACATGAACATAAACTAAAGGGGGGGTAATGGTGGGGACGGGGGGTAGGGTGGAGGAGAATGAAGGGGGGGAATAGAACAACTGTAACAACATAATCAATAAAAAAATTTTAAAAAAAAGATCACAGAGGTCCTGTGCCATGCTTCTGCCCTGGAGGAACACAGAAAGGAGTCCTTTGTACCAGCCAGTCACCTCTCACCAGGGTGCAGACACCAAGCAGAGATATTCTCACTTGGGAGTTACCAATGTGGCAGTTCCTACAGAACAATGGAGTTATTAACACCAAAAGCTAGTTTCTATTTCTTAGACCCTATCTTAGGCATGGCTGTATATGACCTTAGGAAGGATTCTTCCCTTGCTGAGCCTTGGAGTACCTACCAGCTACCTGGGGATATTAATCCCTGCCTGAACAGTATCATTGAGTATTGGGAAAAATATAACCAACAAGCACTGCTAAAAGAAATATTGAAGGGTGTGAGTATTTAAAATAACTGTTGTGAGAGAAAAGTGTCAACCAGAACAGTGTAAAATCCTAACAGTGGGTAAGAAGGGGAAAATAAGAGAATGAAGTATGTCTAACTCATCTTTGCATTTCCAGTGTCCAGAACCACCAATAACTATTGAGCAGGGACTGCTCCATCAATAACTATTGAGTGAAAGAGCTGGGCCAGTGAGATTTCTCAGGGCACACAGAAAGGAAAAAGTTCAAAAAGCAATAGAAATCCAATCTAATTCAAATAATTTTAAATATTTACTTGTGCACCAGGCACCGTTCACTGCCAAAAAGTCACAAAGATAGTAAGAAAAATAAAGGAAGTAAGAAAACAAAATTCTCATAGAGTATACATTGACTTTTAAAAATTGGAGGACAGCCCTGGCAGGTAAGGCTCGGTTGTTGGAGTGTTACCCCATAATTCAAAAGGTTTTGGGTTCAATTTCTGATCAAGGCATATGCCTGGGTTGCAGGTTCAGTCCCTGGTTAGGGCACATACAAGAAACAACTAATTGATGTTCTCTCACATGATGTTTCTCTCTCTCTCTCTCTCTCTCTCTCCCTCCCTCCCTCCCTCCCTCCCTCCCTCCCTCTCTCTCTCCCAAACACACCACCCCAGAATCAATAAATATATCCTTGCATCAGAATTTATTAAAAATAATAAAAATATTTTTAAATTAAAGGACAACTTGGGTATAAATATCAAAAACTTTTAAATGTACATCCTTTAGCCTGACAATTCCAATCTGGAAATCTATCCTAGTGAAACAAACAAAAAAAGTTAACACTTAATGAACTATAACTGACATTAGCAAGAGCAACTTGCTAATGACAAAGAGAGGACTATCAGACACTCAGTGGGTGCCTGCTGCCATACGTGCGTTACTTATTTAATACTCTAACAACTCTTCTGTGGAGATATTAGCATCCCAATTTAGCATTCTGAGGAACTGAAGTTCATGGAACTTATGTTATGCCTAGTTTTTTAAATCACAGTCTGCTCATTTATAAACTGTTGAACCCAGTTGCCTCGGATTTAACTCCTAGCTCTGCCACTTCTATCACTTAATGTAACTTTGTATCTTAAACTGTCCGAGACTCAGTTTTCTCACCCTAAACTCTAAGCCCTTCTTCCCATAGTTTTTGTAGGAATTAATAATATAGGTAATGTGACCAGCCCACAGGGACCATTCAAAAGTGGTAAATTCACAAAGCTATGAAAAGGTGGAGATGGAATTTGGAATTACATCTAAAGCCCAGGTTCTTTCCTCTAAATAACATGATGGGGAAAAACCCCAGTGTGCAACTCTATGTACAGTATTAGACTACATGACTTCCAAAGAGAGGGGATTTCCCAAAAAGATTTAGCTACTTCAAACATCTTTCTAAACCTAACTCAGTGCCTCAAATTTCTACTATTGGTTTCATTTCATTGGGTTAAAACTCAATTAAAAACCAAATGTTTCTCTTGGGATGTAAAGTAACCATATTTTTTCTTGCTGAAGTGTTTTGGCACTTCTTTTACATTAGACATCTATCACCTAGCAGAAATCAGGACACAGAAAGTATAAAGCCAAAGTGATGTAAGATTCTACAAAATAAAAAGAAATGCCAGGAGTCTACAACAATGGCTTCTATTGGTTACTATCCAGTGGCAGCTAAGGAGGCAGCACTGGCTGCGGAGGCAGTAGCTGATGTGGTGACACAGGAAAGAAAAGATGGAAGATTTTTGGGAAGGACTGCCCATCTACAACAAAAGCAGTTTTAGTGAATTTCATGCCAACTCTGTGCGTAAAGCCACCATCTACACCCTTCAATCTACCTGCCCACACCAGAGTGACCATCCAAACACATCACTGTGATAGAAAAAACAAACATCCTTTTGCATTACCTACATCAGCAACGGGACAACAACAACGCTGCCAAGAAGAGAGACCAGGGGCAAGTAGACCTCAGGGGCTAGAGCTCGGCACCCCCCACCCCTTACAAGGTCACATGGGTCCACAGATCAGACATGCACAAGGACACTTAAGACTCACAGTCTCTCATTGGTGCCTCCTGTCTTGCCTGCTGCTCACCCACCTGCCGTGTGTAAGCACCTTGTCCACCAGTCCACACCCCGCTATGTACACCACTTCCAACCTCATAGGAGCCAATGTATTCATTTTCCTTGAGTCTTTATGCTGTAAAATGTACTAATGGTTAAAGGGGATGTCAGACCCAGTAGTGTGATGTTGGTAGATGTTTCTTAAAAAGGCAACATTGTTATTCACTACACCACCCCACCCCAGATCCTCTCCTGCCTGCCACCCAAGTCCCCAACCTGCCCTCCCTGGGAGAACCAGAGTGTGCCTGCAAGTGTCTAGGCTTGAACCCTGCTGCAACTGGGTGACAGGGGTGGGACACTTCTCCCTGCTTCCATCTGGTCTGGCTTCAAAGTCTTGGCCTTGACTCCAGTTCCCCTGGGACATATTCCATGTTCAGACCCTGCTCTATGTGTGCACCATGGGGACAAGTCAGCCCTTTGGGATCTTTCTCTTAAAGTAATTTTGTCATGGTCTGGTGCATGCTCTGTGACCACCCCAGTGAAAGGATTTCTACTAACAAAAAATGACTTCCACCAAGGATTGAAGAGACATGGGGTAAGTCTCCCAAAGTGAAGTAGCACAGACTGGGAGAAAGAACTTCTGCCTCAATCAGGAAACTTGGCTCATAACTAACACTGATAAGTTCTAGAACTCTACCAACTAGCATAGTGCCTATAACTAACAGAGCTGTATTGTATACTCAGAATTTGCCAAGAGGGCAGATCTTACATTGTGTTCTTACCTCAAAATAATGATGATAATAATAATAATAATAATAATAATAATAATAATAATAGAGGTGGGAGGAAACTTTGGGAGGTGGTGGACATGTCTATAGCCTTGATGGCGGTGATGGTTTCACAGGTATACTTCATCCCCAATCCCATCAAGTTTTCTACATTAACTGTGTACAGGTTTTACATGCCCATCACATCTCAATAAAGTCGTTTAACAAAAAGAAAGAAAGAAACTCAGTGCAATAAGGTGGTCTTAATCTAACTCACTGTATGATCTGGCTAAGTCGTTTCAACTTCCCTGTCAGCAACAAAAGGCTCAGACCAAATATTTCTAAGCACTTTGCAGTTCTGACAGTCTAAGCTGCTGCAGAGGGAGAACAGCCAAGAAATGACTGAATATGGCAGTCCTCCCTGGGGCATCTTGAGAAGTTCTAGAGTGAAAGCTGAGTTGGCCTGGAGACCAGCCATGCTAAGCAAGCAGGGGCTTGAACTGCAGCAGCCATCCAAAGTATGAATTTACTCCATCTCCCTGATCAAAACTCCTAAGGACAAAACTGAACTTGGAAGTGGCCAAAACATTCTGGACTTGCATTATTCTATTAGTTTGGATGAAAAGGATGTAATCCAAGAAGGTCCAGCTGATTCCGCAAATTCAAACACCCTGGTCTTAAATTCATATAAGACGTATAACATCTTCACTAAATGGCAGCGTTGGGAATGGGCCTGAAACCTAACTCTCATCCAGTGTTCCCTTGATTCCATCGGATAAACCTCAATTCTAATTCTTCCAGGGCAGTTGTTCCCAACCAGGGATGACTTTTGTCCCCACAGGGAACAACTGGCAATGCCTGGAGACATTTTTGGTTGTCACAATTGGGGTGGAGAAAGTACTACAGGCATCTGGTGAGTTGAAGCCAAAATGCTGCAAAGCACCCTACAATGCACGGAGCAGCCCCCACGACAGAGGGGTATGTGACCCAGAATGTCAGTAATGGCAAGGCTGAGAAATGCTGCTCTGAAGCATACCAAAATCTCACCTGGTTTCTCAGGTTACATCATCAGAGAGACCTGTTAATAAATTCTCTCCTGGCTAAGCTAAAAGTGAATCCTAGGTCAAAAAGCTCCTGGTTCTTTGATCGCTGGCATCTGACATTTATACTACAAAACGATCAGAGGCTCTTGGTCAGGCACAAAGGTGGTTGCTTATTTAATGTCAAAGATAAAGTTACCTTGAGTCACATTTCCACCTAACAGGATGATCTCGCTATTGAATTTACGTAGATTTCAAAATGGAATATGAGGCCTCCGAGCCAATTTTAGGACTCATCATGGATAGCCTTCTGCCAGTTTCTATAACTCACTGACTTGGCTACTTCCCTCCTTCCCACAGCTACTCAAACTTATGTAATAGTGCTTATTGTTCATCTGTGCTACAAACATTTATTTTAACAAGGTTAGTGCTGGGCACTGGGGTGACAGAAAAAGGCACACTTGCTACCCAGAAAAACTGTTGCTTAGTGGAGGAGACAAATCTGTCAACAGATGGAACGGCATGGCATAATAATTGCTTCAGCAGAGAAGCCACATGGAGGTGCTTGAACAGTTTTAGGGATCAGAGAAGACTCCCAAGAATAAGGAGCAAGAATGAAGGTGGTGAGACTGGTTTGATTCTATGCACTAGAGGATATTTTGCAGCATCCAGGTGGGAGGATGAGCGATGCAGATAAATGCAAGGGAGTCTTTGCCAGTGCAATGGACAGTCCCTGGTTACTGCAGCTATGGGGAAGTGAGGAGTTGGGGAAAATGATGAGTGACTCCTAGAGTCCTGACTTGGGTGACAGGGCTCACTGAAAAAGGGGACACAATGGAGGAGCAGCCTGGGGGCAACATGACTATTTCGGTCTTGTTGTACTGAGTATGAATTTCCCAGCAGACCACTGCCTACACTGCTCTGGAGCTCAGAAGAATGGCCTGCACACTCGAGAGAAGGTGGGACCATAAATGAGGGGATACACCATGGCATGAGGCTTAAATCCACCCCAGGAGCACCAATACCACACCCAGGGCTGCAAGGAAGGAATGAAATCAATGTCAATAGTGGTCTTCATTGTTGCTGAGCAGATAATCTGGCTGGAGAATAACCTGGTTTGCCAGGTGTCTCTGCCTCACTTTATCCTCCAACAATCTACAAGGTTGGCGTGACCCTCAACTTCACCATGGCAGAAATGGAGAAGGAGATTATCTCCTCAGTGAGGAGATAATGGTCAGCTCAACCACATGGAGGTGATATTTCTAATCAGGTCTGCCTATCTATAAGCCCTGTGTTCTTCCTAACTAAACCACACTGCCTCGTTCTTCAAAAGTATTCCTACACTTTTAAAGTGGTAAAGCCTTACAGGCTCTCATGTAAGGAAAACATGGGTTCAGATTCCAGCTACATCTGTTATTAGCAGCTTAACACCCTCATTTGCAAAGCAGAGGATATTAATACCCAGTTCACACAGACATTGTGAGGACTGAATAAGATGGAAATCTCTTAGTGCTATGGCTGGCATAAAGAAATACTTAATAAAGGTGATCAGCATTTTTATGTTTACTCTTAAGTCAGTAATTCTCAACCAAGGGGATTTTTCTTCCTCTATCTCCACAACATTTGGCAATGTCTGGAGGCATTTAGTTGTCACAACCTGGGAGTGGAGGTACACTACTGGCATCTAGTAGGTAGAGGCCACGTCTGCTTCTAAACACTCTACCATACATAGGACAGCAAAGTATTATGTGGCCTATAATGCCAAAAATGCCAAGGTTGAGAAATCCTGCTTTAACTTAAAATATCTAAACTAGGGTGGGATGAAATACATTAGATCAGAGATGATCTGATCTAATTTATTCCTTTCACAGAAGGGATCATGGAAACCATAAAGAGAAAGGGACTCATGTCTCAAAGACAAATTGGACAGAGGAAAAGGACACTGGCAATTAAGAGATGGCTGTCTGGAGCTTCTCTTTAGGGATGCTTCTGTACCCTTCCTGCCATCCCATTTTGGGACTATGACTGGGGCAATTCTTTTCCAACCTTCTTGAAGAGACAAAAGATGGTTCAGTGGGGCCCTGAATGAGGGCATCCTGGCTCAGTCCTCCTGGTGGCCACATCCCAGCCCAGCGGTGTCTGGCCCAATTAAGGGTAGCAATCAGGAATATGTGTTGAGCAATGTACTCAGCACTTTATAAGCATTATGTCATTTTCCCTTTATAACACGTGGTTCTGTTATCATTCCATTGTGGATAATGAGGACACAGAGGCCTACAGAGCCAACATGGTTTGCCCAGGGTTACACAACTGAGGGACACAGTGGGAATTGGAAGCCGAGTAGTAAATCGCCAGGGATTGATCTGACCCATTTCTCAAGACTGTCCCCAGAGAATCCCTGGCCTGAGTCTCCCAACCCATCATTCCCTCCATGTTTATGAGAAGCAGAGACAGCCTCTTCTGAACACTGGGTTTGGGTGTCACTAAAGTCGTGCTTACCAGTATCATCAAAAAGCTCATTTCACTGGATTAGCTCATTCTTTTGGTACAGTGACCATGGATCTGGGTGGGTTCTCAGACCACCTGTTTTTCTGGAGACCAGAGGCAGGGTGCAAAAGACCAGAGGTCACACAGCAAGTTTGTGACTGGTCTCCTGACTTTCTGTCTGTTTCGAATTTGGAAAGAGAAAAGCAAAAGGGAAAACACCAACTCCAAATGCTGACTTCTCAGGAGTAGTCAGAGGCTTAACCTCAGGGCAGTTTCCTTTTGAGACAAAAGACATTTGCATGAAGTGATTCCCCAAAGACCTTGGAGAAAAGGTTTTCTAGTCTCCTTCCTCTGCCAGTTAAAGCAAATGGGACTCAGGGTTGTCAAAATAGCAACTCAAAAGGGGTAAGTAGGTAAAACTACAGAATGAATACAGAGCTGATATTTGCAGATCCCAAGACCAAACAACAGTTTCAATTCTGTAAATTTTTAAGCCAGGACCCAAAGCTCCACTTTCCTTTTTAAAGAAGGAAAGGGGTACTTACTGGTTCCCAAATTTCCCTTTAATAGACAACATTTTCCAGCAAGAATGCTCTTGATTTATTAATTTACTATGTAGCTCACCTTATCCCCAAAGGTCTTTTAAGGAAACAAACAAAAGTACACAATATTGTGGGGTATGATAAAGAAGGAAAAAATCCAAGTCGTGGGCAAATGAAAGTCAAATAGGAACACATGCCAGGGAAAATCAGTAAAGAGCAATGAACAGCTTGTTATAATGAGCTTCCTAGTACCCAACCCAATGAGAAAAATCCATTACCTGTCTCACTATATATATCTACACACACACACACACACACACATACACACATACACATATACATATACATATATGAATGATATATGGGGAGAAAGAGAGAGAAGTTGTTCTGGAAAAAAACAGATTTTCCCTGAAATGATGTGAAAAACAAACTTTTAGTTTTTAATATTTGGAAGGTTGTCTATTGCAGCACTTGCATTAGTTACCTGACAAACCCCCTCCCCTCCACCACCATGCCCCATCACCCCCTCCCCTTCAAAGGCACTCAGATAAGTATTAAAGAAGAAATGGCTTTCTGATTTTCAGGTGATGTTCTATAATCTGTCTACCAGGTTGGGGTGTTATATCTTTTATTTCCTAGAGTTTCCCAGAGTTTCTCAACCTTGGTAATACTGGTATTTTAGACTGGACAGTCCTCTGTTATGTGGGGCTGTCCTGTGCATGGAAGAATGTTTAGCAGCACCCCTGGCTCCCACCCACTGGATGCCAGTAGCACCCTTGTTTGTGACAGACAAAAATGCCCCCAGGTATTGCCAGGTGTCTCCCAGTTGAGAATCACTATCCTAGACCTATGATCTAACAGAACAAATTATATATCCCTCTCTCCCAGCCACTCCTACCCCACAACACACACACCATACATCTAAGATACAATACATGAACAGAGACAAGATAATCACAATCAACACACCTGGTAGGGAAAAAATGGGAAACATACAAGAGTCACAGATTGGGAGCAGTTCTGAAATCTTGCTGGGCAGACTTAAGGCTCCTGCTCTGGGTGAGTGGTTGTGAATCTCCACTCAGGGCATCTCATGCTTGTCCCTTGTTTACATGATCTCTGGTCCACCCTTTGGGAGCCATGACCTACCTGCCTTGGACATGCGTGCAGTGTTAGAGATTTTTCATTTCTTGGACATTGCATAATTTTCTTAGACTACTTCCTATTCATAGAAGGTTGGCATCCCAAGGGTTGTTTTATACCTCAAACATTTTCTAGACCATAGTCCTGGGTTTTTTTGGCATTGCATTTCACTCAATAACATAATAGGTTTCTGAACTATTTCCAGTGAACACAACCAAAGTTCTTTTTAAGATATCCTTTTTCAACTGTTCTTTTCCTTGCTTTTTCATTTCCTTGGTTCTCTCTCTCTCTTAAGCTAATGGCAGCTACCTTGAGTCTATATGGAAAAATCAATGTCTGATTTTTTTCATTTGAACTATGCCCTGAGTCATTTTTCCAACTAAGAAGTTTCACAGGGCCTTGGCCACTTCAATCTTCATTGAATTCCATCTTATATGGCATGGTATCTAAAGCAGTATGCTTTTCCAACTTTAAGGCCTCCAATTCTAGTCTCCTCTCTCTATTCTGCTTAATTTATGCTTGAAATCCACCTAACAATTTCCAGAGCTCATCTCATGCTTGTAATACCTTGCCAAATGCAGCCAAGCTACCATCATTCTATCTTCTTACCTCTCCCCCTGGAATGACAAGTTCAGTAAGCACAGGGTTTGCTTTTTCAAGTCATCATCACAGGCAGCAACTTGACAAATACACTGCCACTGAATACTCTGACTGACATCTTTTCTGACGCATGCACTGACAAGCAGTGCCCACGGCGTCATGGGTGAGATGTGAGACAAATGCACATGGACTACTGAGTCCTGTGGAGGAAAAGGGCCAGCAAGGCTATTCCCTCAAGAGGGGAGAGCCTCAGAATGGCCTGACCACCCTCTCCAGGGGACGGTGGCAATGGAGCGGCCGGGCAACTCTCTCACCAGGGGAGAGAGAGCACCCCAACCCTTGCCTAGTCAGGCTTTTATTGGGATTTTTGCACAGGATTTCAGGTATAGCTTATTAATCATTGTCAAGCAGTAAACAGTAGATAGTATACAAAGAATCATTAGGGCTTCTTCTAAACCAGGGCCAGTCAGCTAAAAGGCTACAGAACTTTGGGAACATAAACTCTTTTTCTGCTCAGGCCCTTATCAACTAACTAAAAGCTTTCTTAAACAAAGCAGGTCTCACAGGGTTTCACATATTCCTTCTCAGGCCTAATTACCCAGGGAGCCTGCCATTCCCAGCACAAGGCTTGCACCGCCTTCCCCATCATAGGTTTTTAGGCTTAAGTGGATTAGAGCCAGGAAACGCTTCTCCCAGAGGACTTGGGGACTCTGGCTTCATCACAGCCTGGGGGTGGGGGTCCATCACTCCCTCTTTGTCGCAGCTCCCCAAGTCCTTCCATGATGGCCTCCCAAGTGATCGTGTCTGGCCAGGTTGCCCCTCCTCTGAGAAGTCTCACCTGTCTCTGACCATCCAACCATACTTTGGGGGCAGGGAGATGAAGCAGGGGCAGCATCTGCTGCCAGAGACGAGCCTTGTCTCCTCAGTGGCTCTCATTCCGGAGGTCGCTCACAGCCTTAGACATGGGAGACAGTTTACAATTCCTGAAACCAGGCGGGGTGGTCCCCAACGCTTTTCAGTCTCTAATTCAGTTTTCTATTACCTGTCCCCAGACCACTAAGCTAACATCATGTATTTTACCTTTTTTTATAGAGCACTTTACTTCATATATCAATTTGTGCATTAAAATAATTAACAGTAGCTGTCAAACCAGGGAAGTCATACAATTTCAGTAGATTAAGAAAATAAAGGTTCATTTCTCACTCACTTAAAGTCCAATGAAGATAAGCTGCCCTTTTCCACCTTGGAGCCTCAGAAGAGCCAATTGCCAATAGATCCCAAGCAATAACAGATGAGATTTTTAAAAGGCACTAAATGATGAAGACCCAGTAAAATCTGGTTAGAAAGATCAAATTAAATGCTTCCTCTCTTTCCCTCTTCCGTGGCCTTGCCAGCCTTGGTGGATACACATTCTGTATGGAGTAGCGATAACACAGAGGAAGACCATTCATGGGTATGATGACTTGGTGCCCCATAAGAATCACCTATCTGCAGGTTTATTGTGCAGAACTGGCTCCCAAACATCAGAAGGAACATCAATGAACTTGGGAATCTCCATAAACAATTGACAAGCTTAGTTAGAGAGCTAGAAAGAAGCTGTCTGGGGTAGACTTATTATTCATAAATATTTGCTGCCCCATTCTGAGTGCAGAGTTCCCTTCCCCATCTCACTGACAAAAGACTCTGGCCAATGCAATGTGATTGAAGGTGATGTGTATCACTTCTGGTAGGAGCTTTCAGGACAAAGGCATGGAGACTCAGGTTCTCTTTTCCTTCAACCATCATGGTCAACAGTGTTTTCAACAGAGGCTGATTAATCAGCCTGGGTGCTGGAATGAATGTGAATTGGAGCAATTGCTCTGGCCTGCAATAAACATGAGGTGTGAGCAAGTGACAAAGATTCTCTCTTTGGACAAACTTTACTCAGGACTCTATTCAGGTTCCTATGAGCTCTCATCTCAATAGACTTTGGCTTTTGAGCTTCAGTGTCTGCTTCTCAGTTTAGACAGAATCCTCCATACTCAATATCAGATCATGCTTAATATCAAATCAGGTTCTTCATCTTCCACCATCCCCCAGATGATGTCAGATCACCCTGGCCTACCTTCAGAAAGAATTCTGTTAGGCCAGTTTAGCCAAAATCCCCCTTATTCATGATGTTTCCTCTTAGTATTTTCCTTCCACTGATCCCCACCCTCCTCCTTAGCTATGAACTTCCACCTGCTCATGCTGTATTTGGAGTGGAGTCCAATTTCTTCAAGGCCCCATGGAATTGGTCCTTAATATCACAAAAGCCTCCCTTGCATAAAGTCAGAATTATCATTTTAATGTGTTATAAATAATTTTAACATAATATTATTTTTTTCTTTAACACAAGACATAAACCTTTGTTCCTTAGAGTCCCTGAGATCTTGGAATAGTGTGTTAGTACCATATAATTTGGCTTGTCTTAACTGATAATACTAGTGAAGTAATGACATTTCCTAAATGCCACTGGTCCTAAAGAAGAGATAACATGATGGGAACACAGTCATTGTCATTAACAAGCTGGAAAGCCAAGTGGAAAAGCACCACCCAACTTGCCCATGTGTTACTCCCAAACTGGAAGTCACCGGGATGTAGTTCAGCCACAGGAAGAATGTTCTGAGAGTTACCACTGAGCAACTGGTGACTAGAGGTAACTGCAGAGGTGCAAGCAGAGGTCTGAGATGGTGGGAAATGTCACTAAGACCTCTTCCAGGGATGACAGGCTGTCATTACAGGGAAAGTCTATATTGTAGGTGGCCTTTTACCGCAGGGTTTTCACCTGTCAGTAAGGAAGGCACAGAGACTTAAGACTGTCTGGACCTCAGCTATGCCAAAGAACCCATCCTCCCAGGGGCCCCTAAGGGCCAGGAGGCAGTCCTTCTCAGGAAGTTCGCATGGATTTTTCTCCATTAAACACCGCTATCCTTGGGAGTTGGAGTCACTGTCCCCCTTCCTCTCTTCTCTCTGTCCCTATCTCTCTGCCTCCTGATTCTCTCTCGAATTGCCCTGGTTTCCATGTGCACTGGATATGTAGGATGTTATCTCTGTGTCCTTGTGTCTTTGTATATTCGTGCCTACATTTCAGTCTGTTTCTCTGTTTCTGTGCATCTTTTTTCCTATTTCTCAACCTTCCCTCTAACTCTTCCCAGCATGCATTGCCTCCATCAACACCCCACCCAGATCTTTTTGATGACATAAAGTCCCCATGAAACCAACCCTTCAACTTCTCTCTCACCATAGCTGATATCAAAATGATTAACATGTTCAGCCCCATCTTCAGTTTCTAATGTTTTATCACTTTCCATCCTTAGAATGGAGCTTCTCCCCTAACCAGACATTGCTCATCTCCAGCCCCAGTGGCTGAACACTTGTGCTCAACCTCTTCCTTCTCAATTCCAAAATTATCTCTGGCCATGGTTCCAGGGTGGAGCCTTGCCCTTCTTCCCTGCCTGACCTTTCTGTCCTGTTCTACAGATATTCCCAGAAAGGCCATGGCAAGGGTGTTGCCACCATAAACTTTCTTGGTTATGAAGGGTGGAGGTTTACAGACACCACCCCAGCCCAAAGAGGTGCCCAGCCCTCTGCTGCAGCCTCATTCCTGCTCCTCCCCTGCACAGTCCCTTGGATGTGTCTAGTAGCTTCCACTTCATGCCTTTGCTCTCATCATAACCTCCACTGGCTACACCCTCCACTCACAGCAGTGCAACAGGATGACAAAGAGAACAAAGCATGTGCCTAGCTTCTCAGGGGTCTGGGTTCAACATCAGCTCCAGATCTAGTAACTCACTTTTTGGATAATTCTGAGCAATTTGCATTATACCTCTTAAAAATTGGAGTTATGGTGCTGACCTGCCAAGGTTGTATAAGAATCAAGTCAGATTGTGTACAGAAAGTTCCTGATGCAGAGCTGTAATAAAGACGGTGACAGTGAAACATTTATTCCTGTTCTGTCTATTCACCATCCAAACCACAGGTCTCTCTTCATCTTCTAAGCTGGCCTTTACATCAATTGTGCAGCACCACAATTTATCAGCATTCTTGGTTGAAACTGAGTATCAATGTCAAGGCCATAAAAGGGAGAAAGAGTAGCTAGTAGGCACAAGGACAGCAATACTCATACTTCTCCACTGAATTCTACTCTGTTGGGTCAGCAAGCATGGAGTTCCTGTCATTTAGTTTCACTATCCCCACTTCCACTGCTATCACCCCTCCCCCCTGGCCCTCTTTCATTTTTCCGTTCATGAGATTCACTATAAAACACAAACCAGACCCCCCATCCTCTCTGATCTCCCTGAGATGCCTCCTAATAATGATAACCTGTCTCTACCTTGAGGTGCTGATAACAGGTGGTCCCCCCAAACATGTATTTAGCATCTACTTTATGCCCTGAACTTGGGAGATTCAGCAATGAAAAAGACATATCTCTACCTACTTTAAATGTTCACATCTTCACCAGCTAGTGGGAGGGAAAGCTATATAAATAAATCATAACAATGCAATATGATAAGATGTCAGTAATTGAGGTGTGGGTTGGACACACTGAAAGACAGAAGCTCTAGCTTTGCCTGGGTCTGCCACTATGATGCAACTCTAGAGCTTAGTCTTTTGTTGCTTTATTGCAAGACTCACTGGGCTCCATTCAGCACTAAGAGCCAATATTGCTCATGTTGAGAGGTGGGGCTATAACTATGGACAAAATAATAATGATCTTCAACCTCAGATCTAGGTCACAACTGTATCTCCAACTGCTTGTTGAGTTTGGGCCACCAAGCAGGAATCTGAGGAGTAAGGGAATGCCCACACCCACAGCCAGGCATCACAATTATCAATATTCTTGGTTGAAACTGAGTAATAATGTCAAGGCCAGAAAAAGGAGAAAGAGTCTAAGGAAAAGGTCTGGTGGTTTGGCCAAGACTTCTCAGGCTCCATCTAGCTTGCTCTTTATTGCAGACACTCTGTCACTACCTGGTACAACTCTTTGCCTTTGCACTCCCTTCCTTCACTCCTGGACCTCTGCCAACCCACTCCATCTGAACCCTCTTCTCCCAACCAGATGGTGCCATCTATCCAGAGACAGGTCTCCCCCTGTATTCTTCCCATTGCTGAATCATCAACAAATATGTACACAATCACACCAGCAGGCCCTTTTAAGAAAATGTTTATGAGCTTTAACAATTGAACTGAGGTTCAACAAGACCTCATTTATCTAGCAACATCAGCTGCCTGGACCAGAATCAAGAAATGAAAAGAAAATAAAAACATTCTTCTGTGAAGCCAGAACACACACCCTAAAATCTTATGTAAATACTAATGCTCACCCATATGATTCATTGGAAAGGCTATCAGGACCACATGCAGCACCCACTCGCTTATTTCTATTTTCTATTCTTAGATTCCATCAAAAAGACAGAATTGAAATTTTAATGCTTGAATCATGTCACACTGTCATTGTGGTTCAGGCTTAGACTGCTTTCTATTTAGTCAGTTAATTAGTTATAACACTGTAAGCACCTATTAACCCACAACATAAGACAAAAGCCAGGATCTTGAGGGGTAGCTTATGATACCATACAAAACCCCTCATAACTACCCCTGAGCTGTTCAGCTCAGGAGATCCAGCATCCTGAGTCTTGTATTCATCATTACTTTACTCTCCTTTTAAATTAATTGTAAGTATATGTATTTGTTTGTGTGTTATGCATTTACTGATGTGTGCACACATGCATTATTTTTTACTTTAACCTTGCCATATACAATCTTTGGGAACTTACTTTTACACTTTATATTGTCTTGCTAATATTCACCCAAACTGAGATGTATTGTTGTTGTTCCTTCATTTGGACAAGTGTACAGGATGGCTCCGCCACACTTTATTCCCTGACTTTCCTAGTGACAGGCGTTGGGTGTGCATGCAGTTTTTTGCTATCGTGGAATCCGTTATGACTTTGAAGGCTCTTATATGCATCTCCTTGCAAGAATCTCCTTTTGCTGTATGCCTAGGAGTGGATAAGAGAGTTCTAACTTTCTTGAGGTATATCTAAAGGGCAGCTAGATTTAAGCAAAGCAAAGAGAAAGAATAATTAGGAATGAAGGAAAAGAAGAGTAATCCTCAAAGCCTAATTTGGGGGCAAACTCAGCATAGGAGCAACATCGTTCTTTGCAATTTGATGGCTGCCAAGGACACAGGCACAGACACAGTAATATTCATTGTGGAAACAGAATTATTCAGATGCAGTGAAATCTGCTTTGGTATCTAATTAAATGATGCAAATGATGTTGTGCTAAGAAAATACCCACTGCTGGCAAAAATGGGGTGATTTGTGGTACCACCTCTACATAAGAACCTCAAATATGTTCATATTCTCTGTCTTAGGAATGCCCCTCCTGGTACTACATGCAAGATCCACAACATAAAAACAACAAAAACCACCTCTGTGCTTAATTTATAAACTAATAAGAAACAGTCCAAATCCAAATGCATGTTAACTAGGCACTATGTGAACTCCAATATTTCCATTTGACAGAAGATTTATGCAGCCCTTAACATCTTTATTCATGAAAATTCATGAAATGCTGCTATTCCAGAAGATGAGCAGAAATCATAACTGGGTGTACAAGGTGATCACAATGATAGTTAAAATTAAAAGCATAGAAAAATAAGTTGAAAGAAATACTCTTAAATGTAAATACCAGTTTCTAGAAGGTTTAGGGCAGTAATCAGAAACCTACAGTGCCCGGGCTAAATCCAGCCAGCCCCATTTTTGTCTGGCCTGAATACAAAGAATGTTTTTTTCTTTTTAAAATGGTTATATAAGTACATATATAATATCTTCAATTTTGCCTCTTAGCTCACAAATTCTAAAATACTTACTATCTGACCCTTCACAGAAAAAGTTTTAAAAGTGTAAACTGTATTTTAGGAAGGTTCCCATTGAAAACGATTGAATTTTTTAGGTTGTCCCTTAGAGGGCTGTGTGTCAATCACTGAAAAATTCTTACACTGTATTAGTATATATAGCTCATTTCCCAAGAGAGCTAGAAGGGGAGGCCCTGCAACCATCAACACCATTCCAGGAAGATGGAGCTGTGCCCTGGATTAGCACTCTTGCAGGAAGCCTATGAATGTTGCACAAGGCAAAACATGCTTAGATGTCAAAAAGTAATTGCTGAAAAATTACTGTTTTCCCAATTTGAGAAGCAATAAGGAACACATCTGCTTCCGCATTCCAGCTGCCCATCATAATCCCTCTACTCATGGGGAAATTGCCTTGGTTTAGTCTGGAAAAGAGGTGACTCAGAAAACAAGGATGTGTGGAGATGAGTTGGGGGACAACCCGTGGGCAAAGACACAGAGAAGCAGAGAGACCCTGAAAACATTAATGCCAGACGTATCCTCAGCAATCACGCTGTTCAATCCATTGGCTCCATTTTACAGATGAAGAGAATGGCACCTGAAGGGCAGAAATGACTTTAGAATCATCCTATCTCAGTGAGATCAAAAGATGTAAAAGACATTAGCTCCAAACATCTCTTAATTTAAACTGGATTTCCCCCCACATGTCCCCAATAAGTGGTTGTTCAGATTCTGAATTTACTCATGGCACAGAGAGCTGCCACCTTTGGAAGTGGCATGATTTATGATTGAATAGCACTGACGTAGTCTTAAAACTGAGCTGAAACGTGCCTCTCAGTACCTTCTATTCCCTGGTCTATTTCAACTCTCTGGATGCCTCACAAGATAGTAAAATAATAATAACACCAATGATGATAATACAAATCCACAATCCAAAGTCCAAGAAGCCATAAAAATCTGAAATTTATTAAGACTCCTTCGGCAAAAAAACTGACTTGAAAGGGCACGTGTGTTTGTGCACAGGTGTGTGTGTGGTCCTTATCTATCCCACTGGGTATGAGTATGCCAGGCTACAGAAACATTTCTGTGTTTGATTATAGGGTGCTTTTCTGGGCCTACTGGGAGCATCATGTAATGTAAGGTATATAGAGTGTATTATTAGCGTGAACCATGTGACTTTATTATTATAGGGGAAAATGGTCAGATAATGATAATTTCATATGGTTCAGCTTAATGCTTTTCTAAAACCTAGCCCCAGAGACTTGGGATTAAGGAACTCAGGACCTGTAATAGAGAGGAGCCCCCACTTTGGAGCACTATGTGGTAAGAGCTGCATCAAAAGAGATTCTCAAATTAATATTCCACTGAGGCCTCTCCCTGGGACCCCAGACGCAACCAGCTGCCTCCCCAGCATGTCATCTCCACTTGGCCATCTAAAAGTTACCGTAAATGGTACATGTCTTGATCGGAGCTCTCAAGCTTCCTTTTCTATCCCCACTAACGGCATCCCTGTCCTTCCAACGTTCCAACCGAGAACATTGGATCCAGACTTTTCTCTTTCTCTCCCACTTCACATCCAGCCTGTTAAGAAATTATCTCTGCTCTACATCAAAATTTATCCAGAATTCACCACCTTTTGTGACCCTCACTGTCACCAGCCTATTCAATCCACCATGGTGCCTTGCCTGAATTGTTGCAGTGGTATCTCCAATTCCACCCTTTTCGTCAGGCTACTCTCAGCACAGCAGCCAGGACGGTCCTTTTGCAGTGAAATCAGAACTTACCACCCTCCTGCCTACACCTTCCAGACACTCCCCACCTCCCAGAAAAAGAAGCCAAATTCCGCCCATTCCTAAAGGCCCTTCATGATCAGCCAGCCTCCTGTGATACTGCTTTGACCTCACAGCCCCCACTCTCTTCCTCACTGTTCCCACCACCCTGCCACCCTGATGCTCATTAGAACACACCTGCATCAAGGCCAGGAGCAGTCTCCTACCAGACACCCACAAGGCTTTCACCCTCTTCAGGTCTCCTCTCTGAAAAGGTGGCCTTTTCTGACCATCCTATTTTAAATTATGACTAGGATTAACTCCCAATCTCCCTTTTCTGTTTTTTCCCCTCAAGCATGAAGGCCATCTAATATACTATGAGTTGAACTTATTTATTTTATTTACTGGCCATCTCCCTCACTAGAATATAAGCTTCATGGAAGCAGAGATTTGTGTCTGTTCTCTTCACTGCTTTATCCCCTAATACCCAGAACATTATCTTGCATACAGTTGACACTCAAGTGCAGTAACTCATGGTTTATTTGTAAGCTATTTACTTTCACCTTGGAATCCACTGAGAATCAAGAAGGAAGTGAAAAGTACCTTGTAGCAGTCAAATAGATGTCTATATCGCTAGAGAGGTTATACAGATGGTCAACAAATAAGTGTGTGAAAAGATGCCTAACAATGTTAGCCATTAGGAAAATGCAAATTAAAGCCACAGTTAGACATCGCTACCCACCTACGAAAATAGCTAATTTTAAAAATATAGTAATCACACTAATGCTGGAGAGGATGCAGAGAGAATGTTGGCTCTTCCACACATTGCTGCTGGGAAGTACAATGATACAACCACTCTGGATAAAGATATAGTGGTAACCTGCAAAACTGAACCAGTGCCTCCATATGACTCAGAAATTCCATGTTACTCAGAAATTCCTTGGGATTTCTGAGTAACAACAGAGAAATGAAGACATGTTCACACAAAACCTGTATACCATATTCATAGCAGCTTTATTCATAATAACTCAAAACTGGAAACAACCCAAATGTCCTTCAATGGTTAAGCAAACTGTGGTACATCCATACCAGCAATTAAAAGAAATTAACTATTAGTCATGTAATAATTTGGATAAACCTCAATTGAACCCATGCTGAGTGAAAAAACCCAACCTCAAAAGGCTACAGACTGCATGATTCCATTTTATATATGTAAAACAATATAATTATCAATTTCAAGAGCAGATAGTGGTTGTCAAGGGTTAAGGGAAGAGGAGACAGAGGCTAGTAGCTGTGACTGACTACAAAACATATCATGAGGAATCCTTGTGAGGGAGCTTTTCTGTTATCTTGACTGTGGTGATGCTCTCAGGAACTGCCACGTGATTAACTGCACAGAACTAAAGACATATATGCACAAATGAGTGCATATAATAAAAGGAGTGGAATCTGAAAATGTTTTGGTTGTGACATTATACTATACTTATGCAAGATGTTACCTTGTGAAAAACTTACAACTACATGTAAACCTACATCTACAATTATCTCAAAGATATGTTGTAGGTCCATGACCTAAAACTCTTATTCTCTTCCCAAAGGACATTCCCCAGGCACAAACACAGAATCCACTGACACTTACTTTAAACGGAATTATAACAAGCTTAGTTATCATGTTTGGCAGTAGCCAGGTATGTTAGAGTGTGAGACAGTCTGCTCGCTCGAGTTCTCAGGCTCACAGAATACAGAAACTAAAACCCAGGGCTCCAGATCCCCGATCTAGTGTTTTTAGTATTCACCATCTTTCAAGGCCTTTTCATATCACGGATGATAATATCTAACACTTCATTTGAGCCCATACATTTACACACTATTAAGACCCCGGTTTGATCAACCACACAAATTTTCTTAAAAAGAAATACAAAGGTAAGAACACATTTGTAAATCCCTTTAGGATGATCAGGTATTAAGTGTGATTATGTATTTAAAAGTTACAACAGCAAAGATTTAGGCTAGTCTCAAGGAAAAGTTTCTTACTAGATTTGTTAACTACAAATGGGTAACCAAGGGCCATAAAAGTCATTCTTTGCTGGGACTCTCTGAAAATATGTTAGATGCTTTTTTCAATACATGGATTAAGAGTTCATTATGTGATAGTCACTATTAGGTGCTACAGCAACAAGGAAGGTATACAACCTAGGACCTGCCTTCCTAGAGCTGACTGATGGTTTAATAGGAGTGATGAGAAAACAGTCAATCACAGGCCAGTATGAAGTGTGATAGGGGAAGAACATAGATAAGGATCTCACCCAAACTTGGAGGTAGAAAGACGTAGGAAAGTTTTTTATGTGAAGTTTAAAAAACAGGGGAGCATGGTGATATGAAGGGAAAGGACTGGAAGCTTTCACAGTGGAGGGAACAGAATGTGCAACAGAGCAGCTAGTCCCTAGTGCGCTGGGGGGAATCACAGCTTGGGAAAGTTGTAAGAGATGAAGCTGGACATTGGGGAGGGGTAATGGTGGGCTGGGACTGAGTATAAAAGGCCTTTCCACATAGCCTAAAGGGGTTTAGCTGTGATATAAAGAAAAGAAGCAACCGAATGGAGCCACTAGTCAAACTGGTTGCCACAGGACATCTTTAAGCTTTACTTTTTCTGTAACCCAGCTTTGGCAGTGATGTCCTATTCTTCTCTGATATCGCCCTCCCTGAGCTTCAAGGTCTAATTCCAGCACCACCTCTTTCTCCAGGAAGCCTCCCAGTCCACCAGCTGGAAGAGATGACCCGGATGCAAGTGTCCCTATACATGCACCATACAGCAGCAGGTGCAGTGTAGTGTAACGGTTAGAAGCTGTGGAGTCAGCCTGCTTGAGTCCCAATCCAGGCTTTACTGCTTACCCTCTATACTTCAGCTTCCCTAACTGTCAAATGAGAATAGTAGCATTAACACATCACAAGGTCATCTCAAGCTTGAGTAATTTAATCGATACGTTGAACTCACTTAGAACGGTGACTAGCACAAAGCAAGTGTTTAATAAATATTAGCCTTTATTACATGTTGCATCCCCCATACACACCCAGCTGTGGGCAAGGCCTTTTACTGGCACTCAGTCAGCTTTGGACTGATCACAGAGTAGAAGTCAATGTCCTCTCCTCATAAACAGTCACCTCTGTGATCTCATACTCTTTGCTTAGACAATGGGTCAACACAGGCTAGAAATACACTTTCCTTTCATGTCTGTGGTAGAGGCAAGAACCTAAAACATGCCTTAGAAGAACTAGATTATCTTCCTAGATCCTCTGCCTTAATCTCTGGATGACCTAGGCCACGTGCCTTTACCTTCCAGAACTTCAGTATCCTCATCTGTGCAATGGGAATGGGCTCCTGTGAGGCTCAAAAAAGATGGAGGGCTTGGCAGCACTTTGCACAGTGGTGATGCAAACCTGATTTCCATTTCCCAGTCTGCAAGCCACACCACACACCCCCCATCCCTCACTTTCACTTCCAGCAGAAGCACACTCTCCAGACTGGCACAGCTGAACGGCAGAAGCAGGTATGTTTTAATTGGCCCCACCCACTGACTTGATTAATTATTTTTCTCCTCCTCCAGGGACTTTCCTGACTTCCTTCTGTAAACGAAGGAAGGAGCACATGAGCACACTGTACATAAATTTGTTTGGGAAGCTTTCTTCTTCTTCTTTTTTTTTTTTTTTTTCTTAAACCAAACTTGGTTTCTGTTGTAGGCGGTGCATTCCCTAGCAGGGCGGGGCGCAGTGTGTTGTGGAGGGGAGAGGAGGAGAGGCCAGGGGGAGGAGTAGGCAGTGATTAATTCACCCACTGTGAGAGCTGGTCTTCTATTTAATGGGGGGGGTCTCTCTAGCCGGGAGTCAGATCTGCCTCCAGACCAGAGGGAACATGGGAGAGGATCTGGGGCTGGGCTTTGGGGAAACAGCCAGTGTGGAAATGCTGCCTGAGGACGAGAGCTGCGGGCCCAGGGCCAGAGCCAGGAGCAGCAGCACCTGCTGGGCTCTCACCTGTTGCCTGGTGTCACTCCCCATCCTGGCAGGACTCATCACCTACCTGCTCGTTGGCCAGCTCAGAGCCCAAGGAGAAGCCTGTGTGTTCCAGGTAAGCAGGACTTTGGGCCGCCCCGGGGGATCAGTGGACCCTCTGTTGGCATCTGCAAGCTAATGCAACCCTGGACAGAGCTCCCCGATCCATCACCCTCCTTTACTTCCTGGCTTCAACATACAAAGGAAATGCAGGCTGTGAGGGTGGGGAGGCCCACTCTGGTATTCATTCTCAATATTTCTAGGGAATGAATTGTCCCTTTTTATGTTTATATGGCAACCAAACCACATACTTGTAGATAATTATAATCGTAGTACACTGATAAGTTGGGAAAGTGCCTTTCCTTTAAAAAAACAAACAAAAAAAACCCTCTTTAAATTACATAACTAACAAATGATCACTGAAAAAATTTGGGAATAATGGATTAAGAAAAAAAGATAATTATCATTACCCATAACTCCAGAAAGGTAACCACTTTAAAATGTTAACATTTGGGGTATATCATTTCATGTTTTTTAATAAGATGGGATTATTTTAAGTGTCTTAATATGTTATCATTGAAATTATTCTTAATAAATTTACAGCAGTGTGAGGATATAGATGGTTGTATTATATCCCTATATATCTATGTGCAATAATTTATTTAATCAACCCCCTTCATGGGTTTAGAACAGTTCTTTTTCAATGTTCCAGAAAGAACTGCCTGCCAGACTATCACTCATGTCTTGCTGGAGGTGGGGGTAATTGGGGTCAGGATGAGCTTAGTCAAATAAATAAATATACACACGCATACATAATTTGTGTATATACACATATATACATCTATGTGTATATATACATATACATGTATGTATATGTATATATTATACATATATAAATGTGTGTGTGTACACACATGTATATGGTCTAAGGAGAATGACGAGGGGATACAGGTGTCAAAACTTACAATTCTGAACTAGGAACATCAAAAATCTTAAAGCTTGTAGAACGTGCCTTTCGTGCCTTTCAAGTAATACCCCTTTTTAAAAATGCTCTTGCATAATCTGTTGATGACTGATTTAATTTCAGTCCAAAGTATTACATTCCATAGGAGTAAACAGGCTTTTCAGTTGGTTTAATTGGAAACCTGGCTTCCAAGCAGTGCTGGCCAAGTTCAGAGCAGAGACACGGAGAGCAAGTCGAGGCCAATGTGTAACTCTCACCACCCCATCAGGGTCGGCAAATAGCCTGTGTTTGTGATTCAGGCAGCTGCCTCCCAGGCCACATGCCATCATTCACAAAATGTCAAAAGACGCAGTCCACCAGAAATGTTGTTTATGTTAGAGGAGCACTGCAGGGTATGAGGGCTCAAGCTGTGACCCCAAGATCAGCACAGTGCTGCTTCCTGGGAAGCAAAACTGCGGCATCCACTTGATGCTCTGGGACTCTGATATCTTTAGCCAGAAAGAGTCAGTTGTTCTTGATGAGGAGTTGAGTGACTCCAGTAACCTATACTCTCCTGCCTTCTAAACGGAAACACTCCCTCTGCTCAAAATGATGTCTATGTTGTCAGAAGCCAGAGAACACTTATGCTGGTCTAGAAGACAATTAGGTGGATCGCCCAGTGCCGAGGGGTCCAGTGACTTGCCTAGTCAGGAAAAGTTTGAGATGGGAGGTGTCTCCAGACAAGAAGCCCATGGGGACCAGCCTGAGTACCTGCCCCACTGGAGGTATTCAAGGGATGAAAAGTCTAAAACAGCACTCCATTTTAGCTAAACCAGTCTCCCTGAAGAGTGGACATGTGAGGACGTTTAGAGCTATGGTTTGGCCAGTAGATGTAACTTCTTGGTGCATCGGAAGAAAGACAAAGGGAAATGGGGGTGAGGCTGGGGCACATGCAGCAACTGGGGTCCTGAAAAGAAATAGTTGGCCCATTCAAAGAAGAGAGTTTAAAGAAGAATATTTAAAGAACTGAAAATGGGTTCAAAGAAGGGTCTATTTGCCAAGATGCAGACAGACTAAAAAGGAAACCTCCAGAGCTAGCAGCATCCTGAGGAACAGCAGCAGAGAGAGGCAGGTCACCAAACCTTGGTACTAAGGGGAAAAAAAAGGAGAGAAATTTAGAGAAACCCAAAGGACGTAACTCATGAAGGAAGGGGACTGCCTGGAGGAGCTCTGTCTGAGTAAAGGAAAGCAAGCAGTTGCCAAAACAGCAGGGAGAAAGGAGGCAGGGAGAGGGGCCATTGGGGCCACTTTGCTCCCAGAGGGCAAGTGTGCCCAGAGTTCAGTCTCGAAGGATACAGGAAGGGCCAAGAAGGGTGGATCAGAGTGGCCAACAGACAGTAAGCAGCTCTGAGGAGACTGCTCATTGAAGAAAATGGGATTCGAGGAGGGAAAACCAGGTTATGAAGCAGAGCTTGGGTGGGTGCAGACGTAACAGTGAAATGCCCATGGCTCTTAGAAACCTAAGCTTGATTCCCAGCTCAGCCAATTCTGGCCTTGTGAAAATAGGCATGTGGCTTCATTTTTTTAAAGCCTGTTTCTTTTCTACCAAAAGAAGATACTACTATCAATACTCCAACAGCACCAAGTCATGTGCAGGGGCAGTTCATACTTCGCCAATGGGGAGAACTATGCTCACACACGTATTGTGATGGAATTGTCACTCTATGCCACACACCAGACAACTACCAAGAGAACCAGATCTTGGTCTCAGCAAGCTCCAAGTCTGATGGATAACAAAAAATAGGTTATTTGGTGTGTAATTCCAGTTGTTCTCCTAGCCCAGCCTTGGGGGTAGAAGAGGTTCAGGGGAAGGCTTCTGGAGGAGGGAAGGAAGTCAGTGTGGTCTGAGGTCCAGGCCACAGACTGTTGGAGATAGCAAGGCCATTTAAGGTTCTAAAGCCTAAAGCTGCAAACCAGACCATCTGACCTCCTGCTCAGTGCTCCCTCCATTGTGTTAGACGGCCCCTCACATTGCAGGGAGTTAGCTCCCAGGTCACTGAGGGAAAAAAATGGCCTGTCTTGTCTTCAAAGAATCTATAATGACCCAGGCCCAAAGCAATCAATCTTAACACAAGGAGGAGTGAAGGAGGGTCATCCCCCTCTTCCAATAATTCCCAGCCCTGAAGAGCAAGCCCAGGAGCAGAAGACAAGCCAATGGTGATAACAATAATAACAAGATATTAACTCCCACTTCACATTTGTAGAGAACTCCCAGGAAGGGGATCCAACCAGACTTTTACAGGAACCCAGAAATGCAGTGAGGAGGGTGAGCAGTCCCATTTGGCAGATGAGGAACTTGAAGTGAGAGAGTCTATGTGAACGCTCAAGGTCACAAAGCTAAGTCTCTGTGTTGGCAAATCCAGGTCTCTTTTGATTTCCATGTTGCCTCCTCACCTGTCTATGTCTACTCGCAATCAAATTTATTTTGTATTTTAACACAAAATAAATTTGTGTTAAAATTATGATCATGGAAGCACTTTCCATCCACCCCTTTTATAGATGAATGAATGGATCACCCTCATGTAAAACACAAAATTCTCTAAAGACAAAGCCTGAGCTTGATTCTCCTCCCAGGAACCAAAATGATTCTTCGAACACTTTCACTGGACTGTGCCATGGCCCTCTGTGGCCTCATCTTCCACCACTCCCCCCTCCGCCCCCGTCACGGGCCTCCAGCCGCCCTGCCTTCCTCCTGTTCCCCAGCACTCCAAACGTTCTGTTCCTTCTGTTCTGTGCCATCTTTGTAATGACCACAGGAAGTTGGCACTGATAAGAATCTTTTCTAATCCCACATAAAAAAAGCACTGAGACTTTTAAAAATGGGCTCAGAGGGGCTCAAAAGGAAGAGAGTGAGCAAAGTACACAACCTCTTTGAGTTTCAGTTTTCTTACATTGCCTACCCTCCTGAAGTGCTACGAGGATTCCAAGTGAGTGCCCGGCAATGAAGGCACTAGGTGGGTGTTTGTCCCTTTCCTTCACCTAAGTAGAAGAGGAAAGCTCCTCACAGATTTATAGAAACTGAGATGGATATGCTCTTAGTCCCAGGATCAGCCAAATTTTACCCATTTCCCATTTTTATAAACTTTTATTGGAACACAGCCATGCTCATTCACTTACACACAGTCTGCGGCTCTTTTCATGCTACAACAGCAGACTTGGGTAATTGTTTCAGTGACTATATTGTCTTTCAAGTTAATGTTTACTGTGTAGCCCTTTAGAGGAAGTTTGCTGACTCTTGATCTAGTCCTATCTCCTTGTTTTACAATTGAAGAAACAGAGGACAAGAGATAGGAAGAAAAAGTTCAGGGTCATAGAGCAGGTCAAGGCTAGGGGGACAGAACCAAATCTAGATTCTATTTCTAAAGTCACTTGGCCTTCACTGTACAAGCAAACAGGACTGACTCCATTCTAGCTAGGCCCCCAAATCAGAGATTGGAAAAGGAACAGCAACTGTAGGAATGCTGCAGGTTTTTATGAACAGCAACAAAAATAGTTACCAGGATTGTGTAAATGTGTGTGTGTGTGTGTGTATTTTAACTAGATTCTTCCTTCAGGGGCTGGTTATGTAAGGAAAGATTTGATGTGACAAACTCATTACCCAGGTAAATTGCAGAGCAGAAACCAAAATTACATGTGAAAAGTTTTGAGATAAATGCCTTCAGGTGACATGTCCATACATATGGCATCAATTAAATACATCATGGTCCTTCCATGCAATGGAAAGCTGCAACTGTCACTGTTTTTTTTATTTTGTTAGTTTGTTTTTAATGAGGCATCTCCATATGTAAGGATGCAGAATTTCTCTAAAATACATCATTAAGGGGAAAAAAGCAAAGGATGTAATAGCAGACAGAATACAGAACACTTAGTTTTCTGAAAACATAATACACATTCACATATATGAATGTGTTTATAAAGGCACAGACTATCTCAGGAAGAGGATAAAAGAGGCTGATGACTCTGCTCTGTCCAGGTGGGGAAACCAGGTGGCTGGGTGATAAGGCAGAGACATTTTTAAACATATACTCTTGTGTAGAAGATGTATATGTTACCTATACAAAAAATATACATGGTAAAATATTTTAGGATATTTAAACTCCTGGAAAATGTTAGGTAGATTTGCATCTTAGAAAAATAATGGGTCAGAAGTTCAAACCCAGTTTGAATTCTGACCTAGCCACTTCTCAGCCATGTTACCTAACTTTTCTGGGCCTCGGCTTCTTTTTGTATGACACAGGGATAATTAAAAACAAAATACTACTTATAGTGTCTGGCAGAGGTGGCAGGTTATTAAATGGTAATTAGGGAATTTCCCTGTTCGTGGAAATTACATCGTAGGAAACAACTTCTCCACCTGTTCTGGAATTTGCCATTGCCAGGCCAAAGAGCAGGTTTGGGTGTTGGAGGGCTTTTCTTGGTGTCTGGTATTTGTGAGCTCACTCCATGCCTCCTTCTCTACCCTGGTCTTGCTCCCTCAACCTACACTCTAATCCATTTTTGACCCACCTGCCCTTGACCACAACCTGGGCCTTATTTAGGTCCTTGGCTTCCTCTGTCCTCAGGAGGGGTCTATAGGCTAGGCCTCCATCTTCTCCTGACACTGTGCCCAGGCATGACAGAATACACCACACTGGCTTAGCCCCAAGCCTGCTGCAGAGCGGGCACCAGTACTCTGCCATGAATTGTCGGGGCAGCCACAGGAGGCATTGCTTCCCAGAATTGTTCCAGTATCCTCCTTCTGGCCTCCCCTCCCAGGTCATACTTCTAGAAACATCTGTATATACTCTCCCCAAGTTCTCCTTGGTTCCCTCCAACCTCACTTCCACCCATTCTTGAAAATCCCTGCAAGGTCCTTGTTCCCTGTACCCCTATTCCTTCCCACACACACATTTCCCTGAGGCCTTTTTATCTCCTCCCATAAGAGGACTCCATAGTGATGCGCACTCAGGCTTCAGAGTGACACAGACTGAGGAAAAATCATGGCTTTACCGCATCACACTTGTGACCTTATAATAACTTATTACATACCAGACTCCATTCTAAGCTTTTTCATACCTAGGGTTTTGAGAAGAACAATGAGATCACATTTATAAAGTCCTTAGTCTGGTATCCAGTACAAACACATGAGACTCATATTTACTTTTATTACCACATGTATCTTCTCTGTCAATCCTTGAAATCTCACAATGAGAAAAGGTCTACTGTCATCTCCACTTTAGAGATGATGAAACTGAGGCTTAGTAATGTTAAGCCATGTGCCCAGTCCTACAGTTAGAGTGGGACACTGGGGTTCCAATCTACCATACACATTCCTTCTAAACACTATGGGAGTCTGCCTCTGGGTATATGCCAACAAATTATTTGTCCCCTGGGGTGGTCTGGAGGATTTAGCAATGACATCTGAAATGTGCCTGTCACATAGTTAAATGCTCAATAAATGCTAGTCTCCTTCCTCCCCTGAGAGCACCTAGCTATACCTGGCATACAGAAGGCACTCATTAAGTGTTGCTGAATGGCGAGAGGGATGGAAGGATGCACAAGTACCTGACTTCCCTAAGCCTTACGCTCCCTGTCTATAAAATGGGAAGGTTAACATGCTGTCTTCATAGGACTGTGCTGAGAGTTCTGCAAGGAGATGTCCAAAAAGGGAGTGCTGTCAAGTAGATGCTCAAGAGACATTATTTCCCTACCTATTTCACCTTGAGTGAGCACTTTTATCTCACTCAAGCTGTTTCCTCTGAGGGCAATAATAATTATCCCCTTTTGGAGTTGTCTAGAGGAAACAAACATAGCTGAGATAAAAGTGCTTTGTAAATTGCAAAACTTGGAGTGCTCAGTTGTCCCTACTGTAGCCTCAGAAAGTCCTGGTATACTGGAAGAGAAGCTCAACTCACTCCAAAGGTCAGGCTGTGGGCAAAGGGCAAAGGTTGTATAGGTGAGCTGCGCAAGTGCAAAGGAACAGAGGGCAAGTAAGCTGTGGGTGTGAATCCCAAACATCTGCTGCAACTTCTAGTTTGGGATTCCAGGATCCCTTTGTTCACCTGCTAGAGTCTACACACGCATCAGTCAGTGCCCAGTAGTTTCATCTGACAGACAGACCACACAATGCGCAGCTGCAGCAGGGCAATGGCTGCAAGAGGTCATCCCCACAGCTGACAGCAGCAACTAGCTTAGGTTTTGAAATGTGTGGATTGTATATTCCATTCCCTCAATCGCTTTACATTCTGAAAGGACAGAAGTTCAAAAGCAAACTGAGTACTGAGGAAGCCTCTCCTGTTGGGACAAGGAGTAAGACTTCCAGAGCTCCTAAAGGATCCCAATAAGACACAGAGTAGCTTCTGTTTATCACTAAAATGATGAAACCAATGGGATGCCCTACAGAACCAACAATATATGCCACAAGTATTCATTGAGCCCAGAAGAAAGAAGGAAAATGCATTGGATATCTACAAACGAACTGGATGATCTTTCTTAGCCATCACAATAGTCCTGGGAGAAGGAATCATTGTCTGATTTGCAATGAGGAAACAGTCTCACTGAGGTCAGGTAACACACAAAAGTCAGACAACCTGAAAATAATGCAGCTGGGATTTCCATATTCGCTCTTCTGGAAACATGATAGTCCTTGCTTTGCACCACTTTGAACGTTGTCTGTAAATTAAAGCCCTGTCTAGTACAACCAAGCAGATAATGAAATGGAATGGCTTTGGAATAAAACATTTCTAGGTGGATTTATCCTTGTGTAAGTACAAACTAAGATAAGCAAGAGGAGAAGACAAGGAGGCAAATGTCTGTCTTTCTCCTAGAGGTGATAGAAGGATATTATAGATCATAAAACACTTCGGCGTTTGCAACTGTGGGCAAGCAATAGATATTTCTTCCTATTTATAAATATACTAGAGAGAGACTACAGAATATGGGAGAAAGACTAAATGGGTCATTAGTTAAAATACACTGAAGGGATTTTTTGGAGGAATATATAAAGAAGAAAATCTCAAAAACCATCTTGCTTCAGGTTCTATCTTCCATTGTATTGTTCAGCTAATGTTCATGGGGCTTCTGCTATGTGCCAGGTCTAAATGTTCTTGGTCTAAACGTTCAGATGCCAGACCCTCCACTTACTCTTTGACCTTTGGCCTACGAAGACTATAAAAAGGTAGTGTGTTCCCTCAAGAGTAACTAGAGTATCAGATGAGGAACACACAGACACACCCAACACAGGACCTGGCACCCAGCAAGCACTCAACCAGATGGTAGTCTCCTCCCTTCCTCCATCCTCCTTCTTTCCTATATGAAGGATTAGAGTAATCCCAAAAAATACCTACAGTAATAGGTCATAGTTAGTTTCAGTCAACGATTACCAATCAACATACCCCCCACCCCAATTGAGAATAAACGAAGAAAGAAAAGGAAATGAAAGTGAAGATTCCATGACCTATAGGAACTAAGGGGTAAAAAGCCCCACTTGCTTTGCTCAAGCAAATATATGCTGGTGGTATCAGGCTTCCACCATCCCATGAACACGAATGCCTGTAGGCATACACTATGGCCTTTTCTGGCTCTGACTTCTGATCGAAACTCCCAAATTTCAAGAAACATTTCCAGAGCCATGACTGCTCCAAGCAGAGCCTGACGAAGATTTTGGCTACCTACCTCTACATAATTAAATCCTTTTTATCTAAACAAAACTCAAAACATTACATGCATTCTAAAATAAAAAAGTTCTCTTTCCTAGTTTTTTGGATTGCAAAACTCTGGCTAAAGCCACTGAAACTTAACCTTACTCCATCCTCTGTTCTCTTTTCTGCTTGTCTTTCTGATGCCCAAGCATCAGTGTATTGTGCTGATTGAATAATCCTGCGGAGGTGGCAGGCACTGACTGAGATGCCAGGAATATAGTGGTGAACAAGACAGACAGACCAGGTCCTTGCCTGCATGCAGCTTGAATTCTACTAGAGAGAGAAAAGCAATAAATACACATATAAGTAATATCACTTCAGGAAGTGATAAACATTTAGGAGGGAAAATAATATAGGATCCTGGTTCTCAGCCAGTGGTTTGAGAAGGCATTTAGGGGAAAATAAATCATATTCTTCTGGGATGCTCTTGAATATTGTATCTATTCGGATTTGGAAGCCAATGTTGGGCTGACCTTCAGAAGCCACCATCTCCTGGGTACCCCAGAGTAACCCAAAAACAATGGAGATGAGTCAGAGTTAGACAACAACAGACATTCTACTGGCCTAGTGTTGCCAGCAACCAACTGGAGAGCAGACATTGAACCAACTCAAATGCATAAACCTTTCCCCAAATAAACTATAGTACTATTTCCTCCTCTCTGATCTTCTCTTCATTCACTCTTGCTTCCTGTTGCAATAATCTTCCTCTCATGATAAAGTCATTACTAAGAAAAACAGCAATAGAAGGCTTTAGATATTGTTCCTGGAAAAAGAGTCCCAGTTGATGTTCTTCTTGGGGACTCGGAATATTGTGTTCTTCAACACCTGCCAACTGGCACTATCACAGCCTCCAGATATTTAATGGCACTCAAAGCCCAAGTTAGAGAAATCCAGCAGAGCAAAGAGGGAAATGTGCTCACATCCCAAATTCATGCTAATGACAAGAGGATTATGAGCCAAAAGTAATGCTCCAAACTCTTAGCTGAGTGTCTGCTTAGCCAAAAACAAGCAGGACATTCAAGAAGATTTCTTAGCAGAATAAATGAGTCATAGAAAGACTAATCAGTGTGAGTACCATCCCCTACACAAGGGGATGCAACCAAGCCCTCCCCAGTTCTCTGAGAACCCCACCTTCAGTTGTCTGCCTTGCCAAAGGACTAACTCTTTATCAGCTCTGTCAACAGCAAGTAAGGAAACAGTCTACAAAATGAGCTCATTTTTAAGGTGCTTCTCCACCACCTGAGCCCATCAAAGTTCCTGATGCTGAACAAGTAGTCATATCATTTGGTTCTGGTTTTCAAAGACCATTGTATTCATGACCCTATGCTAAATGTACAGTAGTGTGTTCACCTGGCAGCAAAAATCCCTGTAGTTTCCCAACTGCTCCCATGCCCTGTTGGGCCTCCTTACTCTTGCACAAGCTATTGGCCTTGTTGGAAATGGTTATTGCCTTTTATCACTTGGCTAATACCTGTGGGGCCTGAAAGATTCAAGGGTAATTTCCCCTGATCCCCCCACCTCTGGGACTAGGATGATAAATTGGGATTTTGAATGTCAAGATAATTGTCTTGATAAAGCGAGGCTTTAGAAAAAGTCCTGTGAAAGCAGGCTAGGGGATGGATTAGAGAAAAGAAGAAACCAGGTGCAGGAGAGACCTATCTACGGTAGAAGCTTCCTGGAAGAATCCAGGCAAGCACCATGCTGAGGCCTGGAATAGATTGAGGAAAGAGAAAAACTGCAAAATAGAAATGACAGTTTGGGTTTGTGAAGGAAAAAATAAGCAAACTTTAGCCCTGGTAACTTAGGGGAAGAAGTGGAGGTATCATTAACAGCTCTGCTGGAGAGGGAGCTGGAGAGACCATGAGGTCAACTTGTCAATCAAAGACAAGATATTTGTCCTCAGGAGGGCTTCCAGGAGAGGTTAGGACATGTGGCTTAGGAGTAAAAAGAGCCTGACCATCTGGGTTCTAACAGAACCACTATTATCATAGAACTGTTCACAGACCCAGGCTCAGAAATGGTGCAGCTATATCACCCATGTGTATGTAGAGACATCCACGCACAGGACACCACACTACAGACACATGTAGATACACAGGTGCAAAAACACTCTTTCCCACCAACAGAGCTGCCTTCTCTTATACTCACGCAGACACACAAGGTTTTCTTAATTCACAGGTATACACTCACACACACACATAGGTTTTTGTTTGTTTGTTTGTTTGTTTTTTAACACATCAGTTATTTAATTAGGCTTTTCAAAAGAAATTCAGAACTTCATTTTGTGAGGATAAAGGCCATTTGTGAGAGCAAACACAGAGCGGAGGTAGCCCTGGAGCTGGGGAACAGCTTTTTGATTTTTGGCAGAATTTGCGAGTCCACGGCTTTCTGATCAACCTTGCGTTGCTCTGTAACCTCGTATTTCTCTTTCTCAGTGTCGAAAATCTCCCCCTCCTGGTGTCTGGGCTTGCGCAGCTTCTTCTTGAAGTAAGCGTCAGTGAGATGCTTGGGGATTTTCACACCGCTGATGTCAATTTTGGTGGAGGTGGCGATGACAAATTTCTGGTGTGTTCTACGCAGAGGAACTCGATTATAGGACAGAGGTCCAGTCACAAGTAGCAAGCCGCTGCCCAGCTGCTTCAGGAAAATTACCCTCTTGCCTCTGTGGCGCCCAGCGAGGATGTTCAGAACGGTCCCGGGAGTGATGCTGGCCCGCAGTTTTCTCACGTGCTAACTGAAGGGCTTCTTGCCATGGCTCAACAGCTTTCTAGGCACGTCTTCAGTAGGACAGTATCTAGGCATTTTGCGAAGTTTCACTACTCGGATACCACCATTCTTGTCACCACCAACTGGCTTAGTGACAGTAGCCATAACTTTCTCCTTCTTCTTCTTTTCAACCCTGGATTTAGCTGCGGAGTATTTCCTCTTCTATATGGCCTTTCGGGAATACATAGCTGACCGGGAATACCTGCCAATTCCTCTGACTAGGACGGGATTTCGGCTGCAGTGGGGCTTCCCCTTCTTAGGCGGTTTGGCCTTGAGCTTCCCCTTCTTAACCCTGCCACCAGCATCAGCCTTCCTGGCTTGGGGTTTCTTCTCCTTAGCATCCGGCTTCTCGGTTTTTCACCCGCCATCTTGCAAGATGGGAAAAAGACCACACATAGGTTTTAAAATGTAAAACTGATCAAGTGTTCACAGTGACATGAGGATTACCATTGGTGGGGACTGAGCAATTATGAGAACAAAATCAGAAGACTCTGGGTTGAGTCAAAATCATTTCAGAGAAGCTTCTTTGGAAACATTATAAAATATAAGATGGTGATTTTATTCCTAAGCTAAGAGCTTTGCTTTATTCCTAAGCTTTCTATTCTGGCATGTAAGTGGTGATTCCCTCAGTTTCCATGCCTTCTTTAAACTAACTCATAATTTTTTTTGTTGAATTTATTGAGGTGGCATTTGAGTGTACAATTCTATAACGCCATCTGTATGTTGTGTGTTCACCACCCAAAGTCAAGTCTCCTTCCATCACCGGTTATCTCCCTCTACCCTCTTCTACCTCCCACCACCCCCCTTTCTCTGTGGTAATCACCATACTGTTTTGTCTGTGAGGGGTTTTTTAAATTTATTTTTGGTTCTTTTTTTTGCTTAATCCCTTCACCTTTTTCACCCAGCCTTCCAACTGCCCTACCCTCTCACAGTTCACTCTAGTCTCTGTATCTATGAGTCTGTTTCTATTTTGCTAGTTTATTTTATTCCTATGATTTGATCCTCATTTCAAACCTTGGAGTTATCTAGGGCACAGGCTGAATCATCACCTTGTTTTATCTGGCCGGCACCTTGTTTCTACCCGGTGGCAGCGCCGAGCTCTCACTTAACTGTTAAGGAGCAGTTACATTTATACAGTCCTAACATTACATTAGGCCCTTTGAAGGCAACCTTGAGGCTGATATGGCCCCCAGTGAAAATGAGTTTGACACCCTGCTCTAAGGCAATGGATGTTATTATTCCCATTTTACAAATGAGGACACCAAAGCTCAGAGGAGAAAAGTGTCTTGCTCAAGATTACATTGTTTTGTTTTGTTTCATTTTTTAAAGATTTTATTTATTTCTTTTTAGAGAGAGGGGAAGGGAGGGAGAGAAACATCAATGTGTGGTTGCCTCTCATGCGCCCCCTACTGGAGAACTGACCTGAAACCCAGGCATGTGCCCTGACTAGGAATCGAACTGGTGACCCTTTGATTCACAGGCACATGCTCAATCCACTGAGTTACACTAGCCAGTGCTCAAGATCACATTGTTAACAAATGGTAGAATTGGGATTCAAGTCCAGGTCTATCTGCCTTCAAAGCAGTTACTCTCCCATTACCATGTGGTATCTGAAATGGCTCACGAACTAGGATTGCAAAGAAGAAAAAGTCATCATGTATTATAAGGAAGCAAGAATAGACTGAGGAGAAGGAGATCATAATGATTACCTCTTTTTCTGTATTACTTTTTAAATTGTGGTGGAAAAAAATGAAACAAGTGCCAAGATTTGTTCAAATAATAATAGAACCATTGGCAAAATACTGGAGTGCCCTGGAATAGAGGAGGAAAAGCTCTTAGGACAGAATCTTTAAGTGAAGCTTCAGAGACCAGGGTAAGAGAGAGAAGAGTCATCAGGATGCTGGAGGAAGAAAGGGGAGAGCTTGGGTGCAAGATTCCCATCAACAAATATCCTCATTTCCATTTCTTTCAGCTCAGAGTACCCGGGGGAGGGGGGTAGAGGCAGCATCTTAATCATATTAATGCTTTGGGCAACTATGTGGATGCTGGTGTCAAAAGGAGTACAGATTATCTGAACCATGTCTTTCTTTCCACACAGACTCCAAAAGGACAGGAATTAGGACCTTTACCTCAGCGAGTTTGTAAGTATGTTTGTATTTGATGCCTTTTCTTGTGGGGAACAAAAACATATCTAAAAGTTCTGGTATGTAGGAGGTTCAGAGGGATACAAACCAAGAGGAGAGGTGAGGGGCCTCCCCAGCCACTAAGAAGGCAAACTAGTGCCATGGCCAAGTGCAGGGCCTATGAATTGATGGCCTTTGCACAAATATTTCACCTGTCTCTGTCTCATTTTACTCACCTGTAAAAATGATTATGATAGTACCTGCCTCCAAGGGTTTGTATAAAGGTATTAGAACAATGCTATTTTTTCTTTTAATCGTCAACATCTTTATCACTATAGCTGGAACATACTAGTCCAATATAATCATCTCTAAAAAACCCAAAGGCAATTTTTAGGTGTTCTGGAGAACTGATAGTGAAACAGAAGACTGGAAAGGGAAAGGGATCTGTCAAGGTCATAGAGCTACAGAGTGGTTCCCACGCTATTCTGGTAGGCCATCCAGATACCTCACTGGACATGGTTAAGGGGACCATGAAGAAGACAAAAGGCCAGTTTGCTCCCACAGAAGCAGTAGGAGGAAAGGAGAGGCAAGGTGAGCTTTACTGAGCACTACCATATGCCAAGAATGATTCTGAACACTCTCCATCCATGGTAGGAATTAATGTACCCGTTTAGAAATGAAAAAACAAAGTCTGAGATAGGTTAGATAACTTGCCCAAAGTCACAGAGCCAAGATTCATTTTTGTTTAAGACTTTCTCCTGAGTCTACCCTGTTTCAGAAAAATAAAAGAAAGAAAGAAAAAGAAACAAACAAATGAAAACTCTAAGAAGGGAACTGGACCAAGCTGGAGAAAAGGCGTATTTCTCTTAGGCATCATACAAACTCTCCAAATGTCATATTCACCCTCTGACTCATACAAAGCATTTTTCTCCTTTTCTTACAGACGTACCTCCTGGAGCTGGTAAAGATAAGCCGAGGGCACACCTGACAGGTAATTCTCCCTGGTGTGCTTTCCAGGAGATGATGGGCCTGATATTTATTTCAGCATGTTTGCAAAAACTCATTCTAGTAGCTTCAAACAGGAAATCACACCCCTTAGTAACAGACTCCTCCTCTCAGTCAACAGTTTTCAGATGTCTTTCTTCCTTGAGGGATCCAAAGGTCCAGGTCTCTTGGGCATTACCTTTCAGATTCCCTCTACCTTTCAGATTCCCTCTTCCTTTCAGATTCCCTCTTCCTTTCTCTGCTGTTTCTCACTTTCATTCACACACTCGGTCATTCAGAAATGGCTTTCTTCAGACTCTAAGATTTACATAATTCTGAATCTCGTCAAAGATGAATGATCCCTTGAGTTACCAATTTATCGAATCCATCTGTCCCCTATTCAAAATGAAGCTATTGGACATTTACATTCAGGTAGGTATTTCCAAAGAATATGCATGGACGTGAAGAGATTAAGAGCAATCTCATAATATCACCGGTTGGCCAGCTCCCCAAGTCATGTAGAAATTCCTGGCATCTCACACTTGGAGTTGTATATACCTCTAAGACTCCAGACAAAAAGGCCAAACAGTGCAGAAAGATGTTAAAAACCCACTGAAAAACTAGGGTTAAAAAGCAAGCATACCCTCCTGACATATAAAAAAATTGAAACCCACAGGGGAATATCCTTGGGCCTAAAACATTTGTCTTAATACCTAGTCAAGAGGAAGCTGTTCATGGGGAGTCCTGCATGAGGATTAGGACCAGGAAGATGCCAATCTGCCATCACACTCACCTGTAAGAATGGGTGACACTGAACAGGCTAGGTAGAAAACTCTTAAAAACTGAGTATGGAGGTGCCACCCCTCTTCCTAGTGAATGAGAAGAGTTGAAATTGGTGAGGGAATCTAGGTTCTATTGAACTCCTAATACATATCAGACACTGTGGTAAGCATTTTACATATATTATTCATTTAATCTGCATATTATGCCCAGTGAGATAGGGAAACTGAGGCTTAGGCAACTAAATTCACTTAACCAAGTGGCATGACTAAGAAGAGCCGAGAGTTGAGCTTGACTCTCAGAACTGCACTGTTTCCATTACAACATACTTCCTACCCAGACTCCTACTTGCTGCTATGTTGAAAGAGCTAATTGCACAGTAATTTAACAGAACTTGCTTTATCTACAGACTAAATTTTTGCTTTTGTATCACCTGGGAGGAAATTTTTTTAATCTACTATATCACCAACAAAGAAGGACTAGAGACTATCATGGATGACTAATAAAAATGCCTCTCACAGATTTTGCAAAGAACCAACAGAGCTCTCCAGAGACCCCTTAGTGCAGGGGTCAGGAGAGGTCGCACACATTCTGAACATGCATTATAGTTGAGAAGAAAACTATAGTCTAGTCAGCAATGGGGAAGATGCTTTACAAAAATCCAGGAACCAAAGTTTCCAGTCAACCACCAGAGGTGAAGATTGCTAAATGCTTCTTTAAACATAACCAGTCCCCAAACTGTGGCTGGCAGTACATAATGGTGATTACTATGGATTTTGAAATTAGTTGTAGAAATTAAAATGTTTTTCATTTCCCTGAAAAGTATTAGTTTATTGCAGATTATTTTATTTTACTTAAAATATGGTTCGATTCTATTAGTTTTTTGGCTACAGATATACTTCATGAAAGTGTTAACTCGTATGTCCTACTTAATGCACACATGTAAACAATGCAAATGTAGAATCATATAAAAATATATTAAATGAAATGGGCTTATCTTTTAATCTGTCAAAATGAAAGATGTTACTTTATTTTGGTAAAAAAACATGTATTGAGTAATGCTGTATCCAGCCATTGTGATGAAAATGTCCATGCTTCCTTTATTCACTAGATCTTCAGAACAAGACTAGGAGGGATCTTTATCTCCAGTTCACAGACAGGAAATTGAGACTCAGAGAGGAGAAGGAACCTACATGGTTGATTAATTACCTAAAGTTGTAGAGTCAGGATTGGAATGGCGTCCAAGGGACCCAGAGCCCTGGTCCCTTCCACTCCATGAGTCAGTACATTGGTTTATTTACTTTGGCCCTGTTGATGTCAGAGAAGAATTTCCAAAATGTTCTGAATCTCCATGTGTAGGTTTTAAAATTTAATTTATGCCTGCATTTCACATGGTTTGGGACCACAGTGTTAAAAAGGGGGTGACAGAAAACATCTGACTCTCTCTAAAATGTCTTCTCTTTGTGGCAGAGCATGTCTGAAACAAAAAGATTAATAAAAGTGAATGGCACTTAGAGAATATTCCCAATAACTAGGGCATTATACACACCATCTCTCTTCATCCTTTCCACAGATATTATTATCTCCCCCCTTTTTTAAGGAAAGGGATATCAAATAAAAAACAAATCCTGACTTTGTAAGGAAAAAGACTTTATGCAAAAGGATTACTCAGGGTGGGAAAGTGGCAGAGGGAAGGGACTAATACAATAGGGAGATCCTCTGACCATAAAGTCTCCAAGTGTCCCCAGAGTTAGGCTAAAGAAATTTTTCTTTCATAGACAGGAGTAAACAAAGCTAGAAAAAACCAATATGTAGAGGGAAGGGGAAGAAAGGTTGGCATGACAGGAGCAGAACCTTATAGTGACTCAGGGCAGGGGTGGGCCCAAGTTTGGGAAAGTAGAGGAAGGAGAGAAGTTTAATCGAAGTTCAGTTAACAAGCATTTTGTTCCAATGAATCAGTGGGGGATAAAACAATTCAGCTAATTATTTGTGAGGCAAGAAATAGGAAATTGGAAGCTCTTGTGTCTGGCCATGTCATATGTAAACAAGAGGGCATCCATCAATCTTAAGTCATTTACAGAAGGAAGACTGGGTTTTTGCACTAAGCTGATTTCCCAAACCAAAAGATTGGTTTTGAGAAGTCCCATTGAGACTTCTGGTCCTTCACTCTTTTCCAAGATCAAAGGACTCAGATAAAAGTTAAAATTGTCAGATAAGAAAACTTAGGCTCAGAGAAGCAAAGTAATTTGCCCCAGGTCATCGGCCTAACATGCTACTCTCTGAACTAATGTCCACTCACACACCTTCCACTCAGTACTCCTCAAGCAGCTTACTAGCTATTGGTTTTAGATAATCACTTTACTCTTTAAAAATAGCATGAGACACTTTCCGCAAAGTTCACAGGTTCTAACACAAGCAAATTAATCCTCTCTCTTGTCTTTGCAGTTGTGAGACAAATGCCCACAAAGCCCTTAAAAAATCAGTTCCCAGTTCTGGATTGGGAACACGAACTTGGCTTGGCTTTCATCAAAAACCGGATGAACTACACCAATAAATTTCTGGTGATCCCAGAGTCGGGAGACTACTTTGTTTACTCCCAGATCACATTTCGGGGTACCACATCCAAGTGTGGTGAAATCAGCCAAGGGAGCCGACTGAACAAGCCAGATGCTATCATTGTGGTCATCACCAAGGTAACAGACAGCTACCCCGAGCCCACCCAGCTCCTCATGGGGACCAAGACAGTGTGTGAAATAAGCAGCAACTGGTTCCAACCCATTTATCTAGGGGCAATGTTCTCCTTGCAAGAAGGGGACAAGCTGATGGTGAATGTCAGTGACATCTCTTTGGTGGATTACACAAAAGAAGATAAAACCTTCTTTGGAGCCTTCTTGCTATAGGGGCAAGGCAGACATTGTGTAAAGGTCCTCTCCTCCTAGTTCCTAATTTTCTTCACTCGTATGTAATTATAGCCTCAGGTGTTCTTGGAGCATTCTCCAAGTATTTTACCTATGACAGTATTTTCGCTATGAAACTTAGGGCTCCAAAGTTCACACTTTATATGTCTTACTGATGGGAATACTAATTGGAAAAAGGCAAAGAAAGCAGATGTATTATCGTGGTTGCTTGGAAGAGTGGTGAGTTTCTAAACATTAAAACGCTGGTCACCAAATGAATGGATGATCTACTTGAAGCATTTCCACACTTTCCCACTACACATTTGTCACCAGTGAACTACCTTGTTGTTCAATTTGATTATGAAGCATTTGCTTCAGTTCAGGAGCCTTGAATAAAGTCCAAAGCTCTAGAAAACTGTAATAGTTTCAAAGGAGAAATCCTTAATCAGATTTTCTAAATATATACTTTCACACCTTGCCAAAAAAATGAAAAAACCTGTTTTTTTCATGAATGTTCTAAAAAAATTGTTTTTCACGATGCTCTCTGTGGCAAATGAGAAAACCTACCTTTCCTTCTTTTGTGTGTACATAGGCATCAAAACAAGCAAGTATGGGTTCCACATGCATATCAAAAATACAACAATAGCATTTATTTACCACAGTTTTCTTGAGCACCTATTATGTTCTGGGTATTACCTTTACCCAGAAGACACTATAAAGAACAAAACAAACTCTACTCAAAACTTATGTGAATATATCATTAAGTGGCTCCTGGTTAAATGTGTCTCAGTGTGCTCCGTGGAACCATGCTCCAAGGACTAACTCCAAGTCAAAAAAAAAATGGTATCTGACAGGGTTTCATAAGATACCTGGAGTACTCCTGACTATGAATAATATTCAACTGACTTAGGTCACTCAAGAAATTGAACACAGATTTCTAGCTAACTAGACCAACTGTACAACAAATGTGACTGATGCCCAGAGACAATGGACTTACTCTCCTAGGGGAAAAAAGTCAATCACTAAATCTGGAGAAGTTAACCTCGATCAGCTTCAAATTTTGATTCACAACTTTATATGCACTGTTATGTGGGTATTTGTCTCTTAAAATGTTCAAAGGGATTTAAATATAGGATTAGCTAATCAGGAGAGACTGGACATTGAGGAGGTCTCTCCTGCACATCAATGGGTTTATATCCTCTAACCTATGTCATTTTCCTGCATCAATATGTCAAGGGTAGAAGGGGCATTTCTGCTTTTAGCCTCTGTTGACTTATCTGTAAAGCAAGAATCCACCAATTTGTTTCCCAGGATCAAATGAGTTCATGGGGATGAAACATGTTAACTCTAAGCATTTGTGAATTCTGAGAGCATGTCAAGTGTGACATGGGAGTGACCTTCAGCACTTCAGACTATTATAAACATGCCCTATTGTGGGATACCTCACGATGGGTCTGAAGGCAAACCTGGCACCCAAATCAGTCTTCCCCTTATTCCCAGGACACTCCAGAGGCACAAAAGTGTGTGATGGGGCTCCTGAGCATGGTGATTGGTATAGCAGTACTTGATTGATGTTTGTTGAATTGTAATTAAATAAAAATTAATTTCCAGTTTCTCAGTTGGGAGGTTAGGACTCCAAAGCCTTCAGCTTCTCAAAACAGTCATCACAGGACTCAGTGGAAGCAGAGAGAATGGTGTAGTCACCTCCACCTGGTTCCGGAGAGTCTTTGCAGAGGAAGTGAGTTCTGAAAGAAGGTGGGCAGACAACAGATGGGCTCCGGGAAAGGGCATCTCAGATGGAGGAATTACCCTTTCCTCAAAGCAGAAAGGAAAGGTTTCTCAGTAACTATAAAACCAGCTTGATAAAAGAATGTTTCCTTGACCGACTCCTAGAACAGTATTTATTTAGATCACAAATGTTTTATCAATGACTTTAGACTGTCTCCATGGTGAGAATTAACACCCCCACTAAGAAAATAAAATGCTCTGTCTGCATCTGCATGAAAGCACCAAGCAACTTGGGGGCGGGGAAGGATTTGCAATGAAAGAGGCCAGAGTGGTCTACTCATCTTCACTAAAAGGAACCCTTTTGCCCAGGCTCTTCAAACCTGCCCACTGTTTGGAGTCCCATCTGATGGACTGGGAAGTTTATTTAAGAAGTTGGAATTTCCTACTATCCTAAAAGACTTGAGGCTTGGAAAATATCCTACTATATCCTACCATATCCTACCATTTTGCTTCCATCATAAGCTTGTTTATTGGAGAATGTATTGTGCTCAAGGTTTCCTGTCTGAATTGGTTAAATGCTCTATGTTGTATCTTTTACTTCTCAGAAAGGCCCAGACAAACCTGTCTAGTAGGACTCAAGTCCCAGGCACTATTTCCAGGGTAAATATCTGTGCCCTAGTTTTTAAAATGAAGTGGAAGACTGGTATTTAAGACTACATGGTGTTCCCCTAGAAGGAGTAATGGGAATGCATTTGAAAGTTCAGAGGGAAGAAGGAGCAGGCTTACATGCTTTGGAAAACAGTTAATTTAGGAGGAGAATGCTTTGCTGGTTCCATGTCTTTCAAAAGGCTGACTTCAAATCAATTCCACAAACATTTACTGAGTACCTACTTGTCCCAGAGACACTAAGATAAATTATTTTAGTCTCAGATGTGTTAATTCTAACTACTCAGCACCTCCATTATCTACAGATCCTTTAATTTATTTTGGTTGTATTAGCTAGTTAATTAGCTTAGCTAACTTTAGACACATGGATATTTTCTCATGAAAATGGATGCCATTTGATGAAGGATGATCATTAACAAAATGATTTGTGTTTACCATAAGTGATTTTTTTAAACAGCCATGTAAGGACAGTTTTCCATAAATAAAAGGGAAGAAAATAAAGATACTGTTTTATATGATAGAATGCATTACTAAGCCAAGTGTAGAGAGAGGTTATTACCTGCTGGGCTCAAGTTTGGCTAGCAACACCCTTGAGAATATCAGAACTTTGTGGATGACACAGAGGTGCAATGAAGAGCCAGCGTCCCTCAGCAAATACAGGAACCATGATCAAAATGCATGGGGTCACTAGCATTTTGACCCTAGTATGGTTGGGGTCTATTTGATAGAAGAGAATTGCTTAAGCTACCAAAATTTCTAAATTGTTTTACTAAACTACAGTAGAATGTGAAAAGGTACACTTTTCACATCCTGAAAAATGTCTGGTTCAATTCAATAACAGTGCTTGCCAAAGCCCTTGGCTCCATTTCAATCTAAGCTACATCACCCAAGAGGAAATTCCACCTAAGAAGAGTCAATAACTCCTCTGGGTTATAAAAGTTCAACTAGCTCACTGTGCACGAGGCATGCCCATTGCCAACATTCTCTTGCAAGGTATTTTCCAAGTCCTTTCCCAGTCATGTTTCCATGATTGTGACATTGGGAATTAATTCTTCAGGACAGAGTGGTTTATATTCCACACCTTGCAACACACACGTAGGACTTGTTTACCCTAAGACGTCTTGCTCTCTTAGGGCCTGGAGTCCTGGAAATATTTTGCCATTTTAGGAGAATTTTTTTTAAATGTGGATCACTGTCCTGTATATTAACAGCTATTACATCATTTTGGCAGCTGGGCTCAAGGAGAATGTCCTGCCCCACACCAACAACCACATTTGCAACTTCCCGACCTCTGAGATACTTTTGCCCCCTAACCCCTTACCTCATCCCATTCAAGGGAGAAAATACCATATCAGCCCAGATAGGAGTTACTTGTCAGGGCCACATAAGGAGTTAATGGCAGATTTGGAGCTAGGATACTATATTCTTGAATCATAATACTAGGCACATCTTCTCTTAGCAAATGGTATTCATTTTAATAACTGCAGGAGAAATTGGAAGGAGATATAAAAAGTTTTATCAAATACCCTGAGGGTAATATAAAAGGAAAGAGCAGACTTCTTCCATGTGTCCCTGGAGGAAGAGGATTGGGCTAATGAGTTGCAGTTACAGAATCTCCATTTCTGGCTTGATAACCAAAGGAATTTTCTACCTTAAACCAGAATATTCCCAGATACTGATTTCTCAGTCCCTGGACATATTCAAGCAAAGGGTTTATCTCAAGGGTTTTATAGAAGCCATTTCTTCATTGAGGTAGGAAGAGGGATGGAATCCAATGATATCTGAGGTCTTTCTAAATCTATGATTATGCCATTCTTTCGTTAACTTCTGTGTGTTCTTTTTGATCATTAAGAACCTGGGAGGCCTTGCCAAGAGTTCAGTGGCTTCCAGCCTAGGAGTGGATGCCACTTCCCACTTGTTCAGAGAGTATCCAACAAAAAGTAACTCTGATATCTTGGCCAGTAGAGAATGTTGTGGCATTTTAGAGCTGATGCAATCTGTAGAATTTGTCTGCTCCAAGTTACATCATTTTAAGGATGAAGAAACCTAGGCTCAGGAAGATGATACAAAAAAAAAGGAAAAGAAGAAGAAAGAAAAAAGATGATACAAACAGCCCAATGCCAGACAGTAGCTAGTAGCAGTGTTGCGACTAGAATTCATATCTCCTGATAGCAAGCCCAGCAGTCTTTCCATTTCATCCATGAATCAGTTTTTTTGAATGTCAGTCACATGGCAACACTTACCTACAGGTGGAGAGCCCAGACAAGGGAGAACACAGCAAGCAAGTCTCATTCTTGTGGTGCATGTATTCCGGAGGAAGGAGACACAGAGTTCCAAGTAAATAAAGTAGCTGAACTTAAAATGATTTTATTCTTAAAGTCATTAAAATATGTAACTTTTTCCCTCTTTTGTTTCAGAAGTGTAGAAATTAAACAAATATAGGAGTTTGTGTGGTTTTAGTGTTAAGCCCACGTGCTTTTACTGATTTTATGTTTTATGTTAAAACATCATAATCCCAAAGTAAACTGCATATTGTATGTTGTTATGTACGTACTTCACTGGTATGCAGCCCATGTCTTTGGGCACTATTGTGTCAACTCCAATCTCTGTGAATGAAATGTTGTATGTATTGATGTATTTAATAGATGTAACTTAATAAATTTGCATTAAAAGCCACAGAATTTTAATAACTGAGTCAATCTTTTGTAAATCTCTTCATTTACATAGTTTTCTAAGTTAAGATTTCTAGGTAACTTTTGGGGTTTTAAAAATGCATCAAGCCCTAGCGGGTGGTGGCTCAGTGGATTGAGTGCTGGCCTGTGAGCCAAAGGGTTACAGGTTCCATTCCCAATCAGGGCACATGCCTGGGTTGCAGGCCAGGTCCCCAACAGGGGGCAAATTAGAGGCAACCACACATTGATGTTTCTCTCTCTCTCTTTCTCCCTCCCTTCCCCTCTGTAAAATAAATAAATAAAATATTTTTTAAAATGCATCAAGTTCTCCACATTCTTGACTACAACTGATTTTCACAGATTATAATAAATCTTGTAACAAATTGACTGTGAAATCCTATAGACTGTGCCACTGGTCAGATGAAGTAAAGGCAATCTACTGAGTTCCCTTTATAAATTAGGAGACTCTCTAGTTAAGTGGTGTAAACTCACACTTAACAAAAAGAGAGAAGCCAGAGAGAGCTAAGTTAGCACTTGATGGAGCCAGAATGTGGACCCAACTCTCACTGCCTCCCATGAAAACAGCAGTCAGCACATTTAAAGGGGTTCAACCCATCCATCTTTTTCCATTTTCCAGAACAGTGGCTGGAGTCACTATTGATGCTCAGCCATCATTAAATTGGGACCATATTAAATTGCCATTTCTGTGGGTCAAAAATGGTCACAAAGAATATCATCTGTTTCCATCCAATAGTTGTAGGTAAAATCACACACAGATTAAGAGAAAAGGGGGTAAGGCTCTCCTCCAAAACATCAGTCTCAAGAATTCGTCTCCCAGTGGGAAACCTGAGATGTATTGATGTCCTTCCTGATGCAGATTTCATATTTAGCTTGTATGCATCCCTAGGAGTGATATGAACAAAACATTTTTTAAACTTATGGAGAGAAATTAATTATTGGCCCTAAATTTAATAAAAGCCTATTATAGATGAAAGTCACAGGGCCAGTTCTCCATGTGAAAACTATTCATTTAACTAACTCACCAAAAACAACCCTTTCAATCAGTTCTCAAAAGGACTCTCTATCCCTAGAAACTCTGGAGCAAGGAAACAAAACAGCCTCTCCTGATGTTTGCCACGTTGTCCACAGTGGACATTCAGTGTCCAATCAGAGCCCGGCCAACATTCAGTCAGGATGCCCAGGATTAGTGTCTGTCCTCATTTGTTAGACACGACCCTGGTTGGCTAATGCTTAAGACACACTGGTTGTTAGATATTTTAATGGCCATCCCTGTGTACATTGCCTCCAACTCATACACACACACACACACACACACACACACACACACACAATAATAATCCTCCTCCTCATCTTCACTAATAATAATAATGCTCCAGGATAGAACTGTAGAAAACACTGTGGATCTGGAGTCAGTGGACCTGTAGCCCAGGCCCAGAGCCACCAGCTGGCGAGTTCTGAGCCTGGGCCACCCACCTCACATCTGGCAATCTCAATTTCCTCCTCTGAGAATGAGGAGCAGAGGTGAGTGAAGTGAGAGGTAAAGCTCCTTCCATTTTCAGTTTAGAAATAGGTCTCAATACTTCTATGTTTGACTCTCAGATGAGCTTCCCTTTTTCAGGTATGTAGGGGGCAGGGTTGGGGGACAGAAGAGGGTATCTCCAAGAGAAAGCAAAATTCCCCATGTACCTTATGCTGCAAAGCTCTCCAGTTGGCACACAGGGACTTTTCACCTCAACAGTGCAAGAAATAGAAAGGTAACTGGAATCAGGATGTAAACTCCAGGGTTTGTGAATCCTGTTCCCTTTTGACTGTCCTCTTCTCTACTGCTCACCCAGCCACTGTGACTTTCCCTGGGCTTGGCAGTTCATTCACCATTCCAGGTAACCAGGGGCAGCACTCACTCAATGCGCTGGGCTCCTGCTGGGCGCTGTAAGTGAAACAGACATGGCTACTGGGCTCACCAAGCCTCTGCACTATTAAGTTGAAATAGTGAGGAGGTACAATAAAGACATTAATAAATAAAAATACATTGCAGTAAGCAACTTCAAGGAAACAAATGGTGTAAAGGTAAGAATATCAAGGGGGACTCTTATGTGGGTGATTCAGTGTTTTGATTTCATTAGCATTTGGACTTAATGATACCACAACACTGTTACTGACTGATAGCAAGTATGAGTCAACCAGTGGGTACCACTCATGACTAGGACCTTCAGGGACAAAGAACAAGATGGCTGAGCACTGGCCAGCTGCCAGCTGTCCTGAGCCAAATCAAATGAGTTGCACCTTGGACTCTTCTGGCACAGCTGGTGGCAACCACCTCACCAATCCCTAGATCTCCACTCCACACTCTCACTGCATGGGGATCCAGAATCCCTTTTGTCACTCCCTGCTGTTTTTCAGGAATGACACCCAACTAGACTTTGTTTCCATCTGTGCTAGGGATCTCTCCCTTTCACTAAGAAACACAGTCTGACACCATAGAAAAATTACTGGCTTATATCCCTTCTCCTTCCAAGAGGAGGAGAATAGGATCTGGAGGACAATGCCCATTTTACAGAGAAGTAAACTGAGGCCCAAAGAGAAAACTATCATGCTTAAGGTATTCATATGAATAACGAGAGCCGTGTCTGATCAACCCCAGTACTATGTTCTCAGAACCATCCTCCCTACAGGGGATAGTCCATAAGCAAAAGAATCAGAGATGCCCCACTGGGAGTCTACACAGCAAAAATAAATTCAAAGTGCCTGTGGAGTTGATGCAAGCAGGAACTGGGAAGTAAGATCCAAATGCACTGGGATCTTCTCATGTCTTTAGGACATTCTCCCTGTTCATATATTCATGAGCACTAGCACTTCAGAGGCATAGCCATCTTCCACCAAGGGGCTGAAGGCAGAACCCAAGGCCATCTTAAATTGGTCTCTCCATTATCCCCAACATCGAATCACTCACTAAGGCTGATCTCACCTTTTTTATTACGACAGCATCCTCAATGGGCTCCCTGCCCCAAGTGAAGCCCACTGCAGCCTGTCCACTGCACAGCACTCTGAGTGGTCTTATATAACAAACTGGGTGCTATACAGGGTAGGGGGGAAGTAGGTTTACAGTTGTGAGTATGCAAAACACACAGTTTATTCTTGCATCATTATTTATTAATTATATTTTCCATATGAACAACTATAAACCTACTTCTGCTACACCCTGTAGTTCTGCTTTAAAATATTCTAGTAGCCTCCAACCCCCTTCAAGGGGAAGTCCAAGCTCCTGCCCTTGGCATCCAAGGCCCTTCCTTATTCAGCCCCTCTCAGTCTCTCTGCGTCAACAGGTATCTCTTCCACTTTGTTGTAGGCAGGGGTATGCAAATAAATGTTTAACAATCAGCTCTCAAATAAAGTTCTGATTTATACCATTTGCCTGTATCTGTAGTGTAAATATTTCCACCATGACCAATTTCAAGAGTCAATGTGTTGCCACTGAATGGAGAGTTAGGGGAAGGTATCTTGTGTAGCACACCACAGATACAACAGAAAGAAATAACCCCAAGAGAATAGATATAAGTAAAATGTAGTAATAACTATGAAGTGGTAAATTTTGAGTGTTTATTACCCTTGTTTTAACATAATTGATTAAAATTAAATGTATATAATTTAATGTTTAATCATGACCATGTTTTATGACTGGCTCATGAAATTCCTGAAAAGTTAACATTCAGCTCCTGAAAGTTGGTATACACTGGACTCTGCACCACTGGCTAGGGCACTACTTTTTCTCTCTCTTTTTTTTTTTGGCTTACTTTTCACTCTAGGGGGAACACCTACCCTCCCCCTACTTCATGGTGAACTCCTATTTGTTTGTCAAGATTCAGTTCAAATGTCACTTCTTCTGTGGAGCCCTCCCTGAATGACCCATCCAGAGGCCCCCAGAGACACCACCACCTCTGCCCCCACCTCAGGTTCATTGTCTGCTTGGCTGTCTTCCCTTTATTAGTTGATGCCTTATTCACTCTTGGGAGCTAGATCAAGTAGATGCTATTACATGTTTGTGGAGTAAACTATTAAATATTATTCCAAATGTAGAGTCCCTTCAGCATCTGTCCCCTGTTATTATCTCTCTCCCAAATTTCAACTGAAGATTATGTTTGTTAATAATTTCTGAAGGGAAATTAATTATTATGGGATTAATTCAATCTATCCCCAAGGGTCCTGACCAGAACTAAAACAGGCTTTTGAAAGGGCTGGAGGCAGGCTGAAGAAAGTGAAAGGGGAAGGTTCCAACCCAAATATACAAAATGCACTTATAACATTAATGTTTTTGTAGAAATATAAGTTCAGATGCCACCCCCATCCCCACTGCAAACCAACTGTCCCTAGTGAGAAGGAGAGAAAATCAGAATGTGCCTGAACAACCAAACGGCTGATCCCAGATCTTGTTTGGGTATTAATCCAGAACCAACTGGAAGAGAGAACCAACCCCCTGCCACAAAACAGGCTCAGGAAGCCCTTCCCATTTACTCAATTTTTATGCAACTCTGACAATAATGTTATCAATCAGGACTTGTTACCTCCACTTCACAGCTAAACACACTGAGGCTTAAAGAGGTACTGTGACTCTTCCAAGTCCCAAAGCTGGGGAGCCAAGATTTGAACTAAGGTCTGGTTGACTGTAAAAACCATGCTCCTCTACAGTGTTTTGTACGTCGATCATACCTCAATAAATCAGTCTTTTTTAAGTGCTCTTAACCACTATAAATAAAAGATACTGCTCCTTTTTCCTCTGCAAAAAAAAAAAAGAAGAAGAAGAAAGAAGTAAAGGAAGGAAAAGAAGTCAGACAGAAAGACAGAAAGAAGAGGAGGGGAGGGGAGAAATATTTACGCTTGTTAACTCATTTAACCTGACCTAGCACATAGGATAGGTATGTGAAGAAACTGAAGCTTAGAGAGTTTTTTAAAAAACTGACCACTGATGCAATAGAATTCAACTTTTAGAGACCTTCTTCCTTCCATGGATCACATTTCTGACCTGACACAATCTTCTAACCCCACTTCCCCCTGCAGCCACTCCTGGGAAATAGCTTAAATAGTAATCAATACTCAGCATCAAGTTGAAAGAATGTAAATCAATAAACAGTTGTTCCAGAAGGACCAGGCTAATCACTAGGATTATTCAAGAAGACAGGAGAGCAGCACCTGATTGCATCAGACAGATGTGCTAAGCAATGTTCTGTGGCTTTGGTAAATGAAGAAGGAAGCTAAGAAGAGAGTACTGAAAAATGCTGGACATTTCTCTGTGCTTCCCCTATAGTCCCCCAAAGTGAATCCCAAAAGGTTAAATGTGGTTTCATCACAAGTGTGGGTGTCACTTTCGTAGAGGAGGGAAGAAGAAGTCATTAATTGGAGAACTTAAGCCTTTCCTCAAAGGTATGTTGAGTGAACTCTGTGTCCCCATTCAGGACCACAGACAGAAGAAAATGAAGCCCATGAATTATAGCATACAAAGGCCCAGACCAAGAGACCAGAGACATGGGTCTATGTATTGCTCTACCATGTGCCCCTAGCCAGGTCACATGATGAAGTTATTGTGCACTCAATCAACTAACATCAGCATCTCGTTCTAAGCGCTACTCTAAGCTCTGAGAAAACAAAGACAAAGAAGACACTGATTGGGACTTCCACTTCCAGCTGTGCAGAGTAATGACTAAAGGACTTCCTGTTCTAACAGCTATAAAACAGGACAAAATATATGAAGCAAGTGCTCTGAGGCAGTGGACAACAGACAAAATAGGTCTGAGATCTTTGAGAGAAGGGAAATATATGAGATGCCCTCCACATTCACCTCACAACAATCTGTTTTCTGTCTTTGCAGTTTCCAAACAGTGGCCCTGAAAAATGGAGCCCAAAGAGAAAGCAACAATCTTATGAAGTAGAAGAGACATGTATCAGATTTGGGGACTTCTGAGACCACCAGAACTTGTAGGGAAGAGTGCAGGAATGGAGGATGCTGTGCGGAGAAGCTGAAGAAATCTTCACACAAGCCCCTTCAGCTGAATATTAAACTGTGCAAATTCAGTGGCATCACAGAAAACAACTACAGGGGGCCTAAGAGCTGAATGGAGACTACAGAGGTCACACACTGCTAGAAAAGATGGAATCCTGACGAGGCAGAGTAGACACAAATGACATAAGCCCAGGCATTCAGGTGAGACCCTCACAGGGGTATACAACCTGTGGCCCACTGACCACACACGGTCCAGGATGGCCGTGAATGTGGCCCAACACAAAACTGTAAATTTACTTAAAATATTATGAGGGTTTTTTTGTGTATGTGATTACATGTTACAATGTACTTAACATGTGGCCCAATACAACTCTTCTTTTTCCAGTGTGGCCCAGAGATGCCAAAAGATTGGACACCCCTGCCAGAAAGGACATGTTAAGAAACAGCCCAAACACTGGTAGACCTTAGGCTCATCCGAACAAGTCCTTAATACTGTTTCTCACACTGCAATTGTAAACTTGCTTATGCCCACCCTGTGTATCGTTAACAACATAGACCGGGGCTCTGCTCTCAAGAAGCTTAAATGCTATCGGGGTGTGGATGCAGACTTTTTTTAAGACATGATTTTGGGTATTGCACATGCTGTGCATGAAAAATAGTAGCACTGGAGAGAGTGAGGTGGGGACAGAGATCTTAAACAGGGAGATGATGATGGTGATTCTAAAACAAACTTTAAAAATATATTATGTGGAATAGATATTGACTGCAAAGATTTTAATTATACTGCTAGAAGTCATCCAATACTCCCAAATGAAGTAGTTGAGCATCTAAGGCCCAGTGCTAATGCCCCAGATGGATTGGGGCCTCTTCCTGATTCTACAGCTAACAGACCACTAGCTGAAGAATTTTACAGTCTGGAAAGTCTAATAAAAGTGGGCATGGGTTCCTTAGAGTTTGACAGACTTGGTACTCAGGTACCAGTAGATGCTTCAGAAGCTACCACAGGCCTCTGACCACAATTCTCAGAGGCAGCTCTTTCTCAGGACAAATGTTCTAAGAATTCATCAGTTCATGCAGCTCAGCTGCAGCAACATGCAGTGGCTCCAGTTCAGCAGACGCGTATCAGACCTCTTCTAAGATCAAACGAAAGACTGTCTCCCATTGCCACAAGCACCTGAAACGAGTCCATCATTACCTCAGATGGCCCACTGAGGCCATCCCTCTAATCCTAGAATGACCATCCTCCCATCCTTACAATTGTGAGTGTGGGAAACAAGAGTTCTAGGGGCTTGTTAGGATGAGAAAGATTTTATCAGTAATTTTTCATAGTTCAATTCACTGATTCCCCTCTGAATGGAGCTTTCCCTGATCACTCTACATACAGCCCTGCCTGAATCTCGTTTCCTTCATAGCACCTTGCACAGCTAGTTTATTTTCATAGGTTTACAAGGCAAAGTGTCTATCTGCCTTTTCTCTGCTGACTCCCAGCACCAAGCACAGAGCCCTGAATACAGTGGCGCACATAATAAAAATGTGCTGAGTGAGGAAATGCTCACCTGGAAAAACAGCTTAGTGAAAGTAAAAAATGTAGATAATATATATCTTTAAATATGTGCCAAGCAGCTCTACAGTATTTATTTGTAGTGAGTCTATAAGATTAAATTTTAAGTTGAAGTTGAAGTATAAAAATATAAACATTCTACAAAAATGTTAATTCTACTCCTGAGATAGATATACTAAAACTAAGAAACATAAAAATAATGCAGTTTAAACTTCAACACAAGTCTTTCAAAAACAATATATTTATACTTTCTCCTTCTTAGTAGAGTTCCCTATATGTTGAATTTTAAGCACACATCAATTTAATTTTACTAGCCTTAAGAATTTTAATTTTTACCTAACTGAATAACTACAGTTGAGTAATAGTTATTTAAAAATAGTTAAATTGAGAGCAGAAAAAGATAATGTTTTGGAATGAAAGTAAACTTTAACTTGAACAAAGCCTGGGTGAAGATGCAGAGAACTGAGAGGGTGTAACAGAGAAGCTCCAGGAAAGAGGAACTCCAGATTTTCTTGACATTTGTAACAGTTTGAACGGAGGACCAAAACATGCACTCAGCACACACAAACATATGTACACTCACATGGGTGCCTCTTGAGACGTCATTATTACACAAACAAATTCACAAGCATCATCTGGGAATCGAGGGAGGGAGACTGGGAAGGTTGCTCTTAAGCAATCTGAATGCTAACTGGAAATTAATAGCACTGGCTATTTTGATGGGCAAGATAAAATATAAACATGTAATTACATAATGCCTGTCAGTACTTCTAATTCTCTTAAAACATTATTAATAATGTCTTTATCTGGCATACTGCTTTTGTTCTTTTGTGCTTGTAAACATTAAAGTACTTGAAAGGGAATCATGAACGCAAAAATAAGCCACTTAAAATCTACAAAAGCTAAGAGAATTCATCAACAGTACAGCTGCACTGAATGAAATCTTTTTTATGCTTTCTTTTTGAAAGAAATCTTAAAGGAATTTCTTCAGGTTTAAGAGAAATGATGCCACAGCAAGCATCTAATGATACCACAAAGGAGTGTAAACACCAGAAATGAAAAATGTAAGAGGGCCTAGGAAAGAAACCTTACCTAATGTGTTAATCTTTTAAAAGAAAAAACTGACGTTTTAGAGTAGAGGCTGGCAGGCTACCTCCAGCAGGCCGAATCTGGCTTGCTGCCTGTATTTGTACAGTCCACAAGGTACAAATGGCTTTCACATTTTTTATTGTTGAATGACTGGAAATCAATCAAAAGGAAAATAATATAACAATATAACAAGAATTTGCCACAACATGTGGGAAGCTATATAAACTGAAATTTAAATTTCGGTGTCCATAAAACTTGTTTATTAGAACACGTGCTCATGTGCCTCAGTGGCACCTATGGCTGCTTTTCCACAATAACAGCAAAGCTGAGCGGCTGCAACAGAAACCGTAACCGCCACGGCCGTGCAGGAGACTACGGATCACAATGCTGCAGTTATACCTTTGCAGCGTCTTCAGTCTCAGAACTTTCTATTATCACTAGTACAAATCCATAACTTTAAAACAAAAAGAAAAGTGCACTTTTTCACAAAAATGTCTCACATTAAGGCACAGTGGTGCGTGAATTGTTTTGTTATCAAGTAGATGGCAGTGCAGAGTGTTTATTATGCCATGGCACTATAGCTGGGCTAGAAGAATCCGACATATGTCAACGTTACCAGAATAAGCATTTGTCACATTTCATGGGACAGCAGTGGCCAGAAAATCTAGAAATTGAAAAGAAAATAACTCCTCACAGCATAGTTTCTTCACAAAAGTATGTAAATTACAGAAATGAAGCTGGAATCAAAATAAGATTCCAAGTGGCTCATTTGTTAGCCAAGGAAGGAAAACCATTTACCAATGAAGAGTTAATTAAATCATGTTTGCAACGGCTAAAGAAATGTGTTCGCAGCACAGAAAATAAACTTGCTTGAGGCTATTGACCTTTTCACAAGAACAGTTGCTCGAAAAGTTGATGACATCAGTAGTCAATTAACAAACAAGGCAAGTGATTTTTCTTGGCTATTGATGACTTAACAGATGTCAGCAACACTGCTCAGTTGTTTATCTAAGAAGCCGCTGCCAAATTTGAAATGACTGAGCAGCTGGCCTCGTGAACAGATTTTGTGGAACGACAACAGGTAAGAATGTCATCAAGGAGGTTGAGAAAACACTAGTTTTGTACAATTTAAAGCAGAATCTGCGAAGATGTGTGATAACTGATGACGGTAAAAATGTGTGAGAAGCAGAACTCTTAGTTGGACAAATTTACAAAGTTTGTGAAAATGTAATGTGTTTGAGGCCAATGGTTCAGTCATCAAATTATTCATCAGTAGGTAGTTTGTAGGAAACAGTTAAATCTATGATATGTTATTAAATGAATAGCATCAATGATGAAGTTCACTCACTCCTATGGGAAAGAAGTTTTATGCCAGTCCATGAATTTTTGTCAGAAATAAAAGTAAATATCTTGACCTGCCCTACCATATAGCAGTTTGATGGTTTAGTAGTGGTAAACATTTATTGCAAATAAGCTCACTGATGAGACTGAGATTTTTCTGAAGAACTTGCCAGTATTACCAAGCACTAAATGGCTTTAAAAATTAGCTTTTGCTGCAGACTCAGTCGGAAGTCGCAAGGCAACCCGGCCTGTCTTTGTGAACATATACTGCAGTAAAGTCATTTGACTACAACCAACATCGTCTGAATCACAAATAACATCAAGCTGCTTCACGCACTAACCATGCTGTCAAAAGTTAAAACAAGAAGTAAAATCTCCATTCCCACACAAATTTGCAGCATGTGTATTTTCTTAGCTCAAACTCCAGTTCCAGAAGTGTTTTCCAAACCTCGATGTAAGTGCAAAGAAAATGTCCATATTTCAAAAGCCATTCAACTGGGCAGGTAAGGAGCTTCCACTCCACTTTCAGTTGTAAGTGGTTTATCTGAATTGTAATGATATGCTAAAAGGGAAATACCAAGAGAAGAATCTAAGAGGTTTTTAAAAAGTCTTCTGAGAGTTGAATATGCTCAACTATAGATATAGGAGCATAGTTTGGTATCAGGATTTCAAGTACCTATTCATGGGGGGGTACTTTTTTTTCAAAAATAAAATACAGAAAATCTGATTACAGATCAACATTCACAGATGAGCATTTACAACTGAATTTTATGACAGGGGAAACTAACTCTGAACTCCATTTAAACAAAATGTTATCCCTTGAGAAAAGAATTCTATTCTTCTCATTGGTAGGTCTATATTACAAATACACACACACACTCAGTATTTTGAATTTTGTAAGTAAAAAGTTGTGGATATTTGTTTTCTCTCATTATATGAGAACCGAAATATCTGATTTTACCTCTTGGCCCACAAAGTATAAAATATTCACAATCTGGCCTTTTACCAAAAAGTTTGCCAATTCTTGCTCTACACTGAAAAGTGCTAACCAATGTTTAGAGAACTTGAAGACCTTAAAAAATGGAGAAATTGACCACCTTTGTATCAAAAAAACTAGATGATGTTAAGATATTTCTCTGATGTGGATTCTGACTGGCAGGATCCGTGTGTTATGGCGGCTATGAAAATATTCACACAGACTACAGAAATCCTGTGGAGAAAAAGGGATGGCAGGGCCGGTCTCTAAGTGAGACAGGGCCTCGACCCCCGCCTGGAAAGGCTTTTACTATTTTTCAGGGCACATTACATTGAGGATGGTCCTCATTTACTATGCACAGGTTTGCTGTAGGTGATTATCTTTTACAGATAACAGAGGAAAGAATGTTGCTAATTACTTCAAAGAGAAGGATGTTGCAGACCAAGGGGAAAAGTGGTTGAACTGGTTACACTCCATACTTGGGAGGTTTAGCACAGACTTTAGGAAGTTGCGGTAAGCACTTTCTGCTTCAATTCAGGGTGAGGGAGCTTTAACAATAGCAAGTCTCATAGCAGCCTAGGTACAATTCAGGCCTGACTCCCCATGGGGAACCCATCTGTGGGCATAGCTCCTGTGTGCAGGACCTCGCTTCCCACTGGCTTTTCCAAGTGGGAACTGGACTACATTCCCACGCCATGCAGAATGGTCCCCTATATTTCTCCCTAATTATTGATTGACAAATCCAATATAATTCCAATCAAAATATTATAATTTTTAATAGAAATCACTAGATTAAGTCTAATGCATGAGGAATTACAAGGGATCTAGAGTACCCAAAGTAGTCTTATAGAAGAACAAAAGATGGAAGATTTATTCTGCCTGACTTCAAGACTTAGGATAAATCTATGGTCATCAAAACACTAACAAAAGAAGAGATAAATAGATCCATGGAATAAAATTTTAAAATGTTCTCACCTGACTTCCGCCAAGATGGAGGCATAGGTGGATGTGCCGTGCCTTCTCACACAACCAAGATTAGAGAAAACTAAATATTAGCAACAGAAAACACAGCCAGAACACGGAAAATTGAACTTGTCAGAAGTCCTTTAACAACAAATTCTTCAGCCTGACCGGTAAGGGGCGAAACCAGCGGCTGGCGGAGCAGGGTTGCAGAGGAGGACTCGGCCAGACGGACTCAGGAGCGGAATCCAGACACGCGGAACCCATACGCGCGCGGAATCCAGGCGCAGGTTCGGACCTAGTGAGCGACCGAGCAAGCGACCAGGCGAGCTACCTCGGGGGAGACAGCGGGGCAGCGGGGCTGCGTGTTGACAGAGGTCGCGCATTTGTGCGCGGGTGGACAGGCGAGGGAGTGGGCGGTTGGACCGGGCCTGGCAGGTCCCCACGGCAAGCAGCAGTGGAGGGCACCGTCATTTCCCTGCTCTGACCCCACCTCCACATACAGCGTCATAACCCAGCGACTCTGAGTGGCCCGGCCCAGGTGAACCACCTAAGGCACAGCTCCTCTGCACCCAGCTGTGAGAAGCAGCAGAGGGGGTCGCCATTTCCCCGCTCTGACCACGCCCCCACATACAGCGTCACAACCCAGCAACCTGGGAATCCAAGGCGCCGCTTCTCATACTTAAAGGGCCCGAACAGACCAAGAATGGCGCAGGAGGATCTCAGAGTCCCAGAGCCCATAGATCTAAGCGATGAAGAAATAGCAAAACTCACAGACGCACAGTTTAAAACATTGGTGATCAGGATCCTCACAGAACTGGTTGATTATACCGAAAAATTAGACAAATATATGAAGGTGAAACTAATTGAAATGAATGGAATTACACAGGACACCAATAGCAATGAAAAGGAAACTGGGACTCAAATCAATGGAGTGGACCAGAAGAAAGCAAATAATGGCCAAACAGAAAAGAGTCAAGAAGCAAGAATTCAAAGAAATGAGGAGAGTCTTAGGAACCTCCAGGACATCTTGAAACGCTCCAACATCCGAATTATAGGAGTACCAGAAGGGGGAAAGGCACAGCCACCAGTGGAAAACTTATTTGAACAAATAATAAAGGAGAATTTCCCAAATCTGGCAAAGGAAATAGACTTCCAGGAAATCCAGGAAGCTCAGAGAGTACCAAAGAAGTTGGACCCAAGAAGGAACACACCAAGGCACATCATAATTACATTAGCCAAAATTAAAATGAAGGAGAGAATCCTAGAAGCAGCAAGAGCTAAGGGGACAGTCACTTACAAAGGAGTCCCCATCAGACTGTCAGCGGATTTCTCAAAAGAGGCCTTACAGGCAAGAAGGGGCTGGAAAGAGGTATTCCAAGTCATGAAATCCAAAGACCTACAACCAAGATTGCTCTATCCAGCAAAACTTTCATTTAAAATGGAAGGACAGATAAAGTGCTTCTCAGATAAGATCAAATTCAAGGAGTTCGTCATCACCAAGCCCTTATTATATGAAATGTTAAAGGGACTTATCTAAGAAAAAGAAGTTAAAGAAACATGAACAGTGAAAGGACAACAAACTCACAGTTATTAACAACCACACCTAAAACGAAAGCAAACTAAGAGGACAGCTAGATCAGGAGTGGAAACATAGAAATGAAGATCTCAAGGAGGGTTAGCAACAGGGGAGTGGGAGGAGGAGAAGGGGGGAGAAGGTACAGAAAATAAGTAGCATAGACAGTAGATAGAAAATAGATGGGGGGCAAGAATAGCATGGGAAATATAGAATCTAAAGGACTTGAGACACATGGTCATAAACTAAAGGGGGGTAATGGTGGGGATGGGGGGTAGGGTGGAGGGGAATGAAAGGGGGAATAGAACAACTGTAACAGCATAATCAATAAAAAACACTTTTTTTAAATGTTCTCACCTTTACACTTTCTATCGATTTTTTTAAATTTTTTATCTTTAGAGGGGAAGGGAAGGAGAGAGGGAGAGAATACCAATGTATGGTTGCCTCTCATGGGTCCCCTGTTGGGAACTGGCCTGCAACCCAGGCACGTGCCCTGACTGGGAATCAAACTGCAATCATCTGGTTCACAGGCCCGTGCTCAATCTACTGAGCTACACCAGCCAAGGCTGATTTTTTTATAAAGAGCCAAATAATTCAAAGGGAAAAGGGAGGTCTTTTACTTCACACATCAAAAAATTATTTCAGATGAATCATAGGTCTAAATATAAAAACTGAAAGTATAAAGATGTATCTTCCCAGCTATGAGCAGGCAAAGATTTTTCAGACAGGACACAGGAAACACTAACCATGAAAGAAAATATAATGTTAGGCTTCAGAATATGTACGGAACTCCTACAACTCAATCAAAATAAGGCCCTGGCCAGGTGGCTCAGTTGGTTGGAGAGTCATCCTGTACATTAAAAGGCTACAGGTCTCCACACTAGTTAAGCCTCCACCCTACAATTTCTGATTACAGCACATACCTAAGTTGCAGGTTCAATTCCCAGTCAGGGCAAGTATGGGAAGTAAATGATGGATGTTTCTCTCATACATCAGTTGCCCTCTCACTCCTCTCTCCTCTCTTCTCTCTATCTCCCCTGCTCCATCCCTTCCTCACTCTTCCTTTCTAAAATCAATAAAAACATATACTTGAGTAAAGATTTAAAAAATAAGTCAGACAACCCAATACAAACGTAGGCTAAGATCTGAACATATGTGTTACTAAGGTTGACCAATAAACATGGGAAAAAGTGCATAAGTCACTAAAATTATACCAATAGAAGCATAATGAGAAACCATAGCACACTTACTAGAATGGTAAATATTAAAAACACTGACAACACCAAGTGTTGTTGAAGATATGGACTAATTGTAAGCCTCACATGCAAGGGGAGGGAGTGGAAAATGGTACAGCCACACAGAAGACCGGAGAGCATTTTCTTATGTAGTTACCTCATATATCAACCTACATTTAACCCAGTAATTTCACTGTTAGGTATTTTCAAGAGCAACTAAAATATTCCAAAAAAACATATCGAAAACAGTCCTAATAGCCCAAAACTGGAAACAACCCAAATATCCGTCGACAAGAGAACAGATGAACAAACTGCAATGTAGTCATACAACAGGATACTGCTCAGCATGTGACACCATGCGTGAATCTCAAAAACATCATGTCCAGTGAAAAGCAAGACACAAAAGAGTCCATACTGTATGATAACATTTATGTGAAGCTGTAGAGCAGACCTAACTAATCTACAGTGATAGAAATCAGAAACACGGTTTCCTCTAGGCAGGGGACAGACATGAACTGACTAAAAAGAAATAATAAGGAACTTTCTGGAATTATGTAAATATTCTATATCTTGATAGGGATGTTGGGTTACACAGCTTTATGTATTTGTCGAAATTCATGAAACTGTATACTTAAGAATTGTGCATTTCACTGTATGTAAATTATACCTGAATTGAAAAAAAAGACCTTGACGTTGTCTTGAGGTCCACACTCTATACTGCAATTTCTTTCAGGACATGAATGGAATCCTTCCCTGTCATCTCTCCATTCCATCCATTTCAACCACAATCTCATTTCTCCACACTAGCTGAGTCTCCACCCTGCAATCACCTCTAATCAGACATTCAGTCCACAGTCTGATCTCTCCCATGAGTGCTGGCACCGCACTCTGGTCTGGAGTAGAAATATTCCAGTTTAATTCTCCATTGCCCTTAGGATAAATTCCATCTCACCCTAGGCGTGGTCTTCTGTGATCTAGCTCATGCATACCTGTGCCACACCTGCCACCACTCTCCCATTGCAAAGAGTCCCACTGTCTCAGAGTCCACTTGAGTTACTTATCTCTATTTTTGCACATTGCTCTTTTCGATTTTAATGTCTTAATGGTCTCTGCCTGTCCATAGATCAGCATCAGCTGAATTTCAGAACCATTCTCAATACTTGACTTCAAACACCATTCCAAAACCAAGGTCTTCAGAAAATGTGGGTCCTTAAGGATTTTTCTGTGAAGTTTTTTTTTCCAGTCCGTTTAAAAAGTGGAGAGTGAGCATCTTTCCAAATGAAGCTCCGCTGTGATTGTAAATCTTCAAAAAGCTCGACAAGTTAAAAACTTTGGGAGGTCATGTTCACCATGGTTGAGTGTTCGTGGTCTGGGGGTCTGAGGTTACACTGCTGGCATTCTGCGCTCCACTCTACTCTTCACCTGCTGAGTTACTGCAGGCAAGCAACTCAGCATCACTTAGTTCCAGGAGGTCCATGACTTGGGGCTCAGAGCCATGCCTCTTCACTAGCAAAATGAGGATAGAACAATTATGCCTCCTTATTCAATTACAATGAGCATTAAATGAGAGCCCAAGTATAAACTGGTTAGCAGCCTCTCTTCTTTCTCTGGGAAAGTTATTTATTACTGTTACCTTTATGTCAGAATTCTATTTCCATGAGCTGAACACTGTCTATTGTTTTCATGCCTTCTTCTCATTTGAGCAAAATACTCAAGAAGGAAAGTCAAAATTCTCCTGGGGAGTACATCAGCTCACAAATGGTTTGAGTCAGCTTTTATAGGCAAGCCTGAGTATTTTTTTCTTTTCTGCTAATGTGAGCACATTTCTATTCTGTGTAGCCTGCCATGTGGAGTTGAGACCATTAAAGCAAATTAATTTAAATGTTAGTACAAGGGCGAAACAAGAATCCTGGAGAGAGTGAGATAAGCTGCCAGGTACTTCTCCAGCCAAAAATACTAGTTTTATGAAATCAGTGTTAACCCTTCGGCTTCTGTAGCCAAGGAAGACCTCAGAAAAGGTATTCATGATTGTTTTATTGTGCTGGCTCCCAGCCCTCCCCGAGTTCCATTCCAACTTCAGACACACAACACAAACACAGACTGATGATATTCATTCTGCTCTTCTTCACAGGGGACCAGTCCACAAACTAGAGTCCTCACTGTCCAATACATTTGCAGAGGGAGCAGAAAGATTCTTGCTGCTTTTGCTTTTGCCCTTGCCCCTGCCATTCTTGCTGCTTTTGCCCTTGTTCTAGGGGTTCACAGGAATACAATGGGGTGGTACCAATTGAGTGGAAGAAGAAAACTAATTTGAAAGTTGGATTTAAGGATCCTTGTCCTCAACCACATTAATTCTGATATAATAGAGCCAAGAGTTGGAATGGAAGTACACCATCCTTCTTCCCACAGAGTTCTTTGTACTCCATTCCCAGAACTTCTGATCACTCTGAGCCACTTGGAGCTCCCTCAAAAGTTCTTCAACTCGGTGACTTTGCCTGGGATATTCCAAAGAGCTAGGAAGTCTTTTTCCATATTCAAACCCATCCCTCCCACGGTCTCATCTGGCTCACTCATACTCATTGTTTGGGACTCAGATGAAATGTCTCCTCTTCCAGGAAGACTTCCCTGACTCTACTTGCAGCACTTACCCACTCTGCTATGTCATTTGGAGTGAACTCTTTCACTGGACCATGAGCTGTGAGGGCAGGGACTGTGCTTGCTTCACCTCTGTGTCCCAGTGTATATCACATGGCAGGAACCCACTGCACATTTTGAAATGTGAATCTTGTTATCCCTAGAGGTAAACAGAAGTTGCAGATGCATGGCCACTTTCTAGCAAATTCTGTTCTGATATCTTTTGTGGGACTGAAAAACATGAAGATCTCAGGACTTAAAAACACTAAGTGGCATTGTCCAAAGACATTCCTTTGGGTTAAATCATAAATAATTAAACCCACTGTTTGATGTCTACTACCTAAAATGCATTTAATAAATAGTTGTCTAATGATTCAATAAGTGAATTAAGTGAGCAACATTGCCAGGAAGTGAAGAACACTAAAGAAAGCCCTGACCTACAGAATTTAGGAATTTGAAGTTCTGGTTTTCTCTGAGTCATGGATTCACTGCTTGAATCTAAGCAGGTCTCAACCCCTGCCTGTCTTAGCCTTCCTTTCTGCACAATTAAAGGGTTTGACTAGAATACTGATTCTCAAACTGAGTTCCATGGAGCCTGGATGGCAGGAGAGCACATTCTTAGCCTCTGTGGAGGAACAGGAGGAGATACAGCACTAACTGGACATGTGGTGCCCTGCCACTGCCTCAGTTGGGACACCTCACTTTGCCTTGCTTTATATTTTGACATTCCAGTATTTGATACAGACCATGGTTATACTCCTGCAGGGGTGGGCAAGGGAGTGGGGAATATCTTGAAAATGATTAGAGCATATTCTTTCATTCTGTAAACATCTACTGAGCCCAGCACTGCTTTAGGCACTGGGGAGATGATCAGGACAAAATCCCAGGCATCATGAAGTTTTTGTTCTTGAATAGGAATATATACAATTAATAAATGATTATTGTCAGATAATGGTATGTCCATGAAATAAAAGGGGAAAATTTAAAATAATGTGATAGAGGAAATGGTTTATCACTGTTCAATCACCTTCAATGAGGATATCACTTGGATTGGATGGTTAGGAAAGATCTTTTTGAGCAGGTGACATTTGAGCTGGGACCCAAATGAAGGGAAGAAGTCAGCCATGTAAAGACTTGGGATAAGAGCCTTCCAAGCAGGGGGAACAAAAGGTGCAAATGCCCTAAGGAGGAAAGATGCTTAACATCTTCCAGGCACAGTGAGGACAGTGTAGTTGAGTATGGAGCTGGAAGGGGGTGAGTATGAAAGAACAGTTGAGGAGGAAGAACCAGGCAGGGGCCTCACAGGCCATGGCAAGGAGTTTGGAGTAAATGAACCTGATGGGCCAAATCTTTGAAAGACCTTAAATGAGTAAGGAGTCCAGACTGGTGGACTAGGTGAGAATTTTCCATGTAAAATGAAATAAAATTGAGGTGCAAAAATGGGGACAAATTTAAAAATCAAGGGAAGTATGTTTTGACAAATGGTTTTAAAACATTCATTTATTTAGCTCACAGGAGAAGATTCTCACAGTTAGCAATGATAGCTTTAAGAACCAAAGAGAAGATGTTCTTTTTTTTTTTTTTGCAAGAGAGAAAATTAATTTATTATTTCTAGTTGTATGTAATAAGAGTAACAGTTGATCATTTTGATATCATATAGAGAAAAGAAAATTGAAAAACATAAGAAATATCCATATCATTGTAGACGTACAATATATTAGTACTGATAGATACTCAGAACACATTCGCTCTGGTGAATTTGCTACAAATTAGCTGATTCAAAGCCACTCCTCTACCTATATGAATTTCGACTATAGATTTGTTAATAATTTTTATAAACATACATAATTTAATGTATTGAAAACATATTTGAGTTTATGCTTACCAAAACAAATATTTAAAAAAGGTTTTGATTTTATTCTGTCAAAGGTGAGATCATATGGTATTTGTCCTTCAATGCCTGGCCTATTTCACTCAGCATAATGCTTTCCAGTTCCAAAGACGCTGAAATAGAGAACAAGTGGGCAGCGACCAGAGGGGAGAGGGAAGGGAACTTGAGGGGGAAAAGGGTGAGGGATTTTGAGGAACAAGTATGAGGGACACAGAGATGAGGACTGGGGGGGGGGGGGGATGGGAGGGAGGGGGGAGACCGGGGGGGGGGGGGGGTGCTACTACCTTTTGCAACAACATGGATGGAACGAGAAGATGTTCTTTACCTGGGGCAGGCTCAGGAGAAATAGTCAAGCTTTATTTTGTGTCTTGGTGTGGCGCTGGAGCTCAGTCATATGCTTCCCCCACTGAAAAGGTTAAAGACATGACCAACAGCATTACAGAAGCTGAAACTTTTAAAGGACTTTTGGGTGAATACACTAATTTCCCTTAGAGGCAATGAAGGCATCTCAAACCCTGGAAGTGAAATCTACAAGGCATAGAGCTTGGAAATTCTAAAAGCATGCACTAGTATCAATTCAGACCATCTGAAATAAGAAAAAGAAAAGAAAGGCTCTTTTTCTATTTGAGTATTGCTAAGAGATGTGTGAGAGATCTTAAATCCAAGAGGCAATGGGAAAATAATGGAGCCTCCATGTAAGAGTAAGGAACCATCCAGTCCTGCCCGATGTCCCACTTCTGCAACAATTCTCTTTTCACCTGGCAGCTCAGCCAAACATTCTCTGTCCTTCCCACCTTGGACTTCATCTGCTCTCTCACACACATCTTTAAAGGTATAAATAGTGCATAAAACCCTCCAATGGCTTCCCACTGCAATTAGAATCAAATTGGCCGACCAGGCCCTACATAACAGGACCCCTCCACTATTCCTACCATCCTCCTCCAGGAATTCACAGCACTTTGGCTGGTCTTCTGTTCATAATGTTCTTCCCAAAATTTCGTGTGGTTCCCTCCTTCCCATCAGTTCATCTCAACTCAAATGTCACCTTCTTGGAAAGGCCTTTCCCAACCCTAACAAGACTGATACCCAAACCCCATCCCCATCACTCTTTCCATTGTTCCTATTGCCACAGAGTGCTATCCAAAATCATGTTTAGTTATTCTTATTGTCTGTCTCCACTTCCACTGGAATGTAAGCTCCTTGAGAGCAGAGACTCTGCCTGTAGTGTTCATGGTTACAGCCCAATGCGTGTGGGACATTGCTTGCCACAGGTAAGCACTCAACAAATACTAACTGAATGGATGAATTAAGTGCATTGGCCTCCTAAAATGACCTCAAGCACACAGGTCCTTTATGTTGATATGTTGTAAATTGAAGAAAAGTTCTCCTCTTGAAACTCATTGAGGTATTTTAACAAGGAATTAGAAATCCTAATTACTCAGTTCACACAATGCTTAATGAAGCTGCTTTCAGTTTATTCTCTCAACCTTGCTGATTCAATAGCCTTAAACTCTTAAAGGGTAGAACAAAAAGCGGGAGGAAAGCACCTCAACAGCTATCTTTTGAGCTGAAACAGCTTGATTTAATCATACAGATCCACATAGCTCATGGTTGTGTTTTATGGCAAGGGGGAAGAATTTCCTGCTCCTAAGCAAGGCAGGGAGGTGGGTGTGGCTGAGGTGGGGGAGACTGGTGGGGAGAAAGTGCAGACAACTGTTAACTGTAAAGAGACAATAAAGTCTCTTTAAAATAATAAAATAAAAAATAAAGAGGACTTACTTTGCTTTAAAAAAAAAGATTTTCCTGCTGCTAAAACTTCAAAGCCGTAACTAATTACACTGTGGGCCTCAGATCCTCTCCAAGACATACTACATATGCATACTGCATCACGCAAACTCATCAATTTGCTGAAACACAGAAGACAATGTGTAGAGAGCTGTGGTTTCAACATATTAACAGCAGTACCTTTTTTAAGATTAAACATTTATTTTTATTATTGTTTATGCTGTTATAGTTGTCCCAATTTTGCCCTCTTTGCCCCCCTCTGCACAGCCTGTTCTTTATTGAAATAAAATGTAAGATGCTTTAAAAATGAGGCAGTCACTGGGAAAAATCCCACCATGGTTACTACTGCCTGCAAACACAAAAATCAGCAAATTAGATCAAGTGAGATTCTGCTGGGCATTCCACCACATGAACAGGTATGATGCTGCTGGACCCTGGGAGGGACTCCACTATGCCTCCTTTAAGAGTGTGAGCTAAAGGTGGCTCCATAATTTAAAGGTATTGATGTGTGTTGTCCATAAAACATGCTCAACTTGAGGTACGGCAGCCCCACTAAAGACAAAGCTGATTATGCTGAACATGTTGAGGGTCGCTTTCCAGAGCCATGCCTCTTGAAGGATTTTCATAGTCTGGCTTTTAAGTCTTGCCCTTGCTAGGATGGTAATTCACCATATAAAAACAGATAAAGCAGAGCTGCTCTGATAAAGTAACATGAAAGAAATTCTAAGAGCTTCCCCTTCCCCAAAGCAGCCTCCCCTCTCTCCACCTGTCCAGAGACTGAGTCCACAGGCCATCTATGAAATGCATATAAGCTGTGGTTGCTACCACTGTGACAGCTCCCTAAGGTCACATGACTAAACAGGCCTGACCTATAGTAAAAGCTCCATAAAGGTGTATCAACCTGTTGAGGTGGGGCTGAGGGTAGATTTTGAAGAATAGGTTCAGATAAAAAGTACAGGCATTTTGGTTGTGGGAGTAATGTAAAAAATAGAGGAACAGGGAGTGGAGCTGGATGTTTAGGGAACAAGATGTTTACTGGGGAAGAGTGAGTGACATAGAGCAGCAATGGTGGATAAGACCAGAGTCAAGTGGAGTTGGGTGTGGGCCTCCTCAACTGGGCTTTATTGTGAGAGTTATAATAGTCACTGATGCTACTGGGCAAGATGGTACTTCTGGGAGACTTCTTTTTTCTAGCCTGCTCTGGTGGTTTACTAGTGGTTTCTATTTCCAAGAGCATTTTATTTCTCTCTAGTTCAAAGGAAGAAGAAAAGAATGAGGAAATAAAAGACTTAATGAATATTCATTTTAATTAATATTTGCCGAATGTCTACCATATGCTACACATTATTGGAATGTCTAGTAATTAAATATAATAATGCCTGAATATTAAATAATTAAATAATAATGGCTGGGCATTATTATTGGATATAACATAGTGAGCAGAAAAGACAAGATCTGTGGTCACATGGAGACAATATTCTAGTGGATGAAACTGGTAACAAATCAACCCCTGCATGGAGAACTAAAATATGATGTGAAATCAGGAGTGATTGGGAGAACAGAAAGGAATCGACTGTAGTTGATCAAAAGAGAGACAATTCCAGGCACAGAAAATAGCTAATACAAAGGATTCAAAGTGTGATAAGCTTGCTAAAACAAAAGCAAACTAAACACCAAGCCCTTATTATATGAAATGTTAAAGGGACTTATCTAAGAAAAAGAAGATAAAAAATATGAACAGTGAAAGGACAGCAAACTCAATTATTAACAACCACACCTAAAACAAAAGCAAACTAAAAGGACAGCTAGATCAGGAGCGGAAACATAGAAATGAAGATCTCATGGAGGGTTAGCAACAGGGGAGTGGGAGGAGGAAAAGGGGGGAGAAGGGACAGAAAATAAGTAGCATAGATGGTAGGTAGAAAATAGATGGGGGGGACAAGAATAGCATGGGAAATATAGAATCTAAAGAACTTGAGACACATGGTCATGAACTAAAGGGGGGGAATGGTGGGGGCGGGGGGTGCGGGGTGGAGGGGAATGAAGGGGGAATAGAGCAACTGTAATGGCATAATCGATAAAATAAAAATTAAAATTAAAAAAAAAAGTGTGATCAGTTTGAAGAGTCCAAGGAACCAACAGAAAGCCAGTGTGCCCCAAGAAGAAGAGGTGGGATGGGGAGGCAACATTGTGGGAGATGAGGTCAGAGAGGAATATAGGAACCAGACCATGTAGGGCTCTGTATAAAGAAAAAGAGTTGAGAGACTTCCGCAAAGGTGAACACACTGCGCATTCTCACACAACCAAGTTTAAAAACAACAAAGTTTTAGCAACAAAAACACAGCCAAACAACAGAAAATTGAACTACACAGAAGTCTGACAATAACGAACCCTTCAGCCAAACCGGTAAGAGGGTCAGAGCCAGCAGCAGAGCGGGGTCAGGCAGGAAAGATCCACTGGACTGACCCGGTCGAGCAACCTAGGCGCACTGTAGGCGGATCCCAGGTATGGAGTAGCGGGCGGACCCACTGAGGGCACAAGGCGGTGGACTCACTGAGGGCTGACCACAGCCACACAGTTGAGCACAGATAAACCGGTGAAGGAGCAAAGCAGTGAGACAAACCGAGCAGGCCCCAGTGACGGAAAGTGGCAGAGGGGACCGCCATTGTCCCTCTCTGACCCCGCCCCCACATCCGGCATCACCAACCAGAGACCTGGGTGGCCTCTATCTGACCCACCCCCACATACAGGGTCACAACCCAGCGATCTGGGTGACCCCACCCTGGTGAACACCTCCTGGTACATAACAGGCACGAACAGATCAAAACATGGCTCAAGAACAACTCAGAGCCCCAGAGCCGACAAATCTAAGTGATGAAGAAATAGCCAAACTCTCAGATGCACAGTTCAAAACACTGGTCATCAGGATCAACCCCTCACAGAACTGGTTGATTATACTCACAAATTAGAGGAACATATGAAGGCTAAACTAATTGAAATGAAGGGAAATGCACAGGAAACCAATAGTAATGGAAAGGAAACTGGGATTCAAATCAAGGGAGCAGACCAGAAGGAAGGAAAAAAATGACCAAACAGAAAAATATGAAGAGACAAGAATTTTAAAAAATGAGGAGAGGCTTAGGAACCTCCAGGACATCTTTAAACGTTCCAACATCCGAATTATAGGGGTACCAGAAGGGGAAGAGGAACACCCACGAGTGGAAAACTTATTTGAACAAATAATAAAGGAGAATTTCCCAGTCTGGCAAAGGAAATAGACTTCCAGGAAATCCAGAAAGCTCAGAGAGTCCCAAAGAAGTTGGACCCAAGAAGGAACACACCAAGGCACATCATAATTATATTAGCCAAGATTAAAATGAAAGAGAGAATTCTAGAAGCAGCAAGAGATAAGGGGACAGTCACCTACAAAGGAGTTCCCAACAGACTGTCAGCTGATTTCTCAAAAGAGACCTTATAGGCAAGAAGGGGCTAGAAAGAAGTATTCCAAGTCATGAAATCCAAAGACCTACAACGAAGATTGCTCTATCCAGCAAAGCTTTCATTTAGAATGGAAAGACAGATAAAGTGCTTCTCAGATAAGATCAAATTCAAGGAGTTCATCATTACCAAGCCCTTATTATATGAAATGTTAAAGGGACTTAAGAAAAAGAAGATAAAAAAGATGAACAGTGAAAGGACAGCAAACTCACAGTTACTAAGAACCACACCTAAAACAAAAACAAAGAGGACAGCTAGATCAGGAGCAGAACCATAGAAATGAAGATCACATGGAGGGTTAGCAACAGGGAATGGGAGAAGGAGAAGGGGGGAGAAGGTACAGAAAATAAGTAGCATAGACGGTAGGTAGAAAATAGGGGGGAGGGCAAGAATAGTATAGAATCTAAAGAACTTGAGACATGTGGTCATAAACTAAAGGGGGGATGGTGGGGAGGAGGGTGCAGGATGGAGGGGAATGAAGGGGGGAATAGAACTGTAATAGCATAATCAATAAAATATATTAAACAAAGAAAAAGAGTTGAGCTTTAATATACAGGCATTCAGAATTCATTACAAATAAGCAAGATAGTGACGTAATCTAAGTGATATTTTCAAAAAGCAATCTGTCTTCAGTTTAGAGAATAGATTGTATAAGTACAAGAGTGGAGGAAAAAGACACCAATTAGGAGATTAGATGAATTAAAGCAAAAGAAAATGATGCTACAGTCTATAGATGCAGATTCAAGAGAAGTGGATTATTTTGGATTATGTTTTTCAAAAAGATACCACATGACTTAATACTGGATTGGATGTGGGCTAGCAGAGAAGAGAGAAGTCATAGTTAACGCCAGTTTCCCGGGATTTTGCATCTTCATGGCTATCGTTGCCATTTCCTAAAGTGAAGTAAACAGATGGAAGAGTGGTCTTGGACATAGGGAGAATCTATAATTATACTTTCACTGTGTAACTTTTGGAATGTCTACTAAACAGCCAGGTGGGGAGGTCAGACAAGCAATATGCAGTGTGAATCTACAGTCCCAGGGACAAGTCAACACTAGGCAATATGTTTGGGAGCCATCCACACAGAGATATTTTTAAAGCCATGAGGCTGAATGAGGACACTTAAACTATGGAACTACCCTCTGACAGTAAACACTAAATTCTAGCTATAGAGTGAGCCGGGTTGGATGTTACAGCCTGTTTGATTCCATATGACTACTAACATCATGCACACCATCTGACACCACACGGAGCAGGGGAGCTGCCTGCCAGTCAATCCAGAGATGATGAGAGAGAATAAACCATTATAGTATGAAGTACTTGGGGATTTGCTACTCAGTGACAAATAACTGAAACAGGTCCCTGCCACCACACTGCAACACCGCTCATCAAGGGCACCAATGATCTTCATGTCACCAAATCCAGTGGTCACTTCTTGGGTCTTACCTTGTGTGGCCACCCAGTAGCATCCCTTCTTGAATGCTCTTTTCCCTTGCCTTCTATGACCTCCCACTCTCCTGGTTTTACCCCTATCTCTTCCTCATTGCCCATAACTATGTGAGCAAACCCAGGGATATTTGTCCAGATGAAAGTGTGTCCCCTTCATGTCGGGTGTCTCTGATTCTCAGTCTACCTGATGGAGGGCTTGTTGTTTCCCTCTAGGGAGCCCACGTTCAAACACATGATCTTTTCTGTTTCTTTGCAGGGTTTTCTGGGGACTGCCCTTCCCAACCCCCTGGTATGGCAGGTGCAGCTGAAGCTTGACACCCTCTTCTTTCAGCCCTCTCATCCCTGGGTAGTTCCTCCTACAAACCCTGACCAGAAAGGCCCCACTTCCCACTGGGGTCCACTTAGAGGAATCAGCAAAAAGGTTTAAGCCCCAGGCACGCTCATGGGTCCACTCCACCCAGGAGACTCCCCTATCTGTTCAGTGGAAATGCACTCGCCCACACTTCCTCTCTCAGATCCACTGACTCTCACTTACCCCTTTCCTCCACAGCCAGCACATCAGCCTTAGAATTTTAAATCTCTGCAGGTCCAGTTGTTCAAAACACTTCGGAAGTGAAATAACCATCCCTCCCCAGGTTTGGGGGTAGAATAAGGGAACAGAGGTTGGGAGGGGGACAAGTCAAACATCCCTCCATGAGGAGACAAAGAAGAAGAGTTGACAGCCTACAAAACCAGTATTCCACCCCCTCAACACTCAACTACCTTCCCCTTAATACTTCTCCTGGCTCTCCTGCCCCACTTCTTCACTCTCACTGATAACGGCCATTAAACTTGCCCAACCTTTGGCACCTGGAGGCACATGGGAAGTCTTTCACCAGGAACTAGACCTTCTTTAAACTAGATTTGGAAGGATCTAGTAGCTCAACAGAGTGCTATCTATACTGCAAACCCAATACTACTTGGTAACCTCTAATAACATGAAAATATGCTATTTTGGACCAATTTGTTTCATTCAGAGAAAACCAGAATGTTGCATTGTGGTAGCGTGTGGTAGTTAACACCAGTCTTTGTCTTAACTGGGTACTCCTTCAAAAAAGAGATATGTTGTTAAGTTCACTTCAATTCAATCTAACAATCATGCTATGTGCCCTAGATACATAGTTGGCCATTACTTCAAGGAGCTTATGTCCAGTGCTAGGAGTAACAAGAAACCAGATGGTTATAGAAAGGAGTGAAGAGGACATCACAGGCAAATTTCCCAGCAGAAGGGACAAAGGACTGCTCCCAGGCTGAAAAAGTATTAGCCTGGTGAAGCGAGTTTTAAGTAGAGCAGAGAGCCCAGGCAAAGCCCTGGAGGTACCAGGAAGGCTGGTGTGCTGATGTGTTTAGGAAACTGGAGGGGATTCCATCTGAGAGAAGAGCACTGCGGGGGATGTGGGGGAAGTGAGGGGAGATGAAGCAGCACAAACTGAGATGAGACTGAAGAGGTGGATAGAGCCAGGAACAAGATGCACTGTAAGCCATGTTAATGGTTGTGGACTTTCTCCAGAGGGTCTGGGGGATCCATGAATGGACTTGAAACAGGGGAAGAATTTGACATGATTTCTAATTTGGAAAGATTATTCTGGCCACACTCAGTCAGAAGTAAGACTGAAGTCAGAAGGTCCATTGGGAAGCTGCTTGTCATCTAGGAAAGAGGTGGCTGTGGCCACCTAAAGTATTGTCAGAGAGATGGGGATGTCAATGAATGAACACCAGAGATATTGAGAAGGAACAGTCACCACCCTGTGACAACTGATAGAATGTAATGATGGAAAGAGGAAGTGTAAGTAGGATACCAGGTTTCTGGCTTGAGCAACTGAGTGCATAATAATGTCACTCTCAAAGCCAGATGGTCCTAGGAGGGAAACAGTTTGGGCTCAGGGATAGGAAGGTGTTTGCCACAACCCTGTAAGATAAATAGCACTGTTAGCATCTCATAAATGGAGACACTGTCAGTCTGTGAGGTGAAAGGTCATAAAGTCAGGAAGAAATGGAGCTGGGATAGTACATGGGTCTCTAGGGACAAGGGAAACCCAAAAGGCCAAATTCCAAAGAACAAGGAGCTGCTCATCATTAACTTCACCCTGGAAGCTCACACTTCCTTTTTGGGGAACAAAGGGAGAAAATCCAAGAGCTCTCACCCACAGTCATTTCTGTCCATCTCAAATTTCCCACTAGACAGAGTTGGGGCCTGGACTTCCTTTATCCCCACCACACAATTTTCAAGCTTTTCACCCATGGTTAAAATGGTCCATGTCTGTAAGGAGACAAAGGGCAGCATTTCCTCTTGTGGAAGAATCGTCCCCACCTACTCCCTAGCTTCACCTTGCACACCCATGGTTCCTTCGCCACTGTGGTCTGGAGTCATATCAATGTCCACTCCACTCACTTCTTTAAACAATTATGCAAAGGGAAGTAACATGTTGCCACAATTATTAAACCACTTCTCTCTGCTCAGAGCTGGGCCTAATTCAAGCCAGGCTATCTGACGTCTGTAACTTCTGGTCTTTTGGAGTATGTAGGCCTCAACTTCCCCCCCCTCAATATATGCAAATAATCGACCATCAGACTTGCATCAAAAACCTACTCCACTTGGCATAATGGAAAGCTCAGTGATGAAGAAGATTCATTCAAAGCCAGGGCAGTTTTATGTCTAAGAACCAAATTAAAGTCATAAATTCAAAAGATGGAGAAACTAAACATTTTTGAGTCCCTACTATATGCCAGTTCCATATTAATACTTTCCATGTGGTATTTCATTTAATCTTCACAATAAACATGAATTGAAAGTTATTTTCCACATTTGATAGACAGTGAGAGAAGAAGCCCAATGTGGCAAAGACTGGGAAAACCTTGAATAAATTCAAACTCCCCGGCAGGTGTGTCTATGGATATGAGTCCTGACCAACAGAAGTTACACGTGCCACTTCCAGACCTGGCCCGTAAAAGCTCTGTGTAACTCTCCACTTTCCATCTTCTCTAAGTCACACCCAGGAGCATCCTAAAAGTCCTGTGTTGAAGACGACAGGCACTTTGGTCTAATTACCTGAATCATTGCAGACAGCAGAGTGCCCCTTCATCGGACTTTGAGAAATAAAATTCTACTGTAATAAGCCATCGACGTTTAGGAGTTTATACATTGCTATAGCCAACAGTCATTCATGAATACAACAGGTTTCAAACACATTAAATTACTTGCACAAAGTCAACCAACTAGTTAGTGGCAGAGAACAGACTCGAAGTTAAGTTTAGGGAGGGTTCCTAATGAGGTATAACTTTATTATGGCTATAGCAAGTAAGGAAGTTTTAAAAAGACAGAAAATGGGGCAGAGGAAGGAGGACATATTCTTAAAGAATCTGAATGAAGCAAAAATCCTATGCAGGAGAATTACAGGAGAGGAAATTGGAGCTGTAAATTGTAACTTGTAGGACAAGTTACATTGTGGTGACCAACAGAAACCTAACCTCAGTGGTTTAACGCAAACAGAGTGTATTTCTGGCTCATACTACATCCCACTGAGAGTCCCCAGGAGTTGACACACATCACCTCTGGTCATATTTCCTGGGTCAAAGAAAATAACATCACTACATATTTAAGCTCAAAGTTGGAGGAAATACAGTCTACCATCTACCCAGAAAGGAAAGATCTGGAAATATCTGATAAGCAGCACTGATGGCTGCTACAGAGTCCAAATGGGAGAGTCCTTGGGAGAGTCCTGGATATCAAAGTATAAAAATATATGTTCCTTTGGGAAATATTTTAATTAAACAATTAACCATCTGACACTTGTCAAAAGCATAAATTCTTATTTCTGCCAGAGACAGAGCAGAGTTCTAGCCTGAAGAACTAACATGGAGCTTTGGGAAAGGCAGTCTGGATATACAGTGGCAGTGTTAGGAATGTGCACACCATTTCCCCCTCAAATTTCTTTTACATACAAAGACCTCTTAATAGTTAACTCTTTGGTGCTGGATTCATACATATTTGAAGCTGAATTCCAGACCCTGCTGCCCACCATGGATGTGATATTAAATAACTTGTCTATCCTATTTTAGCCTTTCTCATCTATAAAATGAGAACGACAGTAGGAGCTATCTCATAAATCTGTTCAGGCATTATATAATTTAGCACATGTAAAAGCTTTTAATACATTCTTTTTTAAATATTCACTGCTGCTAAATACTCAAGAAATCACAAAGGTATACACATTCTTCATAATACTGCAATAAGTAGAAAATTTGAAATTCTCTAATGTTCCATCAATGTAAAAATGACTATGCATGTGTGCAGAGACAGAGAGGGAGAAGGAGTACCAAATAGTTATTTTTTTAATTCAGTATCATATATATTTATCTGGAAAAATATCTACACCAACATTACAAAATTGTAAAATTGTAGAAAGCAATTTGCTGGACACACCGCATAGTATGATTTCATATGTATGTGTGTGGGGCTTTACACACATACGTATGTCATGATAAATCCAGGGTGGATACGAAAGTAGGTTTACAGTGTGAGTACATGAAACACAGTTTATTCTTGTATTATTATACATTGATCTTTGTTTTATTTTCCATACAAACAACTGTAAAGCTACTTTTATTCCACCCTGTTTACTAAGGCATGGTTAGTCCTATAAAAATATTTTTTAAATTATTGGCTGGGAATGAGGTGCTATTTCAAGTTGGTTGTTCAGAAATGCCCTCTCAGAGCTGAGCTGGGAAAGACAAAAAGTTATGTACAAAAACAAAATGCATGACCTGGCACCCAGACATTGGTTTGCAACACTATTGTCCATGAAAAAGAACTAGGACTCCTTGGGAAAATGGCTGGTTCTAGGGCTGGGCCAGAAAACATAAAAGACAAGCCTGGAGCATCTTACAGTGCTCAAAAGTGAGACAATGCTCAAAAAACAAAAGGATGGAGGAATACAAGGGCCAACTAAAAGAGCTCCCAAAGTCTGAAGTCAGAACAATTTGAGCACCAAAATAAATATCAGATTTTACCTGAGATGTATAAAATATTTATGGGTCCATATGATATCAATAAATGAGTAAAACTAAGCAAATGGGGGAAACAGACAAGCAAATTTCCCCATCACAAAGAAGTCTGAATAATGTATGTAAATATTCTGCCCTCGAGGAAATGAAGCATAACTTCATCACCCTTTAAGTGTGGGCTGCACGGTGACTTCCTTCCAGAGAGCAGAGTACAGAACAGGGGTGGACAGTTTTCGAGTAGAGAAATCTGACAAGCAGCATCTCGGCCAAGTGAGCAAGCTTAACATCACCAGTGATAAACCATGCCCGCAGCATGTGCCCTTAATAGGAAGTGAGGAAAATAACATCTTCCTCCCCAAAACCCATGACCCCAGTCTAATCACAAGAAAAGCATCAGACCAACCCTGACTGAAGGACATTCTACATAATACATGAACTCTAAACTATCGAGGTCATCAAAAACCAGGAAGGTCTAAAAATTGTCACAGTCCAAAGCAGCCTAAAATCAAAACAAAAAGAACAAAGAAAAAACATTAAGTGTAATGTGGGATCCTGGCACGACAACATAAAAATTAAAAATTAGGGGAAAGCTAAGAAATTTGAATACATTATGGACTTCACTTAACAGTGTATCAATATTGCTTCATTAGTTGTGACAAATGTCCCATAGCAACGTAAAACATTAACAACAGGGAAAACTGTACTATCTTTGCAACTTTTCTGTAAACCAAAACCTATTTGGAAACTAAACAGTTTACCTTTTTTAACTTGAATTTAAGTCCAAGAACAGAAGGAACAAGCTATCCTGTGATGGAATACTATTCAATAACAAAAAGGAACCAATTACTAACAGACACCACAATATGGATGCATCTTAAGGATGCTGTACTGAGTGAAGGAAGCCGAAGACAAAAAAGGACAGACTGCATGATTCCATTTACAGGTGTTCTAGAACAGACAAAGATAACCTATGGCAACAGATGTCAAATCTGTGGTTATTGGAGGAATATCAGTAAGGGGAGAATGGACTGAGAAGGGACATGAGGGAATTTTCTGGGTTGAGGGGAATGTCTGTCTTGAGGTATATTCATTAAAATTGATTGAATAGTACACCTAAGATCTGAATTAAATATATAAATCAAAGGTCTGTTATAAATAAATTTAAAATATAGATAAATAATTCTTAAAAATATGAAAATTGATTCAAAACATATATTGAATTGTGGAAAGAAGGAATCAAAGGAGGGGGTGCGAGGGAGGGAGGGAGGAAGAAAAGATATTTTTGAAACCTAGGAGATTTGGATTACAGGAAAGATTAAAATTGTGTCTAATTCCTTCACTTAGAGAAATCCCTTGTTTTACCTTCCAGATACACACCACCTAACAGAAACAGGATAATACCGCTCATGCTGTAGTCATTTTCTGAATTGACGGTATGACCTTCAACAACACCGCAGCTGTGGGACACCAAGGCCTTGCGCAGTACGATGATACTTTATAACTTCGTATAGACACGGTGGAAACTGCTGGCTGCCTCACTAAGGATTATCCCAGGAAGTGCTTGGGCAGAAAGAGTCTTAAGAAAAATCAATGACTAGATCATCTACATCCATGCTGGTACTTTTTGTAAGCTGACCTGCCTGCCTGAGAATTCACCTTCGGTCAAGACCAAGATTTGGGCCCACCTCCTGGATTCCTACTTTCCCTTTCAAAGTCACTTTTTTTCCCACTTTAATAGAAAAGACAGATTTGTCATCCAGCCTGAATATTGTTATTATTATGCAGCTTGTCAAAGGGGATGATTCAAACGCTGGTATCGATGTTGAGATAATCAGTGTAATTAAGGAGAGGTGAACAAATTCCTTCGCAAGTCAGGTGGTTTCCGATCCTTGTTTTCAACAAAACTGAGGAAGTGAGTTGTCAACTGACAACTGATTGAAAATAATATTTGATGTAGCCCACAGTGTGATTTTCACATTGCACCTCAAAAGAGTTCAGGGGCCCTGGTGGGTGTGGCTCAGTGGACTGAGCATGGGCCTGCGAAGCAAAGGGTCGCCGGTTCAATTCCTAGTCGGCACATGCCTGGTTTGCAGACCAGGTCCCCAGTAGGGGACACATGAAAGACAACCACACACTGATGTTTCTTTCCCACTCTTTCTCCCTCCCTTCCCCTCTCTCTAAAAATAAATAAATAAAAATGTTTTTTAAAAGGGGTTTAGGGAATTGAGTGACACTGCTGCTCTAAAGTAATTCCTTCCATTTCCACGTATTTATTTATGGAACAAGGTTTGTCAACACTTCAATCTATAAAAGTATAGTTAGAAATGTAATTAATTGGTGGTTACGCCTATGCTTACCAGCACTAATAACTAATCCACTGGCATGGAAATTACTTTTTACATTCCTCTCATTAGGAGACTCATTCCTCTCATTAAGAGATTCATTCTATGGGGACTTCCACCAAGATGGAGGCGTAGGTGGAAACACTGCCTTCTCACACAACCAGGTTTAAAGACAACAAAGTTTTAGGAAAACAAATACGCAGCCATAACACAGAAAATTAAACTACCGAAGTCCGACAACAAGGAACCCTTCTGCTAGACCGGTAAGAGGGGCGGAGCCAGCGGCTGGCACAGGGTTGCACAGCAAAACTCGGCCAGACGACCCAGGCACGCGGTCTGCAGTTGGCGAATCCCCAGGTGTGGGGTTGCGACGGGTGGACCCAGTGAGGGCACAAGGTGGCAGGCTGACCATGGTCACACATTCACGTGCAGATAAACCAGCAAAAAAGCAAGCAGTGAGACAGACTGCACAGGCCCCCGTGGAGGGAAGCAGCAGAGGGGACCGCTAATGCCCCACTCTGGCCCCGCCCCCACATACAGGGTCGCAACCCAGCGACCTGGGCGGCCCCGCCCTGGTCAACACCTAAGGCTCTGCTCCTCATACTTAACGGGCTCAAACAGACTAAAACATTATGGCTCAAGAAGAACTCAAAGTCCCAGAGCCCATAATTCTAAGCGACAAAGAAATAGCTAAACTTTCAGATGCACAGTTCAAAACACTGGTGATCAGGATGCTCACAGAACTGGCTGATTTTAGCCACAAACTGGAGGAACATATGAAGGCTAAACTAATTGAAATGAAGGGAAATGCACAGGAAAGAAATGGTGATGGAAAGGAAACTGGGGCTCAAATCAAGGGAGTGAACCAGAAGGAAGAAAAAAAATGACCAAACAGAAAAATATGAAGAGACAAGAATTCATAAAAATGAGGAGAGGCTTAGGAACCTTCAGGACATCTTTAAACGCTCCAACATCCAAATTATAGAGGTACCAGAAGGGGAAGAGGAAGAGTCACAAGTGGAAAGCTTAGTTGAACAAATAATAAAGGAGAATTTCCCAAATCTGGCAAAGGAAATAGACTTCCAGGAAATCCAGAAAGCTCAGAGAGTCCCAAAGAAGTTGGACCCAACAAGGAACACACCAAGGCACATCATAATTATATTAGCCAAGATCAAAATGAAAGAGAGAATCCTAGAAGCAGCAAGAGATAAGGGGACAGTCACCTACAAAGGAGTTCCCAACAGACTGTCAGCTGATTTCTCAAAAGAGACCTTACAGGCAAGAAGGGGCTGGAAAGAGGTATTCCAAGTCATGAAATCCAAAGACCTACAACCAAGATTGCTCTAGCCAGCAAAGCTTTCATTTAGAATGGAAGGACAGATAAAGTGCTTCTCAGATAAGATCAAACTCAAGATATGTTCATCATCACCAAGCCCTTATTATATGAAATGTTAAAGGGGCTTGCCTAAGAAAAATGAAGATAAAAAATATGAACAGTGAAAGGACAGCAAACTCACAGTTATTAACAACCACACCTAAAACAAAAGCAAACTAAGAGGACAGCTAGATCAGGAGCAGAAGCATAGAAATGAAGATCTCATGGAGAGTTAGCAACAGGGGAGTGGGAGGAAGAAGAAGGGGGGAGAAGGTACAGAAAATAAGTAGCATAGACAGTAGATAGAAAATAGATGGGGGGAGGGCAAGAATAGTATGGGAAATATAGAATCTAAAGAACTTGAGACACGTGTTCACAAACTAAAGGGGGGGAATGGTGGGGGAGGGGTGTGCAGGGTGGAGGGGAATGAAGGGGGGGAATAGAACAACTGTAATGGCATAATCAATCAAAGTTTTAAAAAATGATTCATTTTATGTTTCCTAAGATTATTTTTATCAGTTATACAGTAGCAATCATTGTAATGATAATCCAAAAATTCCATGGGTTTATAGCCACATGACATTAAAATTTCCATTTCTATACATATTGTTGTGGCTGAAAGGGATGATAAATAAAGTGCAGATTTAGAAAGCTCAGACCCGGCACTGCATATGTGGTGGGTGAGGAGGCGTCCACGGTCTGGAGAGGAACACCCACCCAGCGCCTACTCTATAAGACCTTACAGCGGAGATGAAACCTGATGCAGCGCCTACGTTTGACCCAAGTTCACTCCAGGCAGGGCACTGGAGCCAAAATACACCTAAATTTTCTCCAGCCGTTTCCCCAACACATCATGGAAAAGGTTTGGTTTCGAGGCCTCGTTGTACTGCTGATTTAAATAGAGGCTTTTTTAAGGTTAGGTCACCTGACAGAGACTGGCATTGTCAATTGGAACGATTTATGAAACATTTTGAGCACATGAAGAAATCTGGGGATTATTATGCTACCGTTGTGAAAGATGTGACTTTAGAACAGATTGTTGCTATGGCAACTTTGATAATAGAACATAATTTCATCCATTCCTGTGCTAAGGTTATTATTAACCACTTTGCTAAACAAGAAATGGAACTGTTGTAAGATTACCCTTAAATGTCTATCGCAAACTGCTGGTTTCTATAAAAAGTTTGGATGTGTAGTATCTGAAGCAACTGCACATCAGATAATTCGAAAGTAAAAATCTTTTAAGAAAGACATTTGTCAAACGAGCTAATGCAACGGAGGCTATGTACCCTTTCTGCTGCTGGAAGACTTTGCTGCAACCCAGTGGCCTCCACAAACACTGGGTTAGAAACCACTGGGATACAACAAATACGATGACATGCAGAAGATTACTTTGGGCTGGTGGGCCATACTGTGAGTTTAGATTACAAATGAACATTACAAAGAGCATGATTTTTAACCAAAGCAATATATTGTTAACTAGAATCTTTTTGCATTCTATTTTTCGAAAGTTTAGCTTCACTTCCCGGTAGGCAGAGTATAGGACCTAAGTGTCTGCTCTCTGTACTGCTCATTTTTTAAAAAGTGTACAAAGAAGGCAGTTTCTTATCACATCCACAAAATTAATATTTTGTTTCAAAGAAACATATATAAATACAAATTAAGGGTGTATCATTTCCTATACATTACTTGAAATTGGGTAAGTTAGATATATTAAAATTAAATGTAGTACCATCCATATTTACCCTAATAGTGCATTTGCAAACAACTTGGTCACTCTTTTAAAGTAGAAATGAAAATTAACCTGTAAAACATAACAAGACTCAAAGTAAGACAATTTAAAAGTACTGTACATGTAAAGGTTTATATAATTCTAATGTAGGAAAAGTACCACCTTTCTTATGTGTGAAATATAATAATTACCAGTACTCATTTGTTTAAAATGTCTAAGAGCAAATAAAAAGTACTTTTAATAGTGAATTAGCAAATCCTGGCAAACAGGAGGGGGCAAGAGTAGGTTTACACCTGTTACTATGGAAAATAACACAAGAATTAATGAACAGTAATACGAGACTAAACTGCATTTTGCATACTCACAACTGTAAAGCTACTTTTGCCCACCTGTATTATGTATCTCTAACCTACATTTTCATCTTTCCATGGGTGTCTGAAGCCTCTCTTCTAAGAAACATTTTTAAGAAACAATAGATTATAAAATTGAGAGGAATATTTTTAAAATATGTCATATTGTATTTGTTACATTTTTTAAATGTTGATGGAAGCTTTTCTATTTCATATAATTATAATGGTACAATTATTCTGGCCACTATCTTGTTTTCATTTATTTTTTTAAGTTGAGCACATATTAGATATGTTATTAATGGCTCTAATCTTTTGCATTCATGCTACATTAAACCTGTTCATATGATGAAAATAATAACATAATAAATTAAAAAACAGAAAAATGTGTATTAGAAAAAATATGTACAGGAAGTCCAATGAGAATAAAAGGAATGACAGAAAATTCCCAACTGTTTAAGAGCTCATTTGTTTATTTTTTAGACAGAGGATGGTGCTGTTATATCGTAACAGCATTTACATACCATTGCACATATTTCAAAAGGTAATATAATAATTTTATATCTTTTGTATCAATGTTTACAATGAGCCAGAAACTGTGTAATTCACATCCATATCTATCTGTATTAAAATATACGATTTTTCAGGGATAATATAAAAATGTACAAGGTGGTTGCTAATTTTTCAAAATTATTTCAAGGATATCTGAGTGGAAATATTTGAAGATGACAGGCCCAACCAACACCCTTTTATTCTTTATACCAGGCCTGCAGGCAATGTGCCCAGCTGCACATCTACTCTTCCAAGCCTCTTTACAGCAACACATATCTCAGTTCTGGCTCACTTTTGCCATTCCCCTCTTACACATGGGATGTGAACATAATGGCTGGATCTCCAGCAGCCACCTTTGACCATGCACTAAGAATGGCTGTAATAAAAGGCAGAAAAAAACCCTGGGTTTCCAATAACTTTGTTTTCCTCTGTGCCATTCCCAAACTGCCTACATCCAAGTTTCCTTTAGGTCAAGAAAAATGAACTTACACGTTTAAATAACTATTATGTTGGGTTTTCTGTTATACACAGCTAAGTCTAATCCTTTTTGTTCTTCCCTTCCCTCATTACTAAAAATCAAAAGGGTTACAACAGCAGAAACACAAGGAAAAGCCCCTCATCTCCTGAAATTGCCCTCTGAGACAGGGGTTAGACCCCACCTCCAGCCCAGCAACCATACCATTGTGCTCTGTTGGAGTCCAGACTTTGAAGTCAGAGAGGCCTCGGCTTAACTAAGCAAGGATCAGTAAATGAAGGATAATGATACCTGTCCGGAAGGATTGACTGAGGTGAGATATATGCCCACCACAAAAAAGAGGCTCAACTAATAGCAGTTCAACGGCGGTACCCAGTCCCAAACACCCTGAGCAGCTGTGACAGTGGTTTTTTTTCCTAGAAAAGTCCCTGCAGTGGAACTGGTCATAGTTTCTGGACACGTATTTTTTAGAGTCTCGTTCTCTGACCCTCCTGGAGATTCTGAGAGTTTCCTGACACATTTTCAAAAATTCCTTTGCTCCTTAAATAAACCAGAATGGGTTCTGTGTTCTGCAACTTAGAACCCGAACCATGACACCTCCTGTCAGCCACCACATTTTTTTTATCATTTAGCCAAAACCCCCAAGGAAGAGTTTCATTGGAAAGAAGATCTACTAAGCCCAGGCAGGTCAGTTCCTACCCTCGACTCTATATACTATGGGTTCAAACTTTGCCCTAACCAACTGGTGTGTGTATAAATTGTCTTTCCAGCTCAATAGAAGTCCCTTAGAAACAGAGGCAGCCTTGAAGTCCAGTGGGAAATGGCCAGAGGAATGAGTGGGGATGAGGAGATAAGGTCCTGAGCCCCCCACTGGAAATCCACACAGCCCCACATGAGTCCTTTCAGTTCCCTGGGCCTCAGTTCCCTGGCCTGTGAAATGGGAAGATAGGATCTGGCCCAGGGCTCTGATGTGAGATCAAAAACAATAAACCTGAAGACCTCCTGTCTATTCTAGACCTAAGGAACAACTTCAAAAGTGTCTTTTTTCCGCGTACCTCCAGTGGAAGGCAAGGACTGAGTCAGGTCTTTCCCCTTTCCTCTTTCAGGGCAGCTACCAAAGTGATGAGGTCTCTCCTGCCAGGGACAGGACCAAATCATGGGTCATATCGCCCTCTGGTGGATTTAAATGGAAAGGGTGCGGTTTTCAAATGGGCCACAAAACTACTCACAGAATCCAGGAATTCCAGAAGTGAAAGGGATTTTGAGACCATGTACTCTAACATCCTCATTTATACATGGGACAATGACAAAAGGCCAAGAGGGAGAGTGACTTGCCTGAGGTCATACCAAGAACAAATGTCAGAGCCTGGGCCAGACACCAGTCTCTAATGGCCATCCACATCCCAGGTCATTCTCTCTGACATGAAACACAGAAGCCTCCATTGTTTGTGGTCGGTGTCCACATGTCCCTAAACCCTCAGCACGGCTGAGCCATGCTGTCAGCAAGTAGCACTTTGGCTAACTCTTCTCCAGACTAGGTAATTTCCCCACACAGTTATAGTGTTGAAAAGTTACGTAAATTCTTTTATAACCTACCACGTTAATATGGTGATTTTAATAGGAACCAACAGCTATAACTATGGCAACTTCTTGGAAGCTTAGAAAGAAAACACTCTCAGTTACGACTGAGTAGTTCTAAAGCAACAATGGAATCCCTGATTTCTCCACAAACTACAGAAACCCTTTATTTTAGACACCAATCTCTCCCACAGGTGGTTGTCTATAAAGATGGAACAGTCCAAAGGATTAAAAGCAAATCACCTTCACACCAACAGTTGCCAACCTAGCATGACTTGCATAAAAGCCCATATGCTAATGGTGCCCAACTAGCCATTTTAATAAATGCCAAAAGAAATAGGTTGTGTTGTATCTTTGTCACAGAGAGGAAATGTCCTGTTCAAGGAAATTCTTAGAAATCTTTTAGTCTTTAAATCCCTTTGAAACCTGAAAAGGCACAGGGAAGACTTTACTATGTTCCGTCCTCAGAGCAGGTAGGACCCTGAGGGAGTCACTTTCATCCTGCCCACCCCAGCTCATAGGTAGCAGGGGGCCGTTTAGCAGGTCCTGCTGGCCTCACAGTGTTCCTGAGAGGATCTCATCTCGGGATCACAAACATTGCAAATGTGCAGAATTTTAATCACCCAGCATGAAATAACCTGGGTTTTCCTCTCGTCTTCTGACAAAACCTTAAAGCTTAGCCTGAATAAGTTCTCTATTTTTTATTATAATTATTTTACAATAATAATATTTGAGATTGAGTGTCTACAGTAGCAATATTCTAAGAGGTTTGCGTGACTTAACTCAATCCTGACCAGAATTCTATGAAGAAAGGACTATTAATTATCATTTTACAGAGGAAAACACCAGATCAGAGAAGTTAAATAATCACCCAAGATCAAGCAGCTTGTAAAATGAAGAGAATCACATTTGAAGGCAAGTCCATCCGATTTCAGAGTCCATACCCTTAAATGTGCTCCACTCTGAAGATGATCTGTGTGGATGCAGACCAACTTCTTTAGCATCCCTTAACTAATCCCAGTAAGGGAGAGGGGTGTCAATCAGGGGTTGAAGGTCAAAAATCACAAAAGGGTCTGTTTTTATTTGAACACCGCGTCCTCCCAAAGGCCCCTGTAAATTGAATGTCCATGCTCATTTTAAGCATTTTTGTAGTTACTCTGCTTCCTTCTAGCAACATAGGTGTATATATGCGTCATCAGTCGGATAGAAAGTGGCACCGAGTGGGGAGCACATTTGGTATTTCCTCCTTCTGAAGACAGTGGGATACTTTTTAAAAGAATAAAGGCCTTGGAAGAAGACCTGAATTTGAGAGCCAGCTCTGCCATATCTGCTACCTGTTTGACCGTGGATATTTATTCACTGTGAGACTCATCCTCCCCATCTGAGCAAATGTGGAAAATACCAGCACTGTACTGTTGTAAGAATTTATTCAGACCCGTCCAGGAGTACCTAGCAGTGTCAGGCAGGCTTACAGTCGGCATTCTAGAAACAGTAGCAATTAGGGGACAACAACCTGCCAAAGCAGAGACTTCCCTTCCTTCTATACCAGGCTCAGGAGCAAAAGGTAACAGTGGACATCAGGGGAGGAAGGAACAAATGCCTGTGACCTTCAGCATCATTTAATGAGATGTGCATGGGCTTTGGACGGATTCCTAGTTGTGTGATTTGGGGAAAATTGCTTAATTTTGCTGAGTCTCAGTCTCAGTTTCCTTCCCCATAAACAGAGGACATATATCTTCATTATATATTATATACATTAATGTTACTTACTATCCAGTCAGGGAACTGGGACATAGACAAAAATTAAAGGAAGATTAGAGCATCTCCAGAATTTTTATAGATACTTCAATGATCTAAGGTACTGAGTCAGATTTTGAACTACGTTTAGTTGTGTGAAGAAATGAGATCATTGTGGGAAATGCCAGTAATATACCGTATTTTTCAGACCTTAAGATGCACCTAGATTTTAGAGGAGGTAAAAAATTTTTGAAGCAAAAAATGTGATAAAATATTTAATGACATAAATAACATATTTCACCAGTGTAAATGTACAGCTACATTCGGACTATAAGATGCACCCCCTTTGGGAGAAAATTGCATCTTACAACCCGAAAAATACGGGGTAATAAAATATCAGCCTTCTCGGGTGTCCTAAGACTGGGGGTGCAATAATTAAGATTTCTAGATTGTTTTGAACAGAAAAAAATCCATTTGTTTCATTTTAATCAAATAGAGTAGAATTATTTTTAAGTATATTTTACATTTCTATACAGTCTTCAATTTTTTTAATTATAAAAGCTTCACAGGTACATACTCGAGAAAGTCTTATAGACATGCAATAGGAGACTTATACATGAATGTCCAAAAACTAGTTTGTAACATAAAATAAAACCGTAAAAGAATCAAGGGACTGCCAACAGAGAATAAATGAATTATGGAGAATTTATACAATGGAATACTATGTAGCAGAAAAATGAAATTATAGCTGTAAGTGACATGGATGAATGCTAGAAGCATAATATTGAAAAGAACCAACTCATGGAACACTACGTGTAAGTGTGATACCATTTTTATAAAATTCAAGGACAAGCAACCCAAAATTAGATCATGTTTAGGGGTACAAAGAGAAGTAGAGAAGCCGTATTTTTAAAAAACAAATAAATTATTTTTTGAATTTCAGAGTGGTGGCAACTGCTGGAAGAGATGGAGGAACAGGACCAGAGAGCAGCACGGGCGTCAGTTCAACAGCACTGGTTAACTTCCCTGCCGGGCGGTAGGCTCACCTCTTTGAATATGGTTCTTAGTAATGTGTTGTACTTCAGACTGTACTTACAGACACACACGTGCATACAGATAGCATTACCTATAATAACATTACATAACAATCCTCCGAAAATCCATGCTATTCAATGTTGGATGAGAAATCTGATTTTCTTGCTCCTGATCCTGCTTATTAATATCCTACAGATTCTCTTCTTCTGTGTACTGTGAGTAGAATGTACAACCCAGGTACCGCTTTAAAAACATGTGTACTAAGGCCTTAAGATTAAAGCTACAAACTTAATCACAGGAAGAAGGCAATCCACAAACAACTCTGTATCCATGCCTTAAAGGTCAAGTGACACAGGGTGGAAATGGCAATGACGCTGCACATCAGGCAGGAGGTATCAGTACTCGGAAGACTTCAGTTAAAATCCATGCCACGACTGGTTAATTTCCGCCAAAACCACACAGAACTGAAGTCCCAAATAGTTCAATGCACTCTTCTGCATTATCAGCAGATCAAACAAAATCAATGAGTTAGTCTGCTTGGGCTGCCATCAAAAACTAACAAAAACACCACAGAGAAGCGGACTTAAAAAGCAGACACTTATTTTCTCACAATTCTGGAGACTAATAGTCCAAATTCAAGACGTTGGCAGAGTTGTTTCTTCTGAAGGCCTCTCTCCTTGGCTTGCCGGCAGCCATCTTCACCAGGTCACCTTACCATGTATCCCCACATGGTCTTCCCGCTGGGTGTCTGTGTCCTAATCTCTTTTTCCTAAAAGGAAACCAGTCATATTGGCATAGGGCCTGCTTCAATGACTTCATTCAACCTTAATCACCTCTTTAAAAACCCTGTCTCCAAGTACAATCCATTCTGAGGTAGAGAGAGGTGAGACTTTGACATATGAATCAGGGAGTACACAGTTCAAACAGTAACAGTCAGCGTGGGTTTTCTGAAGATCAATGAAATACGGCCAGTGCTATCCAAGAGAGCTTTGCCTAGTAATGGAAACATGCTATGTCTGCACTCTCCAGAAAGACAGCCATATGTAGCCACATTCAGCCATATTCAGCACTTGCAATGTAACTAGTATAACTGAGAAACTGAATTTTTTAACAAATTTTAATCAATATTAACTTTAATTGTCACCTGTGCCTAGTGGCTACTACTTAAGACAACTTCAGGATTAGGCCTAGCATGAGTATGGAGGATGCACACATCAAAGACAGTGTCGACAGGCTGAAAAAAATGAGTGTCAGGACAGAACATTTTTGAGACCATCCAGGCAACCCACCCACTCTGTGCAGAGGAGACCTGTGCACCAAGGAGGAAGAGCATTTGGTCCAGAGAAATGTGAGAATCCTCTTGGCAGGTTTATCTGTTCCTTTCTTCATTCATATTCTTTTTTGACACTCTCATAGAATTAGTTCCATGCATTTGCTCTGATTTTTTTTTTTTAGAATAACTAGCAGGTACCATGCCTTCCTGCAAAACACCAGCTCTTGCTATCTCAGGGCCTTTATTCCTGCTGTTGAACTTTGCACAATGGCTTCCTCCTTGCCCAGGCCTCAAATCAAACATCATCTTCCCTGACTGCCTATCCAGACTAGCAGCCTCTGCCAATCCTGTTGCCTAGCTGTTGTTTTTTATTATGATGCTTCACCCTATCTGACATCATCTTGTTCACTGAGTTGTTATTTATTGCCCATTTCCCACTCCCCACCCTCACTATACTGTGAGCTCCATGAGAACAAGAACCTTGTCTACCTGGCTCACTGCTTTATTTCCAGTTCCTAGACAAGGGCTAGATCCTCAATAAGTATTCCATGAAGGACAGATGATGGATGGACAGACGAATATTTCTCCCTCTCCTTCTAAGAGCCACACGGTCAAAGGCCTCTGCCATGCTTGAAGTCCTATAAAGCAGTAGAGACCACCCTTACACCCTCACCTGCTGCCCCCTAGAAAGCCAGTCAACAGCTTGGACCTCGCCCCACCAACAGAACTGAGGAGACCATATTGCTCCCAGGAAATCCAAGAGGCCAAAGTAACTGGTTATTTGTATAAGTCCTTCTGCTTGCTCATCCTCACAGCCTCATCTGAGTAACACAGGATCTTCATGCAAGTCCCCCCACCCCACTCCAGAGTGTGAAGAGGGTGACCATGTATGGGTAAAAAGTCACAAACCTAACACTTCAGGGAACCCAACCTGGCACCAAGCCAAAGAGCTGTAAAACGTCTTCTGTCTCCTAATAAAATAATTCCACTCTGGGGTGTGTTGCCAAAGAAATAACCCCAAAGGGAGGAGGGGTTTAGTTTTGAGTGACACTGTCTGATACTGTAGAGTTAAAAACATCACAAACACACAGCAACTAGCAAACAGCCAAACATAACAAGTGGTACATTATACAGGCGCACACTCCCTTATCCAAAACCCTCAGGGCCTGATATATTTTGCAAGTCAAAATACTTCCAATACTAGAAAATCTATAGCTTGACTCCATTCCTCTGTGTATCATTCCCAGCAGAGTCCAGAGCAGCATCCCTACTCAAACATACTAATATCTGCTACAAAACAGACGTACAGTCATCCTAACTGGAATAAAGAAAGAACATAAAAAACTCATATCAGTTCAGGTGACACTAGGAAACAGAACCTTCCCAGCTGAGGAACTTCTGGTTTACAGAGCATCATAGATTTCAGAACTGCAGACAAAGGATGAGGACCTGAAATAGCAACAAGACTACAACCAACACTTATGAAGAACACTACAATGAAGACTACAACCCACCCTCTCTTGCCTAAGAAGGTGGCCAAGAGGCAGTAGGGCCATCAAAACTTCTTCCTTCTTTACTGTCTGCCTGACCCAGGGCCCACCTAAGGTGGGGAAACAGGGACAGAGTGTACCAGGATCCTATTCAGCAGAAGAGAAGAGAGTCAGGTCATGAATATGCAACATGTATTGCAAACCCTGTGCAAAGATTATTAATGAGGACCTTGCTGGGGACACCAAAAAATGTTCTCACCAGAGCCCTAATCTGTTCTCAGTGGTTCAGTGGCACCCCCAGAGAACTCTGTGCCTAGGGGACAACATGAGAAGTCCTGGAGGACAAATCGCCGATCTGATATTTTTTGTGGTGCAGACAGAGCAGGTGGAAGTAGGCGACACAGAGAAAGTTGCTCTGACCTGGAATTTGGAAGGCAAGAGCATTCACCCTGGGTCACTTTTGCAAAACATCCTTTCAACATATATGGTCCATCTCCCTCTTCAGTCTCTATTTATCTTAAGAAAATAAAATTCCACAAGCTCTTTTGTATCTATTATTTTGGTAAGAACAACTAACTTGAGATCTACCCACTTAATAAAAATTTAAGTGCACAAGCCCTGGTTGGTGTAACTCAGTAGATTGAGTGCGAACCTGTGAACCAAAGGATCATGGTTTGATTCCCAGTCAGGGCACATGCCTGGGTTGCAGGCCAGTTCCCAGCAGGGGATGCATAAGAGGCAACCATACATTGATATTTCTCTCCCTCTCTCCTTCCCTTCCTCTCTAAAGATAAATAAATAAAATCTTTTAAAAATTTAAGTGCACAATACAGTATTATTAACTATAGGCACAATGTTGTGCTGCAGATTCTAGAACTCACTTACCTTGCAAAATTAAAATTGTGTACCTGTTGAAGAACACCTCCCCAATTAATCCTTACTGCAGCCTCTGGAAACCACCACCCTACTCTCTTGCAATGAGTTCGACTATTTTAGATACTTCATATAAGCAGAATCATGCAGCATTTTTCCTTCTGTGACTAGCTTATTTCAATTAGCATAATGCCCTCCATCCATGTCATCACACAGAGCAGGATTTCCTACTTTTTTAAGTCTGAGTAATATTCCATTGTACATACAGACCACATTTTATTTATCCATTCATCTGTTGATGGACATTCAGATTGTTTCCCTTAGCTGGGCTACATGAATAATACGGCAATGAACACAGAAGTGCATGTAGCTCTTTCAAATCCTGATTTAAATTAATTTGAACATACATCAGAAGTGAGATTGAAGGCCCATACACCACAGCTCTAGTTTAAATTTTTGAAGAACTTCTGTAATCTCTTCCATACCAGCTATACCAGTTTACATTCCCACCAGCAGTGTACAAGGGTTCCGTTTTTCCACATCCTTGCCAACCCCTATCTTTTGCTTTTGGGCAACAGCCATTCTAAGGGGGGGTGAGGTGATATCTCATTATGGTTGACTAGCATTTCCCTGATGGTTAGTGATATTGAGCACCATTTCACATCCACTTCGGTTATTTGTATATCTACTTTGGAAAATGTCTTCTCAAGTCCTTTGTTTCTTGCTGTCGAGTTGTATGAGTTCTTTTTTTTTTAATTTTTTTTATTGATTATGCTGTTACGGTTGTTCTATTCCCCCTTTCATTCCCCTCCACCCTACCCCCCCATCCCCACCATTACCCCCCCTTTAGTTTATGACCATGTGTCTCAAGTCCTTTAGATTCTATATTTCCCATGCTATTCTTGCCCCCCATCTATTTTCTATCTACTGTCTATGCTACTTATTTTCTGTACCTTCTCCCCCCTTCTCCTCCTCCCACTCCCCTGTTGCTAACCCTCCTTGAGATCTTCATTTCTATGTTTCCACTCCTGATCTAGCTGTCCTCTTAGTTTGCTTTCGTTTTAGGTATGGTTGTTAATAACTGTGAGTTTGTTGTCCTTTCACTGTTCATGTTTCTTTAACTTCTTTTTCTTCAATAAGTCCCTTTAACATTTCATATAATAAGGGCTTGGTGATGATGAACTCCTTGAATTTGATCTTATCTGAGAAGCACTTTATCTGTCCTTCCATTCTAAATGGAATGTATGAGTTCTTTATATATTCTAGTTACTAATCCCTTACCAGATATAAAGTTTACAAATATTTTCTCCCTACTATAAGTTGCCTTCTCAATCTATTGTTTCCTTTGCTACATTTCATGTAGTTCTGCTTGTCTATTTTTGCTTTTGTTGCCTGTGCTTTTAATGTCGTATCCAAAAAATCCAAAACCAAAGTCAAGAAAATCTTCCACTACATTTTCTTTAAAGAGTTTTACAGTTCCGAGTCTTACAGTTAAGTCTTTAATCAATTTAGAGTTGATTTTTGTGCATGGATAAAATAAGAGTCCAATTTTATCCTTTTGCAGGAAAATATCCAGCTTTCTCAAAACTGTTTGTTGAAAAGATTATCATTTCCCCATTGTGATTTTATACCTCAGAGATCAGTCAGTTCCATTGGTCTATATCAGCTGTCTTTACAGAAGTAAATCAATGAGCTGTGGCTGGTGTGGCTGAATGTATTAAGCGCTGGCCTGCAAACCAAAGGGTTACTGGTTCAATTCCCAGTCTAGGGCACCTGCCTGGGTACAGGCCAGGTCCCAGTAGTGGGTACATGAGAGGCAACCACACATCAATGTTTCCATCTCTTTTTCCTTCCCTTCCTCTCTCTCTAAAAATAATAAAATCTTTTTTAAAAAGTATAGATTTGATTTGCGGTGATGAAGATACAATGTAACATACAAATGATGTATTATAGAATTGTAGACCTGAAAATTATATAATTTTATTATCCAATGTCACCCTAATAAATTTAATTAAAAATAATCATTTTAAAAAACAGTATGGTGACGGCACATGCTCTTTTGTTAAAATCACCCTCCTAACAGCCAGAAATTAGACAGCAAGATTGTCCCTGTCAAGGAAGAAAATTTGGGGGCTTGGCTGACATCATCTAGGTACCGCTACTACATTTTCCCCCACTGTTTCTTCATAATCCATGAAGATACTCCAGAGTCTTATAATTGAGACAAGAAGGTTCTGGAGTTCACCTGCTGAAGACATCTAACTGATCTGCGAAGGCAAGCAGAGAGGAACAGCAGCTCTGTGGTTACATGCAGAAACACTGGAGCCAGCAGGCCGGGTTGTGAATTCTGACTCCTCCTCAAGGGCAGTTTGACCTTTAGCAAGTTGCTTAGTCTACCTGTGCTTTATTTTCCCATCAGTATGAGGATCAAAGAAGAAAACCCACAAACTGACAAGCACAATGTACAGCATGTTGTAAGAGCCCCAGAGAAGCCAGCTTTCACTGCTAATGTATCAGTGGGTGAAGATGGAGTCTGTGTTGCCATCTGAAGCCATGCTTATACCCAATCCCTACCAACCAACTGGAACTCTTTAATTTCAAGTTTCTCAAACAAAGCTGCAGCAACCCTTGGATTTGGGGACCCTTAGCCCAATTTATAAGATAGGAAACGCCCAAAATCACAGATTCTCAGGCAAAGCAGAGATTTAAACCAGGTTTTCTGACTCCACCACGGTGGGGCGGAGTGTGTGTGTGTGTGTGGGGGGGGGGGGGGGGGGTGACAGCACAACTGTCCTTAAGAAAACTCTTTTTATTGGGAAATCTGTCCTTAGAAGGAAAAGTTTGTTTTTCAGAAATATACAATAGACATCTGAAGTCAAGATTGGCAAGTAAAATAGATTTGTGAGAAGACCTTCAAACAGAAACACGGACTTTGGGGTACTGGGCAAGGCTTGTGGCCAAACTGGGCTTCAGTGTCCTTATCTGTAAAATGAGTTTGTTGGACAAATGACCTCGAAGGGACCTCCAAGCAAGGTTTGAACAATGGCAGCCCAGTGACATGGCGCTTGTTGTTGGATGCATGACTTCAGCTGAATATTATTTATATTATTGTTAACTTTATTATATAGGTGCTTCTAAAATGACAAGGACAGTCACTTTACATTACAGAGAAAAAGAAGAGGACCCAGAGAGATATTAAATATTTTGAGGCAAAACAATCCCCAGCTGTCTCCTGCCTCATCCCCAGAGATGCTCTCTGAATTTGTTTGCTCTGAGACATAATCAGTAACATCTAAAATTAGCACCCGAGCTGCTTCTCTCTCCCACTTCATCATCTCTGAGAGGTTCTGTAGATTGAAGAATTGCTTCTAATGATGATGAAATAACTCATTTAAAAACTCACAAACTGAGAAAACAAGTTTACTGTCTTATCTGCAAATAGTTTCGGCCTGAAAGAAAAATTCTGTCTTCTGCCAAACAAAAGAGAAAAAAGCAATTATTTGAGATAAAACCCCCCGCCCATCACTGTGCCTCTGGAAGATGGAATTCATTGATCAGAGTCAAAGTTCCAGGTCTGGGTGGAAAAAAATAAGGTCCCTGCACCATTAATTTCAATAGAATCTAAAATAATAGGATGCAGCCAAGCAAAAACACAATGAAATCTAATGTTCCCTGTTCCCTAAGTCACCTGCTCCCAGAGTGCAATGGGATAGAAGATGCACTGACAGTTTTCCGCCCAGAGTCAGTTTTAGAAGTTGTTGGGCTTCTTCTCTTTTAATTATATTTCAAACACACAGAACAATGCAGAGGGCCACACAATCAATATTCACACACTAACTCAGATTTAATAAATGTTGACATTTTATTCTAACATATATACTTTGGTCATTTTAAAACAATGTTACCCATATAATTAAAACTCCTTCACTACTTCTATTCTCCTTTCTCCTTCCCGAGATAATCACTATCGTGATTTTGATATATACTATTCTGTGCAAGTTTTTATACACACTATACATAAATAAGTTGTTTGTATACTTTTTGTTATGGTAGTAAAACACGTATAATAAAAATTTAGCCGGTTTAGAGTATAAAATTCAGTGTCATTTAGTACATTCACAACATCATCCACCATCCAGTTCCAGAACATTTCCACCCCCTCCAAAGGAAACCCTGTACCCTCTAAGCAGTCACTGTCTCCTCTCTCAGCCCTGAACAACAACCAGTCTTATTTACACCTCTACAGACTGGCCTGTTCCGGACACTTCTTATAAACAAAATCATGTAATACATGTTTTTTTGTGCATCTGATTTCTTCCATAGTGCTTTCACGGTTCATCCCTGTTGTTGTATCAATACTTCAATACATTCAGGGAATGAAGTATCAATACTTCATTCTTTTTATGGCTACATGGTGTTCCATTTTATATCACATTTGATATAAATCAAATTTGAATATATCACATTTGTTTATCCATACATCTGCTAATGGGCACTTAGGATGCTCCTCCTTTTGGGTTATTATAAAAATGAAAGTATGAATATTCATATATATTTGTGTATGAACAAATGTTTTCTGTCCTCTTGGGTTTATACTGAGAATGGAATTGCTAGATCATAACTATATAAAACATCTTGAGAAACCACCTATTTCCAAGGCTGCGTATTTTGTGTTGGTATCATCCCACATCTGCTTTTCCCACTCACCATTTTGAGAGATTCCTCCAATTTAATATTTAGCTGTAGTTTTATTGATTTTTGTATGGAATCCCATTGCATGAACACACCACTGATCATGTGCCATTCCCCTACTGCTGGATATTTAGGTTGGTCCCAGTTTCCCACTGCCATAAATAACACTGCCATGGTGGGAGTTTCAAACGCTGAAGTCTGTGTACCAAATCTGCAGAACAAGAGATGCTCATGGGCCACCCCAATCTCCTTGGGTGATGGTTCTGGCTTGTGGGTGTAGAACTGAAGTGAGCAAGCTAAAGGGATGCATCAGACTATGCCCCTAAATCACTAAAGCTCACAGACCAGAGGGTGATGAGTGTATTGTTTGTCCCAATTCATTGCTCTGCGACTTGCAGTGCATCCTTGGAGGAGGTACAGTCTCTTCCCCTGCCCCACCCCACACATCAGGCTTGGCCATGTGGTTGATGTGGCCTCAGGATGTGACAGGGAGCTTTGTGGTCCATCCCCTGCCTCTTTCCTCTGCCTGGAACCCAGGATGAAGAAAATACATAGAGCAGAGTCACAGCTAGGTCACAAGGGCCTACAAATTGAACAAAAGAAACTTCTATTGTTGTCAGCCTCGGAGATGTTGATGTTGCTTATCATCATAGAGTAACCTAGCAAAGGCTAATGCAATACTTATCTTCTTTATACTTATCCCAACTGAACTCTCTGTAATTTTGGCATGCATGTCCACCTGCCTCATTTTTAAACCCTTTTAAGCCTCATTCCAACTAAAATGCATTTACCAGGTTTGTATTCTGTCCATTACTTAGCCCAGAGGTCGGGATTTAAAAACACAGGGGAAACCATAATGGTTAGAATTTGTGAGGATCTGCTCTGGGCCAGGCACACACAGGCAGGTGCATGTCCTTTGTCCTCAGATCACCAGGCAAACACCGCTATTATCCCCATTTTATTGATGAAGAAAGTGATGCTTCAAGGTACTGAGTAACTGTCCTCAGGTAAAATTTGATCTAAGAAGAGGCAGCTGGAGAAACTGAACCTGAACACTCTCACTCCTGGTCCTACAGGACACGTAGTCTGCTTCCAGTGAGCTCACAGATACGTCCTCCTGTCACGCCACAGCTGGCTCTCTGCGCCAGGCACTTGGCAACGGTAAGCCGCACTCACCAGCTGCAGACCCTGAACAAGTCATCCCACTTAGCTAAGCCTCAGCTTCCCTTGTATATCAAGGGCCCAGCAGTGAGAGGGGTCCAGTGCATGCTCTTTCCTCCATCTGTGATCAGCAAGACCAGGATTGGAGTCTCCTATTGGTAATGACCTTGGGCAAGGCACTCTCAGGAGTCTCAGTCTCTTTAGCTCTTGGCTGGGAATAACCATCACGAACTCACCGATTGTCATAAGGTGGAAATGAGTAAAGGTATGCAAAATCGCTGTGTGAACTCTAGAGCTCTCTGTACAGGTCAGCTGTTAGCCTCCTTTCAGGACGCAACACTTCAGAGGCCTTAGTGAGAGGGCGCTCACACCCACACACCTGATTCCAAGAAAAATACAAGAGATGGGGGCCTTGTGGTTTCATCTGTCATGACTCACAGAGGCCACTCCTGCTGGGTATTCAAATCCTGTGGCTAGAGGAGCTGTGCTTTTTGCTAACCACTCCTTAAGGCTGCAACTCACACCCACTCTCTGGTCCAGAGGGAGGGAGTGGAAGGCCAAGGTGACTTGGAACTTTATTCCAAGGCAGTACAAGCATCTGGGGGAGGAGGGAGGAGGTGCCAAGGATGTAAACAGGGAAGTTAGGAGAGGTGGTGTGAATTTTCCGGTGTGTGAGAAAGGAAAGGATGCCCAGCCCTGACAGTAGCAGATCCAAGTAGAAAAAGTTCAAGAGGTGTCAGAAGATGCTAGATATTTATTTTCTCATAATTTTGGAGGCTAGAAGTCTGAGATCAAGGTAACTTTAGCATTGTTTTTTTGCTGAGGCCTCTCTTTTGCATTTTTTTCTGAGGCATCTCTTTTTGGCTTATAGATGGCCATCTTTTTCCTGTCTTCACAGCCTCTTTCCTCTGTACCTGTCTGTGTCCAAAGTTCCTCTTCTTATAAGGGCACAAGTTCTTTTAACTTAATTATGACCTAATGACCTCATTTACATTAATTATCTCTTTAAAGACCCTATCTCTAAATACAGTCACATTCTGAGGTACAGGGAGTTAAAACTTCAACACAGGAATTTTGGGAGGGCACAGTTCAGCCCGTAACAAGTAGCTTATGTTAACGAATTATCTGGAGGAATGTCCTGCAGTCATACTTAATCATGAGACATCTTACACATTGCTGAATTCAAATTGCTGGCATTTTACGTAAGATTTTAAAATTCTATGGCCAGGAGATGACATGATTCTATATAGAGAGAACCCTAAAGAGTCCACCAAAAACATACTAGAATTTAGGAAATAAAGTAGCAGTTGCATTTTTATATACCAATAATGAACTATTAAAATGGGAAACTAACAAAACCAACCCATTTACAATTTTACCAAAAATAAGCAAAATATCTAAGAATAAACTTAAACAAGGATGTAAAAGACCTGTACATGGAAAAGTATAAAACACTGAAAAAAGAAACTGAGGAAGATACAAGTAAGTGGAAGCATATACTGTGTTCATGGACAAGGAGAATTAATATCATTAAAATACCCATACTACCCAAAGAAATCTATAGATTCAACACAATTCCTAACAAGATACCAACAGCATATTTCACAGAACTAAAACAAATATCCCCAAAATTTAAATGGAACCACAAAATACCCTGAATAACCTCAGCAATATTGAGAAAGAAGAACAAAGTTGGAGAAATTATGCTACCTCATATCAAATTATACTACAAGACTATAGTAATCAAAACAGCATGCTACTGACATAAAGATCAATGGAATAGAATAGAGATCCCAGAAATAAACTCATGCTTTTATGGTCAATTAATATTTGACAAATGAGGCAAGAACATACAATGGGGTAAAGACAGTCTATTCAATAAATGGAGTTGAGAAAACTGGACAGATACATGCAGAAAAATTAAACTAAACCACCAACTTATACCATACACAAGAATAAATTCAAAATAAATTAAAAACTTATCTGTAAGACTTGAAACCATAAAAAATCCTAGAAGAAAACCTAGGCAGTAAAACCCCAGACATTTCTCATAGCATTACTTTTTGTGACATATCTCCTTGGGCAAGAAAACAAAGCAAAAAATAAATGAGTGAGACTACATCAAACTAAAAACTCTTTCACAGCAAAGGAAGCCATCAACAAAATGAAAAGATAACCCACTGAATGGGAGAACATATTCACCAATGATACATCTAATAAGGGGTTAATATTCAAAATTTATAAAGAACTTATACCACTCAATGCCAAACAAACAAATAACCCAATCAAAAGATTTCTGAATAGACACTTCTCCAAGGAGGACATACAAATGGCCAACAGACATATGAAAAGATGCTCAATGTCAATAATAATCAGAGAAATGCTCATTAAAACCACAATGAAATATCACCTCACACCTGTCAGAATGGCTATTATCAGTAAGTCAGCAAACAACAAGTGTAGGTGAGGATGTATAGAAAAGGGAACCCTGGTGCACTGCTGGTAGGAGTACAGATTGGTGTGACTACTGTGGAAAACAGTATGGAGTTTCCTCAAAAAGTTAAAAATGAAACTGCCTTATGACCCAGCAATTCTGCTTCTGGGAATTTATCTGAAGAAACCCAAAACACTAGTTCAAAAGAACATATGCCATAATCAAGCACCACAGGCTGGATGGCTTAAACAACAGAAATTAATTTTCTCGGTTCTAAAACCTGGAAATCTCAATGCTCAAGCTCACTGTCACCCTCAGACCCCTCCAATTACTGGTTGCTCTGGAGATGTCATCACCAAACCTTTTTGGAGACAGACCTGGAGGGCCTCTTGGAGGCCAAGGCAGATGTGGCACAGATTTCCCAACTGGGGCACCTCAAGTATATTACTCTGATCTTGTTGGGGCTGAACTTCAGCAGTACGGTGGAGGCAGCTGGTGCTGTATACACCCAGAATCAGGACGATCAAAGAAAAGTTGCACCTAAGAGTCCACTGAGCTGAAAGCTGGAAACTAGTATATTTTATAGTTGGTATTTGCTGGTATGGAGATGTGCTATTGGTTTTTAGTAGATGATCTTGTCTCTGACAATCTTGCTGAATCCTCTCACTAGTTCTAAAAGAGGATCTGTTGATTCTGCTGGCTTTCTATGTAGACGATCACAGCAACTGTGCATAATGATAGCTTTATCTCTTTCCTCCAATCTTTACACCTCCGTATTAGTTTGCTAGGGCAGCCATAACAAAGTGTCATATGCTGGGCGGCTTAAACAGCAAAAGTGTATTTTCTTACAAGTTTAAGGCTAGAAGTCAAGGTGTCAGGAGAGTTGTTTCTTCTGAGGCTCCCTGCTTGGCTTGTAGGTGGCTCTTTTCCCTGTGTTCACATGGTCTTTCCTCTGTGAATGTCTGAGTCTTAATCTCCTCTTTTAAGGACATCAGTCATACTGGATTTGGGCCCACCCTAATAACCCCATTTTAACTTAAGTTTTTAATAACTCTATCTCCAAACACAGTCATAATCTGAGGTTCCAGGAGCTAGGACTTCAAAATATAAATTTGGGAAACATAGCCTCTCATTGCTTGTTCCTGGCTTCAACTGCAGTGATGAAGCAAGGTTCCCCCATACTTTTCTGTCTTACAGCTGTTCCAGGAAGGCACTGATGACCTGAGGCAAGGAGTGGAAAAGAGGAAAGAGCAGGAGTCAAACCAGTTCCTCAGCAAGGCTCATTGTCCCCTCTGCCTCTGGCTCATGTTCCCTCCACATTTACAGAAGGATGTCCTCCCCAGAGTTTTCCCATCTGATTTTATTCTAGTTCTTTGGCACCTCCATGCCTCCCTCTCTTTCCATAGTATCTCCAGAGTCAGGTTTTGGTGGCAGGGCTGGGGTAGGGGGGCAGGGAGGCATGGAGTGAACAATCCAGCCAGAAATTTCCATGATCAGATTGTTTTAGAGGTATCTCTTTGGCCGTAGTGTAGAGACTGAATTAGAAGTGGGCAACACTGGAGACTGAGAAACTAGATAAGGGGCTATTGCAATAAATGATTCCTAGACAAAAGCCAGTGGCAATGGAATGGAGAAACTGATGGTGTTGACAGGACTTGGAATAGAAGGCAAGAAAGACATCGAGTATGAACCCTAGGATGCTGGCTTGGGTTAACCAGGTAGACAGCAGTGGCTTTCACTGAGATGATGCAGGACATAGGAGCAAGAAAAGGTTTGGGCTTGGGAGAAGGACTCATGGAAAATTATATGCCCACAAGATGTGCCCATCATCCAAACTGAGATATTTAACAAGCGGATGGAGCTATACAGTTAATATTCGGGAAAGAACTATGGACTGGATGACCCTGGAAGTCATCAGCACATGAATGATAATTGAAGCCATTAGAATAAAGAGACACGGGTAAACTTCCCAGGATGGTGCAGAAAGGGAAAACAAGGGCCTAGGACACCTTGCTGAGGATCACAATATTTCAGGGCTGGTCCTACCAGGTGAGAAATTAAATCAGATGAGGACTAAAAGGAATCCCTGGACTTAGAGACATGGAAGTCCTGAAGGCCTCTGATCCCAGTAAGGGAAGTTGTCATTCTCACCACTCTGATAACAATAAATGGCCGTTAGCAATACTATCACCTGAGAACTACACTGGCATTTTATACTTTTGTAAGAAGTTTATATTTCACAACTTTTTTTGTTTTAATGGGAACTGTGGCTCATATCATTTTTGAAAGAAGCGAGGGAAGGCTTTCTGGAGAAGAAAAGACTTGGGAGTGGAGGCTGAACATGCTGGGAGTATCTGAATTCATAAAAGGCTCTGCAGAGTCTGCTATGGGAGAGCATCCCTGACACAGACACTTGCAGAGTCAGAGCTGTCCAACAACAGAAAGTGCTGCCTACAAAGCTAAGGAGACCTGCACCCCAGGTATTCAAGCTTCTTGAGCCCTTTCAAGTTCATTGTCTCATTTCATCCTCACAGACATTCTGTGCAGAGAGAGGGAATTTTTCCTTTGTTTACAGATGAGGTTAAGGGGCATGAAGATCATACAGCTAGAATATGGAAAGAATGGCATCTAAGCCAGGTCTTCTCATTCCAAGAGCAGTACCTTGGCCATGCTTCCTATCACAGAAGTTCTGCCTTTCCATGCCTTCCTTCATGGAGGTTCCATCTTGCCATGCCTTCCATTGAAGAAATTCTTTCCAGGCTAAGCATCTGTCTAATAGGGAAGCCCAGGCAAGAATTATTGCCTAAGGGAAGGAGGAGGGATAGTAGGATATAGGGACCCTTACCAGATGAAGTTGAGTCCAGCTAAGCAATCAGTAACTATGATTTTTCCATCACTCTTTACAGTTGAGAAAACAAACACAAAGGCTATGATGCTGCTGAGAAATGAGGGTATACTTTCATTAATGCTGACCCACAATGGGCTGTGCTTCCAGAGGCCTCAGCAACAGTATTCCAACCTACAGGGTGGCTGCAGCCATGCTTATGATCAGTTTATCAGGATCAGTATTTTTCTGGGCTGGTGAGACTCTAGCCAGGGAGTCTTTGTCCCTATGCCCTGCTGCAGGACATCCTTAATGACTGGGGCCCTGCATGCAATCAGCAATGGCCCAGGCTCACACTCCACACCACAGCTCTAACTCATATTCACCACCTCAGCTATTCTTTTGAGGGTGCCACCATATGAGGAAATAAGAACACAAAGGGCCACCAGGAACAAGTTTTGAGCAGTGACACCATGTAACTATCACAGAAGAAAGAGTGGCCACAAGTGATTCAATTTGAGCAGAACTCATCCCTTATTTCTAAGAAAGTCACTAAGATTGTTAGCTATTTTGGGGAGCAGCATGGAGCCTCTAGGTGGGAGATAGAGAACTTCCTGCTAATCAGGTCAGGGAGAGTTCCTTCCGTTAATCTGAAAGAAATTATGACCAACCCAAGTATTCATCAATAAGAAAAGGAATAAGTTATGGTATATCCATAGAGTGAAATGCTGTATAGCAGTGAAAACAGGTAGACAAGGGTAATCATCTGTAAAATATCATTCTAGGTAAAAAAAAAAAAAAAAAAAGCAAATTACAGAAAAATGCATGCAGTATGACATAATTTAATGTAGTTTAAAAGCAGTGCTATACATCTCTTAGGATATACACATACTAGTGCCATAAAAGCACAAGAGAAATGATTGGCACTGACAAACACCTCATTCGAGGAACTGGTCACTTGTTGGATGAAGAGGTGGTGGGGAAGATGCAACAGGGAAGGGTTTCCATAGTACTTAAGAAATATTTTCTTAAGTAGATTGGATATACCCAATCTCACATAATTCTTTAGACCAGGGGTGTCTTCAAAGCGCCGAAATAATTTTAGGACTATATACATGTAACTACTCCTTAACTGTTAAGAAGTTGAAATTACATTCGGCCCTTTGAGGGCAACCGTGAGGTTGATGTGGCCCATGGTGAAAATGAGTTTGACACCCCTGCTTTAGGCCTTTTTTGCCTTTAAAATACATTTCCCAGTAACTTTTTGTGACCTATCCAAAGCTCAGGTAACACAAGTTATAGCTGTCATATATGCTAATGAATCTGTCTTTCCTGCTGAGGAGTATGGATATACACTCTTGAGGCCAGAACCACCATCTAAGCTGCTCCCAAATTCCTAGCCCACTAGGTTTGGGGGTAATTTGTTACTCAGAAAACTATTATGAGGGACCACTGAGTATTCTTGAGCAAAGCAGGAACACTATGGAAGTGGCATTTTACCAGGCTATCCTATGGCTTCTGAAGACCAAACTGCTAAATTTACTTTTGATGTGCAAAGCCCTAGGTGGTTAGCACAAACCCGGAAGAGCCTGTAGCCCTGGGCTTCGTGGGTGGGGCAGGCAACTCATTAGTAACTTCAGTGCAGACTCAGCAGACCACTCTTGGTCAACTCTGTGCTTTTTCCGATCGAATCTACTTGTTCAAGGGGACACCACCTGCGGTCAAAAAGAAGACCTTCAGGCTGTTAACCTGCAGAGGTCAGCTAAGCATAGGGAAGGGACAGCTGACTTGTCATGCTTCAGAGATGAGGAAAATATATCCATCCTGGTTGGGAGATGCTGCACAGCTATAAGGGACAGAGTGGCCAAGAACGGAGCCAGAGACCCCCTAAACTTCAGCTCCTGTGGCAGCCTGGTAAGAATTACCCCAGGTTTGATATCCCACTTCTCATCTTAGATCCATGTTTCCAGTTAGCACAGGCAGGGGGTGGGGCAGGTAGGGATGGGAAAAGAGGTACTCGTGCAATAAATAACCATAAAAGGAAAATATAATGCATTTGGCAAAGCAAAGAAAGTAATCTTTTTCCCTGGGCTGCAGTTTCTAAAGCTGATTCAAAAAGAAAGCTCCACTGTCAGGTGGAAAATGGGCTTTTCCCTAAAACAAGTTCTTGAAATTGTCCGACAACCAGCACTTGTTGAGAAGAAGAAAAATGAGGTTGCCAACAGAAACAGATACAGTCACTGGGGTAGAAAATGTGCATGTCTTCATTCCAACGTGTTGTTGGGAGCTTAGACCACAGCAAAGGAGCCTTTGTGCTTGACTAGGATTGCCTCAAGACTAAACTTCTCTTCCCTGCTTCTCAGAGGTAGAGAAGAAAAAATCAATTATATTTGGGCACATGTTAACACTATAATAAGAAAAATGCCTGCTCCCCCAACAAAAAAAAAAAGATTGAAAGAGTTGCTGTTTGTTTAGCATGTTTCTGTAATTTTAAACAGTCTTTTAACATAGATCAAAATTTAAAGGACAAAGGAAGACAGAATTTTATGCAGAAGACAGAGGCCTCAGCTTCATTCCTTAGAATGATGGAGAAGCTGAGGCCCAGACAGGGGAAGGCATGAAGCCAGGGTCATGCAAAGATTGCTGGCAGCATGTAGAACAGAAGCCAGGAACACCCCCAGAAGGGGCAACACCCATGAAGTATGTGAGTGAGCCTTCCCAGTTCAGATGGAGAGTGAATGTGAGCGGGAGGAGCTGTGCACCTGTTAGCTATTCCTTCCTTTAATTCTCTTGGGGACAGCCTGCTCAGGCCATACCAGTTGCTAGAAAGGGACTGAGGACTGAAAGAATGGACCCAACAGAGCACATACAAGGGAGCAGCATCCAAGTGTCTGGGAACCGAGTTTTCTCATGTCTGGACCCAGCATGGACTGCCCCAGAAACTGGGCCTGGGGACAAATCAGATTAGAAATATGGCAGGAAATTCTCAAAAAAGAAGGGGTCCTGAACTTAGTGAAAAGGCTGCAGGCGGTGTGGCTCAATACCAGAGAGACCTGGGTACAAATCCCAGCTCTGCCCGCTCCAGCTGTTAGATGTCAGGCAAGTCATAGCACGTCTCTCAGCCTCCATTTCCTCCTCTTAAAAACGATCACAAATGTACATCTTATAGTGAGCTCAAGGTATGTAAGAGGGGCTTAACAAATGTAATTAAATCCCGATTCCTGAGCTAAAAAAGAGAAAGGGAGAAGACACCCATGCGTACATGCACACAGCACCTGCCCCACTGACAAGGCTTGAGGCTATTTTTAGACCCTCGCTCTAGAATGGGCAGAATGCCGCCCATCTGCTGATGACAGAGGTTCAGGACACAACTTCTGTCCCCATCAACAAACTCGCATCAAGGTCACTCACCAGACTCACTCTCTGGCCCGCCAAGGGGCCAGATAAAATAAATTCCAATGGGTTTTGGAACCAAGATTCCCTAAACCTTCCCTTCCCCCACATTTAAATCTTCCCTGGCTGTGCCAATGACACCATAAAAAACAGTGGGCAGGAGAGTGGGTTCTGGAGCCAGGCAGAGCTGGGTTCAAAGCCCACCTCTGCCTCTAATTGGCTGACTGCACTTGGATAAAGTGCCCAGCTCTCTAAGTCTCGGTTTTCTTGTTTGTAAAGCAGCAATGATAGTAAATATTTTGCAGGGTAGTGGTGAAGTTTAACAGAGAAGTGATTAAAGCACAGTCAGCCAGTGTCTGTGGCAATGTGATACACCGTGGAATCAGGGTAGGCTGCGTTCCCGGAGGACACGGCTCGATGTGGTCTGAGACACTCTGCCTCTCCCCTGTAGTCACTGTGTGATCCTACGCAAGTCACTGAGTTCCCGGGACCTCCATTTCTTCTTACGGACCACAGATACAATGCTTTCCCGACCTCAGAAGGCTTCTGTAAAACTCAACCAAGACAATGGTAAGAGCCCTGACGGATGTGGCTCAGTGGCCTGGGAGTCATCCTACAGACTGAAAGGTCGCTGGTTTGATTCCCAGTCAGGCCACATGCCTGGGCTGCAGGTCAGGTCCCCAGCTGGGGTCATACAGGAGGCAACTGATAGATATTTTTCTCACACATTGATGTTTCTCTTATACATTGATGTTTCTCTCCTCTTTTTCCCTCCCTTCCCCCCTCTCTAAAAATAAATAAATAAAATCTTAAAAAATTATAATGGTAATAAACATACTTAGAAAACTGTAGTATGACTCTCAAGATATATTATTCAGATGTGACTGGACATCTGTAATGCTTCTAAAATGCTTTCAACCCATAATTACCCAGAATGCTTGCATAAAATAGACAAAAATTAGTCATGCTAGAGGTAGATGAAGTCAAAGAATTTTGAAACCTTTAATCGCACAAAGTTCACTCAAAGTCAAACATCAAAATTTCAACCTATTTTTGTTGCTATTATTATTTTATGTGGGGTTGAGATTTTTATGGCATTTATTTCCTGAGAACATTTGTCTTTTTTCTCTTTTCTCTAATGTTACTAAACAATATAAATGCCCCAGTTAATAGCTTTAATAGGAACCACCATCCATGTGATTTGTCAGGAGACAAAATAAAATTCTATGAAACAACAAACATGAGGCCACTTGAAAGCAGTACTGGTCATTCCCACAAATGCAATGACAAGTCCTCAGAGCCACCTAAAGACATCAATTTCAAAAAGTTTATTGACTTTCCAGGGCTGCAAAAGTGGTTAAGAGCAAGAAACTGCATCACACAGACCTGGCTTCGAATCCCAGCGCTACAGTTTAAAATGCACATTGTCCAGAGTTATCCGATCCATAAATGCAGGAAATAATAACTGTCTCAGAAGATTATTGTGAGGGTTAAATAAATAAAACTGGGTGAAGGGTTGACCCAAGGGTTCGATGAGTGGTAGTTGTAACTGTAAGCTCCTCTTGAACCTCTGAGGCCTGACCAGGCTTTTCTGCTTATAACTGATTTTTCATGCATCTGTTCTTGCTCTCTCTACAACCCAAGAAGAGCTATAGGTTAGAACTCATTGGTGCCATCTTACTGTTGAGAAAACAGTCTGGGAAAAATGAAGTGACTTGCCTCCAGTCACAATGAGAATGAAAACAAGTGAAGACAGGTCCCTTCCAGGCCCTGAACTAAAGGGCTGGTTTCACCGCCTCAGAAGGAGCGAGACCCAGGGTGCCAGTCCCCAAAGTCCCCTACCCAGGGTGGAATTCAAGACCTCAGTATGGTCACGGGGAAGCAAATGTGAGTCAGTTTCCGAGCAAGACTCCCTGACCTCCAACCTCCCTCCACCCCACCCCACCTCATCCCACCCCGCCACACACACACACACACACACACACACACACACACACACACACCACAATACACCACACCACACCACACCACACCACCCCCACTGAGCCAGGGCCTGGCTCAGAGCTGCCCAGCTGACCGCAATCGGAGCTGCTGACACCTGTTTCTGATGCGCAGGCCCGACTGCGTCTGGGAAGCCAGCATGCTCTGCCCCACAGTTTCCAGGATCTGACGTACACACCACTGCTCATCTGCTGGGAAATCTCCATGACGAAGTCAGCGGGCTTATCGTAAAGTCGTCTCCTAGCTTCCAGCCCCAGCCCTCAATTAGTCAGTCATGACCCCTCCCATTTCCCTTGTGACATGGGAATGGAGAGACCCCAGAAATGAGGGAGACCACCTTCATCATCTGAACTCCATAAAACTTGTACACCTGGGATCCCAGGATCCCAGACTTCCAGACCCTGAGAATTTTAAAAACCCTGAGAAGCCATCTAATCCAGGGATGGGCGAACCTTTTCTATAAAAGTCCAAATAGTATATATGTTTGGTATAGTGGGTCATGTCCAATCTCTGTCACATCTTCTGTATTTTTTTAAAAGCCCCTTACAGCTATAAAAACTATTCTTAGCACAGAGGCCATACACAAACAGCAGGCCTATGGGAAAATCTGGCCCGAAGCCCTGGTCTGGGAATCTCTGACTTACCCAAACTTCTCATCACACAGATGGAAAAACTGATGTCCCAAGAGTTTAAGTCCATTTGTCCAAGATCACTCAGTGATCAGAACTGTCACTCATACTCAGATCTAACTCGGTCCATTCTGCCTCCAGAATTAAAAATACTTCACTCCATTTCTTCAAAACTCTGTAAACCCCTGGTTCTTAACCAAATTATTTGATGAATTGCATTTCATTTGAATGCTATATATGAATACAACTGAAGAAAAAAGTGTTATTTAAAATCAAAACAGGCTGTTGTTGTTTCTGCCTTCCAAAGACAGCTGAAATGATTTCCATCAGAGGGAAGATAAATCTGTGTAGTTCTGCCTTGTCTGGCAGAGCTGGGAGGGAGAGAGAAAGGAAAAGACGGACATTGCAAAGCCTTTCCCTGGTTCTCTTACACTAGTGAAAAGGCAGGGGGTGTTGAAGAAGACTGCCACTGCTTTGCAGTCTTTGAGTGTGCAATGGGAGACCCCCTTCCAGGCCTCGTGGCCTGTAGCATCAGCCTAAATTGTCCTACTTAATAAAATGGAGGGAATTGGGGAGCCCAACTGGGAGGTGTCCTAATAATGGATATAAACAGGTAGTTAGACGAGAAACAGGAAGGCAGAGAGACATGACAGCGTGGTACAGACAGAATAGTAAGATCAGGAACATCTGATGTCAGCATTAAGTAATTTGCATTAATAGGATCTAAGCCCCTTCAAATCCCTCAAACCTCTCCTAGAGTGTGCTGCACATACAAAAGCCTTGTGTGCGCATTCTTGTTGTTTCTGGTTTTGTTTTAGCAAACTGAAGAGGAGCTGCTGGGGAAAGTGGGGTAGACAAGGTGAGCACACACAGAGACAACCCAAGGGCTGAGTTAACAAAGTGAGCAGAGACTCACCCCGCTGCAGAATCGCCTGCCCATTATCCTTTCCCCCTTCTTCTTGCTACCAAAACCCCAACTCAAGTGTCTACCCTATTCAAGATCCTCACTCTCCTAGTTTTCCTTACAGCTGGGAAGGGCCACATGACATAGTACTAGTCAATAAGACACTGGAGGAAGCCTTGTAGGAATTCTGAGAAAGTGTTTCCATCTTGATAAAAAAGGAACAAACCTAGCCAGCACCATCACACTCCATCTTTCTTCACCCTTTGAGCACACACTCCACCAGACTGCAGGAGCTGTCTTGCTACTACTGTCCAGTAGAACTTTCCACAGCAACGGAAGTGCTCCGTGACTGCACTGACACAATGCATCAGCCCCTGGAAATTCTGCTAAGGTGGCTGAGGAACTGAATTTTTTCATTTTTATTTAATTTTGATTCACCTAAACTTAAGTGGTCACACTGACTAGTGGTTACCTTATTAGACAGCTAGGGTTAGAGATTCATAGGATCTCTGACTCTCATGTGGAGACACCTACCCTAAACTCCTTGTTACATAAAAAAAATCACTCCTTAATTTTTAGGTCACTGAAAATTGAGTTTTTCTGGTACCTGCAGTAAAATGCATTCTTCCTGATAGAACCCAGGAGAGAGACTGGAAGAGCCCCAGGGCTCCCACTGCTTGTGGGATGACATTCATGGGTCAATCCTGTTTAATTGACATTTCCATCAACCTTGCCAAGGGCCAGATGAGGGGAAAAGCATGGCCTGGGGCCAGGGAAGCAAAATTACTACAAACATGGAACAAGCACAAGGCATCTATCCCTTGAGTGACCATCTCAGTTGGTACTTGGTACCTGCAATGACCTCAGACATGTGCAGCCTACCTGAATCCCCATCATTGCCCCATGGGAGGTATTTCTATCCCCTCAATATGGTGGATCAAATATGAACACAGAATTATGTAGTCAGTTAGCAAGGCTTAGAGGGTGGCTTAGAAGTGAAGAGGTGGGAGGAATGGGTCCCCTTGCAGGAAATACCAAGCAAGAAACTCAATGGAGTGGGGGGGGGGCAAGCAGAATATTCCTGGGAAACAGTTTCTAGACTGGAAGTATACACAAAGATTTATATACCCCCATCAACAACACTTAACCATCAGTAATACCAAACGGACTTGTTTTATAAGTTAACTATATACTGTTAAAGGATAATTTCTATTTTAAAAAAAAAGTATAATGATGATCCTCATAAAAATATAAAAGAAACACATGTCAAGGATTTTACTTGGCTCATTAATTTGTGAAGGACCCAGTAAGATATCATAACTTGTTCAAAGAATCACAATACACATATACACACAGAAAAAAAGATATGCTAAAATGAATTTACAGATAGATGCATAACTGGCTTATTCCATAGGGGGTGTGGTAAACCAACTATATTTCCACTGGAAAAAAATTATTTATGTATCTATGGACATGAATGATTTGCATTGTTCCCAGTTATCTACAATTTACAGAGTTCTGAAATAGCTCAAAGGCAATGAAGTCCACAGAGTTCTCATAGAAACACTTTGTTTTCCATTGAAGACACCCAATAATCTTTTTGTTTATTTCAAACTCACTTTCCATCTTTCTTACAATATCAAAGTCAAACCTTGATCACCTTATCTACTATATCCATGGTTGTCCATGGGATCACCTCATTCAAATGAGTACCAACATTCCAGAAAGTTACACAGTCTGTTCTGGAGCTGAGAGAATTGGTGTCAGCACTAAGAGGGCAAGAAATATAGCATTCTTGAGTTCAAAGAGACATAATAACAAAGACTTTATTTTACAGAGGCAGACACTGAGGCCCAGAGGAAAAAAGATTTTCCTAAAGACACCAAGAATGGAAACAGACACCTTAACCTCTACTGCACATACTTCTTAAGGCAGAGGGATGGAAAAAGGAGGTACCAAGGGGCTACTCATTCCCCCCAGCTGAGATGGAGTGACCACTGGAGTCCTACCCCTGGGAATGTGTTCTTTCCCTCCTTGAGCCACAGCAGCAAATCAGGGGCAGTAGTAATACCTCCCTCTGTGTGCTGTGCTGCGTGGGTTTTAAATGCTGCGATGTGGATAAAATGCTGCACAGCAGGTGCTCTCTAGAGATTATTTCCCTTCACCCTCCCGAGTGGCCCTTTAAACCCAGGGCAGTGACAGGGGTCATTCCACTTTCACTCCCCCAAGAGATTGCAGTAACACATAAAGACCGCAGCTTCTTGCCCAAGATGAATCACAGACTCCTTTCTGGCCCAGATTCAATTAGATTGGACCAGCCTCAGCACACCACTGCATTTCCTATGCCAAGTCAGCCCCATCATAACAAATTTTAAGGAAAACACAGAGAAAGAGGAGAGTACAAAAAAAGACATCTGAAAGTCACCCCCAGTAAGATGGGCTCTGGGGCAGCACTCAGAGGGTGAATGGGAGAGGTGGCCCAGCAGCAGTGGGAACAGGGGACCCGGAGCCCCAGTGAACTGTACCCTCAGCACAGGGAACCCACAAGCAGAGACACTAAGTTCGTTTCCCAGCAGGGTGAGTTGGTGTGACTTTCAAACAGCTCACAGGGCAGGGCTCTGAGCATGTTCTGGGTCCTGATATGACTGAGCATCCGTCAAATAACCACGTTATGAGCAACTTGGTCTCAGTTTTCTGCCACATTCTCAATTTCGGGGCATCCCTGATTTCAGATGAGGCCCCAGGCTAGAAAGTGGTGGGGTTTTGTTTTGTTTTGTTTTTTCCCCAACATGCACACTCACACCAACATGCAGTGGGTCCTTTCCCCTTCTCTGGGAGGGAAGTTTGCGACAGCATCAAGTCAGACAGGAAGGGACCCCAAGTTTCTGGTTTCCAGCCTCCTGCCTTCCACCAGGTCAACTGGAAACCCCTCTGGGGGAAGAATCCTGGTTTTTCCAGGACTGATCAAAACCTAGAGCTCAGATGAAGGCCCCTCACATTTCTCTGATGTTTCAGATTTTCCAGATCACTTTCTTGTCCCAGTCATTGGAAAAACTTTGACCCACTTTACCAGATAAGAAAAATGACGTTCAGGAAGCCCAGATGAGCTGACTGGGCACACAAAGCTGAGCCAGGACTAAAACTCATGTCTTCCATCATAGGTATCAGTTGTAGAAATGCCATAGGTATCAGTTCTTCTGCCACCTTGCCTCTCTCCTTGGAGGTCCCTCAGAACAGAAACTCCATCCGTGGCAGCACGGACATTTCCATTTAGGGAAAGAGGGCAATGGCTGCTTGGAGCTCTTTCCTGAGAACACTGTGAGCCCATGTGAACTCAGCCGCAGAGAGAGCACTGGTGTAGCCGTGTCTGCCGGGAGGACTGGAGCAAGACTTCACCCTCAGTTTCCTGTCCTTGTCTGGATCCTTTTCTCCCTCTCTTTCTCCTATGTTGAGCAGATTATTGTAAGCAGTGCATGAAGGTGACAGAAACAGTCAAATCTAAAGCTCAGCCTACTACCTGAGAATGAAATTAAGACAAACAGACCTGTAATTCATAAGATCTGCCATCTTTAGAGAAATTTTGATCTTTTACAGAAAAACCAAAGTTTGCAGCTCGAGTGTGGCGTCAAGTGGAACTTGAGGCTACCAGGCTTTGAGCACAGTAAATAGAGGTAATAGGTGGGGAACAGGTCACCTGAAAATCAATACCTACATTTTGCAGTGTGTGTCATTATGGTTTTTGAAATGAAAGTTCCTGTTTGAAACCACTGCTTGTGGTCTTACGTGATGTAACTGCGAGGTGCAGGAGAACATGGGCCCCCACTGTAATTCAAGTTCAGCTCCTCTGGAGGTGAATGGCAATCTCTCTGGGCTGCTCTCCAGTGCCCCCCACTAAGTGAATTTAACATACACCTCTGTGATAGACTAGATTACTATTCCCAATTCTTCTCTGCCCTGTAATAATTATTAGGACTCTACATCCTTTTTGTCTATGATTTAACATTACCTCTAAGCAGAAGAGATAAAGTATATATACCCAAGCCCCCTAACACTTGGCCATCAACCTTATTCTAGCCAACGTACGCGACAGAGTACCAGTTCTAAACAAGGGCCTTAAGAAGCATCACGTTTCTGCTCACGTCTCTTGTACTCCTATTATGCGCCAGGATAAGAGCTTCTGCCGAGCAGTTTCTGCCACTTCAGTTTAGCTCCTGATGTGAAGTCATGAGAAGCAGACTCACACTGACCCTCAGCCGAGAGCCAAGCCCTCCTTATCCAAGTTAAGCCCAACAGAGCTACATGAACTACCCTGCAAATCTGTAAGAAAAATATATGTTCTCATAAGTCACTGATACTTGGGGGTAAAGAAATTTGTTGTGTAATGTTATCAAGCAAAAAATTGACTAATAAAGACACAGAGACGGTTATTTAGGTTATTCCATCCAAAAACAATCTCTAAATTCAGTCAGTATTACATTACATGTAATAACAGACATGGATAGGCTTTTTAAATTTATGTAACTTGTACATTGACACAATGGCATCTAGTTTGTATGTCAGTCTCTTATAAAATTGGGTCAAATGAATCTATTCCCAAGACTAATCATTACTCAGGGGATATTCAGAAGTTCAAATCAAGGCCAACAAGCAAAGATATAACATAAGAACTCACATATGGGAGAACAATATTGTAAAATACTGCAAAAGTCCACTCACCACTGAGGTGTTATGGACAATGAAAAGTTTGGGGAATCATGTTTTCTGACTACCCCCCTCACATGTCCTTGGTAGTATTTAAGGAAAGAAGCTCTTGAATCACAAGCATGGGCCGTGTTTGCAAAAGGGCTGGAAAGAGTTCAAAGCTGTACTGCAACAGCAGAGCCCTTTGCTTACCTGCTACCTTCCACATCTCAATTTACAAAACTGGTAAAAATGGAGCTGCTCTGCTTGCAGCCTGTGCAAAAGGTGGGGGCCCTTTCTATTCAGCCTTCCCTAATCTTCTGGGGCAATATTTACATGGGTATCAGTTTCAGCAGTACAGAAACTGGGTCCAGAGAAAGGAAGATAATTCTACAGACTCCAATGAGAAAGCCATGGAATTTTAGGGTCTCTGAAGACCCTTTAAACTGCAAAACTCCAGAAGCAAGTAATCTAGGGGTGGTCATTTTCACCCTATTTGGAAGAACATAAAACATAAAGAAGTAGTTGTGAATCCTGATACAAGAAGCATGCCCAGTCCTAGAGACTGTCAGCAAGTGAGGCAAGGACTGTTGTTTCTCTCTAAAGAAGACTGCAGCTGCAAGATTCTGACTCAAAGAATCTCAAAATCATCTCCTCTATTAGAAGCCATTATGCTGTCCAGAGGCATCATTTCCCCTATGAATCAAAGTGACGGGACCAGAGTCCCTGGGCCACCCTCCTCCCCAAATCTATTCAGCCTCTGATCAAAGGAGATTAGAGGCGCTCCCAGGTGCCCTTCCACCTCACAGCTGTCAGTGCCTGGGGCTGACACCTTCGATCTCACCCATCCTGAATTCATAATGCAGTGAAATCACACACCACGCACCAGGACAAAGAAGGCATCTCTTAGATATTTCAGCGCAAGCCGAAGAGGAAGGGAATAAAAGAACTGAGACAAAACAACAGGAACCCTGGTTCTATTTAACAAACTTATGGAGATTAGGCTCAATGTACTTAGAGTGATGAGGAAATAAAATAGCTATTGCTCCATTTTCCCCCAGGGAAACATTACATAACATCTCTTTCTCTCTTCTGAAAGCAGATATAGAAATGTTTTCCACATTTAAATGGAAAGTCGCCATTTCGAGGAACACGACCTGTGCAGGACGGAAGGAAGTAATCCCATGCAATGTGCAGAGAAGCAGGATGAAGACCTGCTTTTCCTGACAGCCCTGTAAGACTCTTGTACACAAATCTCTTTCCACTTCCAGGCCTCAGTATTTCCCAGAATTTAAATATGAGGGAAGAATCAGAAGGAGGATCAGAAAAACCCATCTCAGGCTTCCAGAATTCACTTCCTCAGCCATTGGTATGCTTTGGTGCCCTTGACCTTGACCCTGAAAAATCAGCAGAATCTGCAAATGCCCAGGAATTGCATCTAATTTTGCTTGCCTTTAACCCAAGTAAACTAACATTTATCCTGTGTTGAAGAGTCAGGAAAATTATCAATTACTTTTATTTCTGCAACAGAAGGTAAGTGACCAAGTGAATTTTTAATCCTAGTACCATCAAAACAAATTACAAACTTTTTTAATTTGATGAAAACTTGGTCACACTTACGGTTTTATCTCCCTCTTGTATTAGCTATTATGAAATTTAAAATCAGTAATTTTCATATTGACTATTTTTACTCCTGATTTCCACATTAGCTGTCATTTTATGACAATATTTACACTAGCCATCATTTTATGACTTACATAAATATTTAAGTGTTATCTTGAAAGCATCTGAAACAACTAAGGATAAAGGATCTTCAATAAATACACATATATGCATATATATAACAGAAAACTAAATTCTCAAATTTATTAGCACTAGAGGAATTTTCATCTTCTTTAAAATTTATTGACATATATTTATATATATATATATATATTCAGAAGCTCAAAGGATCATGAAGATTGGGAGGAAAATGCATTCTGTAAAACTTCTTTTGAAACAATTTCATTTTAGGCTTTTTATCCAAAGAAAACAAAAACACTAATTTGAAAAAGATATATGCAGTCCTATGCTTATTGCAGCATTACTAATAATAATAGCTAAGATATAAAAGCAATCTAGATTTCATCAATAAAGTAATGCATAAAAAAGCATGATATATATGATATTCCACTGCATTCAGCAATTTAAAAAAAGTAATCTTGCCATTTGCAATATCTTGGTTGGACCTAGGGAGTATTACATTAAGTGAAATACTCCAGGGAGAGAAATACCAATACCATATGATTTCACTTAAATGTGAAATCTAAAAAAGAAAACAAAATAAAAACAGACCCATTAAACACAGAGAACAAGCTGATGGTTGCCAAAGGGGAGGAGGTAGTGGGATGAAATTTTTTTTTAATATATAAAACTTGTTTTTCCTTCTCTCTTGCCTATAAGTAATATAGTACTTGGAAAATGCCCAAGAGAAGCTCACATTTCTTGAGTGGGTTTTTTTTCTTTTTTGATTTCAGACTAAAAATCTAGGTACCTTGCTCCCTGGCACAGTTCTCAAGCCACAACACAACTGTCTTCATGTTATGAATTTCAGAGTTCTCTCTGAAAAGGTCCTCATCTCCAAAATAGATTCTTCCCAACCACTAGATAAAGCTTGTGAGGCCTTTCACAATGACTCACTCAGAAGCAAAGATTCCCCAGCACAAAAGCAAGTCATAATATAAATACCCTACAGCCTGTGTCTGCACCAAAGCTCCAGGCCCCAGTGTGCAGTCCCCAAACCAAGATGGCCCCAGAGTGGCTAACCCCAGTGAGCCTGAGACACTTAGGAACTGCATGCCTCCATTCCCCGTGTGTTGGACAACACAGAAAAATAGAACTTTCTCCCCCTGCCTTTTTTGATCTTTCCATCCATGCCTCCATTTGCCAAGTCATTCATTTGTAGTAGATTAGATCCATTAAGACCCCAGTTCTCATCCTGTCCTGTACCCATTGCTTTCCCATTTAAGAATGAACTGTCCTCTCATTGCCTCTGGGTTGAGCCATGGGGCTTGGTCAATGGTATGTTAGCAGACATGACACCACAGAGGCAAGGAAAACTTACAGGTTTCCACTCATCACCTGTGTCCTATTACACTTACCTGCTGGGATGTGAGAGGCATGGGAAACAGAGTCAAGTCGCCCCAGTTGTCCCAGTCATGGCCACTCTAGATCATCCAGTAACCAGCCAACTGCCCAAACATGTGACCAGACCCAGCCAATGTCAGCACAGCTGCCTAGTTGACCACCCCAGACACTGAGTAATACACAGGCATTATCACAAGCTACTGAGTTTCTGTGGTTGTTACTCAGCATTACTGTGGCAATAAGCAACAGAAGACCCAAAAACATCTACCAGTGTCTTCCATCTCTTATGGCTGAGTTCTGAACTACAAAGAAAAATCAGTCATCTTCCTTCCCTCACAGGATCCCAAAATGCTAGAAGAAACACAGAGCGCCTCTTTATCTGGTCTCGCCCCACTGTCCCCAACAGCATTCCCAAGACATAACTTCTGCTCTGCCATCAAGAAAACTGATCTGAAGGCAGAATGTGGTAGTTGAGTATCAGTAAAGATAAGGTTCAAGGTCATAAAACAAAAATTTTTTTAAAGTTGTTACATGCCTAGGTTGCAGGCCAGTTCCCAGCAGGGGACTCATGAGAGGCAACCATACATTGATATTTCTCTCCTTCCCTTCCTCTCTAAAGATAAATAAATAAAAAATATTTAAAAGTTGTTAAACACACATGGTTTTATTATCTCATATAAAAAGCCGGGAGATGGGCGTTCCTGGGCTGGTATAGTGTTCTGCAAAGTCAGGCACCCAGGATCCTGCTACCTGGAGTCTCCTCCATTTTCAACACATGGCTTCCACCTCAAACTCCAACATAGATGTTCAAGCTCCAGCCATCACCTGCACATTCCAGCCAGTAGCATGGAAGGAGGACAAAAGAATGTTTCCAAAAATTATGCAGGATGCAACCACTTATTTGTCACTGGCCAGAACTCAAGTCTCATGGCCACTTCTACTGCAAAGAAGACAGGAAAATGTCTTTATTCCAGACAGTTATATGCCCAGTCACAAACTGGAGATTCTATTATTAAGGAGAACATGGAATATAGAAATTAGGAAATAATTTGTAGTTTCTGCGATAAGTACCAACAGTTTTGGGTCAAACAGACCTAGATCAATATCACAGCTCAACTAAGGGGCTCAACTTGGGGAAACCTGGGGAAATTCCTTCCTTCTCTGGGCCTACCTATACAGTGTGGACAGGGAAGGAGTTGGTCTTCATGGTCCCGTATCTATCTCCTCCTGGATCTTTGCTTTCCAAAATCATAGAGTGAAGAAGAGCTTGGCTTTCCATATCAGAGGCTGGCACCAATATGCCTATTTACACACCCAGGTAACATTCCCCCTTCCATTCGAAAGCATTTAGTGAACAAAAGAGCAAACAGCAAGCACAAACCTGTGTCAGATAAAGAAAGGAATCCACCTGTGCTCCTTCATTCCCACTTCTCAAGTTCCATAGAATTGGCTGCTTTGAGGACCTAGAATCTTCTAAGGCTGACCTTGGCCATAACCCTCAGCACCTAGTAGTGGTCAGAGAACAAAGATGTGATTGTATTTCTCAATTCCTACCCTGGATCCAGTACAAAGAAGCCATGAGAACCAAAACAATTTGAAGAAGGGAGCAGTCATACATTCAAAATCCAACCAGGCAACATTTATGTGGCCCTGTTTGAGTGAGAAGAGAAGACAAATACATCTTAATTTACCACCAACAAATTACACAGCCCATATGTGCACTTTATAGAGGGAAGAAACCTTGGCTCAAAATCTAATCAATGCCTTCTGTAAGTCTACAGAGACTTAACAGTTACGTGATGAAAGAAATTACCTGCTCCCTTACAGGATGGGACAATATAATGAGACTCAAAAATACTGTAGATTAAAAATCTCGGTCACCTGGTTTATAAGAATATCTACAAAAATAACCCTGGGTCTATGGTTTTGTCTTTATCTACTTTGAAATCATTGTGATTGAATTTGTGGTCAAAATTACTCTGCCTTTATAAATCACACTAATTTAATTTACAACTCAGAAATCCTCTTACTTTAAAAGTCAAATACACATCTCTCTCCATGGGGGAAACAATTCATAATGACACTGCACCTCAGAGCCAGCAGAATGTTCCATCTGCAATAAAATTCATTACAGCCCAAAATTTTGTAGGAAATATATGACTAACAACGACAGTGACATCAGGTGTTGAGTGTTCCATATCTAGAGTTTTTAGTTCAATGTCTCAAAGAAACTTTCAAAAACCTTGAAAGTTAGGACATGTGATCCCATTTACAGACAGACACTGAAGCACAGAGAAGCCATGTTCAAGTCATCCAAGCTGATGCACAGCTGAGCTGGGATTTCATCCTAGGCCGTGGCTCCAGAACGAGCACTTAGAACAAGGCCCGGCACACAGACAACACTCATAAATGTCACTGTTGTGCTGACTCCCCATAAAATGATCCCTGCCTATATTTGGGTGAGGGGATCCTATAGGCTCCCTTCCATGGCAGAAGTCCAGAAGCTCTCCTGCAGAGCTCCAGCATCCCTGCCAAAGTCAGAGAATTTGTTTACTTCATCGGTTTCTGACAATGTTGGGTCTCACTTTTTAGAGTTTCATCAGAGCAGACTTAAGAAATAATCTCTTCCATAGCCCTGGGGAGTGAGCAAGCTACCTAGAAATTGGTTATAAAGCTAAATGAAGAGTCATCATGGAAAGAACAGAGCCTCAAACTGCTAGTCTCCGGTTGTTCTTTACAAGGAGCAGCTTCGAATCTGTCCAGCAGGGGAGACAACCGAAGACAAATACTCAGGTGTCAGATGTTAGAGATGGCGAAGTTGGTGTGTGTTACATATGGATGCACCGTCACGTCTAATGGTACTTCTCTGCTCATCAGCAGGCAGAAAATACCAGAAGAATGGATATGGATACACCAGTAGGTAAGTCTACTGATTTGGAAACCCTGAATCTCTTTCCCAACTGTTTTTCAATTTGTTTTTACTGTAAAATTTTGTCCTTTGCCTGGTTACACTCTTTTGTCCTCCTAAAGCTTGCCGCTTTAACAGAGTATATTTTCCTACATCTCCTCTGTTTACTTTTTCCAAGCATCAAGGCAACAACAAATATAAATTCACATTCAAATCCAATTAGAGGATTTTTGGCCATCCGCCATGTATATACATGGCACCGTGCTAGACTTGTGTGTAGTATAAGGAAACATAACAAAAATCTCATAATTGCTGTGCAGAGGCAAAAAAGTAAAATAAAGGGCAGGGCATCAAGCTTGTGCCCATTAATCATTTAGTCAGGTTAACCCACCCCACCTGAATCAGGTAATACGATGGAGCTCTGCGAGCACAAAATCTCCCAAAGTGCGTACACAGAGGTGGCTGGCTGCATGAAGGCAGACAGGTGTGACAACAGGGAAGGTACAGGTGTCCTTCCAAAAACGGCCACAGGTTCCAACCAGCAACTTCATACACACCAGCCCTTCTTGCCCTGGGCGAGGTGGGAATTGTGGATCTCATTTTAGAGATGAGCAAATGAGACTCAAAGAAGGGAAGTGATTTTTCCTGGGTAGGAAAGGCAAAAGTCTGAATCTGCCCAAGGCTGAATAATCTTTTGGGCCATGGACCTACCAAATGACTTGGTGATAAGGGGAAAACATTCTTAGAAGGAATGGGGGAAGCCCACATTTGGTTCTGGATGACACGCTACCCTACAGTGCCTGCGGTTCTCCTTCCTTCTCTACCCACTCTCCCAAAGAGGAGGGAGTAGGAACAAAATCCCGCACGAAAAGGGACTTCCCATCAGGAGTTCCTGAGAAACGACCTGCTGTGTAACATTCTTTGTTCTGTGTGGTCCCCCCTCTCATGAGAGAGACTTTCAAAGGAGCATGAATCTCCTCTTTGGAATCCAAGCCCTTCCCGCTGCTACCCAAGAAGGCCCTGAAGGAAGCTCTCTGGCCCTGTCCCGCAGCAACGAATGTCACCATGAAGTTTCACTGTAACAAACAGATGATTCAGTGATTACTCAGAGAAACCAAGGTGTTTCAGAGATGTTCTCCTGGAGCACAGCATACACCGTGATATGAGCTTGGTCTTCTGGCTGCAGCCTTTGCTTTTAGTGTCAGATCTGAGTAATAAGGGACATGCTAAATGACTGGTGACAGTATTTACCCTTCCTCCTTCCCCATCCCCATAACACTCTGAAGTCAGCCAATGTGACAAAATTTCAGTACCAAAACCTTCACCGAGAACAGTGAAACTTTTATTCTCTCCATTTTCCCACAAGTCTCAAAATGATACTGGAAATTTTTTTCTTTGTCTCCAAGTGTAATCAAAAATATGTTTTTATTTAGGAACAATCCAAAAGTCAAGCCTATTTTAGATTGTGAGATTACAGAGGAGGAATTTTCCTAAAGGTTCTTAAGTATCCATTATGTAAGAGTCACAAAAAGGTTTTATTTGTGAGGCTTTGAGGCTTTGTGTGGTTTTGAAGGGAGTCCAATGGTTAAAATTCCTGGAAATTAAGATGCTGAAATCCTTTGAAAGAATTAACCAAATTTCCAGCTCAAAAAGTATGGAAAGGGATGAGTTTACATCCAAAATGATGCCCTTCCACAAGCTTCTTAGAAAGAAAATAAATTCAGTCCATAATAGGTTGTACATCAAATCTGTATTTCCCAAACTCCACTTATTGACATAACATTGTGGCTCTGTCTATTATCTCTACTATTATTTCCTTAATATGTTTAAAGCCATCTCATTCTTTTTTATTGTTGTTCTATTACAATTGTCCCAATTTTTCCCGTTGCCCTCCTCCATCCATCCCACCCCTCCCCTGCTCCCAGTCAGTTCCCGCACTGTTGTCCATGTCCGTGGGTCATGCATACATGTTCTTTGTCTAGTCCCTTCCTTCCCCTTCTTTCCACCATCACACTAAAATGTACAGCCCTAACTGATGTGGCTCAGTTGGTTTGGACGTCATCCCACCAAGTAAAAGGTTTCTGGTTAGATTCCTAGTCTGGGCTCATGCCTGAGTTCTGCAGGTTCAGTCCGCAGACAGGGTGGGTATGAAAGGCAATCAATCAATGTTTCTCTCTCACACTGAAGTTACTCTCCCTCTCTTTTTCCCTCCCTCCCTTCCCTCTAAAAATAAGTGAATAAAATGCACATATCACCACCATACCTGGAAAAGGTCAACACAAAAATAAATATACTAAAAACAAAATAATGTGTTTAAATTCTGGTCTAATGTTGTCACCTGCTAAAGACTCTGAGGCTGCAGTCCATGTTCTTTTTGTTATAAAGGGAGACTGGCAACTGTTTATGGATATGACAGAGAGGGTAGGGACTTCTCTTGGATGTAGCCCTTTAAGTAACTGAAAGGACTAAAAAGAGAGTCACTATCTCATTCTGGAATTCTGCACTATATAGCACGATGCCCATGTTTGACCTTAAATCATCTCACTTCCCACAAGGGGACTGTGCCCCCAACTTTGGGGAAATACTGTATTAATGCCTATACCTGGCAAAAATCCCAGGGTCTCTAATTGATTAGCGCTCTTGTTCAAACAGGAGACGACTGAAAGAAAGTGGCGTGAGCACTCCCAATCCTCTTCTGATGTGGACAGCACTTTGTACGTACAAAGAAACCTCAAGCCCTACGTCTCACTTAACCACTTTGTCACAAATCATCCCCAAACTCAGCGGCAACAGTCATGTTATCATTCCTTTGTCTGTGCATTGCACAGGGGTTGGCTGATCTCAGCTTAGCTAGAGTGCTTGTCTGGGTGACTCTGATACTACATCTCTCATCCTCTTTTTGGGGGCTAAAGGACTAAAGGGGACATATTCTTTCATGACAGTGACAAAACGAGAGCATGAGTGGCAATGTGCAAGGCATTTTAAGGCCTAAGCTCAAAACTCTAATACTGTCCCTCTTGCCCACAGACTACTACTGACCAAAGCAAGTCACTTACTTAGTCAAATCCAAAATGAAAAGCAGGAAAATATACCCTTCCCATGAGGATGCCATGGACGAGGTATGCCCACAGGCAGGATTCTATATCACATTTTATCTATATCGCATTTGATCTTTCTAGAAACCTTCATTTGACTTTAATTTACAACATCAAATGCATCGTGCTCAGTGAATTTAAGGTCTCACATTTATGGTCAATTGATTCGCATCAAGAATACCAAGACCATTTAATGTGAAAGGAATAGTCTTCTCAACAAATAGTACTGCGACCACTGGCTATCCACATGCAAAACAATGAAGTGGACCTCAAAATGGATGATAGGACTGCATGTGAGACTTATAACTATAAAACTTACAAAAAAAATACAGTAGCTCTTGGTGACCTTCAGTTAGACCATTGGTTTGTTAAGTATGACATCAAAAACATAAGCAACAAAAAAAATAGTTAAGTGCTTCATAGGATACCACCAAGAAAAGTGAAAATATAATCTATAGAATGCAAGAAATATTTGCAAACCATATACCCAAAAATGATCTAGTACTTTAATTTTTAAGGAACCCTTAAAATGCAACAAAAGAAAGAATAATCATCCAATCTTAAAAAGGGAAAGGATAGACACTTCTCTAAACAAGATATATAAATCATCAACAAATACAATTTATATATCTCAAAATCATTAGTCATTAGGAAAAGATTCTCAGCATCATTAGTCATTAGAAAAAGATTCTCAACAATATTAGTCATTAGGAAAACATAAATCAAAGCCACGGCACAATACTTCACACCCACTAGGATAGGTAACATTTTAAAAACAGACAATAACAAGTACTGTCAAGGATGTGAAGAGCTTGGAATCCTCACACATTGCCGGAAGCACTGTAAAATAATACAGCATTACTCATGGAGCCAAAAAGTGGAAACTAAATACTAATAAATGATCACCAACAGATGAATAAACAAAATGTGGTATATCCGTGCAGAATATTGTCAATAAAAAGGAAGAACCGATACATACTACAACATGGGTGGACCATGAAAAGATTATGGTAAGTGAAACAAACCTGACACAAAAGGCTATACATTGTAAGATTCAATTTACATGAAATGTCCAGAACAGGCACATCCATAGACAGAAAGTAGATGAGTGGTTGCCAGGAGCTAGAAGGAAGAGAGAATGGAGAGTGACTGCTCATGGGTGTAGAGTTTCTTTATAGGGAGATAAAAATATTCAGAATTAGATCATTGTGAGAGTTGTACAACTGTGAATATACTAAAAACTACTGAATTTTATACTTTAAATTATAAATTTATGGTATATGAATTATGTCTTGTTACAGCTATCATAAAAAAAACCTGAAACCTGAATTTTAAAAACAATCCAATTAGAAAGTGGAAAAAGAGCACTAGCTGGTGTGGCTCAGTGTATTGAACACAGATCTGCAAACTGAAGGGTCACCGGTTTGATTCCCGGTTAAAGCATGTGCCTGGGTTGCAGGCCAGGTCCCCAGGAGAGAGCGTGCGAGAAGAAACCACATATTGCTATTTCTCTCCCTCTCTTTCTCCTTCTCTTCCCCTGTCTCTAAAAATAAATAAATAAAATCTTTTTTTAAAAAAACAAAGAAAATGGGGAAAAAACAGGAAGAGATATTTCACCAAAGAGGATGTATGAGTGACTAATATAAGCACGTGGAAAACTGTTCAGCTTCATTAGCCATTAGGGGCATGCATGTTAAAAATAACATTGAGATACCAGAACACACCTATCAGAACGGAGAAGATCCAGAGAAACTGGATGATTCATACATGGCTGGTGAGAATTTAAAACAGCACAGTCACTCTGGAAAATAATTTGACACTTTCTTTTCAAACTAAAAATGGTTTTACCACTCAATCTAGAAATTGCATTCTTGGGCATTTCACCCTCAGAAATGAAAACTTATTTTTGCATGGAAAGAAGTACACAAATGTTCATAGCAGCTACAGGTGTAATAGCCCCAAATTGGAACTATTACAGATATTCAAGTATCTTTCAGTGGGTAAACAGTTAAACAAACTGTGGTACATCTGTGTCATGGGTCAGCAACTAAAAAGAATGAACTATTGAAACACTCTGTGTGTAACTTCCATGGACCTCAAGGAAATTATGCTGAGTGAAAGAAAAACTCTCAGAATGATACACACATACAGCATGTTTCCACTTATGTAACACTCATGAAATGACATAATCATAGAAAGGAAGAACAGATTAGTGGTTTTGAGGGGTTAGAGATGGTGGGGCGAGAAGTGTGTGTGGCTATACAGCAGAAGGAAGCCTTGTGGTGTAGTTAAGTGCCTGGATTGTGGTGGCAGTTACATGAAGCCACACATGATAAAACTGCATACAGCTACATACACACACACAAATAAGTACATGTACAAGTAGTGAACTTTGAATAAACTCTGTGGATTGTACCAGTGTTTATTTCCTGGTTTTGATATTGTTAGTGTTGTCAGACATTAACACAGGGGACTCTGGGTGAAGAGTTCATGAAACCTCTCTGCACATTTCTTTGTAACTTCCAGTGAATTTCTAATTATTTCTAAATAAAGTTTTTTTTTAAATCTAAACTTACCCTTATTCAAAATTTGCTTCTCTTTCTGAAATCTCTAATTGCACATCCATAGATCTGAAAGCTAGACATGTAGGCTTCAGCCTGACTCCTCCTCATCCTTAACTCTTAACATCAAAGGAGGAGGAAGAGAAGGACAATGAGGAAGAGGATGAAGAAGGAGGAGGAAGGGAAGGAAGAGGGGAAGAAACATTTATTAAATGCTTCTCCCAGGCACTACACTTAAGCATTTCATGGCTGGTTTAATTTACTTCGAATATCAACACTATTATTATTCCCATTTTAAAGATAAGGTAACTGAGGATTAGAGGGGTTAATGGCTATGGCCAAGGTCATTCCACAAGTTAGGAAGGCATGTTTCTCACTGAGGCGCTCTGACCCCAGAGCCCATATGCTGTGGAATAACCAGATTCAAAATCCACCCTCTCATTTTAGGCCAGTGCCTTTGTTCAACATTTCGTGATTCTCTACCTGGACCAGGAGTTAGCACAGGAACCTGCTGACTAGTCTCTTACCGCAAACCCAAAGGGAAGCAAGCAATGCTTGAATGGCGTGCCAAGCCATATATGCTTGAATGGTAAACTATTCCAAACAAAGGCAATTTCCCAGGCTCCCCATGCAAAAAAAAAAAGGATTTTAGTCAATGTGAATATATGTGTTCAGTACTATGAGTGACATAACCAAGCATCTACAAGCATCTGTTTACAAGGATTCAATATGTGATGTGTGTTTAAAAAATATATTGGTAAAAATATATTAATTTGAAAATAATGCTATCCTTACTCTCTCACTGTCTGAAACAATTTCATTCAAACACTTCACACACATCTTGAACGCCAGGGTCTTCACAGTTTTTATCTAACACAGGTTTCCAGAGTATATTATCTTCATTTCTAAGTTACCTGAAAAATGACCTTTTGAAGACATATTATGCTGCCCCTGAAAAACTAAAAGAGCCATTCATATAACATGAAGAAAATGTACAGGTTTATTTTCACTTGCTCTGTAGGTCAGTGCTTCTCAACAATGGCTACAAATTAAAATCATGCTGTATTAGAAGTTACTAAGAGATTTTAATTATCCTCAACACAAAAATAGAAATGATGATTTTGTGACATGATAAAGATGTGAGCCAACACTACTGTTGTAGTCATACTGCAATACATAAACGTACAAAACCAACATGGTGTGTACCTCAAACTTACACAATGTTATCTGCAAATTATATCACAACTGTTCTCAAGGGGGGAAACCACGTGGGATCTGTAAAAAACGACCAATGCCCCAGAAGAGTGATTTTGCTGGCCTGGAGTGGACACTGGTGCAGCAGTTTTTCAAGTTCCTCGGGTAATCCTGAGTGCAGCCTGAGACAAAACCACTGCTTCGGAGTGGAATTAGAGGTCTCCGCCATCTAGTTCAGTTTAAACTTCCCAGAGCTTGATTACCTGCGCCAGTCCCCGCCGGCCCCCTACGGTTATATTCCAAGACCCCCAAGAGGTGCCTGAAACCACAGACCCTTCCGAACTTGATATATACTACGTTTTTCCTTTACAGATGTGCCTATGATAAAGACCAATGTATAAAGTAGGCACATTGAGAGATTAACAACAACGAATCATAAAATAGAACGATTATAACAATATGCTGTAACAACAAAAATGATGTGGTGTGGTCTCTCAATATCATGTTGTCTACTCACTCACCCTTCTGATGATGATGATGACGTGAGATGATAAAGGCAAACGTGTTCCCAGGTCTGTGCAGCTGTCCCTCGCGTGCAGGACACAGCACACCGCCCCCACTGCTTCCGGGGACCCCGGCTGAAGTCTCTCCGCACAGGTTCAGTCTGTAGCAACACGCTGCCTCGATCCGAGCGTCCTTTCTGCTCGTGTCTTCCACCCACGAGTTGAAGGCCTTTCTAGCTTAACTAAGCACTTACACGAGGCACTGTGGCTGCAGTTTGAAGTGCGACAGCAAAACCAGCAACCAGTTCTTTTTTCTTCTTCGCAATTTCACGAGTAGAAGATTCGGTCTTACCATAGACCTTAGCAACGTCAGTTCTTACTAAAGTCAAGAACTCTCACCTTTCCACGTAAAGAAAGCACATTAACAGCTTCAGGTTCAGCATAGCGAAACCGCCAGCGCCTCCGCTCTTGCCCTTGGAGGCCACCGTGAAGTACAATGAGGGTGGTTCAAACCCGCCAACAGCGCCACCTGGAACGCAGGGCGGCCGCGTCCGCAGCGTGGAGACGCAGGGCAAGGGTCGACTCACGACCCAGGTCACGCGAGATTTCATCACCGTACCCAGCGCCGCGCAGGATTTGGACTTACAAGTTGTTTGGTTTTTTTCCTGGAATTTTCCATTTAGTGTTTTCAGGCCGTGGTTGACGGTGGATAACCGAAACCTCGGAAAGCCAAACTGAGCATCAGGAGGAACTGCTATATAAAAATCTATAAAGTTTTGTAAAAATACCGACGCCCGAGCTGCACCCTGCCCTTCCCAGGGTTCTCGTGTATTCAAAGTTAGGCCCCAGGGCGTTCTTTTTAAAATACTTTAATTTTGCCACTTAGGAATATTGATATCGCTTTCCAAGGAGGTTTAAAAGATTGATTCACTAATCATCAACTACATATAATATATTGGGTCACGTCCATGTCGCACCTCAACCCCTACCTTCCACCCCACCCTCCATGACTTCCCAAACTGCTGAACCTTGCTTGTTTCTTTCGTCTCTATGAGCATCCAAAGAGAACACTGATTGAGAACAGTTCAACCCAATTTGGCTTCCCCAAATAATTTGGTTGTCCTAAATAAAGGAATTGAAAGAGTGTCTCAGATGGTGAGAGATTTTTTAAGGGCTCAAATAAAAAGCGATTCCCCTTTTTATTAAAAATAGATTAGGAACGGAATGCCACTTTATTTTTTCACATATCATTAACAACCATTTTTTTTAATGTTTACTACAGCTAAGCACCATGGTACATGTTTACCTGATCTCACTTAATCCTAAAGATGAATATAGGACATGTCATTGTTATAATTACTCCCATTTTAAAGAAACCCAGCTGCAGAGTCCATCTGCCTAAGGTTACTCCACAGTTGGTGTAGGAGGCAGAATTCAGACCTAGGTCTTCTGGGTCCAATGCTGTTCTGCCTCCTTCCAGCCCAGCTATCCTCAAGATGTTTTCAGAAGAGGCACCAAAGAACACTCTAGTCCAGTGTCCCCATGACAGCATGGCATCACGGGCAGAGGGAAAGACCACTGAAGAGGGAGTCATCAGACCTCCTCCCTTCTCCCTGGCTTTGCAGCCCAATCACACTCCCCCCAACATTCCCTGGTTCCTCTACTCTGTGACATCACAGACAGCCTCCTCCTTGCTCTGGGGGAGCTGCATGAGTGAGGCTCAAAGGTTAAACCTGAGAGCAGGATGAAGTATTTGTCCTATACCTGAAGGGACACCGCCTCCATCACTCCCAGACACCTTTTTGCTTTGCTCCAAGGTAAGTATGTCCTAACTTACCTTGACCCTACTGTTTTTCTCTCTGGGCCCCAGTCTCCCCACTCGTGCTAGATGACCCCTAAGGGCTCCTCCAGCTCCTGAAGAGGAGGAGCTTTCCCGTTTGACCTTGCGAATCTTTCTTATTCTGGTCCAAACCCAGTGGAATCACTGGAGACCTGAAGTCCAGACCCCACAGGAGACACCTCAGTGCCCTTTTCCTCGGCTCCTGCTTCCATCTAGAGGAGGGAACTGGCAGTCAGAAGCCCACCCCACCCACCCTAGCCAGCATCAACTCTACACTTTCGTTAACATGGGCACTGACATTTATTGAGCCTTCCCAATGTGCCAGAAAGCTGTGCTAAGCACTTTCCATCATTATTTAATCCTCACAACCACCTTCTGGAGTAGGTACTATTATTTCCATTCCCATTTTACAAATTAGAAAACAGGTTCATCCCTGGTTGGTATGGCTGAGTAGACTGAGTGCTGGCCCGCAGACCAAAGGGTCATCTGTTCAATTCCCAGTCACAACACATGCCTGAGTTGTGGGCCGGGTCCACAGTAGGGTGCACATGAGAGGCAACCATACATTGATGTTTCTCTCCTTCTCTTTCTCCCTCCCTTCCCCTCTGCCTAAAGATAAATAAAATTTTAAAATCTTTTAAAAAAAGGAAAACTGATGTTCAAGGAAGTAAATTCTAAATCTCATAGTTAATATGTAGTAGATCTTGAATTAGAATTATACCCCAAAGAATGTGTTCATAAATACAATACTACTCTCCCTTAAGAGCCTTTGCATTTCTGAAGACGGTTCAGAAGTTCAAAAGTCTTTGCTATAAACACTCAAGAGTAGAAAGTGGTGTGCTCCCTCTTTTTCTGGTGAAATTTCTGGGTGGAATAAAAATATGGAAAGCATCAGCACTAGGTTCAGACACACCTACATTTAAAACCTCAGCTTCATGGCTAATATGGAATGACCTCCAAAATAATTGCATATCCATAAGTTTCTTTAAAGGAAGAGACCTCCATTCAATATGTGAGACAAAACTATGAAATCTATGCTTCCATGACAAAGCCTCTCAACAAAGCTACTGGTAGATATAGTAGGGGCTTGGGAAGGTTGAGCTTGTGAACACGGAGGATTTCAGATGCAGGAGTGCTTGGAATAGGGGGCCCTCTGCTGTGCAAGCGTAACTACTGTCTATACCTTTCGGGGAAAATGGTCGCTGAGGCAAAGTTTCATGAATGGAGTAAATGGATTTAAAAACAGGTTCTGACGACTACCCGTTAGCATGATTACAGAGCAATCATCTTCACGTAGGAATGTGGGAGCTTCTTTTTAGGTCTCAGTCTTCCCCGCTTTGGTCTCCCTGTAACCAAAGCTGCAGGAGAGACCCTCAGGGATTGTCCAGATCTTCACCACTGTCATCGACTTTCCTTGAAGTTCCATCTGTCCACTTACAGACATCTTTTCAGTTTCAGGATCAGCTAAACTGTCATCCTCTTGTTTTTGTCTTTGACTCATCTGTGGAATCATAGGCTAAGCCAGTGGCTGCATAAAAGTATTTAACTCTCTGGACAACAGCCACTGACTGATGATGATGAGACGAAAAATAATTCAAAGTATTTTAAGAGGAGTCTGGAAGGCACTCCAGAGTCATGACCCACGATTTCACAGGCATGACCAAAAACACAGATTTCAAATGATTCCCTGGGTCTACTTTTGACAGCCAGGTTGCTTTTTCTTGGGGCTTAGATAGCATTAACCTCAGCTGTGGTATTAATCCAGGAACAACATGAAGTGCTGGCAAAATAGTGCATAATCCTCCTGCTTAGCCAAAATAAAAATTCAAAGGGACTCTAATATCCATGGTTACTTGAGCCAAGGATGGTCAATTGGTCAGCTGTGCCCCAGGACATGGGCTAGGTTATTTATTATAAGGAGAGGTTGGCCAAGGAGAGGGACAATGAACAGCTTAAGCTGCCCAGCTCCTATGGAGACCCCCGTCCCTAACAGTTGGCTCCATTTGGGTTATGAATAGCCGCAGGAAGGGTTTACTTCTTCTGATGCTGTTTAAGAAAACATAGTCCACTGAGGATGCTGGGCAGTCATACACTTGGAGTGGTTTGAGTATTGGTCACACAGAAAAATTGGTCTTAGTCCTGTCAGTGAAGCATCAGTCTGGTTTCCACATAAGAAACAAACCATGTGAACAAGCAATCAGTATCACTGACCATCTGTATTTACTGACAGCTCCCCTTAGGAGTTTAGAGGAAGGACAGGAAGGTGTTCAGTGGTACGGTCTCCTCAGAGTTGCATCCCCGGACAGATTTGGACAGCTGTCCTTCTGCCATATGGAACGTGAGTTCTTCCAGTGGTTTTTCTGCTCAGGGTAAATACAAATGTCCTCATCTACACACTCCATATTCTTTACGAAGAGGAACTTTGGGTCCTGTTTTGTCCAAGAAGCCCTAAGGTTATTTTGATTTCCAGTTAATTATTTAGGACCCTTTGATGGGTATGTCCCATTCCAAGAACTTCACCTATATCTCCTATTTCAGTTCCGAGTCATTGCAAAAAGAGAAGGAAAGGCTCCCTTAAGCTGTTGTTCCACCCCAGAATGTTCTTTGAAAATGTTTTGAAGTCTATTAAATCTCCTCTTGATTCATCTTGATTTAGTTTGCAATTTTGAATCTTTGCACAATCTACCCTTAAGAGAAAGCCTTTTGAAATAGTTCTAGGTGGCGTGTTTCCTGTTTTTCTTACCTTCTCAGGCCTACTTTTTAAGTTTTATGTATAGGTGCATGACTTAAATCTTCTGGTCTTTTCCATCCTGCTGCTTTTAAATATTTTCCCCATTGTTAAAGATCAACAATCAGGTGAACCGTCAGGCAAAAAATATGATAGTGCAGGGCAATAAGTGACAGAGCAACTAACAAGAGTCCTGAGTTACACAGCAAATTTCTGTCTGCAATCTGAGATCATCCTAAATTTTCCCTCAACTCAGCTCTCACTCAGAGTTTAAATTCAACCTCTCTGGATCCACCTTCTGGTGTAGGGGGTTTAGGGAAATATTGTGCAATGTCGATTGTTCTTTTCTGGAGAAATGGCCAATGAAGAAAGTTTATTTAGGCAGGGAAAAGAGCAAGAGGAATGTGAGTGGGTGGTAGAGATAAAACTAGGTGGAGAAAGAAAGAGAGATGCAAAGAAAGTAGGTTTCAGAAGGTTTGAGTAGGAGTGGGATCTTTTTTTTTTCTTTCCTCCCTTTTTGAGGCCAGAGCATATCAATCCAAAAGAGCCTATTACATGTTTGGTCCTTTTGTCTTCTCTCTTCTCTACAGACCCCCTTAAATCTCTTATTTTTGACACTGGAAGTTTGCCATACTGGCCATTGTCATTCTAAGTCATCTAGTGAAATGTTGCCATTTATTAAGATAAACACATGAGCGTACATAGAGTGAAAGTATATATATGAAGCAGGAGTTTTTCCAGGAAGAGGCAGCTACTTCAGTGTAAATAAGACCAAGAGAAACAGGAAAGAATACACCACGGTTGATCAAAAGTTTGTGCTTTTGCAGTGTCTTGAACTCCTGGGTCGGGGAGAGCCTAAAAAAGTCTTTATTATCAACAGCCTGGAAATCCCTGACTGCAGTGGGCTTCATTCATTAACTGAACCAGGCAGAAACTGTGCTCTTGAAGGTTTTGAGGGATTCAAGGCAAACTTGTAGCAATTACTTTGTTTATACAAATTGATCACCTGCCCAGCAGACCTCCCTCCAACCATTAGTTCTCCGGCCGACTTGCGGTGGGAGTTTGTTCCATTCCTTCCTTGCAAAATAACACTTTCTTCCTATTCACCATGTATGAGCCAGTCTAAAACAGAGCAAAACCCCAGGAGACAGAGTTCATATAAGTAGATGAAGAAAATTGAAACTAAAGCAAGCAGCCGAAAAATAAGCATGTTGATGACAAGCATATTTGCTACATGGTGCATCCCCAAAACAAAAGGTCTAATTGCCTTATATAAATTACTGTTTGGTTTAAGAGTCTAAGAAAATAAAATAAATTCACTAAAGAGAACTTAGTGAAGGGTGTGAGAGCTCAAATCATGTGGAAAACCTCACAATGGGGACATCTGTTTGTGTCTAGTTGGCTGGATATCTGTAACCAAGTATATAAATTGTGCCATATTTAACAGCTTATGCTTAGGAAGTTAAAGATTTTTGTATCAATCATTAAGAGGTCAAGGGTGAAAGAAACAGGAAAATCAGTTATGAAGCTATTGCCATACTTTAGGCAAGAGATGATGGTGGCTTGGACCAGGTCATACATAGCAGTAGAGAAGGTGAGAAAAAAGTGCCCATGAATGAGATAACTCACGCTGTGAACTGGCTGTTGTGAGGGACATTAACCAAAACCTGATAACAATTTCCTAAAAGGGGGCTTTGCCACAGAAATGGGGTGTGAGAACAGGAAGCCCAGAGACAAAGAAAGCTGCACAGACAAAGGAATTTGGGACAAAAACAAGGCTTTTTCATTCTGGACCATCAGAGCTAGAAAGATCCTTAGAAAGAGCATCTAGCCTAACTTCCTCTTATTGGTGATGAGGAGCCTGAGACAAAGACAAGCATGGACTTACCTGAAGCCATACAGCAAGTTAGTGGTAACACCAGGACTTGTACCTACAAGACGGTGCTTCTATTCCTGTTCTCACAGGGCCCACACCAGCTGCAATCGTTTGGAGCCCGTGAGCCAGGTGATGGGAAATAGATACAGTTATTGTATGCCTAGCTCCCCAGGGGTCACTTTGAATATATTTAACCCTTTAATTCTGCAAAGCAGGCACCATGATAAAAATGAGGCTCAAGAAGATTCAGGCATTCACTCAAGAACAGACACTTGGAAAATGGGGTAGAACACAGATCCGCCTGGAAGCATGCTTCTGTGCACATCTGCATGAACCAGGATTGTGCTGTATGAGGGTCCTATCTGGACTGTGAGCACAAGTAAAGGTAAAGGATTGGCATTTTTTTTTTCAGCTACGGCCTTCTATTTATTTAGGAAACAGCCCTGACCAGGGACCAGGGCTCAAATTCAAGATCAGCTGCTTCAACAAGACAGCCATGCAGCCAAAGCTGGCACAGTAGAGGCTTTGACTCATATCCATGGGTAAGGAAATTATGTAAGAATTGGGGAAATGCCGTGAGAGAGGGCAACCTAGGCAGCAAGGTCTGGGCCTGCTGGCCATGGGGAACAACAGAAGAGAGGGGAGGGGACGGCACTTTGGGAGAGGCAGACTCGATTTACACTCATTGCAGTAAATTCCCAACGGGCATCTGGAGTGCAGGCCCCGGCCCAACCCACAGCCCTCACTTCCTTTTCTCCTAAAGCAGCCCACCGGAAGCTGGCCTCGAAGATCTTCTGTTTATGCTGCAGAGACTGTGAGGAGCCCCATAGCACGGATGACTCCACAATCCCCAGCGACCCCCAGGAGCAGCAGCCTGGTAGGTACCAGACAAGGAGCCTGGCCTCCCTGGACCTCATTTTGCTCATCCTTCTCCTGCTGAGACACCCTTAAATTTCCTTCAGCTTCTGAGGAATAAGTCCTACCTAAAATAAGGTAGGAATTGGATGGTCACGCACCCAAGCCAATAACAATAGAGCTTAAAATCTCGATACTTAAAAAAGCATGATCCATGGACCAGCAATGTTGGCATCACCTGGGAACTTGTTAGCATTGCACTTCCAGACCCCGCTCCAGACCTACTGGATCAGAGCCTGCATTTGAACATTCAGGTCGATCGAAATGTATATTATAGTTTTAGAAGCACTTTCTTAGAGATTACGTATTGGTTACGATCCCTGGCTTTAGGGCTGTGACTAGTTCTAATCAGCTCTGCCGCAGAATGGGGCAAGTCACTTAACCTTTCGCTCTGAGCTTTAGTGTCCTTACCTGTCAAATGAGCCTCGTCAAAATGTATCATTACTTTCCAGGATCAATGGGAGGATTAAATGATTAAGCACCTAGCGCAGGGACTGCACAAAGTAGCCACTCAACGAATGTCAACGACGGGAAACTTTCCATGAGCACCAGCCAGGACAGGATAGGCGCTGCGGTTAAAACAAGTCTTGAACGCTCGATGTTTACAAAATGCAAGTGTATTTCTTGTTTATGTAAAGTCTTTAGCCAGGGCTTCTGGAACACATACCAGCCATGTACAAGGGAAGAGAGTGAGAAGGAAGTTTATCATTACAACCCTCTTGACGATCCAAGACAAAGGTCATTGTGGAGAAGACTAAGGGTCAAAATCAATAATTTCAGAAAGAAAAAAAAATGAAGCTTTATTGTCAGGCTCAGGCAAAGCTAGGACTGACAAGCACTTGCTGCGGGTGCAGGTGCAGGGGGTCGCAAGGCCAGGTCAGGCATCTGGCATAGTCCTACTCAGAGAAGGGATAGTTCAAGGGCAGGAAAATACTCTCATGGCATGTTTTCCCAGAAATCTATACTGGGGGGGCCTTTGAGATACTTCCCTGGAAGTCATTTCACAATAAAAACCAAAAAACTTGAAAATGTCAGTCACATTTTCCAAAATAATAATAATAATGATTATTAATAAGCCCCTGTTACATGCAAGGCACCATCTAGGCACCAGGGTCCCAGCTGTGATCAAATGAATCCTCGACTCTGTCGGAGCTTACACACAAGTAAAGTGCCACCATTAAATCCCTGCAGTAACTCTTAAGAAGTGGACATGATTGTCCAAAATGGATGTGTCATTTTGCAGATCTGAGAAAAGGCACAGGAAGGTGAAGCAATCTGCTCAAAGTATGCAGCTAAAAAGTGACAGAACTACTTATTCTATCACAAAACACAGCTCCGTTTGTTGCCAAAGTTCTACATCCTGCTTTTAGGAGACTAGAAGTATAGAAAAACGAAGCCTTATGTACAACAATGTTCACACAATAGTAGTGAAATTTGCAAAGTCTAAACAGCCAACAATAGAAGAGCAGTTAAATAAACCTTGAATTAACCATAAAGTAGAAAATTATACAACTATTACTTCTTGAAATTCAGTGACATGAAGAAAATATTTATAATGTAATGTATAAAGCAAAATGGATTCATAATGTATAAGATGTGATGAACTGTGTAAAAAATATGCATAGGAAAAGACTGGAACTGTGGTCATATCCGAGGGGAGGGGTACTGGGGGCAATATTTTTCCCTACTTCATAGTCTTCAATATTTCCTAACTTTTCTATGATGGATATGCATTACATTTATAAACAGGGAAATAGTAAACTTTACATTTTAAAGAGAGTATGTGGTGTCTGGCAGAAGACCTGCTTGAGCGTGGTTGGTAGGGTAATAATATGGGTGTAATAATTCATAGCTTTAATTTGAACATTTCATCTAGAATGTCAAATGGTGTGCTTGAGTGTGGTATTGTTATGTTACAGAATGACATGCTTATGATTTTGCGATAAAAGATTTTGTAATACAAAGGGCCATTATTTGTGCCGAACTCTGTACTTTGAATACAGCACCTGCCTATGACAGGGGCACTCAGAAGACTAGAGGTAGATCCAGGTAGTCCCCATCCCAAAACTAAGCAGCAGTGGTCTGTGTGCACTGCTTCGGAGTGAGCAAAATGCCTTCCCCTCCACCATCTCCTTGGCGCCTGCCCACATGACCACATGGAATTGTCATTGCCAGGTGTAAGGAAGCTTGAGCTTGACCAACAAAATCCTAAGTATGCTAAAGGAGCCTCCGGCTTGGCTTTGAGACAACCCCTGGCCCAACCAGAAAAAGAATCCTCCACCAGCAGCAGCGATTTTGAGGGTGAGTTCCGACTTGGGATCTAGCACTGACCAGGATCCCCCTGGGGGAGGGCGCCTTGTCTTGATGCCCAAACCCCACTGATACTTGAGCTAAGTTAAGTGCAGTGACAAGAGACACAGATTACTCCCATCAGGAAGGTGTAGTCATATTATAGGACACGCTGGAGAAAAGTGAGGTTGTAAGACCTGCCTGCATGATCTTCCGAGCTGGGAATCTCATGAGGAGCAGCACTTGGAGGAAAGAACACACATATCCACACTTCCCTTCTAGGTCCTGTGGCTTTGTCCTCTGTGTGGTTTGTGTGATTATTAGCTTCATGTCTGCTTCAGGCACCAGAACTAAGTTCTAGGACAGGGCCTACATCAGTTTTGTTCCCCCAAATACAACCAGGTGCATGGCAAGTGAACAATGTCAGAAAATGCTCATGGACTGAGCACAGCCAGAAAGCATGATGTGGGTGACATGTCCCTGGGTCATATAAGGACAGAAGCCCAGTCCTAGAGAGTAGGCACAGCCCAGGAAGAAGAAACAGAGCCACATTGCTAGGCACCAACGCAGAGTCCTGGTGACCTCACCCTGTGAGGCTAGCTGTGGCGCTAAGGATCAAGCAGCCCAGTCATTCCAGAATTCTCATAAGAGCTAACCCCTCCTTGCAGTCAAAATCTCACCCAAAGTCCAATTGCTATATGAGATAAAAGGGGTTCTGCTTTACTTGAATGGAGGAAGCCCCCAGTAGCTAGACCTCCCCTCCTTTCTGCCCTCCACACTTTGAAACCCAATTCAAAAACCCACATCTCACTGTATAGAGAAAGCTGAGGTCCACAGGGGAAAGAACTTTTCCAAAAGTCCACCAGGGAGTGGCATCACGGTCAGAACCAGGATGGGCCTTACTCTCCCACTTTCCAGGACACTGCACTTGGCAAGACCCCCTACCATCACTGAATGCACCCACAGAGTACCATGCACAAGCTGCTGCAGACAGTTGGGGCCCTAACACCGACTGGGAATCCCCAGCGAAGTGAGCCTTGTCCTTACCACAAATGACTTTGAAGTGCTTGGCCACAGCCTACATGGCCCATACAGTATTCCAGAATCAGACCAGGATCGGGGATGGAAGCCACCAGCACAGTCCAGCCAGGCCCAATGCAAAGGCTTCACCCATGTTGTTTTCCTTTCTTTCATATATGAATGCAGAATGTCCCCCGAGAGATTTTCACAAGAGAAACCTGGACCGCTACACCCAGAATCAATGGCCATTCCAGCCATGCCTCATTGGGAGACCCTGAAAATTCTAGCTGGGGACCTCATGCCAGTGTCCCAGGCCACACAACTGCGGGAGTGACTCCAGAAGGAAGAGAGAGGTGAACAGGGTCCATGAAGACTGACTCTGAAACTCCCCCGAGGAGGAGAAGACGTCTGAGCCATCCCTGTGCCACCAGCAAGAGTCACTTCAGCTCCTGAGAAAACCACTGCGGGAGGAGCTGCCTCCAATTAAAGTCCACGGTCACGTCACAGGACTGTGTCTCTTCTCATTTCCCTCTCCCTTACCTGGGAGTGCCTTTTCCCAAATGTCTTACCATGGTTATATACGCTAACCTAACAATCTAACTCACTTGAAACAACTTTTGTAAACTTTCTGATAGCTTCATCTTTCATTTTGAGATACCTGTCATTTCAAACTTAAAGAAAAGTCGCAACAATAGTACAAAGAACCCCATTTCACTGTTTGCCTGGATTTGCTCATTGTTTACATTTCCCCCATTTACTTCACCATTTCTTTTCTCTCTTTCCCTATATCTTTTTTCTAGCTCTTTGAGTGAGTTGGGCCTGACATGTCCCCTGTACCCTAAAAGTCTTCAGTATTTCCTAAGAACATGGATGTTCTCTTACGTAACTACAGTACAATTATCAAAAGCCAGAAATTCAACATTGATACAATACTATTCAAATTTCATCAGCTGCCCCACAAAAGTCTTACAGCTCCTTTTTCTCCCAGTTCAGGATCTAGTCCAAGACCATCAGCTGCATGTAGTAGTCATGTCCCTATTGTCTTTAATCTGGCACTTCTGAGGTGTTGACCCCTTCTGTCTACAAATGGCTTTTCGTTTGTCCAAACTTACTCTTCAATCTTTCATGGCTATTACTAAACGTTCTTTGTATAAATGTTCACATTTCTTATGAAACTTATTCCTAAGTGTTTTATCTTTTCTGTTGCCATTGTCAGTGGGGTTGTTCCTCTATCATTATGGCTGTAATCAGTTACTGCTTGTGTATACTCACACTGTTGAGGTAACTTATTTTATGTATTGCCTCCCTTCTAAATTATGCCATTGTTTGAGCTAGTTTCGTCATTGATTCCCTTATGCTTACCAAGAAGGTTACTGTACTATCTGCAAGCAGAGATACTTTAGCTTCTTCCTTTTCTAATTCTTGTATCTCTGATTTACCTCATCTAATTGCAATGGCTAATACTACCAGTACAATGTTAAGTAGTGGAGATAATGGATATCTGTGTTTTGTGAGAGAAATACCTCTAGTGTTTGCCCATTAAGAAAGGAGCTCATTTTTAAGACAAAGAGATTGAGATAAAGATATCATATTAAGAAAATATCCATCAAATTCCTTTTCTTTTTTTTTTTCAGCATCTATGGAGGAAAAAAATCTCACCTCATATTTAACCGACTTCCCATTCCACAAAGAAATTCCACCCACTCACGATGTATTGTTTTCATAAAATGAAGTTTGAGTCAGTTCACTAATATTGTATTTAATAGTTTTGTGCCAATAGATGACATCAGTCTGTAATTTTTTTGCATTGCCTTTATCAGACAGCTATTTATATTCTATACTTGCTTAATTAAAAAATTCATAAAAACAACTTGGAAGCTTGCTTTTGCTGTACATGCTCTAGACCACATTATGCAGCAGTGGAACTGCCTGGTCTTTGAAAGTCTAATAGAATTCCCCTGTGAAACCATCTGGGCCAGCTGCCTGGTTTTTTTTTTTGGCGGGGCAGTAGTTTCTCTATTTCTTCTCCAGAAATTGACGGAGTTTCCTGTCTCTAATGCAGCCATTTTGGTAAACTGTTATTCCCTAGGAAATTATATCTAGTTTTTCAAATGTATTTGCATAAAGGTACATAAAGTGCTCTCGGTATTTAAAAATTTTACCTCAATGTTTATTTTTCCCTTAACCTTTCTAATTTTATATATTCATGTTCTCTCCCTCTTTCCTCATTAAGTAACAAAGTGTTCTATTTTGTTTATGCTCTGTAAAATATTTTATCAATTAGATCCACTTTTTTAATACTGTATGTAAATAATTTCAGTTTTTACTCTGGTACTTCTTTTTCTTAAACAATCTTTTGATTATCTTGATGTTCTTTTCCTAGCTTTTTTCATTGGGAATTTATTTTATTTATTTCCTTTATTCAAACATTTAAGGGCTGTGGTAGGCAGAATAATGCCCCCGCCCCAAAAAAAAACACACCTTTGCCCTATTTCTCTAAACCTGTGAATGTGTTGCCTTACCTTACTAAAGAGACTAAGGACATGCGTACAGTTCAGGGTGCTAGTCAGCAGACTGAGGTGGACAGTGAGCCCGTCCAATCACATGGGAGAATCTCTGCAGCCCAGTTCGGGCTCATTTCTGTCCCCGTAGCACAGAGATCGGGACAGGAGGAGGGAGAGTGGCCGCAGCAGGTAAAACACAGCATTTCCTCCCCAGCAGAGAAGGAACTAAAGTGGTACAGTCCATGTGTAAAACAATTTAACAACATCAACCCTGAACCTTTAAAATGCCCCAGCTTCTGATCCATCATCCTCTTCTGCCAAATCATCAGCTGGGTCACCTTGACCAAAACATCTAATAAACATTCTGAGCCTCAGTTCCCAGCTCCTGGGCTCTGTGACATCACAGACAGCCTTTCTCTGCCCCGCCAGCTGCAGGTGAGTGAGGCTCAGAGGTCAGGCCTGAGAGCAGGAGAGGGTATTTGTTCTGTAGTGAAGGGAGAGACACTGTCTCCATCATTCCTGGACACCTTTTCGCTTTGCTGCAGGAAGCAGCCATTGCCTCTAACTTTGTTTCTCTCTGGGTCCAGTCTCCCCACCTGTGCTAAATGACCCCTAAGGGCTCCTCCAGCTCCAGAAGAAGCCTTCCTGTTTGACCTTGTGGATCTTTCTTGTTCTAATCCAAGTGCTGTGGAGTCACTGGAGACCAAAATGTCACAGCCCACAGAGGACACCCCAGGGCCCTTTTTTTTGGCTGCTACTTCCATCTAGAGGAGGACACTGGAAGTGCAAGAACCACCACACCCCACCTGCCTCAGCCAGCATCATTCACTTTATTGAGCACTTACTGTGTGCCAGACACCATGCTAAGCACTTCATGTCTTTCTTTATGCCACCCAATCTTCACAAAATCATTCTAAGATAGGTTTTACCATTCCCATTTTACAGTTAGGAAGACTGAGGTTGGACGAGGTTGAATTGCTCTAAATTACACATCAAGGTCCAGCAAGAATTACTGCATAAATTTGTAAAAAAATTACACCTAAGTGAAAAACGTACCTCCACCTAAGCAAGAAATGTACTCTCTTAATTGCTCTGCTGCTCTGCCAAGTTTCAGGAGCAGCCTTTCCATTTGAAAACCAGCTTCCATGAACTCTCAGAAGTTCATGGTTCTAAACATCTCTCTTCCTCTGGAATTGCCTGTAGAGTGAGGCTATAGACAGCAAAGGCTCCAGATCCAGACAAAACTATGTTAAAGTCCCCATTGCTCTCTTGGCTATAAGACCTGAGAAAGTCCCCTTTCTGAAGCTCAATGCCATCACCTGAAAGGGGCACAAAGTCCTGCCTTGTAGAGTGAAGCTGAAGGTTAAGTGAGCTGACAGATGTCAAAGGACCTGTCCAAGATGCTCAGTGAATGCCACTGTCCTTGACACCTTGGCTGTTTCTCTTCCCTTGTTTATCTTCCAAGATTTCAGTCACTGGGAAAACAAGGTAAGTCCAGAATCAGCGTGTTTCTATCCACATCTATGATCAGGGAGTAAAACACGTGTTAGCAGAAAAGGGAGAATGAGGATAATTTGGGGCATATTGTTGTCCAACAGTCAGAGAAGGCTCATGGCTTTATTCCCCAATAATGAGAAGGCACCTACTCTGTGCAAAGCCCCATGCCCACTGCTGGGGTCCAAAGGTGAACTGGACCCATGCCTGCCTCCTTGAGAGCAAGAATCTCTCGCTCACATCCATGGTCATGTCCCTCACATGGTGCCTTACACCAGTAGGTCTCCAACAAATATATGCTGAACAAATTGTCTGATTCTCAAACATGAACAAGGCACAAAGAGTGAGGAGGGAAGGTAAGAGGGAGTTCCGGGGGAAGAAAGGGGGTTTCAATGGGATGAATTAAATAGGGTGAATAGGCCAGAAGACTTTTCTAGAAAAGGTGACCCTTAAGCAAGGCTGGAAGGAGGCGAAGGAATGAGTCTCTCAGACCTCTGGGCAAAAGCATTGCCCAGCCAAAAGTAGAGCCCATGCAAAGGCAGTTACAATGCAGCAGAGGAAAGGAGACAGCAGGAAGGCAGTTTTAGATTATGAATTTGGCCACAGGAAAGGGGCATGAGAGTGGGAGATGGCCAGGAGCCCGGAAGAGAGAAAGGAGTCTGGGAATAAGATAAGGACATACGACCTTGGGCCTTGGATCATCAGAGATGGAAGGAGAGATGATGCAGCCCAACGCCACCTATTACAGGTGGGAGCCTAGGCCCAGAGACAGGCATGGACTAACCCAAAGCCACACAGCAATTCAGTGCAGAGCCAGGAAGATCTCTCCGCAGCGCCACGCTACCATGGGCTCAGGCCCAGCTGGAATAGACGGGAGCCAACAAGCTACCACATGAAGGAACAGGAATGGAAAGAGAATGAGCACTGAGGTAGCAGCTATGTGCACCTGCCATCACAATGCTCACTTTATGTGCAGTTAACCCCAGTGGTTCCTCCACGGTGGGCACTCATTCCCATATTCCAGATAGGACAGCAAGGCTCAAAGGGTTTACAGAATCAGCCCATGCGCAGACGCCTGGAACGCAGTAGACAAACCTGACTTCTAAATGCTTATCTAGGGGCACTACTGCGCACATGTGTTGGGCTCTGCTGCCACAAGTCCCAGCAGAGAGAGATTTTTGTTTTCTAGTGAGTCTTACATTCATTTAGGAAACAGCCCTGCCCAGAGGACTGGGCTGCACCCCTAGGTCTGCTGATTCAACAAAATGCTTCTGCAGGCAGACCGTCAGAGTAGAGGCTCCAAGCTCCTTCTTGGGTGAGAGAACTCTGGACAGAAGAGGAAGACGGGCCAAAGGTAGGCCCACACAGGGGAACCTGGGCCTGCTGTCCAAAGGGGGCTTCTGGAGGTGTGGGAGAGGGGAGGGGTGAGACCAGGGGAGACACCGGCTCAGTATGACCCACTGCTGAAATAACAATGGGCTTCTGAGATCAGAGCTGCCGAGCCCCCCACTGTCCTTTCCTCTCCTCGCAGTCCACCAAGACATGGCGTCAAAGATTTTCTGTTGCTGTTGCCCAGCTGGCGAGGGGCCTTCTACCACCGTCAGCACCTACAGCCCAAGAATGTCCCAACAGCATCACCCACGGACCTTTGGTAGGTTCCTGCTGTGGCTGTGTGGTGGTTGTCCCTTCTGCTGGGACACCCTCAGATTTCTTTCAGCTTTTGGGGCGTGTCAAAGGGGAGGAATTACCCAAACCTGTAACAATACAGCCTAAGACTATATTTATTAGATATTAAAGACCACTGGCTTTAGTGCAACATGTCTGCTTGAATTCTGCCTCAGTCACTTACTGAGCTTCAGCACGCCCCTCTGCAAATGAAGATAAGCATAGTACACCACCTGCTCTTCAGATTGTTGGGAGGATAAAATGAGGCCACATATATAAATGTCTAGAATATGGCCCCACAGAAGGCATGTACTCAACAGACAGAAACTTATATGTGTGTACTAGTCAGGACCAGCTAGGCTATGCTGTCATGACAAGTAAACTGCAAGACCTCAACTGCTTAACGCAGTTTGGGGTTATTCTTACCTCAAGCAAGTAGAATTTTATTAAGCCATGATATGAGCAACCCTCAAATGGGGTATGACCGAGGCTGTCGACTCACTTGTAATTCAAAGCCTTGTCCTTCACTCTTTCAGATCTAAACACAAATCATCAAGATCATAGGCAAAGGAGACACCCACCCCACTCCATCAATGGGGTGCTGAAGACATGTACTCTTGCGAGACCCTGAACATTCTACTAGTCGGCAAGCAGCCCCACACAGGTCTCTGAGGCCGCACAGCTGCGGGAGTGACTCCAGGAGGAAGAGGGAGGTGAACAGGGGCCATGAAGACTGACTCGGAAACTCCCCCGTGGAGGAGAAGACGTCTGAGCCATCCCTGTGCCACCAGCAAGAGTCACTTCAGCTCCTGAGAAAACCACTTCGGGAGGAGCTGCCTCCCATTAAAGTCCTCAGTTGCATTATAGGACTGTGTCCCTCTTTTCCCCTCCCCCAGCCCCACTTCTGAGATTCCCTTGGATGAGGAGCAATTAGAACCTAGTATCTTAAAAGAAAATATGGTTTTATTATTCTAAAATATTTCAGTTACTCCCAACCAACCCAACAAGTGTCTAGGAGAGGCCAGTTAGCATGATGGGTGGCTATAAATGCATGCTGTAATAAATGCCTAGACTTTGAGGGGGCAATTCTGCTCACCTATTGCATGGCTCCATTTGGTGCTCAGGACTGTAGTGAATACTGGGGCGGGTTGTGCAAAAACTCTGCAACCAGTAGCCATGTGCATTGTATCAGTGAACAAGGCCAGTGCTGATACCCAGAGCTGTTCACCAGAATGTACAGCGTGCAAATGTGAGTAATATGTGGGAGACCCCGACTGCCTTCAACTCCACCCAGGGAGACAGGCACAGAAGCAGATCACTTCATTGTAACAGAACAACAATATTCCCTTTTGGGGAGCAAAAAAATGAGAAGCACTTTGAGACCAACGTGGGGATTCAGGGAAGGCTTTCTGGAAGAGATGGTGCTTGAGTTTTCTGAAGTTTGAGAAGGATTTGGCCAAGCAAAGAGGAGGGGGAATGATACTCGGTAGGGGGGCCCACAAAATAGGTCAAGTTGAGAAAGAGAGGCAGAGTCGGGTGGGGTATGAGAACAGTGAACTTTGATGTTTGGAATGACTGAGGCGAACACCTGAGTCAGAGCGTGGCGGGAGGTGAGAGGGCACAGCAGTGAGAGATAAAACCCAGGAAAAGGGAGCTGGGCTCTCTCCCGAAGGTCCTGGGGAGCCACAGGTGAGTTCTGAGCAACAACATAGCATTGCCAGGTATCTGATTTTTGCAATACGCCCATGGTGGGATAAGAAGACAACTTATCATAACCGCACACCCTATTCCTGCACTTGCCTCAGAAAAGAAAGGATGTCTTGTGCTATAGTTCTATAGACTAAAGTTGATACCCACAAAGGAAAGCCCATCCTGACTGCAATTTGAAGTGAGTAATAATGATAATAATAGCAATGTACAAAATCTGGTATTTCACTTACTTTTTTAAGTGCCTTATAAATATCAACTCGCTTAACACAATAACCCAACAAGGTTAGTACTATGACTACCTTGTATCAGTTACTCTCCTGTATAGTTAATTACTACCCTGTATGGTTAATTCTTATACTAGTTAATTATTATATTCACAAATGAGGAAACTGAGACAGAGAGCTTAATAAGTCTCTTAAAGTTGCCATAATAGTAAATGACAGAGCTGAGACTTGAACCCAGGAAGCCTGACTTCAGAGTCCATGTTCTTAACCAACCAGTTCACAAGGATGCTAGAATGACATTCAGTTGCTCTCTGGGCTCAAGATGGATTATTCATTGCCTGCTCTTCGAAAATGGAGCTAGGCCCTTTAAATCTTTTTCCTTTGGCAGCTGCTTACAATGCTATGCTTTGTCTGTAGGGGGTGCTAGAGACTAGGAAAGAGGAAGGGCTTTCCCTCCTGGTGCTGGCATGCTCCTCTTAGCAGGCTCATGCACAAAACACAGCTTCTCCAGTATCTACCTTCTGCAGCACATGCAGCTTCTCAAGCATCTGGCTCCTGCAGCCCAGCCAGCTTCTCCAACAACAGGTTTCTGCAGTGTGCACAGCTTTCCTGCACCCAGATTCTGCAGTGCATGGTCATCAGTAGCACTTAGCAGCCAGCAGCTTCTCCTAGTACCCACAGCAAATGAGGGAGTATCTCCATCTCTCCGGAATAGTTTCCCCTGTCACCCTAGCAGTCCGATGTCTAGAACATTCTGTCAACACTTCATCTCAGGCTTCTCTGCATCCAAAGAACCACAGCCATGTCCTACCCAACAAGGTCCAGCTCGCAGCTGGGGATGGCGTGTGGGGTGCTATTCCTTCGGGGTCTCTCTCAGCCCTGGGATTGGTGGCTGCTCCTTGTAGCTGCTGTTCTCATGGTCTTTAGAATTCTCTTTACTTCTCACAACCCAATCCATTAGTTCCTTCTTTATATCAAACTTTCCATATTCACATTACTATGAACAGTTCATTCTTATATTAAGCTTTCCATACTCATATTACTATGTGGTTTCAAGTCTTCTGATTGGACCCTGACTGACACAGACATCCAAGAAGCTGCCTAGGCAGTCAAAAGAGACAGCAACACAGGTACAAACTGGGACAGCAGCCCAGGGAAGGAGAGCCCAGGTTACAACGCAGTTCTCAGGTAAGGCTGGCCAATTCTGAGAACTGGGGAAGGAGGTTCTAGGATTCTCTTGTGGTGCAGAAAACTGAGAAGGGGTTAGTGGTGAGGCCAAGGTGACAGATCATTTCACCTTGAGCTATCTTAAGCTGGAGGAGCCTATGGGACACATGGGTGGCACATCCAGAAGGTTAAAAATATGTAGCAGGCATGGGTAAAAGAACCATGAATGGAAGGAAACGAACAGGCTTGCTAGTTGTGTGTGGATTACCAGTTCCCTAGGCTGACACGCCTCTTCCCACAAGGAAAGAATCCTCAACAGCATCAGCTGGGTGAAGAGCCTTCCACTTTCCTGGTACTTCACTGTCCAGGGTCCTCTTCTACTTCCTGTTCTCACACTGTATCCTCTGGGCTATCCTCTGACCTCAATTTTTATCTATTCCATGCATTCCTCACCACCTCCCATACCAAGGTCCCACTTTCCTTCCCCAGAAGACCCCAAGCTACTTATGTCTTGGAACTAAGATGCATGATTCCATGAGAACTGTAAACTATTTCCTGCATAGATGCCGCAGTTGCTCTGCACATAAAAGATGCTCCTTAAATGGCACTTCCTGCTTTCATCATTTAGAAGCCTCTTCACAGATGGGACGGTAAGAGACTCACATCCCTATGAATTTGTCAAAGAACTCTGAGCCTCAGAATGACATCTTTTTGGAAGGATTTTCGAATCATTACCATAAAAATAATAATGGAAGCCAGAGCTGGATTTTACCCCTGACTGTGGCAGACTATGTAGCAGACAAACCCTCCTGTCAGAGCAGTTTTTAAAAGCTCTAGTTTGGGGGGATTTTCTTAAATCCATTCAAATGCATCCGAGAGTTACCAGTGCAGTTGGGACTCAAGAGGCCAAGACCCTGCAGAGGAAGGAAGTGGAAGGAGATGAAATACACACTGAGGCCTTACGCCCCCTTCGAGACCCCTGCCAATTCCTAAGCAGGTCAAAGCAGCTGAAAAATCCGGCACAGCCTAGAGTAACAAAAACTGGAGGCTGAGGGCTCACCTTGAAGAAGGAGTCCTGGTCACTAAAAAGGTTTTAACCAGGTCTTCAGTTAAAATTCCTGAGGGGCTGTAATCTCCAAGTCAGAGCTAACTTGACCTAGACCAGGTCTCACAGGACTACAACCCAGAGTCAAATCTATGCCAATCCCACTTTTCTCAGAAGCAGAAGTAAATTCTTCCTGAAGGCATATCCAGAGTCTTGTACATCTCTTCATTTAAAAAAAAATGTCTGGCATCCAATCAAAAAAATTGCCAGGAATACCAGGAGATAAAAGCAATGAACCAAAAAGCAAAAGAAACAGATCTACAGAAGAGCCAGATACTGGAGTCAGAAGACATGGACTTTAAAATAGCAAAGGAAATAGATGGAGATGGATGATTCATGGAGAACTGTAAACTATATAAAGTTAATTAAATTACATAGGATTAAATACTATGATAGCTGAAATTAAGAACTCTAGCGGAAAGATTAAAACCAATTAAACACAAATGAGGGCAACAGTAATGGACTAGAGTGTAAGTTGGTAGAAAATATTCAGAGTGAATCAGAGGAACCAAAACAATGGAAAACACCGCATCTTAAAGATACACTGAAAAGGTCTTAACTCACCTCTTATTAGAGCCCCAGAAGATGAGAGTCAAGGGGTATAAGCTTTGATGAAAGATACTGTGTCACAGATTCAAGATGTGCTATGAACCTCAAGCAGGATAAATACAAGGAAATCTATACCTAGGCACATCAAAACCATTGCTGAAGCCCAAAACAAAGAGAAAATTTGAAGAAGAGCAACGAGACTCGGAGCCGACTTCATAAGAGAAACAATGAAAGCCAATGACATCTTCCAAAAGTTGAAAGGAAATAACTGCAGGACCCTGGAATTCTTGACTTACCAAAAAATATCTTTCAAAAATAAAACCAAAGTGGAGATTTTTCAACAAACAAAACTCAATCTATCACCAGAAGATCTACATGGGAAGGAAAATGCTAAGCGTATTTCTAAATAGACTAAACACTAAAGTGTAGTATTTAGTACAGTATAGTGTAGTACAGTATTTAGTATAGTATATGCTATACTAAAGAAAAATTCCAAAGGTAGTTCTAGGAGGGAAATGATCCTAGATAAATGTATAAAAATGCAAGAAGAAACAAAGAGTAATGAAAAAGTAATCCAGAGTAACACAAAGTAAACATATGAATAAATATAAATGAGTACTGGCTACGTCAAACAATATCTGTTGTGGTTTAAAACATGGAGAGAACTGGGGATGGTTGTGGTGGGGGGAAATGGAGGCAACTGTACTTGAACAACAATAAAAAATGTGAAAAAATTTTAAGTTAAAATTAAAAAAATAAAATAAAGTAAAACATGGAGAGAATTGAAACCCACAACAATAGCACAGCAAGCAGAAAGGTGAATTCTGAAGTCGCTGGATTGTCCAGAGAGTGGTGCCAGACCTCACCTAGCACCGAAAGTCAGGGATGCTGCATCCCAAAGTAACCACTAAAAGAAGAGAATACATTCTTTATAGGCTAATAGAAGAGAAATTATAAAAATGATGCAAAAGAAGGCAAAAAAAAGGACACAAAACAGAACACACCAAAAAAAGATCAAAAGAAAGTAAAAAGCAAAATGGTACATATAAGCCCAAACCTATCTAATGTATTAGTAGTACATCAGCCATAGCAGAGTAAATACTCCAGTTAAAAAAACTGAGACTGAATTTTTAAAAATCCCATATACCCACAAAAGGGGTACCTTAAATAGAAGGACAAAGTTCAAAGTTAAAAGGTAGAAGAAACATATACTATGTGAAGACTATTTAAAAGAAAGCTCATGTGTCAAAGTAAACTGTAAGGCAAAAATCTAATATAGATAAAGAGGGCTATTTCACGAAGCTGAAAGGGTCAACCTATCCGATTTCTCAACCTGCATGCATGTGATAACAGAGCAAAACTTGTCAGAAGTAAGTTATTCACAGCAGCGTGAGTCATAACAGTCGAATGTAGAAACAACCCAACTGATGAATGGATACACAAAATCTGGTCTAACCATGCGGTGGAATATTATTCTGCCGCTAAAAAGGAATAAAGTGCTAGTGCTAGTACATGCTACAGCATGGATGAATCTTGAAATATGTTATGTGAAAGAAAAACCAGATACAGAAAAGCCACATACTGTATGATTCTACTTACATGAAATGTCCAGAATAGGGAAGTCTACAGAGAGAGCAAATAGATTAGGGGTTGTCATGGATTGGGGAGAGGCAGGAATGGCTAGGGCAGGGCAGGTGACGAAAACGTTCTAGAGTTCAATAGTGGCCGTGGCTGTGCAATCTCATGAACATACTAAAAAATACTGAACCGTATACTTTAAAATGGTGAGTTTTATGGTATGTTAATTACATCATATTTTTTTAACTATGTCATTAAAAAAACAATTTGTCAGAAGTAAAAGGAGAAACAAAACCCTACCCTCACAGTTGGAGAGTTCCCTGGCTTTGCTGCTGAAAGAACAAGCAAACCGACATCAGTAAGGACAAAGACTTGCACAAGGCAGGTAAAAGCCGAAGACGGCACGTGGCAGCTGCAGGAGAAAAGCAGTCACTGACAGAGCCCTCGCTACGTGCTTCACATACATCACCTCAATGAACCCACCTATTATCACACACCCTTAACAGACGAGGAAATGGAGGTATAAGAGGAACAGAGCGGGTAGCATCTGGCCCAGAGTCACCAGCTCACTCTTAACCTCCCTGCTCTACTGACTGTTCCTAGTACTGAATTTAAGAAAGATTTGACTAGAATATTAATTCACATAAACACCCTATGGTGCTGGAGTAACTGAGGTCTGATGCAGCCTGAATAAACATAAACGGTTAATGACCTACCACATCAATGAAAATACACATTGAGCACCTACAGTAAACAAGACATAGTGAGAGATTTAAGAAAAATAGCAACAATTTATTGAGCTCATATTCAAGCTTGCACCACAAAGCTGCAAGAGCTTCACATTTTTGACACCAGTTTATCTCCACCATAACCTGCTGGGCAGGCACTCTAATCCCCATTCCACGCAGGACGGGCGAGACCTCAGGGTGGGAAGGACGCTGCTCCTAAGAGACAGAGCTTGGATTGGAATCACTGACTCTGGAGTCCAGGCACCCACTTCTGGTCACTGGCCCACCTTCACTGTCACCATGGCTGTCATGAACGCAGCCTTCAAACCTAAAATGCATGCTCATTTGCTGAACCTGGTCTTCACGGATACCCTGTGAAGCAGGCAAGACAGATGGCCGACTTTTCTGAATGAGAAACCTGAGATGTATACCTGGTGTGCACAGCTGAATGCCCCTCCCAGCAGGACAGAGTGTCAGAAACAGAAAAAAGGGAAAAGCAGGAAAAAACACATGAGGGCTCCTTAAGCCCTAAAATGGGAAAACTGCTGTTCTGTCATTTAACACACACACTTTCGTGCTGTTGCCACACTGGCCAGGACTTAATGGTTGGATGGTAACCATGGGCTTCTACCGATCACATTCCCAGCCCACACTGCCTCTGTGGCCGGAGACAGACCATAATCACCTCTGTGAATAATTCTCACTGAGCAAAGCTGCCCCAAGAGTTGGCTAACACAGCCATTCCCAAGGGCTGGTCTACAAACGCTTTCTCTTCTCTGGCCCAGAGAAAGCGATGGTCAGACTCACATGGTAAGTCACCCACATCATAACACTTCACATTCACTGGACCCAGTCATAAAGGAGTGAAGTGACACTCAGACAGGTTAAGTGACCTCGCCAAGGTCACGCTGCTAGGAGGCTGCAGATCTGGGATGAGAATCTAGGTCTCCTCCTGCCAGCTAGGCCAGGGTTCTGTCCAAAAGTGCGTCAGGTCTGATGCACCTCAGCCACACGGGGCTATAGAATCTTTCTATGTGTACATAAAGGCATAAAAGACAGACAGGCCAAGGGCTATAATGGAGCAAGAAACACTGGAAATTCCTGTAACTTTGGCTTTGGAAGGGCCATTAAGAGTCATCCGATTTGCCCTTTATATAGATGGTTAAACTGCACAACTAGGAACGACAGTTCAGGAGCAGAACCCAGGTCTGTGCCAACGTCATCATTCAGCTGAGTTTACTTTTTTAAAGAGTTTATTTATTTATTTTGAAACAGAGGGGAAGGGAGGGAGAGAGGAAGAAAAACTTCAATGTGCAGTTGCTTCTCGTGCACCCCCTAACGGGGACCTGGCCTGCAACCCAGGCATGTGCCCTAACTGGGGATCTAACCAGCAACCTTCTGGTTCACAGGCCAGAGCTCAATCCAGTATGCCACACCAGCCAAGGCTCAGATGATTTTAGAGAGCAATTTGCAAAAGCTACGACAAAGGTGACAGAGCAATTAATTACTCTTTAGCAGGACCAGACCGTGCACAAAGATAAGGTGTAGTCTTTTTCCGTGAGTAGATTATAGTCTGGCTAGAAAAACAGGCATGTGCACAGGAGAACAGAATCAATAAAATAAAATATCAGCAAAGGCAGCAGCTACATCAAGAATTTAAAGGAGACAGAGAGTAGCAGAACTGGCTATGCTGGAAAGCTTCCTAAAATTGGGATAAGCAAAGCTGGACTTTGAAGCATGCATAGGAGCCCAACAGGGAGAAAGGAACAGTAGGTATGTTAGTTCAGTAAACGGTTTCAACTTAAACTTAAACTTTTTATTTTGCGGGAGATGAAGCCAAATTGCAAATGAAGGGCAGATTTGGGGGGCTGGGGAACCTTTCAATGCCAGGCTAGAGCTTTCAGATTTGGGCCTATAGAATCATGGGTCTTCAAATTTATTCAGGAGCAGAGAACCTGGAAGCCTCTGAGCTCTTCATGGAACTCCACAAAGATGACGCTTCACTCCAGTACAGTGACAGTGTCAGAAAACAGGGCCGTCAGTGCACATCTGCAATATAACACAAGCACAACCACGCATACCCCGGAATGAAAGTCCTCAAGTCAGACAAAATGCGTCTTCTCCGGGTGGTCCCACTGACAGTCACGTGTCATTGCTTTTCTTCCTTGGTCCCCTGGAAGCCTGTGCACAAGCAGAAAGCAAGCACAGGTACCTCTGTTTTTTCCTTAAGAATCAGAGGAGAAAGCTGTAAAAAGGAGAACATTCTGAGAATTCACTTCATTTTTTCAGACTGGGAGGAGGCAGGCTTGTCACTGCAGAGGCCCAAGGCCACGCCACACAGGCAGCGCCCTCCAGGGCCTCGGTTTCCCCAGCTGACACGAGGGGTTGGAGGTGGGCACATCATCCGAGACCAGCCTGTGGACACATCTGGCCCGGTCTTGTCATCTTCACATTTGCTGGGCTGCCCTCAGGGAGGGCTGGCAGAGCGGCCCTTCCACCCAGGCCCATAGTGTCAAGCAGCATGGAGAATAGCTTGTAACTGGCCCAGCTTGGCAACCACGGCTTCAGAAAAGGACTGGGGTCATCATGGGATGTCAACAGCCGTTTCTGTGCAGGGTCCCAGAGTGAGCGTGACACCCTGTCGCTGGCATGACTGACACCCTTCAGAGTACCCCAGGTGCTTCTCACCTCGGGCTCGCCATTGGCCATCTTGGGCCCCTGAGGCCTCGCTGACTTCTCACCTTCTGTCTTGGAGGAAAATGAGTACCTTCGTCCCTATGTCACCTGGCCAGGAATGGGCAGCACCCGGTGCCCAAGATGTAGGCTTCTATGAGTTGGCAGGGGCATGGGACCTTTGGAGAGTCTGTGTGTCGTGTCCCCATGGCCTGGGGGAGCTGGGAGGTGACCAGGAGCCGGATGTAGTAGCCACCAAACACTGCCAGCAACTGCTGGGCCATTTCCTGGAAAAGACAGGGAAGCAAAGTGAGCTACACAGAGAGCAGCAAATGCATATGAAGAAACCAAGCTGTCCTCACACCCCTGGGCCAGCAGTGATGCTCGCCAAGGAGGAAGAACCTGGCCAGGCCTCCATCTGGGGCCCTCGGCAGCTGCCTGGTCTGGTCTGGAACCCGCGCTCTGCAGCTGACGCTATGGGGCTTCTGCAGCTGACGCTATGGGGCTTCTGCACCCTCGGTTTCCTCATCTCGGAACAGGGTAACCTAACTGCTGATAGGTGGTAATAATATGCACAAAAAAATCTATGGAGCCTCAAATTGCTAGAGAATTTAGCATTGATTCATCCCAGCCAATCACACTGTTTTGTTTCCGATGTCTGTGGGCTGGTAAAATCCATGAGGTCAAGAAAACACTCTTGAAGAAAATCACTAGTGAGTGTGGGGGGGAGGAGGGAGGGGGTGGGAGTGGGACACCCCCACAATGGTGTAACTCTTCAATCCATACCAGGTATTTGCCAGATTGCTTTAGCAAGTGCTCCTACCATATTAAGAGCTCACTTATAAAAACTGGATTTATCTCAAAAAGACAAATATGGTATGATTCCACCTATATGAGGTACCTACAGCAGTAAATTCATAGACAGGAAAGAACAGTGGTTCCCGGACGATGGGGGAGGGGGAGCTGGTGTTCAACGGGTGTGGCGTTTCGGTTTGGGAAGATGGAGAAGTTCTGGGGACGGAGGGTGGTGACGTTGCCTAACCGTACTTACTGCCACTGCATCATACACTTAAAAATGGTTAAGGCAGTACACTTTGCATTATGTATTTTAGTGCAATGAGAAAAATTAAAGTCAAAAGTAATTTTAGAAAGAATTTTTAGAAGTTGGATGTACACGTGTTCTTATTAACGCAGTGGTCTCCAAAGTTCCGCTCGCTGGTCTGGCAGCCAGAATTCTGGGGAAACGCTTCCTGACATGTGGCACTGAACCTCTTTCGCAACGTGTACTTGTGTCCAGTCTGCATGTAATAAAGTGGGGTGTGGTTGGCAGCAGGCTGCTTATGTGGGTAGAGTCAGTGATTAAGAACAGGTTTTCAAATCAAAAGGCCAAGTGGAAGAAATTTCAGCTCGGCGGCCCCATGACAGACCCTGAGCAAATCGCTTCATCTCGCCGAGCCTGTGTCTTTACCAGTAAAAGAGGGGGAATCGTAGCACCTACCTGGTTAGGCTGCGGTGAGGATTAAAGGAGCAAAGGGGTAGAAAGCCTAGTACCTGGTGCTCGGTAAATGACACCAATATCATTACCATGATCATTAGTTTTAAAAGGCAGGAACTCCCACCAAGCTTTGTGGCTTCTGTGTTTCGTATGTACTAGAAAATAGTTATCTTTTGTGCTAGAAAATACTAAAAAAACTTCAATGAGCCTACTACTTACTAATTCAGCTTGCACTTCTCACCCATGTGCCCTAAAATCATCAATAACCTAAGAAACAAAGAGCTGTGATCAAAGAAACCTGGCCTACTTAGAATCAATACGGTTGGCTTCTGGTATTGGCTTTGCCACATTCTCCATTGCTCTGTGAACTTGGGCAAGTCAGTTGACCTTCTTAGAAGCTATTTCATCCACTAGAGAAGAAAAAGTAATCCCATCCTCAGAAGGTATGCTAAAGAATTTTATGCATAATTTTAAAAAGCTATTAAGCCCTGGCTGGTGTGGCTCAGTGGATTCAGTTCTGGCCTGCAAACCAAAGAGTCACCGGTTGAGTTCCAGTCAGGGCACATGCCAGGGTTGCAGGCCAGGTCCCCAGTAGGGGGCACTCAATAGGCAACCACACACTGATGTATCTCTCCCTTTCTCCCTCCCTCCCTTCCCCTCTCTACAAAAATAAATAAATAAAATACTTTCTTGTTAAGGCTGTTAAAATGTAAATGGTCATTATAACTGTTTCCCCATTCCCCACAGGCACTGGTTTCCCACTGAAACAGGGCAGCCTGGCCTCTGCTGAGACTTAAGCACTGATGATGTTTTTTCCTCGCTAAGTTATCAGGGCAGCTACTTTCAAAGCCTGTGCACACACACTGAGATTTGATATTCATGGCAGAAAATTGTATTACTATTGATTTGAATGAACTTGAAAAAATAATTTAAAAGACCCATTATGTTTAATAGGCTATTTCGCATAAACCCAGACGTGCATGCCACAATAAAGTACGTGCCTTTAGCAATCTTTTGTGTTCTTAAAAAAGGAAAGTCAACATGATTCAAGGAAAGAGATTAATGTATTTGTCACGTTCTCTTGCAGCAGTTCCACTTGCAGGACCCCACTCCGCCCCCCCCCACCAGTGCACAAGGGACAGTCTGGGCTGGTTGGGACATGTAATCCCCAGATCTGCTGTCCTTAAAGAAAATGCGAGCACCCCCTTGCACCACACCATGCCCGAGGTCACCCTCGCTACACGTCTCCCGGACAGTGAGTCCTCACAGTGAGAAGAGGGCATGTGGCACAGGCTACAAACACTTCAGATTTCTGAACTACCAGCATTTGGTCCAACCCAACAGAGACCTTAGCAGGACCAACAGAACTCTGGGGCTGGAGGAACTAGAATTCGACAGAGATGCATACAAAGTTTAAATATCTAACTGCAATTCAAGTAGATGGATGGACTGATAAAATGATTTTAAAATGACACAAACATTCATCAACACGTTCATGGCTAGGTAGGCAATCTACAATCCATCAACACACAACTGCACATCCAGTGGAACTACTAAAAAGAATATCCAAAATATTTTTTAAAGGGGGTGTTGGGGAACCAAGTGAGTAGCAAATGACTCCTGTAAACTATTTTTCGAAGTGCCGGAGTAAAAAGAAAAATATTGAAAACCAGTAGGCTGGATCTGCATGTCTTTACCAACTCAATAAAGCCATGTGCCCCCAGAATTTACACCTTGAGGTCCCCACTCAGACTCCACACAAATACCCCAGAAAGAAGGGGACCCCGACCGGCCCAGGTGCTGTTACCTCTGGCTCCGCCTCAGGAACAAGCTGGTGAAGCTCAGTCTGCATGAGTGGCTTGTCTGCGGGATGAGGGCTGCTGGGCAGAAGAGGAGTGTCCTCCAGCAGGTTCTCAGGCCCCTCTGGCGGTGGCGTGGGGCTTACCCCAGTCTCCATGACAACACAGAGCTGGCTCAATCTGCTTCTCAGCAAGGACTGCAAAGGAAACAGAGAGGGTGCAAGGGTGGTGTCCTAAGTTGGGTGGCATGCGAGAGGACAAGTCGCTGTCTGAGCTGCGGACCCCCAGAGGACGGAGGGGCCTTCTACAGACCCAGAGGCTGACCTCGGGAGACGGTGGAGCTGAGCCACACTGGAGAGATAGGAAATCCCCTTAATAGCTTCTAAAGCACTTTTCCTTCCAAGCTCTCATTGGCTCCTCAAAGCGGCCTGGGACGTGGATATCTCTATCCATACATGCATATCTCTATCTGTACATTGCAGATGAGCAAACTGAAGCTCAAAGGCCTTGCCCCAAGCCATACAGAAGCTAATGGGCCAAGGTCAGGACTAAACCACAATCCTGATTTCAAGATGAACTACAGGGCCCAGGAAAAAGCTGATCCCAAAGGAGGAGGCCAGGGCTTGGAGACAGGAAGGCCGGGCCCAAATTGGGCATCACCAACCTGCTCTGTGTCCACCCAATGGTGCCAACAGGGCTACTCAGAGCCTCAGTTTCCTCACCTGTGGAGTCAGAGCAAGAGTTCCACAATCTTCTTCATAAATGGCAGGCAGGCATTTTGAACAAGTGAAAGTCTCCTAACCACGTGGTACTTTTCCTCTCCCGGCATCTTTATTATTATTACTATTATTATAATGTAATAAATAAATATATGTTCACTACAGGAAATGTGGAACATACCACTAGTTAAAATGGAGATCGGTTAAAATGAAATTAGTTAAAAAGGTTTAAGTCCCTCGGCAAAACCACCTCTGATTTGACAGAGATGGTCTTCCTTCTGAGTAACTTTTCCTTAGACATTTCCCAACACGGAAGTGATACAATCTGTACAATTCAATCTCCCAGGGTTTTTTGTTGTTATTTTTCATTTCACATATCTTACCTCTTGGCTAGTCTTCATTTCTCGAACATGTTCAGACAAAAACTGCGCACAGTTCTCCAGGTCAAAGTAGACAAACCAGAGCTGGGGAGAAAAGCAGCTATGAGCCCTGAGGCTCAAAGCCAGTCCCTGAGATGGTCTTCCACCTCCTGCCTCCTTGCCAGAGGTCCATCCTTCTGCGGACCCTTGAATTATCCTGGTCTCTAGCGGAACATGCCGTTCTGCTCTCTCCCAGGGTCCCCGTGCATGAAGATATCTCCTTTGTACAGTTGACAGGAAGATGACTCTGAGGGTAAACCTGTTCGCCATGGCTGCAGCCCCACCTCCCACACGTCACTAAGCACCTGACAGACTCCAGACCACCCTGGACATCATGGATCCATCCAAAGCTACCACCTCCATCTTCAGAGACCAGATGCCTTTGTTTTCTGGAAACCAACAGGCAAATGAGTGAACCCTTCACAGCCATCCCCCTTACAGGCCCCAACCAAGTCAGAGGTCATCGACCTGGGTGCTCTGTGGGCAGGGCAGCAGGGGGAGGAGTCCTCACCTCACCATTTCCTCCCCTTCCTCCGCAACCTCAACAGCCCCCAGAAAGCCAGAATAAACTTGGCTGGGACCAAAATCCTCTATGTTCACACATCACATCACCTTGTCAGGTCCACACCTGCCACGTGGCCCCCAAGTTCTGCAAGAAACTGGGAGCCCATGTCTCACACCTCCAGTCGCTGACCGCTTCTTCCGGATCCCAGGCCTCCCTCCTCCCAGGGACTGACCCATGGGAGCCAAGGCCACCTCCCTCTTGCCGACTCACCCCTCCCATCGTCTCATCCCCAAGGAAACATTTTTTAAATTACTTTTTTACTTTTCATCATGAAAATTTCCAAACAAACACAAAAGTAGGGCAAACGATGTCATTAACTTCCAGCTGCCCCCATCTGGGGTCAATAGCCACCACCACCTCATGACCACTCTTGCTTCCTTTCTATCCACCCCATCCCTCACCCAGACACTTTCCATCCCCGACCCCACCCATCTCAACGGTCCTACAGAAAATCCAAGCCCTTGTATCACCTCATCCCAAAAATACTACTTTGCAGCTGAAAGAACCCAATTATTTGAAAAGATGTGGCCACTCACTAGTCATCCACTTGCCAAGTGACCCCTCAGTGCCAATCCCTAAAGAGGATCTGGGGATAAACAAGGCTGAGAAGACCCCCAGATCCAGGGACCTCTCAGTCTGTCTGTCGCACTTGAACTGCCAGCCATCTTACAATGCCATCAAGTTCACCCTCTGCGGTCAGTCAAGCTCCCTTCTCACTCTACACCATCTCAGGTGTGCTAGGCTCCATAAACACAAGGGTCCGCCTGTGTGTGCTCTCTGCTGCAGCCCCGGAACCTAGAACCTGGCACATACCGGGCTCTCGGTAAATATCTGTGGGATGAACAGAAGACGTGCACAAGGAGATTCTTCCCAGGTCCCAGCCACAAGCCCATCCTGGTGCGCCCACCCTGGTGCTCACAAGGGGCAATGACAGGTGGGAGAAGGCAGATGCAAGGATGAGAAGATTTAGCAACCCCATGTGGGAAGCCCAGTGGGGCTCATCTAACCCAGCTGTGCCCCAGACCCACTGTGTGACCTCATACTAGTCAGCTGAGATCTCCCCACTGTCTTTGGAGTAAAGAAATCAATGGAGCCAGGCAGACAGTGCCTTTGGGATCTGACCTGCCTCTCCTGGAGCCTTGCACGGGCCCTGCATGGGCCCCTCAGTGCTTGACACAGAGGAGGCCACGTCTGTTTGGTGAGTCAGTGCTGAATGTGGAATGAGGCATGGACAGTCTTTGTCCAGTCTCCCCTCCAGGCCTGCCTCGGAGGTGCTAGGCTGCTGATTACCACCCAGAGAAGAGTCTCTCTCTAGGAAGGAACACTGGGGCAAAGAGGAAGAGAAGGACTGCCTACACCATCTCATTAGCAGACTCTGCAAGACATCGGGCAGACTAGGAGAACGTGGGGCCCCCACTCCCCATCAGCCCAGCCCAGCCCAGCTTCAAAGTAGGCCCTCGGGGACAGGTCACCCTGATACACGGTACCTGAATCACGCTCTGGCAGCCTTCCACCGTGTCCGTCACCCCCAGCAGCACCCGGTGACGCAGCAGGGCTTCGTTGGCAGCCGTCAGCCTTAGGTCCGTGTTGGTGTTGGCCTGTAAGACAAACGTGAGCCCTGTGGCCAGATCTGCCAGGGAGCTCTTGGGTTCCAGAAAGAACCACACAACATCCCACCGCTAGACACCATGGGACAATCCTCTTCTTTGAGACACACCCATCCCTCTATGAAGTGGGGCTGTGGAGTTGCTGAGACAATAAATTCCATAGTGTCAGACAGCCCTGGGGTGAAGCCCAGCTCTGCTACTTTCCAGCAGGCTACGTTCCTTCCCTCAATCTTGCTGTCTTCAATTGCACAGTAAGGATAAAGAGTATCTCTGCCTCCTAGGAATGTGGGGAGATTCACTGAGTTTGTGTGTGCAAAGCACTCAAGCCAGTGCCTGGAACACAGTCAGCTGCCATAGGCATCTGTGGGAGGAGAGGGAGTGGAGGGGAGATAGGAGGAGATAGGGGGTGAGTGAGCACTTATTGTGTAAGTAAAGCAGCTACTCTGTCTATAAGGCACCTACTTTCCAAAGTACCTAGTACAGTGCCTGGCCCCTCAGCATAGGGTGTGCAGGGGTGCACTTTGCAACTCTGTCTCTTTCTTTTCCCACTCAAACCAATGTCATGGTAGATTCAGCTGACAAAGTAGATGCTAAGCCAGGCTAGGGAGGAGAAGGAAGAAGAAGGGTGTCCGGGTCCAAAGTGCTGCTGTGGGACAGAGACAGCCCCCTCCAAGGGCTTTTGGATGCGATTAGAAGCCAGTTCACTCAAGGACAATGGTTTTCTAAACATCAGGACCCCTGTAGGAGCTTTTGAAAATGTAAGAAGACCCTTTTGGTGGTCATAGGGATGGGAAGGGCAAACCTGGCACTTAGGGACTGGAGGCAGGGACGCTAAACGCATGCCTGTTAGTGAAGGCCATGTCCCATGAGACAATCCCACATACAGAACTGTCTCCTAGCCAACCTGGACTAAAATGTACACTGAGTGAGAATCCAGGTGAAAAAACAGGCCAACCTAACTCCATCAAACATGTAAACCTAAAGTGAATTTATTTCTAAACATGTTTAAAATACAATGAATTTTCCAAGAATGCCACTGTTAAGAAAATCAAGAGATGATTCTATTTTGTTTTGCCTAAAACATTTGCAAGGGTTGTTCACCCTTTCAGAAGCATACGTCACCAGACTTGTGGCCAAGATGGAGGCGTAGAGAGGCTTTGCATCCTCGCACAACCAAAAGAAGGACAACAACAAATTTAAAAACAAAAAACAACCAGAACTGCCAGAAAATCAAACCGTATGGAAGTCTGACAACCAAGGAGTTAAAAAAAGAAACAATCATCCAGAATGGTGTGCTGAGACAAAGATATATGGCCCAGATGAAAGAACAGATCAAAACTTCAGAAAATGAACTAAGCAACACAGAGATAGCCAACCTATCAGATGCAGAGTTCAAAACACTGGTAATCAGCCCTGGCTAGTGTAGCTCAGTGGATTGAGCACGGGCCTGTGAAGCAAAGGGTCACCGATTTGATTCCAGTCAGGGCACATGCCTGGGTTGCAGGCCAGGTCCCCAGTAGGGGACACATGAGAGGCAACCACACATTGATGTTTCTCTCCCACTCTTTCTCCTTTCCTTCTCCTCTCTCTAAAAATAAATAAATAAAATATTTTTAAAAACACTAATCAAGTAATCAGGATGCTCAGATAAATGAGTACAAATGCAAAATAGAAGAAGAAGTAAAGACTATGCAATGTGAAATAAAGAAAAATACACAAGGAACCAACAGTGAAGGGAAGGAAACTGTGGCTCAAATCAATAATTTGGAGAGAAGGAAGAAATAAACATTCAACCAGAACAAAATGAAGAAACAAGAAGTCAAAAAAATGAGGAGAGCCCTGGCTGGTGTAGCTCAGTGGATTGAGCACGGGCCTGCGAACCAAAGGATCGTGGTTTGATTCCCAGTCAGGGCACATGCATGGGTTGCAGGCCAGTTCCCAGCAGGGGACACACGAGGGGCAACCATACATTGATATTTCTCTCCTTCTCTCCTTTCCTTCCCCTCTAGATAAATAAATTTTTAAAAATTAAAAAATACATTTAAAAAAATGAGGAGAGGCTTAGGAACCTCCAGGACACCTTTAAACATTCCAACATCCAAATAATAGGGGTGCCAGAAGGGGAAGAGGAAGAGCAAGAAATGGAAAACTTATTTGAAAAAATAATTAAGGAAATCATCCCCAATCTGGCAAAGGAAATAGACTTTCAGGAAGTCCAGGAGGCTCAGAGAGTCCCAAAGAAATTGGACCCAAGGAGAAACACACCAAGGCACATCATAATTACATTACCCAAGATTAAAGATAAGGAGAGAATATTAAAGCAGCAAGAGAAAAGGAGACAGTTACCTACAAAGGAGTTCCCACAAGACTATCAGCTGATTCCTCCAATGAAACACTGCAGGCAAGAAGGGGCTGGAAAGAAGTATTCAAAGTAATGAAAAGCAAGGATCTACATCCAAGATTGCTCTATCCAGCAAACCTACCATTTAGAATGGAAGGGCAGATAAAGTGCTTCCCAGATAAGGTCAAGTTCAAGGAGTTCATCATCACCAAGCCCTTATTATATGAAATGTTAAAGGAACTTATCTTAGAAAAAGACAAAAACTATGAACAGTAAAATGACAACAAATTCTCAACGATCATCAACTGAACCTAAAAAACAAAAGCAAACTAAGCAAACAACTAGAACCAGGAACAAAATCACAGAAATGGAGATTACAAGGAGGGTTATCAGTGGGGAGGGGGAGGGATGAATGGGAGAAAAGGTACAAGGAATAAGAAGCATAAATGGTAGGTACCAAATAGGGGGAGGTTAAGAACAGTATAGAAAATGGAGAAGCCAAAGAACTTACATGTATGACCCATGGACATGAACTAAGGAGGGTGTGATAATGCCGGTGGGAAGGGGGGTACAAGGCAGAGGGAAATAAAGGGGAGAAAATATGAGACAACTGTAATAGCATAATCAACAAAATACATTTTAAAAAAAGAAGACACCTACATCACCAAGAGTTCCAATCCCGACTATCTCTCTGCCTCCCATCTCCTCATCTCCAAGTTGGACATACTAACATTCCCTTCTAATAAGGGTTATAATAAGGATGAAATGAGCTCATCCACATAGAATACTTTGAAGAATAAACACTCAATACATGTCAGGCAATGATAACACTACAATGATGATACTGCATTGAAAACTCATTGTTTTCCACTGTACCATACTGGCTGCCAACAAATATCTTTAGGAACTTCCCACATGCCTCGGCAACGTGCTTTATTCTGGAGGGGACGCAAGACAGGGTGTGCCTGCCTCCACAGACCTTCCCATTTTGAGAAAGACTACCACTGCCCCCCGCCAGGGGAAAACAAGGCACTGTATGCAAAGCGCTAAGACGCTGAAGGATGCTACCTGAGGCAGGTGGGACACTAGCAATAAGAATGACAATGGTCAGGAAGGAGAACATGCATGGTCCTGACTGATAAGGGGTCCAAGGAGGAAGAAGTCCTTGAGCTGAGGCAAGACCTGAGGAGGCTGCATGACCATGGACTGGTTACTTGACCTCTCTAAGCTTTTTTCTTCACTGGCCAACGGAGTCAATAATCCTAAGAGTAACACTTTGTGAGTGTTTACCTTATACCAGGTTCGATGATAAGTAATTGCATGTGTTAAGTCATTTAATTCTCCAAACAACCTGCAGGGTGGATACTACGATTATTATCCCATTTTACAGATGAGGAAACTAAGGCCCTGGGAGGTACGGTAATAACTTACCCCAGGTTGCAGAGCTAGCAAATGGCACAGGTATACTGCCTCCTTGTCACCCTGTTGTTGGGCATGGATAGCAGATTCCAAAGTCAGAGCACACAGCAGGTGCTCATTAAATGGCAGTCTTTGCTAGGAAGGAAAAGACCCTGAAGGGGTTCCCTGAATGAGCAAACAGCGAAGACAGGAGTACCACTGCCTACCGGGCCTCCAAGCTGCATCCGCTGGGTACAGACGCAAAGTCTGGTTCATCTCTGCGCCCTGTGCCTGGCACATCACCTAGCACTCGCAGGGGCTTCACAGATACCTACTGAACAAGGACAGAAGAGGGGAAAGGAGGCAGCCACAGTGAGCATTCCCTGAACAGCACTGATTACATCTGCATCCTTGACGCACCTGCCAGGTGCACAAACTTCACTCACTCCTGCTGAAGCAGAAAATACTTTGCTTTTTCCCCTGTCCCAAGAGAAGTTTCTTGCTGCAGGAACAGCCAGTTCAATTTTTTTTTTGTAGGCCAAATGCAAGGCCATGAAATCTTCAACAAAATCCAAGGCAGCATTATTTTGTCAGCTTTGTTGCAAAAGCCAAAGAAACATCTTTCCAGAATGAGCACTAAATGGAACTCATACCCCAAATTACGGCCAAATTTGCCAACACCCCACCCTCTACTCCTGGGTCACACAAGAGCAGAGTGTTTGCTAAAGTTCTCAAAGTCCAGCTCTGTGTCAAGTGCTGGAGAGCTTTCTAAGCCCTGGAAAGAGGTGTGGCAGGCAGAATAATGCACCCTCCACTCAAGATCAAAGTCCTATTCCCCGGGACCTATGAACAGGTTACATTACATGGCAAAGGGGAATAAAGGCTATAAATGGAATGAACATTGTTAATTACCGGCCTTAACATAGGAGCCTGCCCCAGATTATCCAGGCAGACAAGTGTAATCACAAGGGAAGAGGGAGGCAGGAAGATGCAGAGTCGAAGATGTGAGAAGGACTTGATCTGCCACTGGAGGCTTTGAAGATGAAGGAAGGAAACAGGAGCCAAGGAATGCAGGTGGCCTCCAGGAAAAGGCAAGGAAACAGTCTCTCCTAGAGGCTCCAGAGAGGACGCAGCAGGCTGTAAGGTGACTCATTTGTGTTGTTTTAAGTTACCACATTTATGGCGATCTGCTACAGCACCCAGGAAATACCAAGAGAGCTGGATACTGAGAACATAGCTTGGAATCTAAGTGTCCTGGCCTTGAATTCCAGCTCTGCCATTTATTACCAGCATGGCCTTGGACTACTCCTCAAGTCTTTTGGAGCCTCGGGTTCCTCATCTGTAAAATGAGCATGAAAGACTACCCAGGGACTTAATGGAGGGGTTTAATGAGTTAATGTACATAAAGCATTTAACAGGAGATCAACCACAGATGAAGTGCTCAATAAGTAACAAAAGACCGATGTTAAAGGAGCAGAACACAATTAGTGAACCACACATAAGCCAGGAGGTATTAATCTCCTTTGTGAATGAGATCGGGAATCAGAGGGTTCTGAACCCCTGCTCTGCCACTCACAGAGGGATCAGGCCGAGTAACCTGCTCTGACCACCCACTCACTACTTCAGAAGGCACTGCTGGAGTTAAATGAGACAGGACAGTCAACAGAGTCCAGAGCTTCAGCCCCAGGCACCTTGCACTGTCAACCCACCTCCCTCGACCCTCAGCCCCAGGCACCTTGCACCCAGTAACCGCTCCTCATACTGGCTTTCGGTGCCCTCCTCCCACCTCCCGGGCGCTCTTACAACACAGCTTGCTTCCAGAAAAACAGCCCACAGCGATTAGACAGGAAAGACAGGATTCAACCACACATGTGATTTAATTTCTTTCAGTCACTGGGCACATGGGCCAGTGTGAACGCCAAGGTTGGAGCAATCTGTCGAAGCGGGTGACAGAGAAAAACTCTCACTGCGGACCCTCCTGCCCACAAAGCACGTCTGCAGGGGGCGTGGCTGGGGTCTCAGGACATCTCACCTTCCTCTGGTGTCTCTCGAAGATGAGCATGAGAGTCAGGGTCAGGCTCATGGCGGCCAGGGTCACGAGCAGCACACCCACCCAGTGGTTCCCCGGGGCAAACAGCTGGCTGGTGGAGTAGATGTTGGCCCACACCACCATGTAGAAAACCTGTGAAAAGCCGGGCCAAGAGCAAGGTCAGGGACGCCAGTCCTTGAGCAAAGCAGCTCCAGTCAAGGGGACACCCTTGGGCACCTGCGACACCTCCTCAGATTCACAGAGGTCACAGAGCCTGTGAGAATGAGCCCTTGTTCCTGGATCATAAGTGAAGGCACAGAAACGGAGTTAGAAGAGTTACTCCAAATCCCTGCCTGCCCTGGTTTGTAAATAAAACAGAAAAGGGCAGCAGGCTTTGGAGATGGAGAAATATGAGTGAGAAACCCACAGTGCTCCTTCAATAGCTGTATGGCCTAGACAAGTTATAAAGACTCTGAGCCTCAGTTTCCTCATCTGTAGAATGGGGATGACACCTACTTCACAGGGCTAATATAAGCATTTAATGAGATAACATGTTCACAACCCAGCACTTATTAGAAAATTAACGAAAGCTGGCTGCCATCCTTCGCCCTTCCTGAGAAGCGGGACATAGGGGTTAGGAGTGCTCCAACCATTTAGAGAAGCAGCAAGTCATGGTGGTTAAGAGTGGTTAAACCTGACTGCCTGGGTTCAAATACTGGCTCTGCCATATGTATGTATGCACGTGTGCGTGTGTAGGATTATATATGTAGGGGTGTGTGTATGTTTATACATGTATGTATACATGTGTGTACACACACACAATTAGAGCTAAAATGGACCCATCTGTTGAACAAACAGGGAAACCAAGCCCCAGAGAGGAGAAACGTCTTGACCAAGGCTGAACACTGAGTCCAGACCCTCAGTGATGGGTCTGCAGACCCCCAATCCCAAGCTCTGCCCTCAGGAATCCCTGCCTCCCATCCTTTACGTGGTGACCTGGCTACAACTCTCTGCCATAAATCTCCTCTTACACGAAATGCGGGTGCGTGTGTGCTGCCCTCTCCCAGGCGCTGGGCCAGCAGCCCCCAGCCCCTTACCCACACCAACAGGCTGCAGCACAGCACCCTGAATTCAGCAGTGCCACCAGGGCTGCGGCGGGGCAGCGTGGGCCCAGCCCCTCCTTACCACAGCAAAGGCCAGCCGCATGGGCCTGGAGTTGTAGATGATGTATCTTCTCACTTGGGGCTCCAAGAGGGCGCTCTCAGCCAAGCTCCTGTACTGGTCAGCCGGGACCTGCTTGGCCACCCAAGAGAAAGGGATCAATCAGCTGCAGAGGACCCTTCCTTCCTGCCAGCAAGCATGTCATTTCCCATTCACATGACCATCACATGGAAGGAGGATCCGGCTCTGTGTGGGCCGGACCAGAAGGCTGAATGAGGAGCTCAAAGAGCTGACAGCAATCGCAGGGTGCAGCTCCCAGCTCAGGGAAGGCCAGGCATCACAGGGGAGGTGGGCCAGCTCGAGAGGACATCCCACAGAGGGATCCCTGCAGCCCAAGGTTCGGTCCCTCACGGCAGACCCAGCAGAGCCTTAAAGGTGAACGCACAGACCTGGGAGTCAGCCGGCCCTGGGTGTAAACCTTGGCCCTGCCACTCATGTGCTGTGTGACCTGGAGAAAGTAACTCCTCTTCTCTGAGCCTCTGAATCCTCCTCTGGAAAATGAGGAGACTAAGAGTGCCCACCTTATAGAAGATAATACATATGCAGTACTTATACATGCATTATACAGTGACTACATGTACATACATATTATCTGGACATCTCTGGGGCCCTGGTGCTGCTTTCCACAGTCGGTCACGTCTTACTTGGACAGACGTGCGTATCTAAGGATGCGGGTACACTGGCGCAGGGCCCACAGTGAGCACTCAATGCCCGAGTGCTGTTGTCAACCCTGCACTCTCAGGTACGTGCTCACACAGTCCACTCCTGAAAACTCGCAGCTTCCTGCCCACACACAAATGCCACAGTGTGAAAAGGCCTGTGAGAGTGAGCTGCTTAAGGAATCGGAATCTCACCATGAAAGGAAGATTAACAGCAGAACAGCACGTAAACGGTCCGTGGGCTAACAGAACCTCACCTAAAGATAACTGTTTAAAAACAAGTGTTCTTCTAAACAAAGACTGAAGGGAAACGTGGGACGATAAACCAGCTGTTGTGCTGATGTGGGCTCGGTGCTATCAATTCGGGAAGTTTCCCCTTAATGGTGATAGAATGTTGTGTTAAACAGTAACGCAATTCAGCTTGCAGAAGTAAACTCTCAAGCCTGCAGGGGAACGCGAGCTGTGTATCTTCCCCACGCCCAGATCACCCTCCCTGGGGAGGGCGGGGGGGGGGGGAAGAGACCCACAGGTGTGGGCATGTAATGACAACAGCAATACAATTTATTGAACATTCGCTATGTGACAGGGACAACGCAAGTGTTCCTCCGGCATTACTTCACTTAATCTTCACAAATACCTTAGGTAACGGTATTAATATTGCCCTTATCATTACCAGCCAATGAATCCATATGCTCTTCCCTCTCCTGAAATGTCCTTCCTCCCGCCAACCCAGCAAACTCCTGTTTTTCCTCAAGATCCCAGACCAATGTCCGCTCCTCAGTGCAGCTTCCACAACCACTGCCCACACCCCAGGCAGGTCGACCATGTTCTCAGTGAAGGTCTTCACTGCCTTACACGGTCCTCCACCGCAGCATTTCTGTCACACGGTCTGACCCACCCAGCATATGTCCATCTCCCCCACTGGGCTCGGGGAGCCATGTGCGCACAGGCACCGGGGCCTATGCACCTCTGCAGTACTTACTGCCCGGCTGAGTGCCTGGCGCAGAGTGAAGAAGGGAGGACAGTTCTAACACATCTTCCTTCTCTCTCGTGCTATAGCAAGCATATAGTAAATCGAGATTTTGTGAATAACTGGATGAAAGGCAGGATGGATCGGCAGATGGGAGGACAGGAAGAAAATGGTGAGGACTTAATAAAATCGGCACTCACCTGAATGCCCCAGGTCTGCAGCTGCTCTTCTGCAGCTCCCAGATCGAAGGAGATAGGTGCGCAGGTATTATCGATCCGGAGAACTGTAAGGACCTGGCCATTGTGGAGCTCTGAAAGCAGACAGAAGCTTCATCTGGCTGAGCAGTAACTACTACTTTGATGAGCCCAGAGCCGGATGGCATCACCTCCTCATGGCAGGCAGGCATGGGTGGCTAATCCCTACAGAAGAACTGGAGTTGGCAGGAAAGCCCCCAGGAGGCAGAACTGAGACCGGAGTGTGGAAGCTATTAGGATGCAATGCAAGACCATGTAAGGGGGAGCCAGACGTAACTACAGGGATCCTTAAAAATAGAAGAGGGGACAAAAGAGTGAGGAGGGATGTGGCTATGGTAGAAAGGCACAGAGACGGATCACTGCTGGCTCTAACGATGGAGGAAGGGTTCACGAGCCAAGGAGTGTAGGCAGTCTTTAGAAGCTGGAAAAGGAAAGAAAACAGAATGTCCCCCAGGCCTCCTGAAGGAACGCAGCCCTGCCAACACGGTGAGGACTTCCACTCAGCGAGGTCAGAAGCAGGCTTCTCACCCACAGAACTGTGAGCAGATTAGCGTGTGTTTGCAAGCCGCTACGGCAGTGGTAATGTGTTGCAGCAACTATAGGAAATTCATACACTGACTGGTAACCCCTCCCAGTGTATCTGCAACTCACTCACCATTTTAAAAGCATAAATTTCAAGCTCAAAAAACACACCCCACCAGTGCAGGCTACTCACAACAGCCATCAGAACTCTTGCCCTGCAGGCCTGCGATGAGATCGGACTGAGGCCGTGGCCAGCTGGACTGAAAACTCGGGGCAGGAGCTCCCTGCACCGCAGGGAGAAAGGGTGGCACAGTGACCATGAGCCTTCCTTCATCTGATCAGAGGAGATGGACAAAAACACAAGCCAGCCGTCTGGCGTTCAATCTGTAACTCCACCTCTCGCTAACAGGGTAACCTTGGAGAAGCAACTAACTCCCGGGCCCTCCACTTAGAGGATGGTCCCTCTAAGTCTCCTTCAGGACACTTTTCAAATAATGAAAATAAAGAGCTCCGCCCAAAATGGGTGCTGAGTAACTGGCCACTCTTCTTGTCATAACTTAAAAGCAAGCACGTCAGAACAATTTACAACACAGCAATGCTGACTCCATTGTATAGCTGACAGACCCTTGAACAACGTGGGGTGAGGAGTACTGACCTCTCCCCTGCCCCTCCCCACACAGTTGAAAATCTAAGTATAGCTTCCGAATCCCTCAAAACTTCAGTCGTCCTTCGGTATCCACGGGGGACTGGTTCTGGGACCCCTCCCAGATAACGAGATCTGCAGGCGCTCAAGCCCCGTATATAAAAGGCACAGACCAGCGCCTACAGTCAGCCCTCCGCATCCGCAGTCTCCCACCACGGACTGAAAACGTCCAGGTATTTACTGAGAAAAGTTGGCATGTTAAGTGGGTTCACACAGTCCAAAAGTGTGTTGTTCAAGGGCATTTGTTTTTACCCTCCCACACCAGAAAGGATTTAAGGTGGCGTCATAAAAATAAAATTTGAAAAGATAAAATTAGATTGATAACCGTTATCACAGAAAGGGAAACAGAGTCCCCAAAAGATGAACAAAGGAACTTGACCATGTCACCAAGGGTGATGAAAGGAAGAAGGGGGAGAAGCCCCCTGACCCATGTGGGGCTCAGTGGGTTGAGAGTCATCCCACAAAAGCAAAAGACTGTCGGTTCGACTCCCAGTCAGGGCACATGCCCAGAGTGTGGGCTCAATCCCCGACTAGGGCACATATGAGAGGCTCCTGATCAATGTTTCTCTCACATCGATGTTTCTCTTCCTCTCTTTCTCTCCTTTTCCCTCTCTCTAAAAATAAGTGAGTGAGTGAACAAATAATTTTTTTAAATAAAGAGAAGAAAAGATGTACACAAAATGCATGCACTCACACTGGATGGGGCCAGACTTGCTCTCCGAACTCACAGCATCCGATGGGAAGCCCACGTAGGTCTGGACTCCACATGTGGAGGGTGTGGCCCCCTCCCCAGCCAGCTCTCTGCACGCTTAGCAAAGGGTTTGTTTGCCCGAGCAATGCAAAGACTTCCTGGTTCCTTTGTTTGCCTCCAGAACCATCGGTTCCTGGGTTCTTGGCAATAACCCCTTTCATCTGTTCCTTGACGTGAGATCAGCGAGTTCCTCCACTTGGATGTCCTTGTTTTTACACCTAGATTGGGGGAACGGTCCGAAAAGCTTCCTCTGTGTGTACAGGGGAAGCAATTTCCTACTAAGGCCTAAGAACTGGCTTACCAAAAATCAGTAGATGATGTGTTCCAACTTCTGAAGGAAAATTATTTCATTCTATTGCTTGTGCATGTGTGTGTAAATTGCTTTCCTAATGACAGTAGTAAAAATAAAAAAACAAAAACACCTGTTTTCAGGTAGCCAAATCTCAAATCACGTAACTAACCAGCCACGTTTCTATTTTTTTTTTAAGATTTTATTTATCTTTAGAGAGGAAGGGAAGGGAAGAAGGAGAGAAATATCAGTGTATGGTTGCCTCTCATGAGTCCCCTGCTGGGAACTGGCCTGCAACCCAGGCATGTGCCCCAACTGGGAATCAAACCACAATTGTGTGGTTCACAGGCCCGCCCTCAATCCACTGAGCTACACCAGCCAGGGCCCAGCCACCTTTCTGTTAAGCATCTGCTACGGGCCCAACGGTAGCAGTGGCTCAGGTCCCAACCCCCATCCCTGCTCTGGCTCCCAGTCCCACACCTGCATCGGTTACTCCAACATCAACAACAGCATCTTCTGAGCCTACACCTGCTAGTGCAACAGAACAGGAGAACCTTGCAGAAAAGCCAGGAGAAACACCAGGGGTTGCTAGCCCGACATCAACTGACAGCACCGTACATCAGGAGATTCTTGTCGGTCTTTTTGAGGATGCAACCAGTGTGCTTGTGGCAGGTCAGTCTTACGAGAATAACTGAGATCTTGTCACAGGGCTATGAACCGGAGCGAGTAACTGCAGCCCTGAGAGCCGGTTTCAACAATGCTGACAGAGTAGCTGGGTATCTTTTAATGGAATCTCTGGAAACAGAACATCAGGCTGTGGTTGGCCCCTCCAGCGGCGAGTGCCGGGACCCCTCTGTCTTCAGTGGCTGCAGCACGGCTACCATGACAGCAGCAACGACAGGAACAGGCTCTGGAGGACGTCCCCTGAATTTTTATGGAACCAGCCTCGGTTTCAACAGACGACGCAAATTATTCAACAGAACCTTCCCTGCTTGCAGCATTGCTACAGCAGATAAGTCGAGAAAGGTACTACAGCCGGCTGGTGTGGCTCAGTGGCTGGAGCACCAGCCTGTGAACTGAAAGGTCGCTGGTTCAAGTCCCAATCAGGGCACATGCCTGGGTTGTGGGCCAGGTCCCCAGTGGGGGCACCATGAGAGGCAACCACACATTGATGTTCCTCTCCCACTCTTTCTCCCTCCCTTCCTCTCTCTCTAAAAATAAATAAGTAAAATCTTTAAAAAGAAAAAAGGAAGTTACTGCAGCAAATTAGCCAACTCCAGAAGCATTGTATTCAGTTGTTAAGCGAACCAGTTCAAGAAGCTGGTGGTCCAGGAGGGATGGAGGTGGCAGTGGGGGAGTTGCAGAAGCTGGAGACGGTTGTATGAACTACATTCGACACCTCAGGAAAAGGAAGCTACAGAAAGGCGTGTTTGTGTCTTTGAATCTAACGTGTGTGTCTTGCCCTGGCCTGGCTGGTATGGCTCAGTTAGTTGAGCATCGTCCTGTAAGTAAAAGGTTGCGGCTTGGATTCCTGATCCCGGTGCTCATCCCTGGTCCAGGTGTACACAGGGAAGCAACCGGTCGATGTTTCTCTCTCTCCCCCTCTATCTCGACAAGCAGTGAAAAAAGAATGTCCTTGGGTAAGGGTAAAACATAAAATAAAGTGTGTGCCTTGTAGAAGCATAGTGAGATCACGCCCTATCCACCTTTCAGCTAGCCCAGCTTTAACCTGGACGAGCACCTAGGCAAAGGCATTAGGACTTCCTGAAGGACCTGTGATACAAGAATATTTTTCTTGAGAGAAGAATGAGAACTTGGCTGCCAATTTTCTCCCAGAGCAAAACTATGATAAAGACCGAAAGAGACTTTTTTTTTAACCTCATGCTTCACACTAAGGCAGGATAGTAAGCAGCTGGGAAAATTTCTGGGCAAGTGCAATGGGGAAACTGAGACAGGAAAATTAAACGGGGTCAAAAAGTTTGAGCAACGTACCGCCAGCTGGTGAATCGCAGGAAGTCACCTCCCCTGACCAAGGTCACTTGAGAGCGAATGGTTCATACCTCTCCTCCCTGACCAGACAATACAAAGCTTAAGTCTCCCTGGTCTGGGAAATAGAGAACAGAGACCCGACTCAATGTCATCTGTGCCAGCTATACCCAAGGACAGAGAAAGTCAGGGGAACAAATAACAAAAACCCCATTAAAAGCCAGACAGACTCAAGATAAAAGTAAAACAGTTTAGCAGACTGAAAAATATTCCCCAAACTCCCCTATGTACACATTTTAATACATCAGCATATTAAAAATGGACTTGCAAAGCTGATACACATTCTGCTGAAACCCTCCCCTAAGATTTTCACCCACAAAAAAAGGAGTTCTCAGGACAGACTCGGCCCAGGTGGTGCCCATGCCCCTCCTCAAGCATGAACTCTTTACTTCCTCCTAAACTCTAAGGTCTCCAGGAGACTTGCAGCCAGGGGAACAGCAGGTGGCAGGCAGCTCCACCCGGGCTTACCCCTCGATCCTGTCTCCAGGGTCCCCTTTTCTCTGACTTCCTGGTGAGCTAACAGCAGCCCAGCCTTGCTCACTCCTTTCCTATAACGTTTCTAGGGAGCCAAAGCGGAGCACCGCCTGGCTCTCTCCTGTTTTCTCTTCCGCCCTAAGCCTTTCTTTTGTCTCACTGTCCCCAACCTTAACAAACGAACTCTCAAAATCTTTGTGAAATCATTCCTACACGAAGCCAAGACCCCCACACACTTCAGGTCGGCCTGAGGCAGACCCGCTCCCCGGCCAGTGCCTGTCCAGTAACACCACCAGTGCATTGTACTAACTCTGCTCACTAGACTGTCTGGGATGCCTTGGGCTCATGTCCACAGTACTTAGCATAAGGTAGGAGACTGCTGGGGTGGGGAGGGAGGGGTCTAGGCTACAGGACAGCGGGAAACACAGCGCGTGTCTGCTTCAGTCAGCAGATGCTACAGATCCAAACGGCAAGTACAATGCACAACCAAAACCCGGCTTTTGCAGGTCTCTATGCCTTGTATTTGAACAACAGGTAACTTCCTAGGTTTCACTCTTTTTATTGTACTATACCCAGAAATTTAGTGTGATGCCCTGCTTAATATTTGTTTGGCCTTAATTAATATTTCTCTGATGGAACATTGGTTTCAGAAAGAATCTCTGCCACCTAGAATCTACAGTCTGTGTTTCATGGCAACACCGGATAATGGCTTCACGAAATTGAAAAAAATTCTGGAACAGAAATGCCAAATAAACAGAAATGCCAAATTATTGGTGGTTATTGTTGCTGCTCCAAATCAGTATAAAATGAATGTCAAGAAAGCCCGTTCTTTCATGTTAAATACATGGGGTGGGCAGGAAAGAGGGGCATTTTTCTTAAAACGAGAATAATTACCACTATTTTCACATCTCTTGATCACTGAATGTGAGACCCTTCCAACATGATTTGAGAAGCTCTGTAAGTATGGGCAGAGCTATTTTCCTGTTTCCATTTTTTTTGGCTTTGTATTGGTAGGTGTCTAATTACTGTTTACTTCCTTGTTGCATTGCAGTAAAAGTTTTAAAACCACCACTGCGCACTCACTTTTGATGTGTCCCTTTGTGAAATTAGCGCTTCGGGGCCAATGGAGCAAGGCAGCCTTCACGCTCCCTCTCGCCCGACCCCTCCCCTCCGCAGAAACCGGTTTGTGCCCAAGTTGAGTGAGTTCAAGCTGCTGCCTTTTTCAGACACACAAACTACCTGATTCAGTTCAAGATGAAAGCAAATGTTCCAAAACTGGGTTTCTGACATTTGTAAATGTCTTTTCCTTTTTAGATAAGAATGTACAACCATTACAATCATTAGGATTCTATTGCTTTCAAAAAGAGGAGGTGGAGAGAACTATATTCCAGCATCTTTTATTGCATTGGAAAGACTGATGAAATCTTTTGGAAGGGCTGAGAGATGTGGCTGGAAAACTACTTTGGAAAATACACAATCAAGATAGTATTTCATGGCATATTTTTAAAAGTCTTAAAATGAATAAATAAGATCTCTTTGGATGCCATGTAGTCAGTGGCTAGAAGGGGCAAGACAGGGAGGAGATCAGACAGGAAAGTACAGCCGGAATCCAAGCAGAGGGTGATGGTGGCTTGATCTAAGGAGGTGGTTAACAGAGGGAAACAAAGTGGCCTTTGTCTGGCCTGGAAACAAATCCCAAAATGCCCACCCTCATCCAGAGGCACTTCTCTGTCCCCCCACTCCCCTCCCTCCATACTCTGTGTGTCCAGCTCAGGATCCTGGGAGAAGTAGCAGGGAAAGAAATTCAAGGTCATGACCTTACCTTGCCCCCAGCCAGGAGCGCTCCCCACTGGCAGGGCACTCCAGCCAGGGGAGGAGGTGGGCAAGTGGCCGGCCGCCCTGCCAGGGTCCATCTGTGGTTCACAGGCCATAGCAGAGAACCAGCTACTTCCCCTTCTCTGGGCTGTGGTTCATTCTGGAACAGGCAGCTCAGCTTCACTTGCCTTCAGAAAACAGCAAAGAAATAACTTCAGGCCTGGGGGAGCCAACTGGGTCTTTCCACTGACTTCGGCCTTTCTGGTCATGCAGAGGAACCTTCTCAGGGGCAGGAACTAAAACCCTCCCAGACCTTGACTGAGAACCTCCCTTCTGGTACTGGGTCCTCTCCAGCTCAGACACATACATCCAGGGACCCACAAGGAACCCAGGAGCTAAAGGGGCCCCACCCCTAGGCATGTGGGATTTCCATTCCCTGACTAAGGGCAGACAGCTGCATTCGTCATGGGGAGACTTATTTATACAAAGGATCTCAAACAGCTCCCCTGAAGACATTGCAAAATACAAACAACAAAAAGAAAATCAGGATGGTAGGAAAGATTTTTTTTTTAAGTAATAACCATGAAGAGTAAAAATACCCAGCTATTCCAGCAATCGGAGTCCCTAGCAAAGATGGTAGTGGTTTGTGTTGAAGAACATGGACTCCAGGGTCAGACTAACGAGTCTAAGCATCAATTCTGCAACCTACAGGTTATGTCAACTTGGGCAACTGGTTTAACCTCACAGAGCTTCAGCTTCCCTCTATTTAAATAATGGGACCCTCCCCACGGGGTTACTGCAAAGAATCAATGGGATAACACATATAAACCAGGGGTCCCCAACCCCTGGGCCATGGACCAGTACTGGTCTGCGGCCTGTTAGGACCCAGAGGCAAGCAAAGCTGGCCAGGGCTCTGCCCCCCGTCACCCCAACATCCACATTAAGCCCCAACTCCTGCCCCCCCAACACCCCCACCGTCTTCCACAGTCCACGGTGCCAAAAAGGTCAGGAACCACTGATATAAAGGACAGAAAACAGCACGTGGAACAAAGGCCACATGCCACAAATACTACCTCTGGTTGCTGCTGACATCCTGATCCTAGAAGTTGATTTTGAGCTTTCAGGAGGTCAAAGAAAAAATGGAAATACTGCCAGTTCAATAGTCCCTGCTATCTATGAGGAGGCGGAGGGAAACAAGAGTGAGGGGAGCAATGCACCCTCTTGGCACTTAGCTCTGAGAGACCTTGGGTATGTTTCCAAAGCCTCAGGAGCCAGGTCAGTGACAGCCCATCGGGCATGACCCTTACCCCCTTGGCCAACGAAAGCAGAAATGCCCTTAGTGGGGACCTTCTTGATGCCAAAGTGGAGTCTCTAGTGCCATGAGCTCTAGGTGGGACCTGCACACGTTCTCTGGGATGTCCCTGCCTAGGGGCTGAGAATCACCCCTCCCCGAGGAAAATCACGCCTAAGTCCCTGGGATAGCATGAGTCCTGTTAAAAATATATACACATAGTTCACCAGAATCATCTTTTGCTGACTTCCCAATACTGGTGAAGACAGGAAGTGTCCGGTTAGCACACATCCGCTTGATCCCAAGCAGGCCCAAGGGCTGACCATGACTGCTCAGGCCCCCTAAAAAGAAGAACGTGACTCCCACACCCTCACCACCTTCCATTTCTCTCAGTTCTTTAAAAATGACCAGCTGCGCAATTTGCAGGACCCAGTACAAAATGAAAATGCAGGGCTCCTTGTTCAAAAATGATGAGGAAGTTCAAGATGGTGACAGTAGAGCCTTACTAAAGTGGGGGGGACCTAACTAAATGGGGAGGGCGCTGTGTGACTGAGCAGACCACATGCACTTGAGCTGGCCCTGGCTTTAGGCTCTGGAAGACCACCCAGGAGTCCCCCACCACCAAACAAGTATATACAGAAATGAGACTTTCACTAACAGGCATCACACAGACCTGTATCAGCATCCGAGGTGACAAGCCAGCAAAATGACAGAGAAAGAGTGAGGACTTCGGTGCCAAAGAGCCTGGACAAGATCCCCACTCGGCCACTCCCGTGCTCTGTGACGTTCACTGTCAAGGTACTTAATTCCTGAACCTTGCTGTCCTCAGCTGTAAAATGGGTTCAGGGAGGCCCAACTGGCATAACTGCTGTGGGGAGTAACAAAAGGAAATACAAGTGCAACACCCAGTACCCTGCTCACCAATCAAGCCCCTTCCCTTACAAGTTTTTCTCATTTCACAGGAGAGAAAACTGAGGATCAAAGATGTAAAGAGAGACCTGTCCAAGGTAGGGTGGCCAGACACTGTGGAGCCAGCAGGAGAGCCCAGGCCATCTGGCTCCCAAGTCCAAGTCCATAACTCCCATGCCCCTGAGCCTCCAAACCCAAGTCTGGGTGTCTCTTAGCCTATTCCCTATGCCACTTAAAAAAAAAAAAAAAAAAAAAGGAGTTAAGTCCAGGAAGACTGCATTTCCCAGGTGTGATCCAGCAACAAATTCTAGACCACACCTGACACACTGCACCCTGGGAGGGCAGGGACCACCGTTCCCTTACCTAGCCCAGGGCCTGGCCCACAGCAGGTACTCCCAAACACCGTTGCGCATTTGCCAGTCAGTCGTATCACCAGTACTTCCTTCCTCTTATCTCGTACCCCCAATAGGCACGAAAGCAACAACAACCCAAAGATGTCTGCCCTGCACTTGGCAAACACTGAAGCTCCTTCCTGCCCCATCTGATCACTTCCTAGGCCCATCAGGAAAATACAGTCCTTGGATCCATTTTCCACTAAAGGCTGGCTATTTAACGCAATGGCTAAAAGTAACCTGCACAGTCCCGCAGGTCCCACCTGCGTGACCTGGATGGAGCAAGTCACTTTACTTCTCTCTGCCCCTTCTTTACATGGAAATGGAGATAGTAACAGTAGCTCAGTTGTTGTGAGGCTTCAAGAGTTCATCCAGGTAAATTACTCAAAGCAGGGCTGGGCAAATAGAAATCACTGAAGGAATATAGCTGTTGCTGTTTTTACTCCAGAGCCATCCCCTAAGAAACTTACAGCGCCGGGCACCGTGCTTTCTCCACTATAAAACCAAAAATAAAATCTTAAGTCCCTTTTCACACCTCCCTGCTGGGGATCACCATCTGATGGAAAAGATAAACTCAAAGAAAGAGAAGCAAGAAACAAGGCAATGAGCAAACAAGGCAGTCAGGGGGAGTGGACAGCACCTTGGTGCAGAGGACAGGCTTGGAAAAGGTGGAGATGAGAGGACTGCCGAGGAGGGGACAGGTATAGCCCAGAGGCCAGGATGGACCTGTCAGGGCAGCCTCTGCACTCACCTTGCAGCCCACTGTCCACCGGGAGGCTGCAGAGGGCAGGAGGGGTGTTGGCAAGATGGACCAGGGGCAGACACTAACCCATTACCTATCAGCATGTCCTGAGCCCAGGACCTGGTTTGAGAATGTACCAGTCCTATGGGGAGCGTGTGAGGAGGAGACAAATTATCAAGGTGCAGGCAGAGCCAGGGAGTGAGCACAGGCCCCGGGGGCCCCTGCAACTCACTGGCCATCTACTCCCCAACTTCTCCAACTTTTTTTAGTTGTCTTTGCTGACTCTGCATTTAACCAGATCTTCCAGTTATCCATCTTTTTTACCTAGGTGGCAAGTTCCTGCAAAGGCAGATGTCCTTAAAGTCCTGCTGAACAAAGGTCTCCATTTCTTCAAACACTGAGTGTCCAGCCTCCCCAGGAACCAGATGACTAGCTGAGATTTGGGGAAGAGAGGTTGGAGGGCAGCGGGGGAAGTAGGGGGTTGAGAAAGACAGATCCCAGTTTTCACTAGTCAGGTTTGGTTTTTGTTAAACTGGAAAGTCCCAACCAGAGGCCCTACAGGCCAGCCTGTCACATTCATTTTGGGGTGAAAAAACCTTGAGAAACAACGGGTTCAAGCTCTCCAATTTACAGATGAGAAAATTAAGACCCAGAAATGAAAGTGCGCTATCCAAGGTCAAGGAGCCAATCTCGGTCAGGACCAGAATGCAAATCGCTTCATTCAGATCACTTCGCCTAGCCTTGGCCTTGGGCAGCTGTGTATTGCCACAATCACTGCCCAAGTCCCACCCTGGGTCTGCAGTCTCAGGGTTCACCTCACCCCAAATATCAGCCCTAAGACCTTTTGCTCCCAGGAGCCGCCAGAGAGCACCTCCCACGCAATCACTCGAAGGGGCCCAAATGTGTCCGGACGAAGCTCGATGCGCCCCCGGCGCTGACTCCGGGCCAGGAAGGAGCACCCAGGCGGTCTCGGTCAGGCAGCACCGGCCCGCGCTGCTCAAATTTGGGCTCAGGGCGCAGACACGAGAGCGCGCCCACGCACACTCACCCGCCCCCGCCGCCGCCCTCGTCGCCATCGCCTGAGGACGCGGGAGGTCGGGGGCGCCACCGCCCCTCCGCGCCACCACCTCCGAAGCTGCCGCCTCTGGCCTCGCTGCACTCGCCCCGCCCGCCGGCCGTGCGCGCGCTGCTGTCGCGGGTCCCGCCCCGGGGCCGTCCCAGCACAGTCACCCTACCGGTAGGAGTCGCCTGCCGGGCTTGCCTCGGGGCCAACAGAGAAGCCTACTCCCAGCGCGGTGACTCCAAGCTGGCAGAGGCCTTTCATCAGCCGGGCTCTCTCCCGGGAGCCAGGAAGCGCCTCCGCGCTGGCCGACCACGTGCACCGCTTCAAGGACTCGCGGGGCTGGGGGCGGGGCGAGGGGGGGTCCCTCGGGACAAGTTCCGGCCCTTCCCTGAGCCTGGGTCTGCCCACGTCAGACCAGCGGCTCACCTCTGAAGTCCAGCCCACTCCTAACACAGTCACGGGACCCTGTGGATGAGGCAATACTGAGAATCAGAAATTTCTCAGAAACTTGTTTTTTATAGGAAAACATCGGTTTGGGGACCAGGCCACCTGAGCTCTAAGCCAGGTCTCCACTTTTTAGATCACCTTCGGTAAACTATTTAACGCCTCTCTGCCTTAGTTTTCTGTACAAAACAAAACAGATTATACTGCTTCATGGGATTGTATAAAGCTTTAATGAGAGATCATCTGTGTGTCGACAGCTGCCAGACAGTGCTAGGTAGCTGCTCCCTAGATTGGCTGCCACCCCCAAAGCCGCCACCTGGAATTTCGGAGAGGTCTGCATGGAAAGTGCCCCCTCCCTAGGGAAGACACCAGCCTTGTGTATTTTTCCATAGAGCACGTATGGACAGACACACGCATGTGTGTTCATACAAAAGGGAGCCTATTCTGTTCTGCTGGGCACCCAACTTTTTCATTCAACAAAGTTCTTTGGTATCCATCTCATGCCAGAACACCCCACTCGGCCTCCCTTTCTTTTGTAAGGGGTGCCTAGGCTCCATGTATTGTGGGAAGGTTCTCTGTTGCCTTTGCCCCTCCCCACAGTGGACACGGAGTGGGTTGCCACTCTAGCTCACAGGCCTTGCTGGGATGGTCATGGCCGCAGTGCTGCGAACACGCCATAGCCTGCATTTCCACAGCGGAGTCAAGATGGGAGTGCATTTTAGTTTCGGCAGGTACTGCCTAATTGCTGGGGCCTCCAGACCACGGGACTTAGTGGGCGGCACGCTCCGCCGGAGGCACAGGCAGTGCTTGGGCGGCAGCAAGCAGTGACAGGAGCTCAGCCGCAGATGCTGCCCAGGTGCCCTTATTGACCATGCAAGTGAAGCTTGATACTGAGTGCCTACTAAGTGCCAGGCATTGTATGGGGCAGCACTGAGCAAGACACAGCAGATCCCTGTTTAGTTTGCCTGTTTTCCCAAAACACAATCTGGGAAGGGGGTGGGGGGAAGCAAGAAACTCGAGATGTCAGAGCTTTACTGACTGCTGAGAGGATATTGAAAGTGATACCTATGGCCCCCTGGCCATCCGTCCAGTCCCTGCCTCTCTTCCATGAAGCCTGATACGCTCTTCTTTCTGCCAGGCTAATTTCACTCTGCATTCTCACTAATGTCCCAGCATGGGCTTACATGTCGGCACGTCAGTCTGCTGGGCTGGGCAGGCACAGAAGATGTGGGCCTTTGGAACTGGCTGACCAGGCTCCACCACTCACTGGCACAGGAACTTGTACTGGTTGGTTCACTTCTCTGAGCTTCAGTGTCTTCATTTATAAGAGAAGAAAAAGAACATCTGCTACACTGAGAGACTGCGAGAATTAAATGAGATGGCAATGTGCTTAGCAGAAAGTGCTCGGCAAAAGTGAGCTCCTCTCCTGGGCAGTCAGACATCGTGTCGTTTGCCCCTCTGAACTGTAAACATGGCGGGACCTGGCACTATAGCATGAGGGAGTGTGGGTTCCACGTGGATGCAGATCCAGGAAAAGCTCGCACCTAGTAAAGTCCTCTAGAGAGCAGTCTTCAGTAAAGCTATTTCCATGGATTCACAAGGCTGTATGTGGTGGGCCCAAGCCCCTACCCACCCCCAGTCTACCCTGTACTAATCTTTACCCATTGTCCCCCAACACCTAAAGCCCTAGGCTCTAAGAACACAGAGTACCTCTCAGTTCTTCCCCCACCCCATGCTCTCTAACACTTCCGGTTCTCAACGGCTGCCATCCCTCGCCATCTAAGAGAACCCCAAACTCCGTCCCCACCTCATCACCTTACATTCTTAGGTCTCAGCTGGAAGGACACTTCCGGAAGGGTCCTGTTCTCATTGTTACCCTTGCTTAACCTATGGCCACACCCAGCACATAGTATGGTCATTGTTCAATGTCCCATTTCCCAAAAACAGAGTGAACCTGTGGGCACGGGCCTGTTTCTGCTCATGCTCTCGGCTCTCGCCCGCACCCTGCTCTCAGTATTTGTTACATGCATTTGAATTAGTGAATAAACAGCTACGAATGAAATCATCAGGGGCTCAACTATAGATAAATTCAAGGAGTCGTGCACCCCATATACGAGGGTGGTTCCAGAAGGTTATAACGAAGGCCAGGTGTGTAATGAGCTGTATCATCTAGGTGTGTGTAAGTGCACACTACGATGCTCACACAACAAAATCACCTGACACATTTCTCAGAATGTATCTCTGTCACTAAGCAACGCATGACTATAATCAAAAGCCCCAGCCAAAGCCACCCTTACTCAGCAGTTGTACCATCTGTCCTGTTGTGTTTATAAGGGTTACAGATCCATGTTGGAGAGCCACCACCCATCTAACTGGCAACCTGGATGAACTAAGAAGAAATTAAATTCTCCCCAACCCGGCTGAAACTTCAAGTGTGGCTGCTGATGGGGCAGGGAGAGCCCCTGGATGAGTAAGGGAGAAGCAAAGATCAAAAATGAGATCTTCCATTTTGGAACTGGTCTGCCAGTGATGGATTCACCGACTTTCTAATTTTTACAACATTTGCTTGAAATGTTGCCATGGCCAAACCAACTGAGCTAAATCCCACAGTGATTCAGGCTGGGAAGTCAGAACTATCTTTAAAAGTTTTCCTAAAGCATCCCCCACAGAATGCTCCATGGCTAACAGCTGCATTAAATTGATTCCAAGTCACATTACGCAATGAGTACCCCACTACAAGACACACACGTGAGAACGTGGGACTAAGCACACAGCTGTCTTTGTTACGAATGTGCAGGGAGTAAGATGAGTCATGTGCTCTTTGTCAGGACACTGGGTCAAAACCAGAAGAAATACCCAGATTCCTGTCAGGGAGGCCCAAACCCCTCTAAAATGTCAAGGATCTATTTCCACACTATGCACAGAAAGACAAGAGCCACAGACAGTTACAAAGGGAATAAAATGGGGCACAGTCTGAAGATGGAGCACTAACATCTGGTTGGGAGAGGAGGGAAGAGCAATTAAAAAGTAATTTTAAAAAGTAGAAAGTCTAGCCCCAGCTGGTGTAGCTCAGTGGATTGAGTGCGGGCCTGCGAGCTAAGGGATCATGGTTTCATTCCCAGTCCAGGCACATGCCTGGGTTGCAGGCCAGTTCCCAGTGGAGGACCCATGAGAAGCAACCATACGTTGATATTTCTCTCCCTCTCTCCTTCCCTTCCCCTCTAAAGATAAATGAATAAAATCTTAAAAAAAAAAAAAAAGTTAAACGTCCAACTAGAGAGCTAGACTCTCCAGTCTTTTTATCTTTAAAATCCCATAAGACAATAGTGGACAACCCCATGATGCTTTCAGAACAATTAGCCTAGCTTCTCTCCTACTCAAGTGCTGCCATCTGTTCTAGAATGCTGCAAGTTATTGTCTAATGGAAAAGGGGGAGAGGGGGCATTGCCTCCAAACTCACCAATCCCCATCAATCATCCACCCAGACACTGTGAGTTATGGCCTGGAATTCACACCCGACCCAGGAGCTAGTCAGTGTCATTTCAAATATTTTAAAAGCCATAGAAAATAGATGTTGACATGATCTGGCAGCTTCCTCTCCCCATCCACTGGACAAATCTTCTGATAAGGAATATGCCTCTCCTGCTTACTTGTAAGGGAAGGGGTGGGGGTGAGGTGCAAGACTTGAACTGCCTGCCTGTGTAGAAGCTTTTTCCATAATTTCAGAGCCACTGAAATGATGTGAGATCAGCTGACAGAACACTCTTGAGATCTGCCAGATTGTGCCAGAAGGAGAGAAAAAAATGGAAAAGGGTGAAAATATGGGGCATGCAAGACTCATCAGAACAGGTCCTTCCCACCAAGCAGCTCTCCTCAACTTCTGGAACCATCACTCAGAGCCCCGCCCACCAAGGTCCAGGGGGAAAAAACACGGTGGATTTACTCTTGCAGCCCTCACGCAGATCTGATGGTCTGAAATCCAGCTCCGTCACTTCCATGCTCTGAGGCCTTGAACATTCTATAAGCCCCTTGGGCCTCAGCCTTCCCATCCGTGGAAGGGGGATCGCAGTGCAGGGCTCTTGGAGGTTTATGTAAAATGCCTGCACGTGATAGGCCTTCCTCACTAGAAGCATGCAGAGATTCACCAGACAGCTTCTGACAAGTTGCTTCATCTTTCAGAACTTCAAGGGTTTTTTTTCCCCACCCAGAACATGGAAGTGGTAAATCTTCAGGAAACTTGTGCAAGATACTATACACAGGGTCAGACTTATTTATGCTGGTTTCCAAAAACTTGAGGTCTAAGCAATAGCATGAAATGGAACAGTCAGTCTCGGTGTGTAATGGGCAACATCGTGGGCACTCCAGACGACAGGTTCACGACACATGAAACTGCGGGAGGAGCCATCAGTCTAGCCATTAGGGAGATGAAAGGTGCCACTAAGTCTGCCTGCCCGCCAGTCCAAATCTTGGCTCTAACAGGGTGCATCTGGTTTTTTAACCCCTCCGACTCATATTCCATAACGTAAAGATGCTGTGATGATTAGTTAATATAAATGCAAAAGTCCTTAGAACACCAGCTGGTGTGGAGAAAGCTACCGTTAGCAATTGTAGCAGATAGTGCTTGGTTGGATCACGTGACTTGCACCAGTCAATAGGCTGGGAACAAGTTTTGGGTCACTCCGGGAGTGAAGCATGTAAGGGCTGGTGCATGTTTCCTATTTCTTCTCCTGCTTCTGCAGTTGTGGACACCCATGGGCCATGATGATGGCAGAGCCACAAAGCGGAAGTAACCTGAATCACTGAGTCACCCAACTTGCAGGGAACATTGTAAGAGATAAATCACTGTTGTCCAGTCGCTGAGATTTCAGTGCCTATCCTATCCTGACCAGCAACAGTGATCACTGAAGACTTGGGAACTTGTAATCAAGGACGATCAGACTGAGAAAAGAACCACCAAATTTTAGAAAATCAAAAAACATTGGCTGAGCACCTGGAACATTCCAGGAATTACAGGTGGTCCTTTGACAACTGTTATGGCTGTAGGACAGCAGTTCTCAACTGTGGGTGGTGTGGGGCTCCAGGGCACACTCGACAATACCTAGAGACATTTTTTGGTTGTTGCAACTGAAGGGGTACCTAGAGGGTGGAGGGCAGGGACCCTGCTGACCACCCCTGTAGGCTGAGTGTACAAAAAGGAACCCTTCCACTGCAGCCCAGGCTCTCTCACTCCTGACAGTCACTGCTACTGGTTTATGTCCTCCAGATGTATTCTGTATAAAAGTATAGGCAATTGAGTCTTATTTTTCTGCTCAGTGGTAACAAATCGCACTATTCTGCATGTTTATCTTGGGATTCATTCCCTAACAGAACCAACATACCTGCCTGCCTTAGTGGTCAAAGAAATCGATAGATGCTAATTCCTCCTCACACCACAATGGAAGCCCCTCCTCCAGGGAGCTTTTGGGTATTAGTCTGGGTCCCATTCTGAGATTGATTCAGCTGGCCTGGGAGGGGCCTGAGCACCCACCTCTTCCCCTGGGTACAGTCACTGTTGACAGCTGCGGAACTAGTCCCATCCCGTGCCCCGGATCTCACTCCATCCAGAACACCTTCTTCCAGTCTCCTACTATTCCCTTCTCCACCAGCATTTAAACATGTTCTCACCTCTCTCAAGCCACCTCCTTCATCAACCACTCCTGCACCTCTCCCCCTCCTTCCTTCACAACCAGGTGTTCCTCCACCCAACTCATTTTACGTTCCATTCCCTTTTTAAATCATCTGGGTTGCTCTACTCCTGGTCACCCACCTCTTTGCCTTTCAGATCTTTCACGGCTCAACTGACCCTAAATCACTTTTGAAATTACTCCGTTGATTCTGTGACTAACAACACTTGGCAGGTTGGCTGAAAGTCAAGCAGTTATGTAAGTCCAACTCCATTCATCCACCATGCAAATACTGGTGGCAACCAGGTTAAAGATACTGTATCTAAGCCAGCGAATCCAGGTCTTGCTTCTCCATGACCCTCAAGTTTGGGAAATCTGTGGTTGCAGGGAGCCAAGGCTTGAGTTGCCACACTTACCGATACCAAGAGTAAACACTAACAAAGCTGGGTATAGTTTGGGACATGTTAAGGTGGAGAGGCTTATTAGATATCCAAAGCAAATTATAAGTGATTTGTCGAGAACTCTAGAGTTCAGGAAAGGTAAGTTGTAGATATAAATTTTGAGTCTTCGATACAGATGGCATTTAAAGCCAGAAAACATAGATCGTGTCTTAGCAAATCAGTGTTAAGTCCAAGAACAAATCCTTGGGGACTAGGGGAGGAATCAAAGATGCTGCTGCAGAAGCTAAGAAAGTGGTTCACAAAGGAACCGTTGGTCAACCCCATCAAGCAGTTCTACAGATAAGGTAGAAAAGGTTTGGGCCTCTCCATCTGGTTGGTACTGCTGACCTCCACAAGCAGTTTCAACGGAGGGCACGTGCTAATTAGAGTACCTTGACAGTAAAACAAGGCAAAAGCTCATGCAGAAAACTCTTTTGAGGAATTCTAAAAAAAGAAACAGTAACTGCAGACAGAAGTGACCTGAGATCCACCAATCCTAAAGCATATAAAATATGGTATTTTTAACAGGCCATCTAATTCTCTTGCACTGTTTCAGAACAAGCAAGGAAATAGCACAATGTTCTCTCTCAACTGTACCTCCCTACCAAGTTACTTTGCAGCCAAAGATGTTTGGCTAAGAGAGGGTTACAGGGCATTCGACCCCCCCGTGCTAGGGTATTACGTGTATCATTTACCCAACCAGGAGAGACACACGCTTGACACCCCGCCCAAGGCTGCCTTGGTCCAGTGGGTTCAAGAGAAAAGGCCAACTGCTGACTTACTAGTTGCTCGCTATTTTTCAAAAACAGTTGCTGGGTGAAATCACAAGTGATTCTTTCCTTCCTGCCAAGATGCAGACCAAGAATGTTTTCTCAGTGGGTTTGGGAATGTGTGTGTGATACACGTGCTAATTTAATTTCCTCAGGAAAATCGTGCACAATATCGGAGTCCAAGTACATCTTGCACCACCAAAAAGGATGAACCAGAGGGGGACAAAATGCATGACAAAGAGTCTTTACTTTTAAATGATTATCAATACACAAAGTAATAACATGTAATAGTTCTTAAATTCTATCATCTAGTAATTTTGATTGAGACACTAAAAGCAGCTCCAACAATTATACTAGCATTCACTGCTCTAACCTTAGCCACAAAGGCCTATTTTAAGGCTGGCTGCTGCTTTACACAGGTAACAAACAACTACTTACTACTTTTTCATAGATAAAGCCCCTGACCTTCAAGAAAGCTTTAGGGGAAAAAAATTTTAATCCCTTTCTTTCTTAAAAAAAAAAAGAGAAAAAAAGTGTTTCTTACTATATCTAAGAAAAAAATATTAGTATTATCACATATATATGTATGTGTTGCTTGAGCTAAAAGGCACAGAAGAAAAAGACAAGGTATACCCATTAAATTTCTAAGAAATATAAAGTAAAAAGAAGAAATCTTTGGATAAGTTTTAAGTTTGTACAAAGAAACTACATTTGCTGATCTCAAAAACTAAAAGGACCTACTATACAACATAGAGGAATAATTTAATGCCTTTCCACAAGAATGCAACTCAAGCTTTGCCAAAGCTTCTTATTCCACGGAGGTTATCTAAAATGCCCATCCACGGAACAGGTGCTCTTTCTTCTTCTATCCATTTATGCGGTAGTTTTCATGGATTTCTGGCTGGATGTCACAGACAAGGGTCAACAGGTTGTCCAGGACTTCATCCCTGTTCTGCCGGAAGTAGGTCTGGAGGATGGTCATCTTCTCCTGGGTCTCCTTCTCCACTTCAGTGCTGCAACTGCCATGGGATCCCAGAGCCTGAAGCCAGGGAGTAATAACACACAGGGAACGTCAGGATAACACTCTAGTTAGCCAGGAACCTTTGGCAAGCAACTTTGGTACTTTTGGTGAAACCCAATCTCATCAACAAAGAGTCAGCAGTAGGCAATGGAGCCTCATGACTGAAGAGCCTCTGGGAAATTGGCAATCCCCAAGTTAACGGGGGCACAAATTGATGCAGTCCCTTGGTGACCAACCTTAAACCATCAAAAGGTAAACCACACAGCATTTCCACAGCTAGGAAATGATCCCAGACAGTGACACATCCACATTTCTCTAGAGTCAAATGTACAGCTTTAACCAACGACTGGAAGAGACCTGAAGGGCCAAGGGCTGAAGACTAGTTGAACAGATGCTGGTGCAGCTACGACACGGAACCCTCGTCAGCCACTTAGAGGGATAAGGTAAATGTGTACAGTAAGACGGAATGAACTGTAAAATATGCACTTTAAGGGGAAAAGTGCAAGGTACAGAGTGGTATCAGTGTGGTCTATATATGAGTTTCCTTGCGTTTTTTTAAAATAAGCTCTTAAAAAATAAGCTTATTATTTCTGTGTTTAACAAAGGCGTAAGAGGGATGCAATTTAGGAGGAATATATAGAGTTTCACCGCTAATGATTAATGTTTTGGCTATTAAGTTCAGCAGTAAATTCACTGGTATTATGAATACATAGTATCTGTTCTTTCAAACATGAACATTCTAGAATACACAAGACACCATTCACACTGTCTCAGAAGAGAACTACATGTCTGAGTGGGAGAGAGACCAACTTCTCATCGTTGCCCCATTTAATTGCTCAAATGTTTCACTGTCTTACCCCTTGTGTCTCCATTCATAATTTAACAAACACTGATCGCTGAAGTTTAACCTTCTACTGCCTTCACAATGTGGCTGGACTTTCTTTTCTTTTTAATCTTCACCCGAGGACGTTTTCTCACTGATTTTAGAGAGAAGGGACTGAGCCTACAACCTAGGCTTGTGTCGTGATCAGGAATTGAAATGGTGACCTTTCGATTTATGAGTTGATGCTCCAACCAACCATGACCAGCTGGGGCATGGCTGGCTTTTCATTAACTGCTGTAATACCTACGTTATTAGAACATGACCTATCGGGTTCTTGAAGACGTAACTTTTTTGTGTCTGACCGTTCATATTGCCTAACCTGTTCTCACCTCACCACCTATGTTAACGAGCATATCCCTTCCTATGTGTATTACGAGACGGTTTACGATGCACCCTCTCACATGTCACCTATGCCCCATAACCTATGGGGAGGCTACCACTCCCTTTTCCACAGATGAGGAAACCAAGGCTCAAAGAGGTCAGGGTGAACGAGTTAAGATTCAAACCTAGGTCTCTTCACCCTATACCGTCACTTTCATTTCACAGGAACACCCTGAGCATTTCATAATGGTTAGCTCGGTTGCTAAGTCCTGTTTTTTAAAAGCCTACAATCCCTACTCAGAGGGGGGGAACCCCGCCAGCTCTATTCTGTGAGCACAAACTATATGCTAAGCCTCCCTACTCAAAACTGAAGAAGTTACAATGACACACTGCTAGAAAAACTGAGAGCTCGTGCTTATAACATGGTATGGGATACTGCCCTGATGAGCAACTGCAGCAGAGACATAAACACAGGACAGGATGGCTGCCCCAACCAGAGTGCTTCTACACCGTTCTGTGGGCAGTCTACAACTCACAGCACCAATCTGCCCCAGTTGTGAAGAGTCAGAGAAACATTCCCTCAGATGACTATTTAAGCTTCTGGATCAAAATCAAGTTAGCCTTTCATCTGGGGTCTTCATTAATTCCATTTTGTTTGAACCAGTTTGAACTGTTTTATACCCAAGAGTCCCAATAAGAGATTCTTTTCTCTGTGAAGCCCTTCTCCACCCTTGCCCCTTTCCAGAATTTTCCTTGCTTCCTCTGTACTCCCAGCAATGTGTTTTTATAGTATTATTGTACATACTTCATGCACGGGTCTCTAGCTTATGCTACTGGTGTATGTCTTTATCCGCTCTGAAGTATGGCTCCACGTGACGTGTGTATCTCTGCCACCACACTTCTCACAGCTGCAGGTTTACATAGACTTGCATTTCGTGACTGAGTCTCCCTGACCACCAGCGTGTAAATTATGCCCCATGTGGGCAAGGACCATGTCTATTTCCGTTTATAGCTCACCCCTTAGCATCTGGCCCAGGATCTGGCACATGTTAACAGTTCAACAGATATTTGTTAAATGACTGAATAATTGAAGACTCAATGGTAGTTAAAAACTGACCACCCAAAGAGATTTGGCCTGAGTATCCAAAAAACATACAATAACCAAAACTTTAAAATTCAACCAGGACAAGAATTACCCAGCAATGCTGGGTATTTTGAGAGCCTGGAGAAAAGGGAAGCCTTAAGAAACTAAAGCAGTAATGAAAATGGGGCCCACCGCGGCTTCCTTGGCCTTGAATTCCTTCTCCCTCTGCAGAGGGTACTGCTCAATTTCAGCTTGCGCCTCTTCTTTGGCCTGCTTCAGCCTCCGGTTCTTTCCTGTTTTCAAAAGAAAGCTACATCAGGAAGTGGTTAAAAGACAAGAGGAGGAAGCAGAGACTAAGATGGTAAATTCTAACATAAGTTAAAAGAAAAGTTCTAAGATACAGTCCCAAGGGACATACACAGGAGAGAGAGGGAATTCAAAGCTGAGTAATATTACAGGTTCCTGCCTCCTACGAGCTTTATTTAACTAGAAAGTAACTAGTTAAAAAGGGCTGCTGCCCATAACTACAGACTGTAAAAATGATGGAAATTTTGGAATATGTCAGAATATTCTTACAATCTCAATTAATAAGAACCAATATCAAATGGATAACATCAGCCATCTAAGAAACTCTTCCTCTTCCCAAGAAGTAAACACCTAATTATGTTGATTACAACTGGAGCTCCACTTAGAAGCTTAGCAAGGAGACTAATATGCTCCCAAGGGACATCAACCTAAACTCTAACTAATGACAGATGATGTAATATTGGAAACTAAAAGCCACGCCTGTGCACAAGGATCTAAGCAATGCAAGTGGTACCAGGAAGGAGTCCTGAATGGACTGCCATGGACAACAAGATTATACAACCACCCATGAGGTGAGGAGACACAGGTGGGCTGATTTCTAGAGAAGACTATTTTGATACACAGCTGGAAAAATTCTCTAGGTTCTATCGAATCCTGTATAAAAACAACCCACAACCAACCAACAGAAATAATTCTCGGCCCATTAATCAAACTTTTCAGATACCCAAACAGAAGGAAGAAAGAAAGCCTGAGGTGATCAATCTGAGCATTTCTTTAATTCAGAGCAAAAACACCCTGCATCTGAAACTAAGCTTTACTGTATAACATTGTGTATCAACTGTACAAATCCCACTCAGCCCATGTGGATGAATGAAATTAAATTTAACCTTCTGCCTCCTGATTAAGAATCTTAAACCCTAATGACCTCAGGACATGAGCACTCCACGAGGCAAGTCTGTAACAAGCAACAGATCTGTCTCTAAGCACCCAATGCTATTTCTGCCAAGTGTGCGTTCAGTTCAGTCCTACTTAGGGCCTACCGCTGTCCTCACTCAAACCACTCTGCACCCCAGGGTTCCCCGTGCTAGCCTCCTCATCAGAAATACTCAAAGCCTTATTTCAAAGCCGAAGATCTTTTCCAAGCCAAGGATCTACAAATAACATTTATGGCCCCAACATTATGCAGTAGCTCCATCTAATTTCACAATACCTCTCTCCTGATCACTCCCAGCTCCCACAGCTCCCTGAATTAATCTCTAAAGAGATGACACATTCTCTGCCTCTTAGCAAACATCTTCAATGTTCAAGCTTGATAAGCTTCTCTGAAAATATTTGAACAAGAAATATTTCTTTTCAATCTTGTTTTTCAAGGGCCTTACATATGGAAACTAGTGCTAGCTTTTACTCCAATGAAATAAACTGTACCATAATTTTTTTTTAAGTAGGATCAAAGCAATGGTTTCATAAAAAATTTGGGCTGATGCATTTTACCACATCACGTATTGCCCCTACCCAATTCCTAACTGGGTGAGTCAATTATAATTATAGATCAAGAAAGGCAATATTTTTTTTCAAATTGTAGTTCTTCCCAATTCCTAGTTATTGTAGTATTTTTTTATTCCTAGTTACTCCAAATTCTGAGATGTATATTAGCCATAAACTCCTTTAAAATAAATTAATTCAGTAAAGATGTAGCTATTGAGATAAACAAGTCCCTGTACCAGGTCTGATGGGATAAAGAAAGGTGTAAAACATGACCCATTGCTCCAAGGCACTCAGAATTACTCCTCCACTTCCCCCAAATATTCTCACATGCTTTCCAACAGACAGAATTTGTTACTGATGAGCCACCACAGAACTAAGTGTCAGAAGTCATTCTGGAAATACTGTATCAAGGGCATGATCAGAAATAGTCTGTGAAGAACACAGAACTTTCCAGTCACCACAGCAAGACGGAAAAGCATGTCTTCCCCCCCCCACACACACACACAGGTCCCTCAAAGAAAGCGTTTCCTATGAAATATAGAGTATCACACCACCCCTAATTGAAAGTACAAGAGCCACGTACTTGGGTGTAAAAGTGTAAGGCTTAGATTGAGAGAAACACCAAGGAATTACTAAGACAAGTACTTCTTAGTATTTTATCCCTGCACAAGAAAGGAGGCCTCCAAACCCTGGCTAATGCTGCTTCCCAGGATATGGTCAAATCACTTCTCTTCGAGCCTTATGTTTGCCTCTGTAAAACAGGTACAAAAATATCTATCTCACCAGATGGGAAACTGAACACATAAATCAGACACAGTCCCTGATCTCCAGAAGTTTAGTCAAGTGACTGGAGCTATTGCACTGTGATGACAGAAATGAGCACTGCAGAAGAACTCCTAGCCTAGTCTGAGGAGAAAAGGTCAAGTCCAGGAAGAATTCTTAGAAGATCTTCTGCCTCAATTCTGAGATCTGAAGGAAGATTAGGGGTTAGAGAATAAACAGAGGGAAGTGGGGGAAACCTCTTGGAATCAGAGCGAACAGCTATGCACAGGCCTGCAGGGAAATCAATGAAGGTGCCTTTGAGGAATCAGAGTGATTCCGCAATCTGGAGGGGAGGACCTGTGACATCCAGGAAGAGAGCAAGAGACGGATCCAAACTTGCCTCCACGACCCTACTAACGAATATGGGCTTTATTCCGCAGGCACTAACCATTTGTTGGCTGTAAAGATGGTGGGAAAGTCATGTTTAAATTTCAGATGGATGACTACCCACAGTGAGAATGGACATGAAGAGAGGAAACTTCTTCCACTCATCAATCTAGATCTACCTGTTAAATTATTTAGCAATCTCGCATTTCTCAATTCTAGCTCTCACCTCATCTGCAACTAGCCTACCCCATATCTGCTTCCTTCACTGCGATTCTACCATGATGACAGACACCATAGACACATCGGGCAACGCGCTTGGCACCTATTAGCCACATTTAAAAAAAAACATTTAGGATCTCAACGAACTAGCTTGCAATGGGAGCCTTAGAGAACTTGATGACCTGGACTAAGATGCTGGCGGTATAAATGGAGTAGACACGAACAGATATATAAGCCTTGCCGGCTGACTAAAAGGGGCGAACGACGTGGCAAAGAGGACTCTGTTTTTAGGCTGAGCAGCCACGTAGATGGAGGATCCCTTCACTGAGAGGGGAAAGACCATGAATTCCATTTGGATAACCCGTTTCACTCGCCTCCCAGACACCAGGAAAGACGCCACCCATTGTTGCCCATGCCCGATCTATTATCCCACATCGCAACTTCCAGTCGGCCTAGAAGCCTTCGAGAGCCTCAGACCGAGCTTCGAGACCCGCAGCTTCCGCGACCGCAACCACCCCTCCAACCCGCGGTGATGGCGGCCTCACCCATCGACCACCTCCCACGGCCTGGCCGCGTTCCCGGGCCTCGAGCAGCGCCCCAAAACTCACGCTTGCGAGCCTCTGACACCTTCTCTGTGGCCCGCTTCTCGGCCTGCAGCAGCTGCTAGATGCCCTGCGACTGACTAGCCATGGCGGCCGCGCCTCGAAAGCCTAGGCGCACGACCTAAATGCCCTCTATGGCCCCACAGGTCCGAAGGCCCAAACGCCCAAGATCTGCGCCTGCGCCCTACGCTGGTCTCCACGTGATCCTCGCAGCGCCTGGTCAGCTGACTGTGTGTGGTGTCTTGTGACTAGGCTAAAAGGGGCGGGGCGGAGGAGGGGGAAATTGGGTAGCGACTCCACTGCGCCTGCGTAGGTTTTATCTTCACTTCTTCCGGTTTCTATGCCTAAACCCCGCTGTTTCTCCCTCACCTGGCTCCGTGATTGTCAACGCCCTGCCGCGTCATTGTTGCTGTAATTCTTTATTTTCCAGTATGCTCGCATTATGGTCCGGAGAGGAAGAGGCCAAACCAAATCACTTGACCCCTCTCTGCACACTCCTTTGTTCTTCCCCATTTTCGGGAACTCAACTATATTAGGGGACAGATGGGGAAAATTCTTGCCAGGCTTTGGGTGGAGTTGGATTGGTAATGGAGAGGGAGACGGGCTGAAGTCAGCCACTCATTGTGTGATTTGGGGGAGGACATTTTCCTTTTCTGAATCCGAGTTCAGAACCATATCTGTCCATAAGTATATTTCGTGAATACCCGCTATGATCCTAGGGCACTGTTTGGTAGGTGCGCAGGATACAGCAGGGAGCAAGATAAAGTGAGCACACAATTTAAGGGGGGGGGATTAAAACGACAAATTGTGATGAGTAATAAAGGAAAAGTGCAAGGTGCTTTAAGAATAACTAAGGAGAGAGATGTGGTCCTGTCTGCGAAGGCTTTACCGAGGAAGTGCAATTTAAAGTGGAATCGGAAGAATGAGAAGTTAGCCAGGGAAGAATAGTGTGATGGCGGTGCGGGTGCGAGAGGAAAATCTAGGGTGATGAGAAAGGGACCAGCATGCGTGGATTGGGGAATGGCAGCCTGGCACGGTACCATCCCCTACCAGAAAGAGAGACAAAGGAAGCCAATGGTTGATTTACAACGTGACAGGCACTATCCTAAGCACTTAACTTACTCCTGACAGTAGCTTTGAAGTAGTCTTACTAATCTTAGTAGTAACCAAACTGAAGCTCACAGAGGTTAAATAACTTGCCCAAAGTTAGATCCCTATTAACCGTCAGAATATTGGCATCTAGCCAGGGCTGGAGAGTGAAACATCTGACCCACCTTCTCTCCTGCTAGAATCTTGTGGGCCATGGAAAGAACCAGACGAGCTCTTAAGAGTCTTCCAACTGCTGAGAACATAAGATAATGCCAGGACTTTTCTTCATGGAAATATCTCCGCCCTTGAGGGGGAGCTGGATTCAAGGCTCAGGACATTTCCATTTGATTGAGGTTGAGGATGGGGTTGGAAAGGAGGCTAAAATGACAACTCCTATAGTCAAGGGACTAAAGAGGTCCATTTGTCTGTGTGCCTCAAAGCCCAAAGAAACAGGAGCTTGCAACAAAGAAAATGAGAGCTTATTTTTAGGAAGTGTCCCTTGCTTGGAGTCACACGTGAACTAATGCTCAAAGACCTGGCTCCTTGATGGATTCCACGGGATGGATAATATAGGGGAAGAAACATTAATCATGGTAACTAAGTGTTGTGGTCTCTATTGATTGGTCGTTGCTAGGGTAGGAAGTAGTTGATCAGTGCATCTGGTCCTGATGTCAGCCATGGTACCATTTCATTGCCACTTTTCTGGTGAAACACAACTTAGGCCTAGATATTATCTCCAGTTTTACCAAAGCACTATCTCTGTGGCTAATGGACTCAGGTTTTGTTCTTAAGATTATTTGATACTGATCAGAACCTCATTGTGTTGAGGGCTTCATGGTTAAGGAAGTGGACATGCAAGGGAGAAAGACGCAGATGAGTCAGGGTGGTGGAGGAGGCCAGTTTGCATCAAAAAAAGGAAGGAAAGGAGAAAAGGTCATATAAACGAAGTTTCTGCTAGGTTACACTATGCCTTCCTGACATGAGAATCAACACTTGACTGGTGTCTGGGATTTTTAAGTCCAGTCAATGATTTCTTGGGACGATTTATCATCTCTGGTGCTCTAAGAAAACATAATTTACAAAAATCAATCAATGGAGAGTAATATACACTTCTGTGGGTGGGATGAGGATTAAAAGAGATAATGATATATGGTTTCACTTATATGTGGACTTTAAGAAACAGAATACACAAACAAATAAAATTGGGACAGACTCATAGACACAGAGATCAGACTGGTGGTTGCCAGAGGGGAGGAGGTTCTAGGGGACTGGGTGAAAGAGGTGAAAGGACTAAAAGAAGTACAGATTGGCAGTTACAAAATAGCCACAGGGATGTGAATTACAGCATAGGGAATATAGTCCATAATATTCTCATAAGTGTGATCACTATGCTGTAACCCTGGAACTAATATAAAATAATATTGAGAGTAAACTGTAATTGAAAAATAATTAAAAACACACAAAAAAGAAATAGCACTAATACTGTAGTACACAGAAGGAAAATAGAGAGGTAATGGTAACCAAGAAGAGGAAACACCTCGAATGCCCATCAGCTGACACATGGATGAGTGAAGTGCGGCATATCCATGCAATGGAATGTTTTTTGGTCGTAGAAAGGAATAAGCTACTGATACATGCTGCAATATGGAGGGACCTCGGTAACATCATGCTAAGTGAAGAAAGCCAGACACAAAAGACTGCATACATTTCCATTTATATGAAATGTATAGAATCAGCAAATCTTTAGAGATCCAAGGTAGATTATTGGCTAACCAGGAGGTGCAGGGAGAGGGCATGGGGAGTGACTGCTCACTGATATGGGGTTTCTTCTGGGGATCGGGGAAATGTTCCAGAATTCATGGTGATGGTTGCACAGCCTTAAGACTCTACCTAAAGTACCAAAGTATATGCTTAAAGGGGTGAATGGTGCAGTATGTGAATTATGTCACCATAAAGCTGTTATGAAAAAGAGAGAGAGAATGGATGTGAATCCCTTGCACAGTTTCTAGTCTGTGGTAAGTGCCAGGAAATGGAAACTGTTGTTTTTATCTGGCTAGGGGGTAATTGTTTGATTTACAAATCTGGTCCTCCATTTAACAAAAGCCTTCACATCAGGGTTCCGCTAACAGCCAGCTCCCTCAAAGCTTCCAAATATCTTCAAATTCCAGATTGTTTTTTCCTCACAGCATTTCAAAAGTTTATTGTGTAGAGAAAGAAACATTAGGCAATTTGTTCTCGGAAATTTCCAGACTGGTTTGGATTTTGTGATAGTCAGAGTGGGTGTTTGTTGTCAGAGCTCGGGTACACTGGGGAGATGTCCCACAACAAGTAGGAAATGATGGTGAGGAGTAGGCTTCCAAGGGAAGGCTTGAAGTCTTCAGCCAGCCGGCCAGGGCAAAGATTTGCAAAGTCACCAGAAGGGTATAGAGTGGGTCCCAGGCCTTATTCCCCCAATGTGGAAAAGGATTAGCAAGGCTAAGAAAAGAACGTGCCCAATCTGAGGTATGGCTGTGCAGAAACATGCCTAATTCAAGAAGAAGGAGCAATGGCTATCTTTAAGGCCCCAGGTCAACAATGATTCTCAGTGCCTTGGCTAAGGAAATTAGACAACCTATCATTTACTTCTGGGTGACCTTGAGAAAAGTACTCTATGAGTCTGTATGAGCCTTGGGCTCTTCTTGTTAAGAATGGAATTAGTATAAAAGGGTTATTGTGAGGATTAAATTAATTCATACATACATGGTCTCCTGTCAGTATCTGTAGGGAATTGGTTTCAGGACCTCCTTTCCCTGACGGATACCAAAATCTGAGGATACTCAAGTCCCTTATATTAAATGGCATTGTATTTGCATATAACTTATGTACATCCACTGATCATCTCTAGATTATTTACACTACCTCATACAGTGAAAGTGCTATGACCTCCACCTGAAGTGGGTCATAAGGCTCTCATGTGAGATGTGCCCTCCCTATTCCCAGAGGAAAGGAATATACTTACCTCCAAGACCAAGAAACTCCAAGACAAACCTGAACAAATGACCTTACTAATTTCCCCATGTTTATTCCACTTAGCTCATAGCCTCTTTGTCCTATTGCATTTTCCCATGACTTTCCACTCTTCATCAAAACTAGCAACAAAAACACTGGGAGCAGCCACACTTTCCTGCTCCTACAGGGCTGCAGCCTCTGGGACCACTGCTGCTTCCATCTGGGCCGCGCACCCATCAAGTCTCAAGATGACCAACATCAAGCTCTTCAGTGGCAGCTCGCACCAGGACCTGTCCCAGCATGTGGCTGATTGGCTGTGCCTGGAGGTGGGCAAGGGGGTCACCAAGAAGTTCAACAACCAGGAGACCAGCATGGAGGTTGGTGAAAGCATGAGAGGGGATGATGTCTACGTCATCCATAGTGGCTCTGGACAGATCAATGACAAACTGATGGAGCTTCTCACTGTGATCAATGCCTGCAAGACTGCATCATCATCCAGGGTGACCAAAGTGAGTGATCCTGTGTTTTCCATACACCTGCCAAGATAAAAAGCAGAAAAGTCATGCTCCAGTTTCTGCACAACTTGTGGCCAGTATGCTCTCAGTTGCTGGGGCAGATCACATCATCACCATGGAGCTGCATGCCTTTCAGACCCACAGATTCTTTGACATCCTCGTGGATAATTTGTATGCAGAGCCCATGGTCCTGCAGTGGATTTGGTAGAACATCATGGATTGGAAGAACTGTATCATCATTTCCTCCAATATGGGTGGAGCCATGTCAATTGTGGACAGACTGAAGGTGGAATTTGCCTTGATTCACAAAGAAAGGAAGATGGCAAGTGAAGTGGACCTGATGCTCTTGGTGGGCACCATGAAGGACCACCTGGCCATCCTCATGAATGACATGGCCCACATATGTGGATGGCATGGCCCACAGGTGTGGTGCAATCTGCCACACTGCAGACAAGCTGCTCTCAGCTGGAGCCACCAAAGTTTATGCTATCCTTACCCATGGCATTTTCTCTGGGCCAACTATTTCCAGAATAAATAGTGCCTCCTTTGAGGCTGTTGTTGTCACAAACACAATTCCACAAGAGGACAAAAGGATTCACTGCTCCAAGACCCAGGTTATTGGCATTTCAATGATCTTGGCCAAGGTGATCCACCAGACCGACAGCGGTGAATCTGTGTCTTACCTGTTCAGCCACAACCCGCAGTAAATCCAGGACGGGAGTGGGGCACGTGCCTGCTGGCTTCTGACTAGTGTGTTTTTATCTGTTTTTTCGCTTTCGGATTCAGCGATTAGAACACAAAGCATCAGATCTTTCTATACTCCTAGATCTATTGTTTCCCCTTCTGCTGCTCAAGACCATGTATTTCCAGTTTAGGGGGAGGGTGGTGGTTAATTGTTCTGTGAACAGTCATAAATCAGTTTTCTCATCCTGACTGCTTCTGATAGGTGACTTTTTCCTTTGTCCTACCAGTATTTGGGGGCCATAACTTACAAGTATATAATTCCATTGTGGAAGTTTATAATTTATATATTTCAGGGTTGCCCAAAGTGTCTTTAGGATAATGACGTCTATGTACATATATAAGGATAATGCCTGTGGACATTTGAGTAAAACCCTGTGTAGGGCAAGGCCTTTGAAGAAAACCGTGGAAAATTTATAACACAGGGAATTTTTATTTTTATTTTTTAGCAGCTGGGTTTCAAACAAACCGTTCCGGTTATTGTGGAACAATGACATCAACAGCTCTCGGGTTTAATGACTTCTTTGGGGGGTTGTTTTCTTATGAGAGTGCCCAGGTCACCTAGAGCATACCTTAAATAAATATGGGTGTTTTTCTCTTAAGTGGTCTTTTCTTACAGAAACCCAGCCAAGAATCTAAGTTAGATAAAGGAAAGATATTTTTCTTCCCCTACAATAGCATTTACTTGCTATTTCAATCTCTTCACAGATACAGAGCCAGGATCTGCCTGCGTAACATTTATTCCTCTCCTTTCTCAGGAGCTAAGAAGTATGTCTGGAAAGCTGATCAAGAAAACAAAACATTGCAAAGTATTCCTAGAAATTAACTACAAATGAATCTAAACAAAGTCATGAGCAGCGATATTAACAGTAATCTTTATTAATAATTAATTTGCTCATTTGAAAACGTTTATTGAGCACCTGTGGAACACAGAGGGTCGAGCCCAGGTATCTTGACCACTCATTCAGATAAACTGAAAAAACAACAAGGAGGACTGGATGGAGCAGACATAGCTTTATTTAGTCACATTACAGGGAGCATTGACGGCGGCAGATCGGCAAAGTAGGACCACACCTCGCTCAGCCTGAGATTTGTTTTAAGGGGCCCCAGACAAAGGGGGCACGTGTCTTGCCTGGGAGTCTAAACCACGTAACCTCAGTGTGAACGTGCAGAGGGAAAAGGTCAAGAAGCAGTCACACAGGACAAGAAGCTGCTCCCAAAAGGAGATAAGGAGGGAATTACAATCTATTTGCAATGCAATACACATTCCTTCTGGCCAGGGGCCCTCCAGCCAGCCTTCCATTATGGGTTTTGGAAACGCCATGTCCAGCATGACCCCACAACTTGTATGCGCCAACCTTCAGCCAGCTGCAGTTCCATCCCATTCCTCGTCCTCCTAGAGTGTGAAAGTGCAACTTCCTCGGTAAACCAGCAGGTTTATGCTTCCCCAGTACATTAAACTCAATGTCTACTTCCCTTTGACTTCCTTTCTCAATGTCTAAGTAAACACCACTGTAACAATATGACCCAGCAATTTCATTTCTGGGTGTATATCCCAAAAGAATTGAAAGCAGGGTCTTGAAGAAATATTTGTGCGTTCATGTTCATAGCAACACTATTTACGATAGTTATAAGGTAGAAGCAACCCAGTGTCCATGAATGGATAAACAAGCTGTATAATGGAATATTATTTAGCCTTACAAAGAAATAAAATCATGACACATGCTACAACATGGATGAACCTCGAGGGCATTATCAAATGAAATTAGTCTGTATGGAAAGACAAATGCTGTATGATTCCACTTATGTGAAGTACTCAGAAGTCAAAGTCATACAGACAGAAGGTAGAATGGTGGTTGCCAGAGGTTGGGGGGAGGGGGAAGAGGGGCATGGGGAGTTGTTTAATGTGTACAGACTACCCGTAAAATGGGTACTTTATTTCATAAGATGAAAACCTGGAGATTGGTTGTACAGCAATGTAAACGTACTTAACACTAATGAATTGTACACTTAAAAATGGTGAGAATCGTAAATGTTATGTATATCTTATTGCAATTAAAAATACAAAATAGAGCCCTGGCTGGTGTGGCTCAGTGGACTGAGTGCTAGCCTGTGAACCAAGGGGTCGCTGGTTCAATTCCCAGTCAGGGCACATGCCTGGGTTGCACGCCAGGTCCCCGGCGGGTGGTGCGCATAGGAGGCGACCACACGTTGATGTTTCTCTCTCTCTCTTTTTCCCTCCCGTTCACTCTCTAAAAATAAATCATAAAAATCTTTAAAAAATACAAAATAGAAAATAATTAATTTCACCTTTTTTTCACTTTTAAGAACATCAATGGGAAATTTTAATATTACATATATGGACCACATTATATTTCTATTGGTGCAGATTTCAAGGAAAATAGTCTTAACCTCTGAGGATTTTTTGGCAAAAAAAAAAAAAGAATAATGATATTAAAGCAGATACGGAAAACTTGTTTGTTCAAATTTTAATACTGTTTTACATGTTGTGTTTGTGAAACAATTCCTATTATGTTTATAACCTAAAATTTCAGTTGTTCATTTAAAAGTCACTTGTCAAAAAGTTGCTCATTTTCAGGAGGAAATACAGTTCAAAGGTGTACATGCAATTATAGAAGTTTTTATTGTACAGGCATCATGGAAGATGCATTTTACATATTCTAAAAGATATTCAAGTGAAAATAAGCAGCTTCGAACTGGTGGATAAATTTCTAGTGCCTGAGGGATCTGCAAGGATATTTAAAGTTTTATTTTTTTACTTACAGCTGATAATATATTATGTCAGTTTCAGGTGTATAACCTAGTGATTAGACACTTACATACCTTACGAAGTTATCACCTCATTAAGCCTAGTACCCACCTGGCACCATACATATTTATTGCAGTATTACTGACTATATTCCCTGTGCTGTACTTTATATCCCCATAACTATTTTTATAACTGGTTGTTGGGAACCGCCCTACCTGATTTCAGGAGCTGTAAGCCCCCATGGCTAAAGCTGAGCAAGTGACCTTCGGACCATAAGCCACTAAGGAGACAAAGCTTATCTCCCTGGCAGGAGCCCACTTCTGCTCCTTTTACTTCACTCTGCCTGGCCCCCAGTGCTTGATCAGTTAGCCAGTGATGGGTAAAATTCCTCAAGGGAGGATTGACCTAAGACAGGCACGATCACGTGGAGGCCCCAGGGAAGGACTTTGGGGGCTATGGAGAGAGGAGGTGATGGACCCTTGCCCCCCCCAGCTTTGACGAAGCCTGAGTCCTCAGTCTGTCTGTGAGAAGTTTCCAAGAATTTCCTGGCTATGTGCCTCCTCTGCCTGATTTAAGCCTGAAAACAATGACAGGGTGGTCCAGCTGTGTGCTGGGAATGGAGGGCTCCCTGTGTGATCAAGCCGGAGAAAGGATATGTAAAATCCTGTGAAGTCTGCTTTGCTAAGAATGTTCTTAGTTAAATGATAATTGCCCAGGAAGAAAATGAGTTTGTTTTCCCAAAGTTTTGTAGCCTTTTAAGCTGATAGACCCTGACTTAGAAGAAGCTCTAAGAGTTCTTTGTATGCTATCTACTGTTTACTGCCTGACAATGATTAATAAGTTGTACCTGAACTCCTGTACAAAAAAAATGCAATAAAAGTCTGTCTAGGCAAGGGTCAGCGTACTCTCCCTTTGAGAGGGTGGCCAGGCTGTTCTGAGGCGTTCCCCTTTTGAGGGAGTAGCCATGCCATCCCTTTTCCTCCACAGGACTTGGTAGTCCGTGTGAATTTGTCTTGATTTTCCATCCATAATGCCACGGGCACTGCAGGCCAGTGCACACGCCAACTGGCAATCTATACCTCTTAAATTTTTTCACCTTTTTCACCCACCCCACCCCTAAGCCCTTATTCCAATCTGCTGGCCATCAATTTGTCCTTTGTAGCTATAAGTTTGTTTCTGGTATTTTTTATTTGGTTTTTAGATTCCACACATAATTGAAACCATATGGTATATGTCTTTCTCTGTCTGACTTATTTGACTTAGCATTGTACCTTCTAGGTCCATCCAGACTGTCACAAATGGTAAGATTTTGTTCTTTTTTGTGGCTGAGTAATATTCCATTGCATATATGTACCACATCTTTATTTCTCTGTTGATGGACCTTTAAGTTGTTTCCATGTCTTCACTATTTGAAATAATGCTGCAATAAGCATACAGATAATATATTTTAACAACGGAACCTGATCCAAACTGAACAAAGAACCCAGTCAAGCTTAAGGTGCCTTTACTGGGGAGGGGCTGAGGTCAGGAGGGATGCAGACGTTCTGAGACAGAAAATGACTTGGGCAAGAGTTCATAGGCAAGAGAGAACATGGAATGTTCCATAAAAAACAGTGAGGCTAGAGTGCACAGATAGAGGGGTAGAGGGCTCTGAGATGAGGCCAAAGGGACCAGCTCAGGAGCCACTGCAGGCCGTACTAAGGACTTTAATTTTTCTCTTAAACGCAATGGAAAGCCAGCACAGGAATGACAAAGATATATGTGTCTTTTGAAAGGATTGCTCCTGCTGTATCTGTATGCATGTGTGTGGATTGTTTTTGCTTTTTACTTATTTTTTAATTTTATTTTACTGACTGTGCCATTACAGTTGTTCTATTCCCCCCCTTCATTCCCCTCCACCCTGCACCCCCCAACCCCTATCATTTCCCCCCTTTAGTTTATGACCATGTGTCTCAAGTTCTTTGGATTCTATATTTCCCATACTATTCTTGCCCTCCCCCTATTTATTTTCTACCTACCGTCTATGCTACTTATTTTCTGTACCTTCTCCCCCCTTCTCCTTCTCCCACTCCCCTGTTGCTAACCCTCCATGAGATCTTCATCTCTATGGTTCTGCTCCTGATCTAGCTGTCCTCTTAGTTTGCTTTTGTTTTAGATGCGTTTGTTAATAACTGTGAGTTTGCTGTCCTTTCACTGTTCATATTTTTTATCTTCTTTTTCTTGGATAAATCCCTTTAACGTTTCATATAATAAGGGCTTGGTGATGATGAACTCCTTGAATTTGAACTTATCTGAGAAGTACTTTATCTGTCCTTCCATTCTAAATGAAAGTTTTGCTGGATAGAGCAATCTTGGTTGTAGGTCTTTGGATTTCATGACTTGGAATACCTCTTTCCAGCCCCTTCTTGCCTGTAAGGTCTCTTTTGGGAAATGAGCTGACAGTCTGATGGGAACTCCTTTGTAGGTGACTGTCCCCTTAGCTCTTGCTGCTTCTAGGATTCTCTCCTTCATTTTAATCTTGGCTAATGTAATTATGATGTGCCTTGGTGTGTTTCTTCTTGGGTCCCACTTCTTTGGGACTCTCTGAGCTTCCTGGATTTCCTGGAAGTCTATTGCCTTTGCCAGATTGGGGAAATTCTCCATTATTTGTTCAAATAAGTTTCCCACTGGTGGCTGTTCCTTTCCCCCTTCTGGTACCCCTATAATTCAGATGTGGGAGTGTTTAAAGATGTCCTGGAGGTTCCTAAGTCTCTCCTCATTTTTATGAATTCTTGTTTATTTATATTTTTCTGTTTGGTCATTTTTTCCTTCCTTCTGGTTCACTCCCTTGATTTGAGTTCCAGTTTCCTTTTCATCACTATTGGTTTCCTGTGCAATTCCCTTCATTTCCATTAGTTTAGCCTTCATATGTTCCTCTAATTTGTGACTAAAATCCACCAATTCTGTGAGCATCCTGATGACCAGTGTTTTGAACTGTGCATCTGAAAGTTTTGCTATTTCTTCATCGCTTAGAGTTATGGGCTCTGGGGCTTTGAGATCTTCCTGAGCCATTTTTGGTCTGTTTGTGCCCGTTAAGTATGAGGAGCGGAGCCTTAGGTGCCGGGCGGGGCCACCAGGGGCAGGGTCACTGGGTTGTGACGCTATATGTGGGGGTGGGTTCAGAGCCGGGAAATGGCGTCCCCCTCTCCTGCTTCCTGCCACTGGGCGAGGAGTGGAGCCTTAGATGTTTACCAGGGCGGGGCCGCTTAGGTCGCTGGGTTGTGATGCTATATGTGGGGGCAGGGTCAGAGCGGGGAAATGGCGGCCGTCTCTGCTGCCTCCCATCGCTGGGACCTGCTCAGTCCCGTCTCACTGCCCACTCCCTCGCTGGTCCATCTGTGCAGTAATGCACCACCATAGTCAACCCACCGCCCTTCACCCTTGCCAGATCCTTCGGTTGCTCACTAGGTCGCTCACTGGGTCGCGCTCACTGGGTCCCACTCACTGGGTCACTCACTGGGTCGGCCCCCTGCAACTCCACGCTTGGGATCCACACACCTGAGTCCATCTGACCGAGTTTTCCTGTGCAACCCCGCTCCGCCAGCTGATCGGTCAGGCTGAAGCATTCGTTGTTATCAGACTTCCGAAAAGTTCAATTTTCTGTGTTCTGGCTGTGTTTTCTGTTGCTAATATTTTGTTGTCTCTTGTCTCTAAACTTGTTTGTGTGAGAAAGCACGGCGTCTCCACCTATGCCTCCACCTTGGCAGAAGTCGTGTTTTTGCTTTTTAAAGAAATGAAGTTCAATATGTAATTAACTGAAGTATAAGTTTTATACTTTTTTGATAAGATTGGTATGTCCTGCGCTTCTGGAAAACAGTGACAGTTCAGAAATCCCCCTAACCTGTGTTTTCCAGAATCCCCCAGCCTCTTCTGTTTCTAGAAATGACTTACCTGAAAGAACCCCTCTTTCCCAGGTGATTTAGCTAAGATTCCCTGCCACCCTTGTCACGACTGTCTCAGATTTGCAGACGACTCCCTTGTTTACCTGTGCCAAGACCAAACATGAATGATCCGAATGATCCACCAACTTCCCATTCTTTGTCTAATGAGTGATTCAGAATTGTGGGTCCCCTGAAATGAGCCAGACACAAAGATAAACACGTTTCCTGTTCATCTGGCTAAGATTTCCTCTGCAAAACAAAGCCATTGCTACCTCCCCACACCTGTAACGTCTACTCCTCCCTACAAAAGTCTAAGGTAAGGCCATACCCCACCAGACACTTGGATCTTTATACCCCATGCCACTCCCTATTGCAACAGCCCGAACAAAATCACCTCCTTAATCCCCTGTGCATTTTGTCTATGACAGGCTCTTCCAGATAAATACATTGATAAACCAGAACTTGGTTTGGAAACTATCATCTTGGCACTTGTATGCAAGGCAGCAAGGGTGAAATCAATCCAGCTGAACACAGCATTTAATGAGCATCTTCCATGTGCAAAGCACTTTGAGAGGCACTAGATTGTCGCATGAATAAACCTTCCAGGAATGATACACTGTTACCTACTAAGTTATCATCATCACAGCTGTCACTGAGCATTTACAACAACCTTTTGAAAAAGGTATCCCCAGAAAGGCAGTACTATCTCTGTTATCTCAGCCTCAGTTTTCTCTTCTGTAAATTGAAAATAATAGTGCCTGCCATATAGGGATGGTTGTTGGAAGGAGTCAATGAGCTAATGTATGAAATGTTAGCCTGTTGTTATTATGAACTATATTGGAAACACAGTGTGGTCCCCCTAAGGAATGAGAAGTCATTGTTTACAAGAAGAACATAGACCACACTCAGTGTCTGCCACACTTGCATCTCACTCATGAGCCACGTGGCCAGAAGCAGATCCCTACATTCGTCATCACGCTTTTGCTCCTGTGATCCTGCAGCCCTGGTGTATGTAGCACAAGTTGTCATTGCTGCCACCCAATTCCTTGTGACCGTTTAGTGGGCTCCAGCTTGTTTCTAGCTGTCAGACTCTGCATTTCCAGAAACAAGGAAGGTGGCTCTTCCCAGGTACTGAATGTGCCTGGGAATTAACATCCCCAAGGAGTGGCCCTTAACCAATGACACTAGGTAGTTAATGTATAAACACAGCTTTTCTCTTGACCTTTGGGTGGGATCATTCTGAGGTACATGATGTTTGGTGGGGGAGGGGCAGCGGAATGTTCTTTTATTGTGGTAAATTATATCTTACCAAACTTGATTTTAAAAATCATGCTTTCAAAGATTAAATGACATAAAATGCTCACGATATAATCTTATGTAAATAAAGGACACAATACTACTCAGAGATTGTTAGGTCGGAGCTGCTCAAGAAATCGAATGGACGCAGCCAGCCAAGGAGAGCAGGGTTTATTAATGGGGAGTAAGAGGGAGATTGGAGCCAGCGGAGGAAGGTTGGGACTCACTTGGTTGTTCTTAGATCAGGGCTTTTAAATGCAAAACAGTTGGGGTGTTAGAGTCTGACTGTCTGGGTGAAAGCTGCATCCTGTTATGCCAGATAAGCCAACCCCAGACCCTGATCTTCCTGGGTAGGGTCTGCAGGCAGCTCCCCAATGGTGCCATTTTCTTACACCTGGTGATTTTCATTCCTCCTAGGCCTCCCTAGATCTAGTGGAGATACACCCACATCCAGGTAGATAGGACCACACTAAGAATTCAAATGAAAAGAACTCAAGTTATGGGTGATACCTCTTCTTTTACCTCTTTAGTATTTGCCAAATACTCTAGAAAGCCCTTAATAATTCATACATTTACCGGCTCAAGTATAAACTGTCTTTTTTTAGATGACATAATTTTGTTATATATGTTTCTAAATAATAGGTAATCCAACAGAGATTCTTGTCTTCATGTCCCAAAGTTTATAGAGAAACAGCCCAGCGGCACTAAGGGCACCCCATGGGCTTCCCTAACAAAACATCTGATCCTACATAATTGTTCTAGAATGCCGAGCCTTATGTTTTATGCTGGGTCCTCCCCAGGGATTTAACTCTACTTTTCCACTGTGGTCGCTGGCTTAATAATATATCTCCCCTTCCTTGGGTCACTTTTCATTCTCCTACCAGTCTGCCCTGCACCTTGCCAATAAAAACTTGCACTCAAATCCTTGCTTCAGGGTCTGCTTCCTAGAGAACCCGCACTACCCCCAGGCTCAACTGATTAAACAAGGATGGAGCCTTGATCCAAAGCAGAACCCATGCTTGGCCAGAACTCTAATCTGTCCGTGACTATGATTATGCAAAGCAACCTGATTCTTTTTCTCAGGAAGCAAAGAAGAAAGGAACTAAAATAAGAAAAAGAAAACAGCAACAGATGAGCTGGGCCCTGGGGATGGTGGCTTGTGACATCCTGAGGGAGGCTGGTGGTGACTCTGCCACCCCTACTGATGTGCCTTCCTGGGCATGTGCCTGTCTCTGGGCGATTTTATAACAACTTCCATCACCTCAGTCAATCTAATCATGATGGTCCTCATACAGGCTTTCGAGTCAGAGAGACTCAAGTTCGGATCAGCTCTGTGTGGTCTTCAGCAAATGGCTTAGCACCTCTGAGACTTGGTTTCCTCAACTCTAGATGGGATGACACCTACCATCTCACAGGTATTTGTGCCAAGCAACCTGGTGCATAGTTTATTGTCAGTCACCGTAGCCCTGTCCCTTACCTGAGATCACCTACAGGTACTGGCATCTACAAATAGTTCTTGTCTTTTGGTCACCATGATGACCCTAGGCAAGCTCATAGATCTTCTCTAATGCGACCGAGATATTTTCACTTTCCACTGCTGTGCTTGTCTGTGTCTTGGCTAGATTAAAACTCCCACGGGAGTCACATGTCAGGGTGTGTAGTCTGACCGTTCACAACCCACAGCATCTACTGTAATGCAGGTGAAAACGATCAAATAGGAAGAGTAAAAAAAAGGTTCAATTCTGTCTTCCCTGAGCCCAAAGCTGCGTTTATATTTTTGATGGTTTAGGGAACATCTAGAGGGTGGGAATGAGAATGATTATTGGTTGGCTTTGGCAAAACGAGTAACCTTTGGTCAGTTGGTGTAATTTCAAGCAAGTTGACCACCAGGCAAGCTGCCTGCCTTGCCGCCTATCACACCACCTTCTCTTTGGGTTTGTAACTCACTTTGACTCCTCCTGAGTATCTCGGCAGACCAGGTCTTGAGCTAAGCACAAGAGTCTCAGATACAATTCTGGCACAGGACCTGCTCTGAGGAGTTCACCATCATCACAGTCAGTTTCCTTCTTTGTAAAATGCAGGCATTGGACTGAGTGATTTTAAGTCCCTTCTCAATGTGAAATTCTATAATTATTATAAATGTGAGGTCAGTTCTAAGAGGAAGCCCTGTGGGGAGAGGCTTTACTTAAAGATAAATGATGGTAGATGATTTTAAAAATATCATGGATTTTTTAAAAAAAATTTTATTGATTATGCTGTTACAGTTGTTCTATTCCCCCTTTCATTCCCCCTCCACCCTACCCCCCCATCCCCACCATTACCCCCCCTTTAGTTTATGACCATGTGTCTCAAGTCCTTTAGATTCTATATTTCCCATGCTATTCTTGCCCCCCATCTATTTTTTATCTACTGTCTATGCTACTTATTTTCTGTACCTTCTCCCCCCTTCTCCTCCTCCCACTCCCCTGTTGCTAACCCTCCATGAGATCTTCATTTCTATGTTTCCACTCCTGATCTAGCTGTCCTTTTAGTTTGCTTTCGTTTTAGGTGTGGTTGTTAATAACTGTGAGTTTGTTGTCCTTTTACTGTTCATGTTTCTTTAACTTCTTTTTCTTAGAAAAGTCCCTTTAACATTTCATATAATAAAGGCTTGGTGATGATGAACTCCTTGAATTTGATCTTATCTGAGAAGTACTTTATCTGTCCTTCCATTCTAAATGAAAGTTTTGCTGGATAGAGCAATCTTGGTTGTAGGTCTTTGGATTTCATGACTTGGAATACCTCTTTCCAGCCCCTTCTTGCCTGTAAGGTCTCTTTTGAGAAATCTGCTGACAGTCTGATGGGGACTCCTTTGTAGGTGAGTGTCCCCTTAGCTCTTGCTGCTTCTAGGATTCTCTCCTTCATTTTAAAGGAGAGAATTAATTTTGGCTAATGTAATGATGATGTGCCTTGGTGTGTTCCTTCTTGGGTCCAACTTCTTTGGTACTCTCTGAGCTTCCTGGATATCATGGATTCTTAAAGAACCCAATGCATTTTCCAAACACTAACCCAGCATTCCTTTCTATATGTTTAAAAGAACTAGCATGCAACTGACGACCCTGACATGTGAAGAAGCTGTGTTCACGACAGAGATGCAAAATGTCTGGCCCAGATGTCTACAGTCAGCTACACTTTAATGCTTGTTTTGAAAATGTGACTTTTTCCTGTGCCACTGATATAGTGGAGAACAATTTGAGCATGATGCTAATTTTTATTTCATCTGCAAGAAACATTAAGTGAAAGCAGAAATCTGCTTCCACCTGAACCGACTGCATAATGTTAAATAAAAAGCAAGTCTGGACAGAGGCAAACAGAGACTTTACTTGAAAGGTTTATTTCAAGGATGGGGGACATGAAGGACAGGGAAGGAAAACTGTTACAAGGAGAATGCTCACACCATGAGATTTGCAATCTCTCAAGGATTGGGCACGCGGACTTGACTTTCATGGAGAGGAGTAAGTAACCAAGGCCAGAAAGAACCTGATGTGAAAAGAAGGATGAAAGATTGGCATGATAAGAGTGGCTCAGAGAATATTAGCCAGCTCTCAGGGGGGGTCCCTAAGGGTGGGCTATACGCAGGCTCTGGCCAAGGCTGGGCCAAAGCTCAACAGCCTGGGGGGAGGGAGAGAATCTTAAACCAAAGTTTCCTTGACAAGAATGTTGTTCGGATGGATCAGTGGGACCAAACAATTCAGCTACTCATTTGTAATGCAAAGAACGGGAATCGGAAGTGTCTATATGCCTGGTCTTCTAATGGTTGACAAGCAGGTCATCGCAAGTCTTATCTCAGTCACATGGAGAGTAAACTGTTTCTGGAACACAGAAGGAAGGAATACTGGTTTTCAGGATCACAGGCTCCAGTTAAAGCCATTGCCCTCAGTAGAAATGTGCAAAACACGCACATGTGTACACTTCAGATGTCACCAGCCGCTCAGTTCTCCTCGACTTATGAGCCACAACTACCCCACCTGGTGCAACAGATGTCTCTTTGACCTCAGATAACCCTCCTCCCACCCCTTCACCATAACTCAGAAGCTGTAACCTCCCCCCACCCACTGCTTCCACAAGCAAACGACATGTTTTTCTCAAGGTAAGGTGTCGTATTTATTGTGGTATTTATGAATTTCTTAACCATGTAAGACTGTGCTACTATTTTTATTAAGTTCCTATCAATTTTTTAAACCGTGTCACCGACAAAGTTTGAGGATCGTGCCCTAAGCCCATTTCCCCACAAGCCCTGTGGTTTTTAATCGCACAGTTTTCCACGGCACAGTGATTTTCAGGAGCACATATGTCGTGTTCTAGCAGAACTGAGTGTACTGGCAACAGGGCGCACCTCCAGAAACACTGGTTCTGCTGCATTCTCTGCGGCGCCTTTTCTGAGGTGTCGCTCTCCAAGGGGCCGTGAGGGTTTTGTGTCCTGCGCAGGGGTGCCCCGCAGAAGTGGGGAGGGGGGCTGAGATCCAGCACTGCTCTGCTTGCCAAGCCTGTGGTGCTGTCTTCCCAGCGGCAGCTCCTGTTCTTAACTGGCACACCAAGGAGGAGGAGTTTTAATTGCACTTGGAATTCGAGTGAGTTCATCAAAGGAACTGCATTGTATCTTAAACACCAAAATGAGGCTATACTAACACTCTAAAGGAGTGCTCCCAAACCTCAGAAAAGAAGGTGATATTCACTGAAGCCTCATCGTGGCCCAAAGCCATTGGCCAGGAGCTCTGACAGCCCCAGCTCCCGCCTAGGCTGCTCTAAGAGCTCAGGGGATCCATACTGCACTGCACCTTCGGAGTCCAGGGTGCCACCAATAGCTTGACCTGCAGTGAAGGTAAAATTAAAGTATGTCACCAAAATAATATCAAGGGGTCACTATTAAGTGGGGAAGTTGAGGGTTGGAGGGAGATATGTGCCCACTGAAGCACCCACTGGAAGAAATAAAACTCTTCTATAGTGAGGTGACCTCACGTCCCACTGTGCTCAGGACAGTCCTGGTTAGGGTGCCATCTTTTTTTCCCATAAAGGTCCTGCTTGCCCTACGTGTATTCAAAAAAGCTAAGACTACTTTATGCATGCTTGATGAAATAGCCTGTGGTATCATAAGAAATATATATTTGACCTTTGTCCCTGGTTTCTAGCATGGAGATCTTAAAACCCTTGAAATTTCTGAAGTGATGGGGGCATCTTTTGTTATCCAAGATGAGCCCTTTCAACTATGCCTAAGTTTATACTAGTAAGGTGACTCTTGGCAGGTCCCTCGATAGCTTCAGAATGAGGACTGGTCCCCAGAGGAACCAACCACATGATTGCAGGGTTGGAATATTCAGCCTCACCCCACCTCTGGGGAGGGGAAAGGGCCTGGGGATCAAGTTCAATCACCAGTGGCCAATGATTTACTCAATGGACTGCATGAAGAAATCAACATGAAAGCCTCCAAACATGGTACTTGGGGGAGCTTCTGGATTGTCGAGGGCATCTATGTGCAAGGCAAGTGGCTGCCTCCATCTCCGTGGGGACACAGGCCCCTGTACCCTGACGCCTTCAGGACCTCACTTAAGTACAACTTCATCTGGGAGCTTATTTCTATCCTTTATAATAAACAAGAATTGCAAGTGTGGCATTTTCCTTAGGTCTGTAAGTCCTTCTAGCAAATAAGGATCTCTGGATAGGTAGCCGAATCAGACAGAAATAAGTTGGGGTAGCCTGGGGACCCAGGACTTGTGACTAGAATCTAAAGTGAGGGCAATTTTGTGGGACTGAGCCCTGGAAACTGTGGAGTGTGGCTTTGGGTAGTTAGTGTCAGAATAAGATTGAAATGATGGATGCCCGGTTAGTGTGACAGAATCATATACAGTTCTTTCAAGTTCTAATTATGGCCCCCTCTAGAAGACCTAAACACCCAGGCAAATGGTTTGGGACAGATGTGAGTAGCAGACTCCAGACTGAGCATGGCCCTTTCCCCTTCACAATGCAGGCGATGATCCTGGGCCTCAAGCACCACCACCCCCCCCCCACACACACACACTTCCTCCCCTGAGAGGCGTCAGGGCCACCACCTGGCCTATCTCCTTGGTGCCATTCACAGTGTGTTCTATGTGGAGGTGCAGACTCCCTCATCCTTAATTCCTAGAAAGTGGAAACTCAAGCTCACATTTGTGGCACTCTCTCTACCTGATCACACCTCACCGTACCATCTCTTAATGATTTCGTTTTCCCCTGCTTAGGTAGTAGATGAGTTTAGCAAAACAGCTGGTTCAACACATGTCCAACTGTGCAACAGAATGCCATTGCTCTTCCTGCAGACACCTCCACTGGAGCCTGAAGGAGGGAACAGGGGGGCCTCCCGCCTGAACACTATACTGCCCACAAGGCCAGCCACCTTTTTAAAATTTCTTTAAAAAATGTTTTAGAGAGAAAGAAACATTGATTTGTCATTTCACCCATCTATGCATTCACTGTTTGACTCCTGCATGTGCCTGGCGAACCCACAACCTAGGGTACACGGGCACCGCTGTAACCAGCCGAGCTACATGGCCAGGCCCCAGTCCCCTTCTTATATCTCTTGGAGATGGTGTGGATCAACTTCATCTTTTCTCAAGATGTGTGGGGGAAATGAGACATGTCTACACTATCAGAGCAAGTGACTTGATTAATACATGCGCCTCCTTAGAAGGAGGAGGGCCAACTCTGAGGCAAAGCAGTCCTCTGTTCATAAGCACATGTGAGATTCCCCCACCCCACCCCCCCCCACCAAAGAGGCCTCCTAGAAACCATTAGGTGGGACTTCACCTGGCTCTGGGGTCTTGTATTAAACACTGATTTACCCATTCGTTGATATATGTATTTATGTATTCATTCAACAAATATTTATTGAGCACTTGCCTGGTGTTAGACACTGGTATTCAGTCTAATCCAGTAAAAAGGAAGGGAGAAGCTATCTTTTTCACCTGGCCCAAGGCCACCACCTACTTCAAGCTTTTCTCGGTCCCTTCCTTCACCCCCACCTGCAGTAGATCACTTTCTTCACTGAGCCATGGTGCTGGACCAAGTCCATGCCCTTATTGAAGACTTGAGACTATTTACTTGCCTTTCTTAAGAATGATTTGTGCTGCAACTGACAGAAAACCCATCCAGCAGTGGCTTAAACAAAACAGATACTTATTATCTTGCTTGGTGAGAAGACGAGGTTCTCGAGGATCCAGGGCGAGCCAGAGGTCCAAAGAAATGACTCAGGAGTCCAGTCTCTTCCTACCTTTTGGTTCCTCCTTCCTAAACTGTTACTTTTTGTCATTTTCACATGTGGCAACTCAACATCACAAGATTGCCATAGCAGTTAGGCATGAATCCTCATACTAACCTCCCAAAGAAGAAAACAGGGATATGAACAAACAGGTTTCTCATTCTGAGGCTGGCTTTTTTCTAGGGATCGAGGGCCCAGAGCAGACTTGCTCTTAGATCTCCTTGGCCTGGACAGGCGCCAGAAACTCTCACAGAGAGGGAAGGTATTACCAGGGCTGCCTCAGGCATATGGTGACTCATCCTGGGGCGGAGGGAGGGATCTCTGCCTTTACACATCCCAGGGGAGGAAGGGAGGAGGGTGGAGAAAGGCCGTTGGACTCTGAAGCCAACCAACCTTGACCTGCCGGTCAGTTCCTCAATGAATCTGCATCTCCATGGTCCGAGGTCCTCTTGCACACATCTCATCCCTCTCCCAGGAGTGCCACACTTCCCACAAGGAGCTGGATAGCACTTGATAAATGTTTCATGAATATATGACAAACAAAAAAAAAGATTTATATTATGGAGGGGGAGGGTTTGGGGAGCGGAGAGAATTTGGGAGAAATGTGTTTCATAGACTTAATGAACAAATAGAGACCACAGATCAAGAACTGTTTTCCAGGAGCCCTTGACATTAGCAGCAGGGGTTCCATGAACCCCTGAAAAATTTTGTATAAATGTATATGTAAGTTTTGGGTAAGATGTGTTCTTCATTTATATCAAATCCTGAAAGGTTCTGGAAATCCCCAAAGACTTGGAAACTCTATGTAAAATGGTCCGGGACAACCCTCTCCAATTACCCCTGAGAGCCAGCATCCTACAGAGAATGGTAACCTCACTGGGCAGAGCATCCAGGGCACCTGATTGACAGGACTTCTCCTCGCATGGGTGCAGACATCATGTGTTCTATTTTTAAGAAGCCAGTCCAAGGGTGTTATTATTCTGTCTCCCAGCACAGCCTGGAAATAGTTTCTCATACTGACTCAGCCTCACCCTCCCCTGAATAATAGTCTACGGGCTCCATCACTCGGTGTTGCTGACACACTGGCCTGAGTGACACGTTGTGTGTGTATATGGAATGCTGGGGGCAGGGGCAGAGGAAGGAGCTGTTGGGAACTGCCCAGCCTGGTTTCAGAAGCTGTATCCCTGCCCATGGATAAGGCTGAGTGAGCGACCTTTGGACCATAAGCCACTAAGGAGACAAAGCTTATCTCCCTGGCAAGAGTGCTGCTTCTGCTCCTTTTATTTCATTCATAACTAGTCCCCAATGCTTGATGGGTGAGCCAATGATGGGTAAGATTCCCCAATGGGAATGAACCTAAGATCACTGGGTTGTGCCTACAATCGCTGGGAGGCCCCAGGGAAGGACTTGGGGGCTATGGAGAAAGAGGGTGATGGACACTTGCCCCTCGGCTTTAATATACCCTGAGTCCTCATTCTATCTGCAAGAAGTCTTCTAATCTCTTGGCTGCCTTACTTCTCCTGCCTGACTTTAGCCTGAAATAATGCCTTAAGCCTGAAATAATGCTGGTGGTGGGTACAGCCCTGTGCTGAAAAGGGCGGGTTCCCTAGGGCAATTAGGCCTAAGAAAGAATGCATGAAATCCTGTGAAACCTGCTTTGTTTAGAATGCTCTCAATTAAATGATAAGGATCCAAGCAAGAAGTGAGTTTGCTCCTCAATGTTTTATGGCTCTTTAGCTATCTGACCCTGACACAAAACAGGCCCTCAGAGTTCTTTGTATGTTTGATTCTCACTGCCTGATTAATAAGCTTTTCCTGTACTCTTGTGCAAAACAAAACCAATAAAAGCCTGTCAAGGCAAGGGTTGGGGTACTCCCCTCTTGAGAGAGCAGCCGTGCTGTCCCTTTTCCTCCACAGGACTCAGTAGTCCATGTGAATTTGTCTGGTATCTCATCCATGACTCCATGGACACTGTGGGCTGGTGTCCACATCAAGGAGCTGGTGGAGGTAGAGTGGGTACCTAACCATCCATGGTCACCCCACCCTGAGAGAGCGAAAGGAAGTTTACTTATAGATGCTGGAACCCAGTATGCTACCTATTAAATTCCAAGCAGCTTCTGCATAGCTTAAAGCTTGTACAAGGGGAACTGAGACAAGCCCCTGCCCTCCCTCAGCGGGCAGCCCCTTCCTTCCTACCAGTGGAAAAAGTCTGCCTTGGGAGGCTGAGTGATCTGGATGGAAGATAGGACGCCACTCTCATAATTCAGAGGGTGCGAGACCAGGATCAGGGCAGTGGTCATTATTGAATCTCCCTGGTTTACACTCTGGCTAAGCCCTAGACTTGGCTGTATAATTTTGGGAAACCCATGTGGACTCTGGTTCCTGGTTGGTTTCCTTAAATGTAAAGTTATAGGGTTGCACAACATCAGTGGTTTTTACTGTTTCTCCCAACAGCCTCTGATCGCACAAAGTAACTCTGGGCAATCTACAGAGGCAAAGGTTTCCAGGGAGGGACCTTGGAGACCAGCGGGAGATGCGCCCAGGAGGAGGAGGACCCTGGCTTCTGGATAGCTCATACCTATGATTCCCCACCACGGCTCCTCTTTAGAATTAGAGAGCTTTGTGAATACCAGGATTGCGTACCCTAGGCTTACTGACTCGAAACCTTGCAGAGCATGGGCACAGGAACTGGGACTTGCAGAAATTTCTCCTGGAAATTCTGAAGTGGCAGGTCTTAGAGATCCAAGATATGAGCTGACCCAGTGTGCTGCTCACCTCTCTTTTCCTCCCAGCCCCACTACCCACATTGCACATGTTAATTCCTGTCTCCACTTCAAAGGGAGAGAAAAGCCTTCCGAAGCCAGGAATCTCTGGAAGCAAGGGGGTCCAGACCTCAGTGAGTCCTCAAGGGTGGCAGATTGGTTGTTTCCAGCTGCTTCAGAAACATTCAGCTCACACACATCTGCTGCCCTGCATCTCCCGTGTCCTCTGAGAGGCATCGTTTCCACAGCCACAAGTCTAACAAGACCCTGAGTGGAAATATCACTGTCATTTAGTTGGTGACAGACACAATACCAAGAACTGTGCACTGATTATCACTGGAGGAAAACACTGAGTGGGTTTTTGAATAACCATGGAATGGCTCACACAGTGAGCAGGAATCCATCCTCAGACTTGGCTCGAGCCTCTCAGACTTGCGTTTGGCACTCTTGGTTTCTGAAATTTGCATTTGCCTGATGGAGGATGTGCACGCGGAGAGCTGGCAGCTGAGATCAGGGGTGCGGAAAAGAAGGAGAGGCTGGGTGGTGGTTGCCTAGAAAGAAAGAAAAAAAGGATGTTGGCTGGAATTGTTTAGTTACAGTGACAGAGTCTTAAGTGGTTATTTAAGAAAAGAGGAAATTTTCTAGTGATATGGAAGAGCCAAGAGTTATGTCTGATTCAATGTCATAAGGATTCTTTCCCCAGCCTCTGGTTCTACTTTTCTCTCTGGGGGCTTCAGTCTTGGCCAGGCCCCCCCAGTTCAGGAAGTCCCAGGAGCCAGTGCCCCCGATCCCTGGCTGACCAAAGCTGAGTTGGGAAGCAGAGAGAATGAGCCTCCCTCTTGTGCCTCTTGAATCTGACTCCAGGCTTTCAGCAAAAGCAGCTGTCTTTCCTGGAAAGGATTATGCACGCAAAGAGGGCCTACACTAGCTTGCTCTGGAACCCTCAGAGAAGACTAAAGAGTTGTCGGCACTACTAGAAACCAAATTTCCTTCTTGGCTTAGTTCATTTTCCCAGCTAACTGAGTTCTTGTTTCTACTCTACGCCTTAACATTGCCATGTCTAATTCTGACCCAGTCCATTCCTAGCTCGGAACTCTTTAGTGGCAACCCATGGTCCCCAGGATAACATTTCAGCTCTTTATCCTGAAATTCAGGGGCATTTATGATCTGGCCCTTACTTGCTAGTCCAGTTTTGTTGCTGTCAAATCTCTCTCCTTGAATGAGCCTCCCCTTAAGTGTACTTAAGACACTCTGAGTTATTTGGAATCTCTGAAAACATCAAGCCTCTTCAATGCCTTGGGATCTTTGCCTGCACTCTTGCCTCTTCCTAGAATGCCCTTCTTGCTCTACTAGAAAGTAGGCTTTAGTGTCACCACCTCCGGGAAGCCCTCCCTCATGTCTCAACTCCTTTCCCAGGTGGGTTAGGATGCCCTCACTCTGCCCTTATGGCTCTCAGTACTTCCCTTGGCTGTAGCAACTTTTACACTGTGTTTATGGCACTTTTTGTTTTTTCAATGTCTGTTCTCCAGTAAACTATGTGCTCTCTTAGAGGGCAGAGATTTGGGCTTTTTTTTTTCCTTTTCTAATGCCAATTCCTGGCACAGAGCCTGGCAAGCTGTTTGTATGCAGAAAGTGTTTGTTGGATAGATAAATGGTTGTTCATTACTTTATAGATTATTTTGAAAAGCAGAATAATAAACCTCAAAAATCAAACAACATATGGGGGGGAACCAACAGTTGTATATATAACAGTTATGTGATTAAGAGTTAATATATTTATATTATAAACATCTTGTATAAACCAAAAATGAAATCTTAAATTAACCTCCAAAAAACATTAGGCTAAAAATGTGAACAAAAAAGAATGAACACAAATAGCCAATAAATATATGAAAAATTGTCAAACAAACTCTTCCAAATTAAACAATATACCATGCTATATCAGTAAACATTAAAAAATGGCAATATTTGGTTTTTAAAGAAGTTGTGAGGATAAGGGCACTCCATCCACTGCTGGTGGAATATTTCTGAGCTCATTTTTACAGTGTGTTCTACAAGTCGTTTAAATGTGCAGGCTCTGCTAGCCAACTCTTCCACTTCTAGAATTCTTATTCCAAGGAGTTAATCAGTAACACACAAACATCTCCGCATACAGCTCCCATTAATTCCTCATTATTTTCTGATTTTTTGACCTGCCTCAAAGAACAGACTGACATCACAGTCATAGTAGCTGATGGTATGTGACCACTAACTTAGGGACAAGAGCAGAAAGTCCTCTAGTTTGGTGGCGGTGTGATTGTTGGCTACCAGCCTGTGGGGGCCCTTCTGGGGTTGCTGTGATAAGGTTGGTCATGACTGGTGTAGGGTCAGCACGTTTATCATCTGCTGTGCCAACTGGAAAATGGCCAGCAATTACTAGAAAGACCCGCATGGGAAGGGAATTATGGCTTGGTAGCTGGAAAGGGAAAGTATTTATTGAACGCCTTCTGTGTGCCAAGAAGTTACTGATAGGACCTCATTTTATCTCTTGTGGGGCAGCTGTAATTATTACTGATGGAAGAACTAAGATATAGTATCATGAAGAAAACTAGGATGTGAACCAGGTACACCTCACTCCAAAGCCCATGGAAATTTTCACTGAAGCACAACAGACTGTGCTTCCAGAACATAACACTTGTACATGCCAGTGGTGCTCAAGCAAAGGAGACTGATTGAGCACAGCTATTCCGGTTGCTCTTCATTAAATTGCATTGAGTGAAGTAATTATACAACACCCACGTTCAGTAGCCTCGAATCTTTTCCTAGGTACATAATAATAACCTATCATTCAAACGGGAGGAAAATAATCTAATCCTGAGCAGGACAGAGTGAAACAGGCTGCTGCACGAATTCTCACTCAGTGAGAGTCCTGAATTTCCTGTAAGCAAATTCTCAATCAGGGCACCTGCGTGCACATGTTGTGATAATCGATTGGGGACAGACTGCCCTGTGCTGGCAGCCTGGGAGCTCTTCTGAAATGATTCCTTTTTTGCACATTCTGTAAAATAAACACAAGTTCCAGTGCCTTTGAATTCATGTCAGAGGAAAAATGTAATTATTTGGCTGATGCCTCCACGCCTCCCCCAGAGCTGCATGCACTGGGTTTTCATGCCTTAGAGGAGACCTGGGACATGTGTAAAGAACCTGGACTGGGACCTGTGACTGGGGTCAAGCAGTAAAGAGGAGGGACCCCCCAAATATCACACTACTTAGAAATGGCTCACTGGGTCTTTTGTTCGTTTTATTGTTGTTGTTTTGGGGGAATTGGTTCAATTTTCAGTAAGGCTTTAAAAAATATTTGGATTTGGTTTGTCGAAGGGTCAACAAAATAACATGAAGTTCATTTGCATTTTGTTTGTTTAGGGTTGCTTTTGCTTGCTTTAAGTTCAAATACCTGCTTTGAAAGTGGGACAAAATCTAAAAGTATGCATAGACATACACACAGCAATGTAATTGAAGAATATTATTTTAACCATTCATAACAAAAATCAAATTATACCACTCACGTCAGCTGTCTCATTTTATCCTCTTGGTAACCCCCGCCTATCACTGTGGTATAGATTGGGAGTTCATCTTTAACAATGGTTAACTGACTTGCGGTTGGTCCAATATCTATTCAGTGGTTCCCAGTCTTGTATGAGAAGCTGCCTTTAAATACTGGAGTTTGGGACAAGCTACTTGAGAGGATTAAGATGCAAAATGGTGAGATAAAGGAGGCAGTAATTGTGGTAGACGGGGGCTGGAGTGGGAGAACACGTCGGAGCATCATTAAAGGGGGCAGTTGTCACACAAACGATTTCCTGGAATGAACCACCCCCTTCAGCCGTGCCCCCACCTAGTGAGCTTCTTTAGTGCTCTGGACATGCCCCTTAGCTGTGCCAGCCCTGAGCTGTCCAGTACAGTAGCCACTGGCCACATCTGGCCATCGAGCGTTTGACATGTGGCCACCCAGAACTGAGATGTGCTATTAGTATAAAATACACACAGAATTTTGAAAATTTAGTATGAAAACAAAAGAATGTAAAATATCTCTAAAATCATTTTTCCCATTGGTTACATGTTGAAATAACACTGTGGCTACATTGGGTGACATAAAGTATGTTATTAAACCTAATTTCATGTGTTTCTTTCTACATATTTTAATATGGTCCCAAAATTTAGAGTTACATATGTAGCTTTTATTTCTACTGGACCAAGCTGCTCTGGAAACCAAGTTCTCCCACATTCCTGAAAATAAGCAGCACATGATGTTGTCTTTTGCTTCTTACCTCGTAGTAGGGCCATGCAAGAGACAAGCCTCCTGAAGATCTTGTGTGATTCAAGACAGATCCTACCCAAGGGAAAGGGGTACTTTTATATCTGCTTACAAGACATAGCCACGAATTGGTAGTGCAAACCCAGGCTACAATTCATGCCAGCCCCATTCCAGTTTTCCATGATGTGTTTTGTCAGCTTAGGAGAATCTGCATTATTTCAGATTTTGCACACAGAATGAAAGCTTAATCGACATGTTTTTAATCACAGCATTTGTAACTCACAAAATGCAGATTTCCCTTGTGTGCATGCAGGAAGAGGTGTGACCTGCTGTGACCTGCTGTGCCCTGCATCGCATGACTGCTCCACGTTCCACCACGCAGACAGTCTGCAGCAGCACCTTTTCTCAGTCCTGACAAGAATGGTTTGCCTGGTGGTCAAAGCTTTGCTCTATGTGTAAAGACAGTGCAGAGGTTGAGAAATGCTGAATTCATCAGGGCAGGGGACAGCACAGAGATCCTTCTGCACCCCTAACCTCACGTATAACAGCACCAATCTTCTGAGCGTGAGCTTAGCAGCCCTCTTACTCAGTGACCACCAGATCAGCAAGGGACCTCAGAAGTGGATGGAGCTGGCCCCTCCCTATGCAAGTCTCCTCTGCCTAATTCTCGAGAGCAGCCCTCGGGCCTCTGCTGACCTTTCCCCTTGTGATAGAAATCCCTCTCCCACTCCAAGAACCTGATAGCTGGCTTGTTTGTTTAATAGCTCTGACTCTATAAAGTTCATGCTTGTACTGAAAAAAAGTATTCAGGTGTTCACTCTGCCATGACCTAAATGAGATCTAGAATTCAGAGACCTCCCTCCTCCCACAAGCACAAATTTGAATGCAGGCTCAGATCTGGTTTTGGTTATGCCTCATAACCAATTTCAGCATCAGTTGCCTCATCTAAACACAGGAGAGGGAGTAAGAAGATGGCTCAATGAGTTGCTGTGAAGACAGGAGAGAGGAGATAGGGCTCTCCAGATGCTACGTGCTACGGGCATGCATGCTATATATATATATATATCTGTTTGTCTGATTCAGAGTGACTGTTTCTTTAAAACGGGCAGGGGCTGCCTTCCCTGTGCTAGCAAGCTCTCATTTTCACAAAGATGCATTGGCAATTACTCAGAGCCCTGAGCTGTCCTGGGCATTTACAAATTGATTTGTTCCCACATTTCTACCTGTAGAAGATAAGCGGCTGAGTAACGATCCATGGTGCAGACTGGGAGTCCGGGTTGGGCTTTGTGTCTGCAGCAAGAGGTGTGGGATGAGGAGGTGATTCGTGATCCCACAGGAGAGCAGAGGCTGTGTGCATGGTGTCTACAGACCCCAAATAAACAGCAGATACACAGAGAGTGGGACAGGAAGGGCACCTAATTTGGAGCAAAAGAGACCTCGGTGTAATTCCAGCTCTGCCACTTACCAGCTGCTGTGACCTTGGAAAGGTCACATTCATTTCTTTAACTCTCTTTCATCTGTAAAATGGGAATAATGATATCTGCTTTGTAGTAGAAAGGAGTGTTTAAATGGTAGCATCCAGAACCAGACTGGGGTTTATTAGCTGTATGACCTTTGGAAACTTGTTTTGGAACAGATTTGTGGAGATATAATTGACATAATGTAAATTACACATGTTAAAGCATATGATTGTGTAAGTTTCGATATATGTAAACATGTGTGAAACCACAACCAAGGTAATGAACACTTCGAACACTTGCAAAAGTTGCCTCCTTCCCCTATACACTCCACCCCCGCCCCCCAGGTACACTCATCCCCAGAAACCCACTGATCTGCTTTCCATCACACCAGATTAGTTTGTGTTTTCTTTGTTTAGTTTTGATAGTTTCTATCACTGTGCCTTCCCATTTATTAACCTCCTCCGATGTCTAACATGCCATGATTCTCATCTGATGGATTTTTAAAATCTCTGGCATTACAGCTTTCCTCCCTACAACTTCAATTTGGGTGTTTTTTAAAAATATATTTTATTGATTATGCTATTACAGTTGTCCCATTTCCCCCCTTCATTCCCCTCCACCCTGCATACCCCCTCCCACCCACATTCCCCCCTTTAGTTCATGTCCAGGTGTCATAAATTCTTTACCTTCTACATTTCCCACACTATTCTTGCCCTCCCCCCTGTCTATTTTCTACCTACTGTCTATGCTACTTATTCTCTGTACATTTCTCCTCCTCCCACTCCCCTGTTGCTAACCCTCCATGTGATCTCCATTTCTGTGGTTCTGTTCCTGTTCTAGTAATTTCCTTTTGTTTTTGTCTTAGGTGTGGTTCTTAATAATTGTGAGTTTGCTGTCATTTTACTGTGCGTGTTTTTTATCTTCTTCTTCTTAGATAAGTCCCTTTAACATCACATATAATAAGGGCTTGGTGATGATGAATTCCTTGAATTTGATCTTATCTAGGAAGCACTTTATCTGCCCTTCCATTCTAAATGAGAGCTTTGCTGGATAGAGCAATCTTGGATGTAGGCCCTTGCATTTCATGACTTGAAATACCTCTTTCCAGCCCCTTCTTGCCTGTAAGGTCTCTTTTGTGAAATCAGCTGACAGTCTGATGGGAACTCCTTTGTGGGTGACTGTCTTCTTATCTCTTGCTTCTTCTAGGATTCTCTTCTTCATTTTAATCTTGGCTAATGTAATGATGATGTGCCTTGGTGTGTTCCTCCTTGGGTCCAACTTCTCTGGGACTCTCTGGGCTTCCTGGATTTCCTGGAAGTCTATTGCCTTTGCCAGATTGAGAAAGTTCTCCTTTATTATTTGTTCAAATAAGTTTTCCACTTGTTGCTCTTCCTCTTCCCTTCTGGTACCCCTATAATTTGGATGTTGGAGCATTTAAAGATGTCCTGGAGGTTCCTAAGCCTCTCCCCATTTTTAAAAATTTTTGTTTCTTCATTCTTTTCTGTTTGGTTTTTTCTTTCTTCCTTCTGGTCCACTCGATTGATTTTAGTCCCAGTTTTCTTCCCATCACTATTGGTTCCCTGTACATTTTTCTTTATTTCACTTAGTGTAGCCTTCATTTTTTCATCTAATTTGTGACCAAAGTCAACCAATTCTGTGAGCATCCTGATCACCAGTGCTTTGAACTGCGCATCTGATAGGTTGGCTATTTCTTCATTTCTTAGTTGTATTTGTTCTGGGACTTTGATCTGTTCTTCTGTTTGGGCCATTTTTCTTGTATTGTCATGCCTGTTAGTGAGGGGCAGAGCTTTAGGTATTCACCAGGGCAGGGCAACCCAGTTGCTGGTTTGTGACGCTGTATGTTGGGGAGGGGTCTGAGAGGAAACAATGGCGCTTGCTCTGCTCTCTGTCTGATTTCAGGCCCTTCTGCCGCTGCCCACAAGCAAATTGGGCCCTTCTGGTGCTGGTTCCTGGGTGGGTGGGCTTGTGTACGTTCTAGGACCTGTGGGTCTCTCCAACGAACTCTCCTGTGAGGCTGGGAGTCTCTCCCAGCACCTCAACCCCCACAGGTGTTTTCAATCAGTGTCTTGAGGCTTTATTTCCTGGCACTGGAGCCCTGGGTTGCACGGTCTGTCTCACCCCCCAGTTTCACTGCATGCAAATGTGTGACCCCCCCCAGTCCACCAGCAGTGTTTGCCTCGCTGGGTCTGCCCACTGCCACCACACACTCAGGGTCTGCAAGCCACCACTTTTTTTTTGCCGAGACCCCTCTCCACCCAGCTGCTCGACTCCGCCCCAACTACCAGTCTGGATAAAGGTGTCTGTTTTAACTCCTTGATTGTCAGACTTCCGTACAGTTCAATTTTCTGTCAGTTCTGTTGTTTTTTTGTTTCTAAATTTTTGTTGTCCTTATTTTGGTTGTGTGAGGAGGCACAGTGTGTCTACCTATGCTTCCATCTTGGCCGGAAGTCCTGGGCATTTTGTTTTTTTTAATAAATATCCTCCTTATATCTGCTTAATGTGTCTATTTTTTCCTCTACCTTCTAGAACACAAAGAATAAAGTTATAAAGACTGTTGTAATGTTCTTATCTAGTAGTTCTATGATCTAGGTCATATCTGGATCAGATTTGAATAATTTTCCTCTTTATTTTTGCTGTTTTTGCATGCTGGTCATTTTTTATTGGATGCCAGACATTGTAAATTTTACTTTGTTGTGTGCTGGACATTGTAGTAAATGAATAAATAAGTAAATTTGAATAGGAACCATTGTACGCTTATAACCAGAAAAAATAAAGTGTATGTCTTTTAAAATTTTTGGACATTTAGTCCATCCATTTAAACATTTTATCTGGCAAGGTCATAGTTAAATATGTCTAAAGAAATATTTTTGAGCTGTTTTTCCTGGGATGCAGTTCAGATACTTGGAAGCAGTTACATAGAAGCTTTCGTCTAAGTTTTGTCAGGCATGACCAGAGCAGCATTTAGTCTGGTGTTAATGTTCTCCGCCAATGAGGCAATACCTTCTTAGCCCTTTAAATGATGCACCACAAACCATGACAGTTTCCACTCCGGCCGTTGAGAACAGGCACCATTCGTTCCCAGTCCTATGTGAACTCTCAGCCACGTTCCCTCTAATTCCCTCGGGTGGTGTTTTCCCCTACTCTTGGCAGTTTCCTCACATACATGCACCGGTCAGTAAACTGAGTACTTGTGAGTGACCCTCAGCAGACCTCCAGAATTCTCTCTCTGCTCCTCTGCCCTACAAACTCCAGCCACCTTGATGTCCTTGGACTCCCAGTTTTGCCTCTTCAGCTCAGAGAGTGTTCTGGGCTCTGCCTGGATGCCCCCTGTGCCCCATGGACTGAGAGCTCTCTGCAGGCAGTGAGCTGGAGCAGGCCTGAGACTCCGCTCATTTGTTCCCCACCTCTCAGGGATCGCTGACCTTCACTGACCGATATCCAATACCTTGAGAGCTATTGTTCGGTTTTTTTTCATTTGTTTCAGCAAGGAGAGTGGTACATCTGATCTCTCTTTCTCCAGTTTGGCCAGAAGTAGAAGCCAGGAAAGTTGTTTAAATTCTCTACAACTCAGTGTCCTCACCTACAAAAGGAGAATAATAACAGCACTCATTTCACAGAGCTGTGGCAAGGATTAAATGCATGAATACTTGTATCTAATACACATTAACTGCTCAATATGGAGAAGCTATTGTTGTTGTTGTTGTTATCCTTATTATTATCATCTGGGCCTCTGAATGGGTTTCTGGATCTGTGAAACTCCTGAATTTCAGTCCCAAGCACAATACCTGACACTTCACTGGTATTTAATATTTGGACCTCTACTAGTCTAGCCAAGCCCCTCCCAGCAGACAACCACTCATCCTCTTACTTCAGTGCAAGTTAAGAATGACCTTTGAGATCTTTAACGGCCATAATTTCTATGCCTCAGAGAGCTAATTGATACTCTCATTGAGCAAATTAGCATTTCCAGCAAGCGTATTTCAATCTAGATTTATTACACTCCCTAAATTAGTGTAACAAGGGTATGCTGAAGAGCAAACCAGAGTCTAATTCATGAGTGTGGAGGTTAACTTCAGAGTTAACTAGAGGAATTCAAGGCGAGAAAAAAAGAGCTTATTCCCCTGGCTGGTGTAGCTCAGTGGATTGAGTGTGGGCCTCCAAACCAGAGAGTCACTGGTTCAATTCCCAGTCAGGGCACATGCCTGGGTTGCAGGTTGGGTCCCCAAAGGGCACGAGAGACAACCACACATTGAAGTTTCTCTCCCTCTCTTTCTCCTTCCCTTCCCCTCTCTCTAAAAATAAATAAATAAATAATCTTTTAAAAATTAAAAAAGAAAGAGTTTATTCCAATCATATGGGCCAATGGGATACAGAACTCGGCTCTTTAAAAAAGGAAAGAAATATATTTGGGATAGGCAACTGAAACAAAGGAGAGTGGCCTTAGCTCCTTTCCCCCAACTCCTGGCCTTTAGACATCTTTCCTCGTTGTGGATGTGGCTGGCATCAGATGGGATGTTCATCACACTTCGTGGACCAGAATCTGATGGGGTTTTTCTGGAGACCAGGGGAAAGCCAACTGTCTGAAGCAGGTCATAGTGTATCACGTGAACAGGTGGGTATGCTCCGTGGCAGCCTCAGGCAAAGTCCACCCTTCAGTCTTCTAAGACCCCTCCCTTTGCACCTTCTTCAGTCATCAGAAAGAGGGTCTGCTCCCCACTGCTCCATCCTGCCCGAGTGGTGCAGAGACTCCTGGCTGAGGGGCTGGTTAATGACCCCAACACTCTCTTAAGAAGCAGGAGCCCACTGGTCTTGCTTTCTCCTATTTAATAAAAGTCATTTTATTGTCATTAAGATCTAGAATTTTCATGCTCCAATCAGCAATGACCACCTAGTACACTGGTTTCTCAAAGTGGCACTTGCAGTTCCATTGGCAAAGTGGCATTTGCCTTTTTTTTTTAATCTCTGAAAGCAAGATCATCACAAACAGACTTTCCGTGAATACTGATACACTGAAAAGGACTTCCTGTGCCTAAAGTCTGAGTGAGGGTTGATGGGGTATAAAGGGATCCACGATGTTCAGGAAGCATGTCTGCACTTAAACCCAGGGCCCTAATTTGGGGTCTGCATTAATCCTTTTATTCTATAGTTACTAAGAGGAGTTCTAAGATAACCTGTTCTCAGAGGGCTGCAGTTCAATATGGATATAAGACAAGACATAAATCATGAGAACATAAATCACGCTAAGAAATGCTCAGGGCTAGAAAGCTGTATCACTTAGGGGTTAAGATTTAGAACTTTGTAGTCAGAACCTGGGTTCAGCTACTGGTTTTGACCCTGACTACTGTGTGTCCTGGGAAAATCATTTTACTTCCTACTGGTTTTCTCTTTTTGTAAAATGGGGGTGAGAGAGCAGTTGTACAAATTAAACAAGAGGAGATATGTAAAGTATTTAGTATTTCGCTCCAAGTAAGCACTCAGTCACTATTATTCATTGTTTTTTCAGTCCAGAGGAGGACAACATCTTAGATGGTTTCCCAGAGCGGGTGGCAGCCACTTGGTGGCTCCCTGGACCAGAGAGAGGATGGGGCTTTGGAAGCTGGAGCATTCTGCTTGTACTAGGTGCAGGCTACAGGTTTTAAAGAAAATTCAAAATGGTTCTCGTTCTGGTGGACTCCTGAGAAGCCACCATGTGGTGTGAGCTGTGTCTGCTACTTTTCTTGCCTTATGCTCTTGACAGTCACATTCACCCCTGAAGTTTGAACTTCCACCTGAGATACTAAGATTTCATGTTTCTAGACTTGTCCCAAACTAAATGTTCCCCTTTCTGTGACTGCAAATTCATTTCTGGATGAGCTCTTCTTCCCAGAGATTAAGGTCAGATACCTTACTGACACCCCAGTGCCTCCCTTTTCTCCTTTTCTTTACCCCGTACCATCTGCCATCCTGCCCTTTTCCCCATTCTGACCCCATACAATCTATCAAGTCTTGTCAATTTTTTTTCGGTTGCTTCTTACATGTCTCCAACTGGGGACCTGGTCCACAACCCAGGCATGTGCCCTGACTAGGAACTGAACTGGCAACCTTTTGGTTTGCAGGCCAGTGCTCAGCCTACTGAGCCACATCAGCCGGGGCCAAGTGTTATCAATTTTATCTGCTCCTTCCTGCCTCTGTCCGCACAGCCACAGCCCTGTGCAGATCAGGTCATCTTCCACCTGACGAGCTGTAGCAGCCTCCCCCTGACCCCTCTGCTCCTGCCTAGTCACTGCAGCCCATTCTCCACTTTGCATGAGGATGATTGGCATCCACCGATGGGTCTACCCTACTGAAAAGTCCTCATGGCTCTTCATACAGCCTCCTCTCTGCTAACCTCATGTCTAACCTCCCCTTTCTCTGGTCTGATAGAACCCAATTTTGCTTGGGGTGACAATGTGCTCACTTAAAACTCATACTTTTCAGACTCCCCCGAAGCTTTGTGACCAGGTTCTGATCAAGGAGAAGTACCATAAGTAGAAGTCTACGATGCAGGGCTTATTGGGAAACCATCGTTTTCCTGATGAAAAGGGATGAATTCAACTGGCACAAAGCACCTTTTTCCTCTTCCCCTCTTCTGTCTGACACACAGGTTGATGCCTGGGAAGAGGAACCATCATGTCACCAGGAAGGCGAAAGTCATACATTGTGGTTGGTAGAGCTGGAAGCAGAAGGATCCTGTTTTCTCCACGACTTCCTGGACCAGCCACACTTACCCGGGACCATCTAGCTCCAGACTTCATGATGTAGGATGAAAGTAAATCTCTATTTGGTTAAGTAATTGCATCGCCATTTCTGTTACTGAAGTCGGACTCAGTCTTTCCAGATAGACTCTCCCATCAACCAGAGGAGCTGTTTGCAAACATTGGCGAGGATCCAAATCACAGGGACACTTGATACAAATTCAGAGTGGGGTCCATACCCCAACAGGTTCTCTCTTTAAGTGGATGTGCACTGGGGGCCTGTGACTCACATTATTTAAAATTATTACCCCAGGAAAACAAAAAGTACAAATATAAGTAAAATAAAATGACCTCAGGAGCACCCTTTACAGGTGTTCCATGTAGAACAATTAGAGAAAATATCAAGTGCTAGAAATTATACTTAGACAAGGAAACAAACAAATTCTGGATTTATAAGGAATTTTATAAACTGGCCCCTGCAACTTCTCCAACCTCCTCTCTGGCCACTCCCGCTGCCTCTACTTGCCCAGAATTAATCACTCGGTGACTTTACTGGCATGGTTCCCATACCTAAGAAGCCCTTCCAACCTTTCTGGACCTGGATGCTTCTCAGTCCACAAGGTACAGCTCAGGCATCACCTCACCTGGGAAGCCTTTTGTGAATGCTTAGGCTGTGCTTGTTGCCAATCCCTGAAGAGCCCTTAAAAAGTCTTGTATGGAGCCATGGCTGGTGTGGCTCAGTGGATTGAGTGCCGGCCTGCAAACCGAAGGATCGCCAGTTCGACTCCCAGTCAGGGCACATGCCTGGGTGATGGGCCGGGTTCCCTGTTGGGGTTGTGTGAGAGACAACCAACTGATGTTCCTCACGCACATCAACATTTCTCTCCCTCTCTTCCCCTCTCTCAAAAAAATAAAATCTTAAAAAAAAAAAGTTCTGGATAATGAGAAAGTTCTGGAAGGCAGAGGGAGGGGAGGTGGGAGGATATGTCTGTGTGGTCATATTTGCCCACCCACTTGCTCCCACTGCTTTGGCTTGAGTGGAGCTGGGAAGGTGGGTCAGAAGCCCTTGGGGTAATTTTAAGTGTTACTAATTTTACTTGAGTTCTCCCTTTAAAATAACTCCTAAGGACTGAAATCTGCAGTCAGTGTTGAACATCTGCCTCAGAAACCCATTGGTTTTAGTGGGCTGTTTCCTCTCTTCCACTCTCCAGTGACACTTCAGGAGTTAAAATCAACACTGGACAAAATAGCAGCCATCAGATAGGCCCCAGTAGAAAACAGAAACATCTAATTAAATCCTTATACAATATTGGCAGGTCTAGCTCTCAAGGGAGGAGAAAACACTGATGAGTTTGATATTTATGGAACTCATTCGTTCATCAGCCATGCATTCACTCATTTATTCACTCCCTCCTTCTGCACTGACAAGATTCTCTTGGTTACAAGTAAAAGAAACACAACTCAAGCTGTCTTGTCAGAGGAACAAAATTCATTGACTCATGTATTTGGAAAGTCCAAGAGTTCTGTTGGCTTCCCACACTGGGGACTTAAATTAAATCTCCAAGGGTCTGTTTTCCTTCTTCTTTTGTCTTCCTATTTCCCTCCTTTCCTCCCGGCTCTACCCCGCTTCTGCCTCTCATCTTCCTATCTCTCAGTCGGGTTCTATCCTTGTGGCAAACAGAAGAGGCTCAAGCAGCCTTAAACAAACACCCTAGCAGCTTAGCAACCCAGGGGAGAGAGCTTGTCTGCTGCTGGCACCAGCCCAGAAAGTTCCTGGGAGGACGCTCATCTGGCTGGTGTTACACGTCCTTGCCTGAAAGCGATTTCTGAGACCAGAAGTTTGGAATAGTCAGATTAGCTAGGCTGGGGACACATGACAAGGGTGGAGAAGCTGAGGGGTCAAGCTCAGTCCCACCTAATCACAGGGAATGTGTACAGGATACTGAAGAGACATAACTGACAGATTTCACCATCCCATCCCTCCCTCCTCTTTTCCCGTTTTCCTCTCTTTTCCCTTCTTCCCTCCCATTTATTCATATATTCATCCATCTACCCATCTATCCACCCACCCACCCATCTATGCATCCATCCTTCTATCCATCAATTTGTCCATCTAACAAGCATTTATTTAGAGCTTTTTCTATGCTTGGCCCTATATAGGCACTAAGGTATAGGTTGTCTGCCATAGAGCTAAAGGGCAGGATCAGGGCTTTGCACAAAGCTTGGCCCAAAGTAGGTGCCCAGTAGGTATTTGAATGAATTAATAGATGACCCTGAGTCTTAAGCTTGAGTCACCAGGACAGCAATGATGCCCCTGATGGAAAATAAGCATGTGAACAAGAAAGGTGGATCAGGGCAAAAGGGGCTATACTGAGCTGAATTCTTGAGTGTCTCATTTTGCCCCCCCATGAGTGAATGGTATACCACCTCTCCCCTGGCAGCAGGGGAGCCAGGCACTGCCAGTCTTGGAGACTGGGGATTGAGGCAATCATTCTGTGCCATCAAATGAATATTTGAAATGAGAGTCACCAGGAAGATGGGACGGGGCTTAAACGGTGATATGATATACCAGGCTGCTTTTGGGGTCCTGAGTAATGGGCAGGATGGAGGGACTGGGAGCCCAAGACCCCACCAGCCAAGGCCCTAATAAGCCAGAGATTAGGTTCCTCGGTCCTCTTCCCTTTGTCTCTCCCAGGGGATGCTCCCAGATGCTCTCTTCTTGGCTGCTGGGTCCAACAGCATTTGGATGGTGTCAGTGGGCCTTCTGTGTATCCACCAGTGAAAGGAAATTTCCTGGTGTGGGAGAATGGCCTTTGCTCTAAGAACAACTCCCATTGTACTTGCTGCTCAGCACTAAGTAAACATTAGCTCCAGGAAGTCCACAGGCAGAGTGGGGTGGGAGCTCAGAGTCGAAGGACGGAATTTTTATGAGCATTCTCAACTTTTTGTGCATTCATTCATTTGTTCTTTGCTTTTCTTTCTTTTTTTTTTTTTTGAGAGAGAAAGAGACCTTTTATTATAAGTTATTTGAACTTAACAGAGGATACACCCTGGAAGTAAGATCTCAACTGACTGAGATAAATACTTCCTGTTCAAATGTTAATTCACTCATAAATCTTTTCCTTTTTTCATTCACTCAGCAAACATTGCTGAGGCAGATTATTCATGCCCCACCCAAATTTCTTCCACTCTTTCTGTGCCCCACACCCCTCCTTAGGTACATCTTCCCTTTCAACACCTGCACCCAAGGCTCTTTCAGGACCGGCCTGGGGAATTTATATCCTCCCCCTGCACTCCCACCCCAACCCCAGGGTGCCTTTAACCAGTGACTGCAAAATGCAGGAGTCAGAAAGCTTCAGAACCTTGGCTCCTCATAGGAAAACTGTGAGGTGCAACATATACTCCAAAGGCCCCAGCAGGATAAGCCTGAAGCTGCTCTCTTGACAGATTTTGCCTGAAGCCATATCTTTGCCCATAAGGCTGGGACGGGGGAGACGCAAGTGAAGCAACTAGGGAGCAGAATTTAAGGGGACACGACTCTCAGACTCATGCACGGATCTCTGCACAATTTGCACCCTGGGCACCTCACTCTGCTCCACCAGCCCTAGCCCTGCTGGCCAGCCTTCCTCCTTTTCCCTGTGGGGAAACTGACCCAGGTCGACTAAGTGCTGTGTGCTGGAAACTGGTCTGTGTCCACTACAAGGAACAAGACTTGGTCTCTGGTCTCTGAGAACTCAGTCTGGTGGAACACACGAGGTTCTGGGCTCTCTGTCTGCAGATGACCATGCCACCTGTAGGGGTAGCCCTGAGAAAGGGAGGAGCTTCCCTGAGCACTCACATGACTGGTCTCAACTGCCTGGTTACTCAAAGCAGCCCAAGGCTGCTTCTTGGAGGAGAGTCACAGCATATGGGGAATTAAAAGCACTTTAAAATTATTTGGCTGTGTACAATGAACTGCTGCAGACATTCATGGATTTGCATGCTGTAAAGGCAAAGCAATTTGTTCCTGGTTAACTTATCTTACAGTTACCTTGGATTTGAGGTTCAGTGCAAGCCCAGCTGCAGGGGGACTCACCTCTTGTCACAACAATGTCTGCATAGAGTTAGGGCATGAGCCCAGGATGCTCTGAAGTATCCATGCAGAGGAACCATGAAGCCGACAGAGGGATTTCAGTCTTGGGGTAAGTCCCAGGGATCTTGGATACCAGGGTTTGAGACTGTGTTAGAACCAGGTGCTAGACACAGGAGGATGGTCCAATCAAAGCTGAGGGGATGCTCACCGGGAGAAATCTGCTGGAATCTGGGAGCTGAACTGAAGTTGTGGCAGACTACTTCATACGTATTGTCCACAATATCGGATGGCTCTTCATGGAGGAGGGTGTCACAGTCCTGCCCATGGCTTGCTCTGGATAGGGAGCTCCAGGTGGTGTTACTGCTGGCAAAGGCTTTCATTCCAGCCCTTGCTGCCTCTTCCCTGGGCCACAAGGCTGACTGCCAGTTCTTAGCCCCAAACCACCCTTCTCTCTTCTACTCTGGGATGCTGGAGCACCACGGTAAGTGGTTCCCTTTGCTTTTTCCATGTGCTATGGATTGAATGCTGCCTCCCCAAAATTCATACGCAGAAACCCTAAACCCCAATATGATGATATTTGAAGATGGAGCCTTTGGTAGGTAATTAGGGTTAGATTAGGCCATGTGGGCAGATGTCCTTTTAAAAAGAGGAAGAGTCCAGCTCTGGCCCCCCCTGCCGTGGGAGGGTACAGCAGGAAGGCAACCCTCACCATGAACCTGACTGCCGACACCCTGGTCTCAGACTTCCAGCCTCCAGAACTGTGAGAAATACATGGCTGGGGTTTAAGCCACCCCATTCATAGTGTTCTATGATGGCGCAGATGAAGATGCTGCCAGTGGGTGCTGGGGGAGGTTGCAAGGCTGGAGGAGAAAGGTTGCTCCTCACTCCTGTTACCACCACAGCAGTTCTAGGACCTGCACTAACAAGCTGGTTCCAGTTTCCAGGTGTTCCAATACTCCACACGCCCAGAGTTAGGCTCACTGCACCCCCTGTGAGGTGCCAGCTGCAGCCTCTCCCCAGGGTCCTGGGCATCAGTGCTGAGTGCACCCCCCCCCGCCCCCACCACCAAAGCAGCTAGGCTCTGACAACTCTAAGCCCTGCCCTTCACCCCCCAAGATGGAGGGGTGGTCTTTGCTCCTTCTGGACTCTTCGCATTGCCCCACTGTTCCCTTTTGCCCGTCAGTCGTCTAGGACTCATTAAAACACTTTTCTGTATTAAAGTCTGTCTGCTAAACCACAAGAGAATGGATTCCGTTTTCCTGACCCTGATGTCCTAGATGGGTGCCCCCCTGGTGGCCTGGAGCCTGGACTAATGAGGTGGGTAGAGTCTTGGCCAACCCACAGTGGACACAGGATCTGAGCAGGAAATAAGCCTTTGTGTTGCGAGTTGCCAAGATTTCTCCAGTCACTCTTTCACATGGCAGAGTTTAGCCTATCTTGACTATTACAGAAGCCACAAGCATGACATTGTCCTCCTGCTGGGCTGTTAGGAGAGGATTCTCTCACTGTGCCGATGGGCAGAGCTGAGACCCGGAGCGGGCTACACACTCTGGCAATTTTATTAATTCCCCAAAGTTTGGGAGGATCTTGCTGGTTTGAAGTTGGGTAAAAGAGAAAAGCCTGGGGTTTCATTTTTACTATATGAAGCTTTATAAGTAAACAAGGAAAAGACAAACACCTGTGTAGAAAAATGGCCTTAGATACATATGGAAATGTGCTCAATAATACCAGTAACCAAAAAACAAAAATTAAAGTATATAATACCATTGTTATGGGTTGAATGGTGCTACCCCCACTCCAGGAAAAAGGGTATGTTGAAATCCTGGTCTGCAGTACTTCTGAATGTGATGTTATTTGGATATAGGATCATCGCTGGTTTAACAACTTAAGAAGACATCGTCCTGGAGTAGGATGGGTCCCCCATCCCCTAGGACTGGTATCCTCACAATAAGATGGCCATGTAGAGACAGACAGAAGCGACAAGCCACGTGATGATGGGGCAGAGGCTGGAGTTGTGCAGCGCAAGCCAAGGGGCACCGAAGACCACTGGCAAATGCCCACAGCCAGGAAGAGCAGGAAGGACGTCCCCACAGATTTCGGGGGGAGTGTGGTCCTGCCGACACCGGGATTTGGGGTGATGGCCTCCCAGAACTGCGGGACAATCAATTTCAGTTACTTTCAGCCACACAATTTGCGTTTTTTGTAAGAATGGCCCTAGGAAACTAATAAAAACATTTTTTTTCACTTTTCACATTGGAAAAGAATAAATTTCTCGGGGTTTGGTAGAATATTCGTGAGGGGTTGGTAATAGGCACTTTTATCCACTGCTGATGGAAGGTGTACTTACAGGGTTTGTTTGTTCGGTGAATTGGCAACACGTACAAGTAACAGCCTTAGAAAGAGAACATACCTTTTGTCCCAGCGGCTCTATTTCTGTAGTTTCTTTTCTCTTATAACAGGAAAAGTTAAAAATAATCTGTGTATAATAACAGTAGATTGTCTCCATAAACCATGACATACCCTCCAGGGTTAGATAAAGTACTTGGAAATTGGTAGATAACCAATAAAACATTTACTGAATACATTAATGAATAATTAAATTAATAACAGTTATAAACCAACATGTTAACTTTAGTTTTCTGTAGGTTTTGAAATGATGGGTGAGCTTTTTGAAACATTCATTTTAATTGTTTTGAATTTTATTTATTTATTTATTTTCTAATTTCAATACAATAAGCATGCATTACATCTGTAGTAAGAAAAAAGAAAGAAAAGGTACTTAGGTTTCTGTTTCAATTCTGCCATCAGTTTATGTTTTGATCTGGGACTTCACGACCCCCACCTCCCATCCTGCCTCAGTCTGCAGCAAGAAGTGAGTGTTGGTTAGGTGACCTCAGGGCCCTTTCCCAGTGTCCTGGTGGGGTGGGACCCCAATGAAACAGAGGGGGCCCCGATGAAACAGAAGCAGGAACAGAAAGATTCCCCAGGAGCCCGGCGAAAGCATGTGGGTGAGGAAGCCGCTGTCCCCAGTCCTGCTGGGGCCATGGAGGCCAGCAGGAGGCACAGTCAGAGCTGCCCAAACACCAGTAGCGCAGCTGAGCCTGAAGACACATCAGATCTCAATCCTGGTCGGTAAAAAGCTGGCAAAGAAACAAAGCAAACAACAACGCTGAGGGCTATAAAACTCCAAGATGTCGTGCAGCCACTTTGGAAAGCAATCCAGCAGTTCTTCAAAAAGGTTACACATGGAGTTATGCCTTCATCCAAGAGCCCTGCTCCTAAGAGAGATGAAAATGTGTGTCCATATAAAAACCTGTATATGAGTGTTCAAAGCAGCATTATGCATAATAGTCAGTAGTTAAATAGTCAAAAGGCAGAAACAACCCAAATATAGATCAGCTGGTTCATGGATAGATCAATTGTAGTTCATCCATACAATGGAATATTAGTTACCTATAACAAGGAATAAAGTACTACAACATGGAGGAAAGACTACAACATGGAGGAAAGTTGAAAACATAATGTTAAGGGAAAGAAGCCAGTCACAAAAGGTCAAATGTTGTATGATCCCATTCATGTGAAATATGCAAAATAAGCAACTCTCTAGAGATTGGGAGTAGACTGGTGGTTGCCTGGGGCTCTGGGTGATGATGGATTGGAGGGTAAATGGTTAAAGTATGTGGAGTTTCTTTTTTTGAGGTGATTAAATATATTCTAAAATCGATTGCGGTGATGACTTCACAGTTCTGTGACTATATTTAAAACAATTGAATTGTTACCTTTAAGTGAATTGTATAGTAAATAAACAATATTTCAATAAAGCTGTACAAAACTGAAAAAGAATAAACCCTCTAAGATCGGCTTTTCCTAACCCGTGCTTTCAGCTCATCCTGCAGGCAAAGATGTGAGGACAGCTCCCATTTATTAGGGACATCCGCTGTACTAACCCAGGGTGTTAACCCTGGTGAGGAGCTGGAACACAAGAGACATGCAGTCCAGTCACTCCTTTCAGCCCAGCCCACAACCCGTGAACCAGCAGACATGTGAGTGAACCCATCCTAGACGATCCGGCTGCTAGCTGACCCTCTCACTGGCTGTCCCTACATAAAAGAGCCCTGCAGAGATCAGCCAGGCTGGGCCAGACCAGAAGAGCTGCCCAGCTGACCCACAGAAGCTCGTGCTAAGTGAACGGTTGTTGTTGAAGGCACTGAGTTTTGGGGTGGTTTGTTATGCAGCAGAAACTGACACCCTTCTGGTAAAAATGTGTCATGGTTCTTCCCAGGAATATTTTAAGCTATGGAAATGCTGGGCTATAGACCTGGCACGTCTTTAAGTTGACTAGATATTGCCAAGTAGTTTTCTGCAGTGGTTCTGCCAATTTACACTCTCTCTGGCCCGGCAGGCAGATTCCTCCTGCACCGCAATCTTGCCAACACTCGGTAGTGTCAGATGTTTTCATTTTGGCCTATCTGGTAGGTGCGAAATGGTATCTTGTTGATTTAATCTGCAACTTCCTGATCACAAGTCAGATGGAACATATTTTCTGAAGTTGGTTGGTTGAGTGGGTTTTCTGCAAAGAAACGACGACTGTGGTCAGGTTTGCATTTCTCCACCTTCTCAGTGAGGCCGGCTGCCCTCTCTAGCTCTTGTCGCCTGCCTTTTCCTTTAAGAATCAGCTCAGGCACTAAATCTTCCACCCAGGCTTTCCTGACCTCCAACTCCCATGTTAGGCTACGTGTCCCCAGTGCCCCAAGCTAGCCTACAAGAGAATGAGCAACCACTTGCAGCAGAGAAGAGGCACTCCAGCGGAGGCCAGCATAGACAGCCAGCCTCCAGCCGATCCGCCTGCTGACCACAGACACAGGTGTGAGCCTAGCCAAGGTCAGCCAAACAGGCTCAGATCAGCAGAACCACTCAGCTGCCCCTAAATCAATCGATGTTATATTATTGTACGTCACTGAAATTTCATGGTTTGTTATGCAGCATCACTGTGGCAATTGATAGCTATTACATATTATCCTATTCATAAAAGTAAAGTGGTATTAACAGCGTGTGTTAATCTAGTGGTTGTAATCTCAATAAAGTATTCAGATCTACCTAGAATGGAAGTTCTATAAGAACAAAAACTTTTTCTGTTTTGTTTTCCACCACACCACCAGTTCTTAGAATAACATGTGGCATTTAGCGTGTATTTAACTTACTACATGTCTGTTGTACGAATGGATGAAATCCGGGCTCTGCCTCTTATAGACTTCACCTGCCAGCCTTAGTTTTCTTCCCTATTAAATGGGAAGATACAGAGACCTGGAAGAGTTGACGTGAGTGTCATATGAAGAGAACATAATGTACTTGATACACAGTAAGTTCGCAGTACACAGAAGCAAGTATTATTTAGAATGGGGGAGTCAATCTGTTGGGGCCACAGACCACAGACTTTAGAAAACTAAAACTAAAACTAAAGCACACACATGCACAAAATATTGTGCACAGTTCCAGAGCCTTCACCAATGTGCTGAAGCCAGAGCCGCAAGTTAATAGCCCATATTTTAGAGATATTTATAAATGTCACCTATTTTTTATCATTATGACTACCACCAACAGCACCTAATAAATGCTTGTTAAGAAGGTGTTGCTGAATGAATTAATATGAAAATGGATCATTTATCCTTGAAATTCTTTGGACAATGACCACCTCGGCCATGGTCAGGCCTGTCTGGCTCACCACCTGTAAGGAAAGAGAAATGAACTTGGCTTCTTCTGACCAGCGAGAACAGTGGCACAGTGCCTTCTGCGTGTGGCCAGCAGAGGCCGCCACCGTCTTCTTGGGCCACTCTGTCAACCACCTCACCATCCAGTAAAAACTGCTCCGTTCTTCCAGCTCCACCATGAGAACCATGTGATTCTGCGATGTAACTGCAATACCATCCTTGCTACAGTGCCTTTTAATTAGGCATCCGACAGCCCAGGAGGTCAGAATGCTCCCTTGTAACAGTGTGTTCCAGAAAATTGCTACCATCTGATTAAATTAAAGAAGGACCATTTGACTGATCGGTTAGGCCCACTTCAGCCACGCTGCCACGACATCATGACCACTGTCACCGGTGTTGATGTTTACAGAGTGAGGAGTGAACTCGAGTTCTTCTGGAAGGTTATTGACAGATTGGCCAGAAGAGGAGGCACTGGGAAATCATGCCTGGAATTGCGACATAGGACACTCACCAGTCGGATGGAAGAAGTGGCGAAAGGTCGTTGAGACTATACTATTATGGGCTGAATTGTGTCCCCCTAAAATCTGTATGTTGAGTTCTTAACCCTAGTACCTCAGAATGCAACGCTATTTGGAGATATCCTAGAAGTGGCAATTAACATAAAAGCCTTAGGGTGTGCCCTTATCCAGTATGACTTGTGTCCTCATAAGAAAAGTTAATTCGTATAGAGACATGGAGAAAGAAACAGAGAACAAAAACCAAAACCAAAACCAGAGAGGTTTTGGTGAAGAGGTTTGGTCTCTCTGTGTCTTTGGTGAAGACACAGAGAGAAGATGGCCATCACCAAGCAAAGAGGCCTCTGAAGAAATCAGTCCTGCTGAATGAATCCTTGACCTCAGACTTCCAGCCTTCAGCACTGTGAGAACTTTAACGTCTGTTGTTTAAGCCCCCCAGTCTGCGGTGCTCTGTTACGGCAGCCTGAGCAAACTAAGACACACACCACATGCCAGACGAGTGCTCAGCACAGATGATTACATTTCATCCTCGCTGTAGTCACTTGCTCAAGGTCTTGACCACCGGCTGGCAGGTGGCAGGACCAGGACTTGAGCCCATGTCCCTCTGACTCTGATGCCTGCCACACATCGCCAAGTTGCTTCAAACTCAGATGAGGAGAAAAGGCAGTCATTGGCTGGTGTGAATTTTGAAAATCCCTCTCACCATAAACAGTCTGGGGTTTGATACCTGGTGGTGGCTCAGACACATTTTTAGCGAGTTCCAGTGTCCATCATACTGTTGAAAGAGAGCTACCCTCACTGAGGATTCTTTAGGGAGTACAAGTATAAATCTTTGAGAGCTGTTAGAGAGAATGCCTGATGCTCCTCCAGGAAGAATCGGAATCTGCACCAGCACCTGGGTGGCTCTGCTGCTTTGAGAACACTATCCAAACTGCTCAGCCCGGCATTCCGTGTCTCTCCCCATGCTGTGATTTGCTGCTGCCCACCTCCTCTCCAGCTGAGTCTCCGGCCACGTACTTGCTGAATCCCACAGTGCAGGAGTTCCTTGCTGTTCCCCGAGCAGTTCGCTCTCCTTCTTGCCTCCAAGTCTTTGTTTGCACTGTTCCTTCTGCTTAGACTGCCCTCCCTACCTTGTCCACCTGGTGACCCCACGCTCATCCTCTAAGTGTTGCCCTTCAAATGTCCCCTCTCCCAGGAAGCTTTGGATGTCACCTGAAAGAATCAGGGGCTTCCTCCCAAGGGCACTTGTTATACTTTTTCCCTCTTCTGTGTGACAGATACCCTAAGGTAACCCCTGCAATGAGTCACAGCCTTCTACGATCACCTCCTCCCTTCGGTTTGGGCAGAACCAAGGACTCACTTCTAACCAACAGTGTATGGCAAAGGTGACAAACTGGCACTCCCTTGAGTAGGTTCCCTTACATGGTAAAGACTATGGGATGGCACTTTGTTATGAGACTCCACGTTAGCAGACTGCAGAGACACACTCCCTTGCTGGCTTTGAAGAAGCCAGCTGTCACGTGTGGGCCGCATCCCATAAAACTGTGAGTAGCCTCCAGGATCATAGAAAGGCCCCCAGCCAACAGCCAGCAAAAAGGTGGGGCTTTCAGTCACCATGTGGCAAAAGATGAACTCTGCCACCAACTGAATGAGCTTGGAAATAGATGCTTCCCTAGTCGAGCCTTCAAACCAAAACATAGCTTGGCGAACACCTTGACTGCAGCCTGTGAGACACTGAGCAGAGGAACCAGCTAAACCAGGCTAGAAACTGAGAAAATAAATATATGTTAAGCCAGCAGGTTTGTAGTAATTCGTTACACAGCACCTGATAACTAGTATACTCTGTTACAACACATAGTCAGTATTATTCTTCATATGATATTCCCAACTAGAGAGGACCCATGAGAATAAAGAATAGAGTTCAACTCCGTTAGCCTCCACACAGTGCCTGGCACATTGTAGGCACTTGATACGTGTTTGTTGACTGAATAAATGAATATTACTTTTAAGGTTCCATCTAACTTAAAAAAAAAACACTCTAATTCTAGAATGTTGAAACTCCATTTCTGTAACCTTCATGGAAGGTCAATGAGGATATCAAATTTCCAAGGAATAAAAAAGAATGCAGAGAGCAAGCATTTTTCTGTAAGAGTTATAGATCCTTTGACGCAATTTGCCAAGCGGTTGGGCACACTGGGCTCTGGAAATGTTATAACAATGTCTTCTGATTGTCTGTGAAAATGGTCAAAGTCAAAGGCACAATCCCCAAACCTGCTGCAAGGCAGCTAGGACTATTAGCAGCTATTTGAAACCTGGAGGCAAAGAGACATTAAGAGCCTCAAACCAGTCAGAGGGAGAGTCATCAGTCAACCATGGAGCCAGGGACAGAATTCTAAATCTAAATTTGCCCAGAACCCCCAGAAAATACTTTGCACTTCTCCCCTCCTCCTCGTCCTCCTTCCCCTCCCTCCTCCTCTGCCATAGAAACAAACACATCATTCTTAAAGCCCCAAAGCCTGCAGATCAGAGCTTCCGAGGGCCTCACCGTACAAGTGAGAAGACTGAGTCTCCAGAGAAAGGACTCGGCCAGCAGATACAGACGGTCCTGAGAAGAGCACTGTTTTTCAGAATCCCCTGAAGACTAATGTTAAAAATAAAAACAAAACAAAAACTTCCTTCAGGGTCAGTGAGGTAATGAGGCAATTAACCACACATTCAAGCACCTCACTATTCAAACAAAAACTTTTACAGGGTCTATCCAGATCAGCAAGGCGAAGAGTTATTTTCTCAAAACAATTCTTACAGCAGCCCAGAGTGGGCCTGGTCCCAGGCACTGTGCCATGTGGTTTACACGCAACACCTTCATTAGCCTCCCAACCATTTATAGCTTTTTTTTTTTAAATGAATGAAGAAACTGAGGCTCAGAAAGGAGACGCAACTCCTCCAAGCTTACATAAGCAGTAATTACTTAGCCAGGTCTGTCTGCGGTACTGATCACGCCACTGAGACACCCAAAGGAGTGGGGAGTGGGGCTCAGAGGAGGGGATGCTGGCTGGGGAGCCTTGCCTGGGACCCTCCCGTCATAGCTCAGGATGCTCCCATCCTGCCACCCTTTAGCACAGTAGGTGCACACAACACAGCAGCCCCTGACTGTTGGCTGCAGGAGGGCAGGAAGCATTGCTGTCTGTTCCTGCTGAATCCTCAGAACATCACCTGGTAGGAACCAGAAGGAGGAGCTGGGTAAAGTTTGAATGATGATCTAAGGGAGTGAACGCATGAATGGATGATCCACCCGCACCCCCCCCCCCCCAGTTAACCGTGCCGGTGTGTGTGCAAGGTTATTTTTGCTGGGCGGCTTCTCTAATCTGACCCAAGCTGATGTGTGCGTGGAGTGAGTGTCCCAGCGTAACCATAACTGATGTCTAATCCCCTGATTAAAGAAGCTCTTCCAGACTTCCTAGCAATCGGATTACAACATAGCAGGCCTGATAAGGTCACTTCCACTGTTCTGCCTTTTTCCAGCCCACAAATTGGCTCCCTGATATTCATTATGGCAATTTTTAGAGCTTGCTATTTCCCCCAAACCTGTGTGAGAGAAGTCAGCTTCTATTCCATCTGTCTTCATATGAGATGCGATGAGTGTGTGTAGTGGGTTAGGAATGTGGGTGGTTAACAGCACAGACTTTGGGGGAACCACCTCATAGCCCAGGCACTGTTTCCTCATGTGTCAAGTGGGGGTAATCATAATATTGGTGTAAAGTGGGGGTAATCATAATATCGGTGTAAAGTGGGGGTAATCATGATATCGGCTTCACAGGATGGTTGTGAGGGTTAAAGGAATAGATGCCTGTAAAATGCTTAGCTCTCTGCAAGCACTCAGTACATTTCTCTTTACGCTACTGATGAGAGAGACTGGGACAGGCACCACTGGCTCCCAGCTGGACCGTGGACAGGACAGCGACCTTCTCTGGCCCTTGAGTGTCCTAGGTATTACACAGAGGGAGAGAGAGGGAACTAAGGACTCGTTCAACAAATAATTACTGAACACACTCTGTGGTCGTCCTGAGACTGAACACCAGACATGGAGATAAAGTGGCTCTGGCCTGTCCTCGAGGGTCTCCTGTGTGGCCAGAGATTTAACCACGATGCCAAGCATTGTGGAGCACCTGGTACATGCCAGGCTGAGTGATAAGTACTTTGCATACACAAGATCCATCGATATTCATAATAATGCTGTTGACCATGCCACTGTGCCCATTTTATAGGTAAGGGCACTCTGGTGCAAAAGCCCTCCGTGACTTACCCAAGGTCGCATGGGTAGCGAGTATCAAAGATGGAATTTGAACCTGGAGTACGACTCCGAGCTCTAACACCCCTCTGGCACAAACATCCTGTGATTCCCCATGACCAGAGACAGACTCGAGATTACACCTGTATCTCCCTCCTCCTGAAGCTTTTGTGCTTTCTCTTTTCTCACATCTCTCTTATCTCCCCGCACTTTCATCAATATTCTCTGCATTATCTACCAAGCACACAGGAGAACATCTCCATTTTCTTTGCTGATATCATCCCCACTGACACTGCAGGGAAGAGACAAGCTGTGGTCCTGGAGCAGAAGTAAGAACTCCAGTTGCTCACCTGCTTCTCTGGGAGCCTCTAGGGAATGTCAGCTTCCCAACCAGGAATCATTACTGGGTGGCTCCCTTTTAATCTCAGACATTCCCAGCCCAACTTCTGAGGAAATGTGGTCTTCATAGCATTTCCTTTGGGACCTTTCAGCATCAGTGAACCAAATATTTGGGAGGCTGCACAGCACAGAGGCTAAGTAAGAACTCTGGAGCCAGACTGCCAGGGTTCAAATCCTAACTCTTTGATTAACTATCTCTGGAACCTTGGGAATAGTTATGTTCTCATGTCTCTGTTTCCCGGCTATTTTTCCAAGATGATGATGGTGATGATGATGGAGGTGGTGGTGGTATTTCTCTTCACAGAATAGATGGGAGGATCAGATACAAGGGAGTTAAAATACAAGGGTTTAAAAACAATGTCTGGCACTGAATGAACTTTTTCTATATGTCCGTGAGAAATACATGTCCAGTTAAACTAATGTCTACTGCCTTTTAAGGCTATTGTCCAGTAGACAAGAAGGAAGAGGAGAAGCTCCAAATGACTATGGAATAGAAAAAGCCCTTTACAAAAAGCTTTTTTTTTAAAAAGCTTTTTATTGCCATAAAAGAAATAAAAGAATCAACTTTACAACACAGGACGTGGTGCTTTGCTGCCTCTGGGAAGTCAGGAGGTTTAGAAAATCCACTTGACAGCTGAGAAGGGAAGCCAATTGGTGAGGGTCCTTCAACTAGATAAGGGAGGTCGGGAGTAGATTAGTGGCTTTCTGCACACTATCCAGACTGCAACAAGATACGTTGATTCCAGATGAAAACAAGCACATCATAAACCAGCCACCACCAAAAATCTACCAAAAATCCAGTTCAACACAGAGCACTTCTTAGTTGAGTACAATTCACTCTTCTTTCTGTCTTTTCAACTGTTCCCGGGTGTTCAGGATTTTTCAGGAACATCCATCGAAGAAGGGCTTGATTTGCCAGAGTTGAGGAATGATAATGAACTATGAAAAGTGGCTTTGGTGAAGACAGGGCAGGGAAGCCTGCAGCATAATAATATTTTCGTTCTGAAGAGGGCAGTATGCAACCAAGGCCAGGTCTGCTCTCTCTCTCTGGGCCTGAAGGAGGCAGCGCAGCCCTCAGGAACCCAGACATCTTGGATTTCCAAGACCTTATTTCTGAACAGCAAGCACATCTTCAGACATGAACTAGGATTCTTGAGGTTTGAACAGTTACACTCTGCCGCTCATCTAGGGGACATGCTGCAAACCAATAGAAAGATGGTCATGCAAGATGGATGGAAGAAATGCCAAGAGTCCTTTCACCATGCTCTTAAATTTGTCTACCCTCCCAAATTGGGCCTCTATGAAATTAAACAATAGCAAGGCATCCTAGATGGTCTCTGATGTTTGCAGAGGAAAGCTTTTTTCTCCTAAGACTTGTGTGCAAGGTAGTTTCTATGGCCTAAAGCAAAATACCTTCTTGCAAACATTTTTTTTTTTTTTTGCATAGAAATAAAATGTTGGGAATGGGGATGCTAGCTCCTGGGATGCATTTATCAAGCCAATCACAGTAATTATAATCAGAACACAAACTAAGTGAAAGCTGAGCATGAAAATACATTTGCAGTAAACCTGAACTGCATACAATTAAGCCCTGCTGGGTGGCATTTTGAAGTATGCCATTAATATATTTTGGGGGTGAGCAGATTGATTTTTTTTCTTAAATATCTTTTGCTGCTTGCATCAAAGGCTCCAACAGCAGTTAAGAAGGAGGAAGAAGGCCACACATTATTAACTGCTAAACTTAGGGCTCTAAGACAGATGTCCAGAGGTAGCTTAATTGGCTAACACACCTCGTCAAATATGTTCACTGGACATTAATTTAACGTAGGTCTGGCTTAGGAAAGTGAGGAAGAGAATTGAGGATTTAGGGGGAATAATATACCGTCAATTCTTGGTCTCAGTTTTTGGAAAGTGCTAAGCTAACAGTGTTTAAAATCCTTTCATGATCTCCCCATTGTGTTAAAAGAAAGTCCTGTCCCCTTAGGGGCTTCCTGATTCAGATGTCACCTCTTTGACTGTGAAGTCCTTACCATTTTCTGCTCCCCTAAACCTGGGCTCTCTCAGGCATTATAACACTTAGCATACTGGTTTTTAACTTTATTTATTTATGTGCATGGCTGTTCTCCCCTGCTAGACTGTGACCTCCTTGGGGTCAGAGATTACATCTTTTTAATCGGGGTCTCCAGCACGCGGAGCACATGACCCAGTATAGAAGCTCCTCCATGGTTGGAAAATGTTGCATGAAGAGCAATTAAATAAGTGAAAGAATGAGTGGAAGAATGAGGGCTGCATCCTTCGGGGTCCCGCTCTAACCAACTTTTTCCAAAGACACCCCATCTCTCGCTTCCCCAGACAGAAGTCAGATGGTTCTGCAATGGCAATTCCAGAATATTTTAAGGGAAACTATAGCTTTCTATAGGAGACTTAAGTGAGGCACTTTGGGTTGGAGAGGTGTGTGAGGTGTGTGTGTATAGGGGGGGTACTACTGGCTCCTTTGAAAGTCACCCTTGAGTAAAAGCACAGGCCCTCACTGAGATTGTATTTAGGGGAGAGAGATGGGAGGCAAGACACTATGTGCCACACCTTGGAGTATCTTCCCATGATGTGTTGGGATGGGAAGGCGCAGAATATTTATCTCCACCCCATTTCCTATATATTTTTTTAAATTTCGAGATAATTGTAGATTTACATGTGGTTGTAAGAAATAATACGTAGACATTGCATTACCCTTCACCCAGTTTCCCCCAGTGTTATAAGATCACAACCAACCTGAACAATGACTTTGATACAATCCTTCCACCTTATTCAGATTTCATCAGCTTTATATGCATGCATTTCCGTGTGTGTGCACGCGTCTGCATTGTGCACACTTGATGTTTCTGAAAACGGTTTTCTGGCCTACGGGAGGCTAGAAAAGGGTCCAGTCTGATGCATCCTTGCAGAGGAGTTGGCTCCCACAGGCACCAGTATATACTAGTATACATCTTTTGAATACAGTAGGTATCCAACAACCGTCCCCATAAACACTTGAACTTGCATGTCAGTGCGTGCAAGAGGAGAGCGCATGTTTAAGGTAGGAAACTGAGACGGAGACATTCGATATTTTAGAAGCAAAAAGTTGGCTATTTTCCGCCACAATTGTTAATTTAGCTACCTGGCTAATTGCTTCACAGAGATCCTGATGCACATGCTTCCATCGCGGAAGAGACGTTTTTGAGGTTCACTCTCCGCTGGAAAATTGAAGAGGGTTCACAGTACCCCGGGAGCTCCTCCCAACCCTACTCCCACTTTCACCCCTTTTTCCCTGGGGCTGGACTGTTTCACCCCGTCTCCAGGCAACCGCCCAGCGCGAGGTGGGACGTCATTTCCTGAAAAGCCCGCGGGGAAGGGGGGTAAAGGGGAGGGGTAAGGGGGCGGGGCCAAAGCTGGGGAGGCGAAGGCGACGGCGTCGGAACTCGCTTGAGGATCGGCCCCCAGGAGGCTCAACAGTTCGCAAAGTGTGGGCTCGCGGCCCCAAGGCTACGTCTGTGCCCGGAAGGTGCAGGAGCGCAGGGGTCCCCGGGCTGCTGCATCCCGGGACTGCCCTGGACATGCCCCGCACCCCCTGCTGGACGCCCGCGGTGCTCCACCGGCTGCGGTTTGGGGGGCTCTGTGACTAGAGCGCCCCCATCCCAACTTATGATTTTGGGGTCCCCCAGCCCTAGAGGAACGGGCGGCTTGGCTGGGGGAGCCCCGGGCGCGGTGTGACGGGGCGGTCAGCTGTGCTGCGCCCCCCACTCCAGCCACCCGTCGTCTCTATGCCCTGAAGAATGTAACTGCTTTCTCTGCGACCTCCCGGCTCCAGCCACCAACTCCTTGTCATCCAGGATCCCATCGCCGTCTCCGCCCTGCCCGGACTCAAGCCGCCGTCTCTGCGCCTCGCGGACTCCAGTTTCACGACCCCCTCCATCTTCGCGCGCCCGAGAGTCTAGCAGCGATCTCTGCGATACCCCAGGACTCAGACACTGTTTCCGCACCCCCAAACCCGAACTCCAGAGGCCGTCTTCTTGCCCCCCGCCCCGCCCCCAAACCTAGACTCCAGCCACGATCTCCGCGCTCCGCGGATCCAGCTGTCGCGCCGGTGCCCGCTGGTGCTGCAGCTGCCCCACCGAGCGCCCCAAGTCCGCCCGACCCTCGGCGGGGAGATGAACGCGCAGCTGGACGGCCTGTCGGTGAGCTCGTCCTCCACCGGCTCTCTGGGTTCGGCGGCCGGGGCGGGCGGCGGAGGGAACACGGGGCTGCGACTACTGTCTGCAAACGTGCGCCAGCTGCACCAGGCGCTGACCGCGCTGCTGAGCGAGCCGGAGCGGGAGCAGTTCACTCATTGCCTGAACGCGTACCACGCGCGCCGCAACGTCTTCGACCTGGTGAGCACCCTGCGCGTGCTGCTGGACAGCCCGGTCAAGCGGCGCCTGCTGCCCATGCTGCGTCTGGTCATCCCGCGCTCGGACCAGCTGCTCTTCGACCAGTACACCGCCGAGGGCCTCTACCTGCCCGCCACCGCCCCCTACAGGCAGCCCTCCTGGGGCGGCCCCGACAGCGCGGGGCCCGGGGAGGTGCGCCTGGTTAGCCTGAGGCGTGCCAAGGCACACGAGGGCTTGGGCTTCAGCATCCGCGGGGGCTCGGAGCATGGCGTGGGCATCTATGTATCCCTGGTGGAGCCAGGCTCTCTGGCTGAGAAGGAAGGGCTGCGAGTCGGGGACCAGATTCTGCGTGTCAACGACAAATCCCTGTCCCGGGTGACCCACGCTGAGGCCGTCAAGGTAGGGTCTGGTTTGGGGGATGAGTTCGGGTCAGAGTGGCGAAACAATTTATGGTGGCAGTAGCTCCATTCTGTGTATCCTTACGCAAATCACTTGACCTTTCCGGGCTCCATTTTTCTTACAAATGTTTCTTTAAAAGAGGAACATTTAGTCTATTGAGCAAATAGATGTGATACCCCCCAACGGGATATTGTGATGGGCCCTGCCTTCCTTGGTCATAAAGGCTCGTGTGTGGGAGACAGACCTTAGCAAATACTCAGCAAATGTGTGATCACAAAGTGTGAAAAAGGTTGTGGATTCTTATGAGCATTAAAAGAGGTAAAGTCTCTGCTGGCATATGGTTAGCAATCAGCAGGTGCCTTCTGCTTCTGCTGTTACTCTTATTCTGGAGGCTTTTGCCCCTGAAGGAAAGTTTTGTTAGCTCCTAGTGGCCCGAGGAGGCCGTTTCTGGTAATCTGCGGAGCTCTGCCTAACCCTACTGCTTATGGAACAGGCTGTACAAACCCAGGGTGAGTAATTTGTCCTCTCTGAACCTCTAGTTCTCCACTTGGGAAATGGGGCACCAGGACCCAATAAGATTCCCTAACCTTGTTGGAAATGAGGCTTCTCCCTGAATGTCAAAAGCAAATGCCCCTCCTCACGGGACAGTAGTTGTACTTTTTGTGTCACTTGAGAAAGATAACCTTATGACAGCAAGCTGCTAGGAATTTAACCATGCTGTTTAAAGGAATGCCTGTGTTTGCTAATCTCATGCCAAGGGCTTTTGAAAACCAGCTGGAGGATGAGATGAGTAGTGTTGGTCTCTGTGTGGAGTCAAAGATCCTTTGCAGTCATCCACACACACCCCCTTTTTGTGCAAGAAGTGAAGAGTTTGGGGGGAAAGGAGCAAAATGAGATTCTGCTTCTGCAGGGAAAATGCTTCCTAGGGGTTTGGTCTGGCCTGTGACCCAGTTTCTCATCACCCTGCCCCTTGACCCTGCCTCTGGTCCTCCTCAGTGCACGTGTTTTGAACTCCAACCCAGGGCCTGCTGGCTGCTGGGAAACCGTTAGGCAGCCGAGGTCCAGGGCTACTTCCTGTGTGTCCTGCAGTGACCTGTGGCCAGGTTCATCTTGAGCCCACTTCCTGACTATTCACCTGGGACGTGACCATCTGATCTCTGACCTTGGCTTCCCTTATTTCCTCCCCAACCCATCTGCCTTGACGGGAGGCCCCTGAGGATTTTGGAAACTTACTTATTTGTTGCTTCTGGCAGAAGGCTGATCAGTTTATATTGTTGGGGGTATGGGTGCAGTGGACAAAGCTCTTTGTGGATTCCTGTGCACCTATTCCCACTCTCGGCTTCCTCCCCCCACGTTAATCTTTTTCCTTTAGCTGACATTCCATATATGTGTAAAGAGATAATCCATTAGCCTTTGGCCGAAACAGGTCTGGAGTTCCCAGATGATAAATTTATACTCGAAAGATACTTGGCCCAAACGGTCACTTAGAAACATGGATTCCATTTCAGTGGCAGTTAAAAAAGACGTGGGTAACTTAATTATCACAAGGCGATAGACTTTGAGAAGGCCTCAGGTAACTCGGACATTAAGAACACAGACCCTCCCTTTAATTCACACCCGAGCTCAGCCATGCCTATAAGGCTGGGGCTGCTTGGCTGAGAGTTTCAGTTCCGGCCCCTTACATTTCAGCGGTTCCCTTGGCTGCGCACCTTCTGTGTGAACCTCCGGAACTACACCAAGGTGCTGTTGCTCTGACTCACAGGAGCACCAGGCCTTACCTTTGTTTATTTGTTTACTCTTGTTGCTTCCAGAGTAAAACCTAAACTCTCCATGGCATTGTTTTTGAAGCCTCAGACCGAATCCTTGCCAGAGGGAAAGGTTGATAGGGGCAGAACTGACTTTGGGTGGGGCCCCGCCTGTGTGAGCTGAGCAGCCCCCGGGTCCCTGTCACTTTTCCTACGGAGGCACCGCTAAGGCAGACTGAGCTGTCTCAGGAGTGCTCGTCTTCCTGCCAGTGCAGACACATAACCTGCCCGGAGGGGGCCCATCTGGACCCTCCAGAAGCAACAGGCAAAATGAGTACGGCTTTGTGTCACCTTAACTCCAGGGAGAAAGGGGGACAGACTTTCCGTGGGTGGAATTTAAAACGGAGGAGGCGGGACCTGTCTCCTGTGGCCTCCCAGAGAGCCTCCGCCTTGAGGTTACGGGTTGGGCAGGCAGTTTCAGGGACTGTTTAGAAGAACACCTGGAGCTGTTGACACGTTTCCACAAAATTAAGGGTATTCAGTCCCCCGATGGAAAGCCAAAAGAAGCCTGGCTTCTCCTCTAGGTACAGACTACCCTTCACCAGGATTTCCACTCCCAGCCCCTCTTTAAGCTAGAGCGTTGGGGCCCCTTGTCAGGGGTTTCATGGTGGAGGTGCATTCCTGATAATGAACTTCAGGCGTCACTCAGATGTCACCGGTGTTTCTGCTTGTATCTTTCTTTATGCTCCAGGACACCACACTGCATTTAGTAGATGTGTTTTCCTCTTCTTCAATTTTATTCTATTTGTTTATAGCTGTCCTTCTGTATCTATGGGGGATTGGGTCTAGGACCTTTCCACAGATACCAGAATCTGAGGATGCCCAACTCCCTTAGTCGATTAAAGAAAAAATTTTTTAATTTAAGTATCATTGGTATACAATATTATATTAAATTAGTTTCATATGTACAATATAGACCTTTGGTATTTTTATAACCTTACAGTGTGATCACTCCACTAATTCTAGCAATCACCTAGCAAATGTATTGCAGTATTATTGCCTGTATCCCCCCTCACCTTTTTCATCTACCCTCCATCCCTCCCCCTCCGGTAACCATCCCTTTGGTCTGTGTTTCTGTAAGTCTGTTTTCTTATCTTCCGCTTCTGCATCTGAGGATAGGGAGGGCTGACTGCTTGTTTGTTTGTTTGTTTACTAATTTTGCTTCCTCCTCCAGCCTTATTGGGCATACCTGAAAAATAAAAACTGTGTATATTTAAGGCATACACCGTGATGATTTGATATACCTATACAGTGTAAAATGATCACCATAATCAAGCTGATGAACATATCCATCACTTTACAGTTACTTTTGTGCTGAGAACATTTAAGATGTACTCTGAGCAAATTTCCAAGTATACAATGTGAAATTGTTCACTATTGCATTAGTTAACTGTGAGTTAGAACTTACTTATTTTATAACCGAAGGTTTGTGTCCTTCGGCCAGCAACTCCTCAATTCTCCCACCTCCTGGCTCCTGGCAACCTCTGCCCTATCCTCTACTCCCGTGATTCAGCTTTTTTAAATGCCACATGTAAGTGAGATTACACAATGTTTGTTTTTCTGTATCTGGCTGATCTAACTTAGCATAATGCACTCTAGGTTCATCCATGTTGTCACAAAAATACAGAATTTTCTTTTTTGTGGCTGAATAATATTCCATTACACACACACACACACACACACACACACACCACAGTTACTTTGTCCATTCATCTGTCAGTAGACACCTAGGCTGTTTCCATGTTTTAGCTGTCAAGCTTAGCTCTTAAGGAGATATGTTTTTCATCTTAAAATCTTTATTTTCTTCTGCGGGTAGGAAGAAGCAGGGGATGGGGAGACCCTCTGAGCTTCCCAAAGGAGAGATTAATTGTGTCTGTGTAATAAAAAGAAAATTAAATTGTAGGAATCAAGTTACTTAAGAGTTTATGAGTCAGAGAGAGTCACCTCGTCCCAGTGAACAGAAGAGGTGGAACGAAGTGTTTTCTGCTGGTCTCTCTGACAAGTTGAACGTCCGTCGTTAGCCAGGCCAGTTCAGGGAAGATGTATCCTGTTTCAGGGGGGCTCCCATCCCTCTCTCGGAGCCTGTTTGCTAAACCAGCAGCGACAGGTCCAGATAACGCAAGCCAGTTGCTATTTGCGATTACATTGAAATTTTTGATTTTGGGGAAAAAAATCTATCTTGAATGAACAGGAGCCAAACTAATAATAATAAAATAGGAGACCTTTCAAAGGTTTTCTGCCAAAAATGCTTGACAAATTGGCCAAGTGGTCCAGGGACCAGGGATGTTTCATTGGGCTCTGCTGCAAACCTACTGTGTGACCTTGGGCCAGTCACTGACCCTCTCTGTGGCCAGGGTGGGTGGGCCAGGGGCTGCCCAAGGCCCCTCTCAGCTCAGACAATCGGTGATCTGCTCCAATCTGCTCCATAAGTGCTGCATAGAAGGCATTTAGAATATCTAATGCAATGTTTTCTTGTTCTTTTGGAATTGCTTTTGTTCCAGGCAGAGTAAAGAAGGTTGGCTAAGGCTTGGGGGATGAGAATCTTGGCACTCCATGTAGCCTCCTACTAAATCAGGAAATTGATGGGTCACACACTGTACCCATGAGAACTGGCCTGCTGCCCCTCGACCCAAGAGCACCAACCCTCGTGCCACTCCAGGGTAAATGAGAAAATGACAGTAGGGTCATGGCGTGCACCGCGCTAAGAGCACTCAAATCCAAATTCACTTTCCCACTTGCTTTCTGAGTCCCTGATTCTGCAGGTAGCAGGTACTGCTGGGAGGTATGTATATTTGAGCGTTTCATCTCGATAAAAATTAAATGGCTTCATGATGGTCTCTGCCTCCCCCTGGGTACATCCAAGGAACATTTTAGGATTTGAAACACGCCAGCTGTTAAAAACAGTGGCCAGCCCTTTCACTTGGCATTGTCAAATCCTCCTTCGTTTTGTACAATAACATGGAAAGAACCTGTCCATATTAATATGCTGTTGTAGTTGGTCTGGTATGTCCTAAATGACACATTTGTCATTTCTCCATGGCACGTGGTTAGCTGAAGCCATTACAAATTATTAACCGGTTCCAACTTTGTATCTGAAATGCAGCCCCCCCACCCCCTCCCTCGGTGCCATTCCTGTATTCCGGCTCGGAAACCGTGGGTAATGCGCTCACGAGTATGCATGGACTTTCCTCTGGCTCTGCACTCTGTCTTGAGTCCTGCAGGTCCTGCCAGCAGTGACAGGTTGAAAGCGCACTATTAACAAACCCTTTGTTGAATAGATGTTGGGCGCTGGACCCGGAGTGTGACATCGAGAGGGTCCATTTCTTTCATTTAGTTGTGTCTTTTTGGCTGAAGCTGATCCTTGAGGTTGTAGAAAATGCTGATGCTCTTGCAGAACAAAAATCCTTTCAATTGGTTACTTACTATTCAAGCCAAAGAAGCATTTTGTAAGGTGGAAGAGAATGCCTGTATTTTTTTAAGAGTCGATGTTTTCATAGTAGAAGATTCCTGCCTTCTGACTTTAAGATGGGCATGAGAGGAATATTGAATCACTCCAGTGCTGGCTTCTGGTTTTCTTGTCACCCCCGCCCCCCTCCTGACAAACCCAGCGTTGTTTATTACCTGCCATGGAGTCATCATTTGGATGGAGCTGCAGAGATAAGTATGGGCCTTTAACCCCTGACCAATGGGATTTTGTGTGTGTTGTTGCTTCCCACCTCCGCCTGCCTTCAGCCACACAGCACGCAGCCTGTACGCACCTGTCAAGAGCATGCAGCTCCTCACGTGCCTGTTTGTTCATGCTCATGGCGCATGTGCATCTCCTCCGAGTCATAATATCCGGCTCGGACCCTCAAAGGGCTTTGCACTGAAGCAGGCGTCCATGATTGCACTCCAACTGGCTTTCCAGCAAGGTTCTATGGTGACGTGGGACTTCACTGCTCCAGGACCCCAGGCTGGTGCCCAGCGAGGACCAGAGACTGATCAGAGGGATGGCATTTAATGGATAGAGGTGGCTGGAGGCTGAAATATGAGTCTTTTAAAATTGATCAATTTTCTTCCTTTATTACCCTCTCCACCCCCTCCCCAAGCAAGAAGCTGTTATTAACACCGAGCCCATTTGGTCTCCTAATTGTGCTCCAGGGTTGGGGCCGTGCTTGAGATGACTGTGCCGCAGGCAGTTCCACTTTACTTTTATAACATGGCAGGTGGGAAGGGGGAAGGGTGCAGGGAGCCGGAGTCGGGCCTCCATTTGTTTCCTGTGCATCCCGGTGCCAGCTGCAGGGGGCAGTGCCCTGAGGCCAGCGCATTCATGTTTGACCTTTGCTTTACTGGGACTCCACTGGGAAGAGAGGAGGCTGATGTTAGTGAGGGCCTACTGTGTGCCAGGTGCTTTCTCCCTCCCAGGGGAGGCAGGGAGGTGAGAAGGGTCCTGCTCATGGATGTGAAATTGCCTAGCCTAGGTTCACCATTGGGATGAGGAAGTAGGTGGTTCTTCCACCTCACCTCCTTGTGGGAACCCAGCCCCAGTGGGTTTTTTTGTTTGTTTTTTGTTTTTGTTAGATAGCCAGCCTCCTGGAAGACAATGACAGCTCCCTGCTGGAAGGCAGGCCACTGTCACTATTTGCGCCTGACATCTCAGGGCCTTTAAAGAACCGTTCAAAGGCTTCATTTTACTAAGGGGGAGTCTGATGCCCACGCATCAAGGGAAAGTGGCCTGTGTTAGCCCAGCCAGTTGTCGTGCAGAGCCGTTTGCCCATTCATGCTCTGAGCAGCACTGACCACAGCTGCCCGAGGCTGGAGGCTGAGTTGAATGGTACAGACCCCCAACCTAGGGGAGACCTAGGGGAGCCATGCGGGTGGCCACAGGACATCCACTGTTTTAAGTGCTGTGACATCTGCGTGCCTCCACGGCCCTGCCTCCCGCTCTGCGCCACCCCTCACCCCCTGCCCCGTCCCCTTATTCTGCTTCAGTTTCCTTCAGTGCGTTTGCCTAGGATGGTTCGCTGTGTTTATCATCCGCCTTCCCCACAACAAGTGAACTCTGAGAACAGAGATCTGGTCTGCACCGCTCACTGACGTACCCCAGTCCCACCTCAGTGCCTGGCACAGAGTAGGTGCTTTGATAACTAAACAAGTATTTGTCAAATGAATGGCATGATCCTGCTTCCCAGTGCGGTGTGGTGAGTTCAGGGCGCCTTGGTTCCTGAGTGTGACATCTGAACAAACATCTGTGTGTTGCAGCGTAGTGGGTGCTGGACAGGAAGATCGAGGAAAAGCCGTAGGACCCATTTTATGCTTTACCACGAAGCTGGCTGTGTGGCTGTGGACACATCACATGACATCTCTAAACTCAGTCTTCAGAACTATGAAATGGGCATAGCTGCCCCCCACCTGCCTCCTTCTGGGGATGGCTATGGCAATCTAATGATATAATAGGTGTAAAAAATGTGGTAAATAGGAAACCCTCTGCTACTATAGTTGACTATTGAACAGTGTGGTTTGAACCATGCAGGTCCATTTATACATGGATTTTTCAGTTGACCCACGCAGTGCAAACCGGCATTGTTGAAGTGCCAGCCGGTGGCTGGGAATCCGAGTTTGCAGAGGGCCAACTTAAGTTACATTTGGACTTCTGCATGGCTGCATGGGCATCTGTGCCCCTAACCCCCACATTGTTCAGGGCCAACTGTATTTCAGTGAAAGGTTTTAAAAAATGATATCTGTGGGCCTTTTTCATCCTCTGCAGTCCAACGTCACCCCACGACACCCCTTTGGCTATTTCATTTGTCACTTTGCCCTTAATTTTAAAACCGCATTTCTAGAAGTGGGTTATTTACAAAGCCAGACTGTGCCTGTGATTCCAAAATAAATCGTTTATGCATTCTAAAGCAATCAACGAACCAATTTCGGGTGAGGTGTATCTTCTGGCTTTTGGTTTTAAAAGCAACAACGACCACACCATTCAGGTTTCAAGAAACCCCAGCATTTTTCAGGGAAAGGCCAAGTTCCCGCTCATCACTTGTGTGTTTAAAAACTGCTTTATTCTCTCCCAAGAATGCATACGTGGGGTTTTTTTTTCCCTTCTTTTTCAGTCCCAGCCCTCTTGCCTCCTTTGAGACTTTATGTTCCGTCTGCTAAATTGGCTGCGGTTTTGCTTCATCTGGCAGCCAGTCTCGTGGTTATGCTTCCTCTGTACCTGAGTTTTCGTGATGTCAGCGTCCTCCCACTTTGAATGCAAGGCAAATGTCCCAGCCTCCACAAGCAAGTCCCTAGATGTGCTCTCTGCCGGGTTCTGAAGCTGCAAGCTTCCCGGTGGGAGGAAGGCAGTGAAGTGGCATCAGAAGGGGCATTTCCAAAGACCTAGGGGTTGGGGCCTTCACAAATGCAGCTTAACTGAGAATTACCAAGGCCCAGGCAAGTCTTAACCACACTGGAGTGTGGGAAGCACTGCCTTCCCCTAGAACCCACTTGCCTTTCCCCATGTATCCACGTAGACTGGGCCAGAGGCTCAGACTTCCCCTGTCCTCGTCCTTAGCTGTTTTGGAGTGTGAGCCCAGATGTGCAAGGTCAGCTAACATGCTGGAAACTCAAGGGAAGGGAGGTCTGTACTCAAGAGGTGAGAGATGGCTTTTTGGAGATGGACCTGAGTTCATCGGACAGTGTACTTGGCTATGACCTTGAGCAAGCTCCTTTTGCCTCTCTGTGACTCAGACGCTCACAAATGGTTCTTGTTGCCATTGCACATCCAAAGGTTGAAAAGTAGGGCCACGGAGGTCCCTGCAAGTACTGTAATGAAAACTGTTATCGACTACATTCACTTGGCTTTGCAAGTCTTGTGTCTGCTTAGTTGAAAATAAAAGTGCCATCGGAAGAACATACGGGGATGCAGAGCCCTCGTGACCCATCGTAGTGGTTTGAATTGCAGAGTCATTTACTAAATGTAGTTGATATTCCCGTGTACCTGGAGTTCCTTTAAAAATGTCTCCTGTCTGGTTTTGGTATCTGCATTTTCATTGTGCAGCAGTGATCGAGCCCAGCTGTGGGATGGAGTTGTGTGTCCTCGCTGCCCTTAAACGTGTGTGAGGCGAGACAGACCCGTGGCCCAGAGGCCAGTGTGTGACGCCTTGTCCTGGGTCGGCTGCCTCCCCAACCTGGTGTCCCAGCGTCCCTCCTTGAGGGGCTCCCCAGGGGCCCTGACGAAGAGGGCCAGAAGGTGGCGGTTTCTAGAACCCATCGAAGCAGTGAATGCAGGTAGAAGTGGTGACCTGGCAACACGGGTATCTGCACCGGAAAAAGGCCCCGTAGGTGACCGGGACCGTGTCTGACGTGGTGGGCTAGGCTTCGTTAGAGGTTTCTGACTAAGGAAGGAAAAGTGGTCCAGCTTTCTGCAGTTTCCCTCCCATGTAGGTGGGGAAGCTTCTCCCCTAAGTCCCTGGGGAAGCAAGGGTTTTTCTTCTGCATTTCTGGCACCGGATAGAGGGCGTGGCGCCCATTGTTGTGACTGGACCTCGCGTGACCTTTACCCTTTTCTTTCTCTCTCCTTTTGCCCCCCTACCCTTTCTTCTCGGGGCTCCTGAACCTTTCCCAGAGTTCTCCCAACCCTTCTGAACAGTCTCCTGCTTCCAAGAGTCCTTCCATTCCTCTGCTGGGAAGGTCAGGACGTTCAGATGGCCCTCAGACACCCCAAGTGTCGAATATCTTCACCCATCTTCTAGCCGTATTGTTTTTGAACAGGATCTGTGCCTGCTTTGGGTGTCTTTATTTTTTTTTTTTAATTTCCATTTTCAACTCTTGTTTAGTGTTAGGAACAATCTTTATTTGCCCCGAGAGTCTTGGCTCATGGCTGACCCTCTGGACCGCCACCGTGGACATTTCCCAAGTCGGTAACCTTGACCTGCTGCTCGTCCCCATGGCCTCCCTACTGGGGATCTGGTGAGGTTAGACCCTCCAGGCTTAGCCTCTCCCCAGCACATCTCAGACCACACTTCCCTCCTCTCTGCAATCCTTGCTGTCAAGTACAGCGCCCTCCTCACTGTCTGTCTGTCTCTCGTCTGTCTGGCTTATCTGCCCACCAGTTCATTCCACACCCTGGAGGCAGGGCTAACATTTTAAATCTGTGTCTGATCAAACCGTGCCCTGCCTACTGTCTTGCTCTGGAGCTGGGGCCCTGCAGGACAGAGGCCGAGCCCCTTAACTGCACTTGGCTAGACAAGCAACACACCGTCCTCAGAAACGAGGCTTTATTTCTCTCCAGCCATAGACACCTGCAGCCCAGTGGGGACTGGCCCCAGGGCGTCCTCCCAGCAGACCTTCCTTGTACCTGCAGATGGGGCAGCTGGCAGCCTTCTCTTCTCCCTCTCAGCTCCCTCCGCGGGGTGGTCTGCCTGACACAGATACTGCCTGTGTCCTCGTGTTTTCTAGGGTTGCTCCTTGGATGATAATACTTTTGTATTGAGGGCTTGCAGTGAGGCAGACACCGTTTTCAGTACTCTCTCTGTATAAACTCATTTAAACTGCGCCACGGCCCTTCGGGATGTGAGGGAGGTACCACTTTTACTGCTTCTTGTTGCAAAATTGCAAAGAGTTTTCACTTGCCTGTTGTCAGGAAAATGGAAAGTGGCAGAAGTTTTGTTGACTTGAGGGAATGTGTCCATCACCCCAACCGATACCCTGCTCCGCCGCTTGGTACCTGCAGGGCCTTGAACAAGCCTCTGAACGTCTCTGATTCTCAGAGTCCTCTTCCAAAGAATTGTAAAGAGAATAACAGTCAAATGACGGGCAAGTTACTTAACTTCTCTGCTTAATTTCTTCATCTCTAAAATAAGGGTGCTCATGCGCACTGTGTTAAAGCCCTGGGTGCATCTGTTAATCTGCACATTGGATCATTACCACTCCGTTCAAATCACCGCGTTGGTGTCTGTTTTCCTGCTGGATGGTGCTCTCCCTGGTCTAAAATGCGTACCACACAAGATGTTTACATGCTTGTGATGCCGAGCACACTGATAAACGTGTCCACCAGGGAGGGTCTTCCCTGCTAGGGCTTCTTGTGAATCCCCCACAGGGTCCCCAGGGAGAGGAAGAGGAAACCCATTGGGGGAAGGGCTGGTGACCAGCCACCAGCCCACAGGTGGGAGATCTGATTTGAACCCAGGTCTTCCTGAGTCGGGAGCATGTGCTCATTGTCACTGTTCTAAAGAAGCTGGGTGTACAACCCAGCGTGGTGCTGGCCAGAGCCCGAGTTCAGTAAACGTACGTGTCTTCTTTGATTTTTATCCTTATGGCCATTTGATGAGAAGAGCCACAAGGCAACCTCACAACCCAGGCCACGGCTGCCCCGCCCTTTCCCGGGAGAGCTCTTTGCACTTTACTGACTAGACTTCTGATACACAGTGGCACTGGGCACTCTTTCTTGGCCTTTGCCCCCTCCTTTTTCCTCTCTTATTTCTCTGATCGTGCCCTGACCTTTGTCAGAATGTTATTTTGCGTGTTGTCTGTGGAAACTCACTAAATAGATAACTGTGACCTCAAGTCCACCCCCATTAGGATAGACTTGTACTGATGAAACCCTGTCATTGAGTGGTGGAGTCGCTGAATCTGTCCACATGTGTGCACAGAATGAGAGCAGGGTCTCCAGGGCCTCGTGTGAAAGGTTGGTGGGCATCAACCCCTCCCAGACGGGGCAAATGGAGGGCCATTGCGTCTGGTTTGCAGGAACCATGAGGAGTAGTGGAGGCAGCCCAGACTTTTAAAATAAAGTCTGTGTGCGTGTGTATGTTTGAACGACTAAGATATATTAGTTCGATTGAGAAAACTTAGAAACCCCAGAAAAACACAAAGGAAGAAAAACAAAAATCATTGATAATCTCCTGCCCTCAAAAATAACCACTGTCGGTCGGTTTGCTTCCTGTCTTTCAAGCCCCCTGCGTGCCTGCGTGCGTGGGTCTCCACCCTTCTGAACCTGGACACGAGTCTGTTCCTTTCACCCAACAGTGTATCGAGGCTGTTTTCCCACCTCCACAAACAACTCCAGAACATGATTCTCAAAGATTGTATAGTGTGTCACTGCATAGAGGCGCACGATTTATTTAACTAGTTTTTTCTCATCGAACTCTTGGTTTTTCACATCGTCCGTGTTGCTGCTGTAAACATCCTTGCACACAAATCTTCAAGCCTCTCTCTAATCATTCCGTGGGCTGTCTTTCTGCAGGTGGCATTGGCTCAGGGGATAGACCGGTGTTTTAAGGCTTTGGTAACTGTTGCCGAACTGCTCTGGGGGAGGAGTTTCGTTTTTACACCGGCCCTCCTACCAACTTTAGTAGTGTATGAGAAACCTCATTTTTCCCCAGCCTCAGCAACACTGAATATTATACTTCCTTTTCATTTTTGCCATTCTGACAGACAAAAAAGTACCCTATTTTAATTTGTATAATTTAAATAAAGAAGTAGAACTCCTTTGCATGTTTATTGCTTGTGTAGCTGTGTATACATACACATGATGTATAAAATATATAACGTCTATAATATTATATATTATAACATCATTATAACATGTATATAATGTACGTAATATCTATAACACATTCATTTATTTTTGGTCTATACCTTATTGCTGCCCTATGCCCATTTAATCACAAGGGCTGTACATTTCCATGTCATCAGTCAAATCTATCGGCCTTTTAAGTGTTGGTGATTCATCCACCTTGAATTAGGATTCTTCAGTCTGAGGGTGCGTTCAGGTGGAAGCCTGTCTATCCCCTTGTTAACTGAGCGTGCACGGGAAGTGATGAGTGGCGGGCATGGAGGGTCAGTGGGGAGAAACGCCCCATCCGTGCATCAGCTCATGGCCGAGAAAGTGGCATTGACAGGAACGGGTTTTCCTGATGGATGGCTGTGCTGCAGACATTGATTCCAGCGAACAAAGCAGTCCATTGCAAAACCATCGGGGTTCATCTTAGATAACTGTATTTAAAACTCCTAGAATCATGTTAGTTTTTCTCCAAAAAAAAAAGAGAAATGAATAAAGAGACGAAATTTAAGAGAACATTTGTAAAGGAATTTACTTACATTATAAGAGACTGAAAGGCAAGCTCCCTGGGTAATTGAAGAATTACATTACAAAGGAATCGATATCTTTCTGGAATTTGCTTTGTCCTCTTCTCCGGAGCTGTTTTGCAAAGGGATGGTGGCTCTGTCACTCCTTGCAGACTCCTCTCAGCGCTCTCCCCAAGGACAGCATTTTTCCCTCTTATTGATCCTTCACGTTTTTCCTTTTAGCACAACTTGGACTTGTGGAGACATTTAGGAGCCAAGATCCTAGGAAGCGGGGGCTTTGCCCATCCCAGCCACCGGCGCTGCCAGCAACGGAGCAAACGTTTCCTCCTGTGTCTTCACACGGAGCCTTTGGGGAAGGTCAAACTCAAAGAAAAGAGAGTGGAGGGAATGAACTTCTGATTTTTTTAAAATCTACTTTATCAGGCCCCAAGGAAAGGCAAATTTAAACGGCATTACAGAAAACTGAAAAGGGGAAGAGGAGATGCCAGAATTCCCACCTGCCCCAGGTGTGGTCCCTTCCCTGGCCACCTCCCCTGGCCTCTACTTAGCCCTGTGCCTCGAGTTTGGGCCCATCGCCTGCTTCTGAGCATGCATCGTGGTGGTGTTTCATGAGCCTCTGTCGATCTGTGTTTCAGGGAACGGGCCTTGGATGGGCTCACACAGCTGCGCTGCCTCCCTGTCGCTGCCCCCTGGGGTCCAGCAGCTCAGGGAGGTGAAGTGGGCCACAAAGAGTCGTACTTTGGGATATACGCATCGAGTTCTTACCACGCCAGTACCTGCTTATGTCGACATGCCAGGAGAAGAGAGACTAACGATTTGTGGACTTTTGTTTAATGGGATGTTTACAGATGACCTGTGTTCTCAGAGCAAAGTTATTAGCAGCAAAGGATTTCTGGGGAGTGGAGGGTGACAGGCAGAATGGGAAAGCCGAGCTGTTGCCCAGGTGTCCATGAAAAGGACCTCTGCCTCCAGCTCCAGTCATTCATCCACTCGGCAGTTGTTTTATTGAGCATCTCTTTTGTGATTGGTTTGTTTTAGCACCCTTTTCAAGCTCAACACAGTCTACTTACCAATTGTTAATATATTTATAATAAACTTATATTTAAGTGGAACTATGAGCTTTCTAGCAACCCAGGCAAAAAGGGAATGAATATATTATTGGTGAATACTATAGATAAATGAATACTATAGAACTTACTGATACTTCAAGAGAGGTAAAATTCCTCACTGGCATCCAGTGGAAGGCAGTGACTTTCAGGAGGAAGGTTATTTCAATTGCATTTCTTTACCGTCCCTTGTTTTATGTGGAATCATCCACGATCTCTTACCTTTCGTATTTTTGGCTACATCTGTGACCAAATCAGAAGAATGACCTGCCTTCTCTGTCCATTGAGAAAGATGTAAATAAAATAATCACCATGTAAGTATATTGAGATGTGTTCTTTCCTGGACAGTGAGCAGCAGGAGCAAATAGCTCAGAGCACTGGGTGCTGTAAGAAAGGTCAGGGATGGGGAGGATATGGGGCTGACGAGACAGCACGGCCAGCTGCGTAGGCCTGAGATGTGCTGTGAGGGGTTTGCACTTTATGTCAGTAGCCATGGGAGACTTTGGGGCAGGGAAGGGACAGGGCCCACTTGCATCTTAAGAGGACACTCGGGCTGCCCTGCAGAGACTGATTTTGGAGTCTGGGAGGCTGTTGCAGTTTGTGGTCCCTCTAAAAGGTCATTAATGCAGATAAAACTGTGGTGCAGAGGGGAGGAGCTCTGCAGACAGAGGGCTAACTAGGGTTTACTTTCTCACGACGTTGTAAGATGCCACTGGAGCAGAGAGTGCACATCACCAGTTTCCGCCTTCCCTCCAAGTGGGGCTGAATGGGGAGGGTCTTTCCAGCCACGGGGCTGCCCATGGTGCCAGCTCAGGGTTCGGGAGTCCATAGCTCTCATTTGTTTACAGCCCCATGTTCCCCCTCAGGCTCCCTCCTTGTCCATCTTGTGAGCGGAAGTCTTAGAGTTGGCCTTGTGTCCTCCAAACCCCCTCGAACCGCTGGTTGGAAAGGCATGAGTTTGCACAGTCACATCCAAGCCCCGCTTCTTATTTGTGACCTTGCATAAGACCCTCCACTCCTAGACTCTCTGAGCTTACCTGGGCAGTGGGAAGAATAAACCATGTGGTCTCTCTGTAACGTTGCTGCTACCAGTAACGTTAACCGTCGTTTACTGGGCCCCTCCCATGTGCCTAGCCCAGTGCAAGACGCTTTGTATTTGTTACAGAACCTTCCTCCTCATTCTGTCTGTGTGACAACCCCATAAGGGGAGGCGTTAGTGGCTCTATTTAACAGGTGAGAAAGTTAAGGGCCCAGACGACTCCAGTAACTGTCGGAATTCTCACTGCTGGGAAGAGGTGAAGCTTTGTTTGGAATAGCTTTCTGGTGAGAGTACCTTCCACTGAAAAACTTTCAGGGGGTCCTCACCCTAAAGCACCTTTACGTTTATGTGTTTTGTAACATAGCTTCTTTACGGAGCTATTTATGGAGCCCGCATATGAAGAACGCATATGCAGAGTGGATACCTACACCAGAATAACTTTGCACTAGGAAAAGATTATTGGAAAGCCCTCACCCTGTCCTGTCCACAGCTTCCGCAGATGGGGGAATTCAGGCCCTCTGTAGGCCCAGATGGCACAGTGCTGCCCCCTGCATGTGGTTATAGAAACTACAACACTGGGAGACCTGGTTACTTAAAAAAAAACTCACAGTGCCCTGCCTCAGGAATTCCACCGTTCTCTGAACTAGAGAATTAGATGCACGTGTGCTCCAAGATGCAGAACACTGTTTGTGCTGGCCAAAAAAATGAGGACCATCCTAAATGACCGACCGTAGGGGAGTGGGAAAATCAGTGGGGGCTCACCTCTGCCAGGGGTTGTGATGTACAGAAAGAGAGGAGCTTAATGTCATTGAGTTGGTGAGGAAAGATCCTCCAAATACATGTCTTAGCCAGAAAAAAAGGCGATGGAAATGTTAAGTGTGAGTCGATTTCTGTAAACATCAGACAGTAGCTTCATATATGTATATCCACGGAACAAGGAAGGAGGGACAAGCACCAAAATGCAGCAGTGCCTACCCTGGAGGGTGGGTTGGGACCCCCACTCTGCATTCCCTGTCATAATAATATCTAAACCGTGTAGCTCTTACCTGTGTTCTGGCCCTAAACGTTTTATGTATGTTGACTGATTCAATCCTCACAACCACCCTGTGAGATAATGATGCTGTTATCTGATGCCTGGGAAACTGAGGCAAAGATGGGTTAAGTACTTTGCTAAGGTTGCGGTTGGCAGGGGTGGAGCCGGGGTGAGAATCCCTGTACCCAGCTCCAGAGCTGTGGCTCCTAAGCACCCCCTCTTCTGCTTCTCTCTCCAAATCCCATGTGTGTCTGAGGTGTGTGTGTTCCCATGAGTGAGGGGACGCACAGGACGGCGACCTAGGGCTGCCTGAGTCCTGGTCGACTGCGCAGCTCTTTCCGTGGCCTCATTTGAACAGATTCCCGGGTGCCACCTGACATATAGAAAGCTCAGTAAATAACTTGTTGAATGATTTAATGAAGAAGTGGGTGAATGGATGAGAAGAAGCAGGTGGAGTTACGGAGAAAACAATATGCAATGTGCCTCAAGGAACTTGTCGTCTTAGAGACGGGATGCATGAAAGCGATGCAGATCCTGCAGTATGGACAGCAACAAAAATATAGAAGTGTGCTGAGTATTCTCGGAGAAGGAGAGTCGGCCACAATCTAGGAAGGCTTCCTGGAGGTGGCGGGAGAGGGGCTGAACGTGAGGTGGGGCCGAATATGATATGAGGAAGTGTGGATTAAAGAAAAGAAGGGCATTTATGAACATGAGGAAAGTCGAGAGGGAGAAGCTCGAGTCGTCTATGTATTATTTGCGTCCATGCGAATCGGAGGGTTAGAGAGTGTCTAGAGCTAGTGCTTGGGGAGACGGAGCAGCCAGACTCAGAAACTAAATCCGCGTGCATTTAGTACCTACTATGTGCCAGGTACCAGGGGTGTCCAGACTTTTGGCGTCTCTGGGCCACACTGGGAGAAGAAGAGTTGTCTCAGGCCACACGTGAAACACAAACACTAATGAGAACTGATGAGAAGAAAACATTTTAAATAAATTTACGATTTTGTGTTGGGCCACATTCATAGCCATCCTGGGCCTCATGCGGCCTGCGTGCTGTGGGTTGGACACCCCCGACAGCGGTTTACTCCACCTTAATTATCCTCACAGCAGTTGCATTTAAAATTGTGTTCGGAGATGGCTGACATACAACATTATATTAGTTTCAGGAGTATAATATAGTGATCAGGTGTTTATATCGCTACGGTAAGTCTATACCCATTGGCACCATCCACAGTTATGACAATATTATTGACTAGATTCCCTGTGCTGTACTTTACATCCCCATGACTGTCTTTATAACTGGCGGTTTGTACTTCTCAATCCCGTTTTGCCCATTCGTACAACTCTCCTCCTTCTGGCAACCATCAGTTTGTTCTCTGCATCTCTGAGTTTTTCCTATAGTGTTTTTCTCATTTTTTTAGGTTCCACATATAAATGAAATCATATGATATTTGTCTCTCTCTGTCTGACATATTTCACTTAGCATAATACCCTTCAGGTCCATCCATATTGTCGGGAATGGCAAGATGTTGTTCTCCTTTTTTAGGGCTAAGTAATATTTCACTATATATATATATGTATATATATACACTATATATATAGTATATATATACATATAGTTGCTATATATATATGTATATAGTATATATATAGTTGCTCCTAGAAACAACCTAGGAGCTGATCGATAGATGAATGGATAAAGAAGTGTTGCTTCTATATCCTGGCTATTGTAAATAATGCATGGCAATTGTGTTTTAATTGGCAGAAATAAGCATAAATAGGTGATTTGCTCTGTGTCACACAGCAAGTAAACAGCAGGGCCCAAATTGGTGCCCAGCGTGTCTGGATCCGAAGCCCCAGGGAAACCGGGTGGGGTCAGGAAGAGCAGGTGTGCCTCATCCCTTCCTCCCTTCCCTATTGTCAACCTGGGTCTCCGGACAGCTCTGCTTCCTGAGGCTGAGCATCTGTGTTCCCAAGAAGAGAAAAGCTTGTTCCCTGAGGTCTGTGCCCTGAAATAAGCTGCATGACTCAACGTTAGTGTCCTTACTCAAGATTCCTCCAGAATACTTCTTGGGCATGTGCCCCTCAGGACAACAGTCTGGTAATCTTGCAACCTTGTGGTCTACTTGGTGCTTGCACTTGGGTGCATGTTTTTGAACACAGGAGCGTGTGCACATCTGAGTGTTAACACACACCTCTAGTCCCCCAGCACCATGGCCCTCTCCAGCCTTTGTCGGTCTGCTGCTAAGCAGAGAGTCATGTCAGCCTGCTCTATGATTTCTAGACTAAGCTCCGAAGAGCTGAGTGAGGCAGATTTGCCTCTTGAGAGCATTAATCCAAGTAGCAAGTTGTTAAGTCTGAAAACATGCACATATAATTTAAGTTTTTGTAATCATAATGTTCTGCCTGCATAGTCATCTGGTGATGGATAGTATCTTAGCTGTGCCATCTGCTAGGTCAGATGGAGACTTCTGTGATCTGACTTGTTGGAATGCCCATAAGTCCCTAGGTCGAGTTTCATCAGTAAACACATGATTAAAAGCACAAGAGCATAGCGCTCTGATGACCACTCTGCCTGCAGTGAGTTCTTTATAGAGCTTATGTTTTTTCTTTTTAGCCACAGCTCATTGAATTCTTACGTGAGAGGCACTGTGCTAATTGGGCTCCTCTACCTAAAGAAGGAATGGAATTATGATCTTCATTTTGTAGGAGAGAACCAGAGAGGTTCAGTAACTTGCATGGGGTGGCACAGCTCATGAGCAATGGATTCAGGAGACTGGCTGATTCTGCAGGTTGCCACAGCGGGAGAGGAGCATGGATGGCGGAAAGTCTCCAACATGCACAGGCGGAGCATGGGGGTTGCTCAGGTTTACCACCTGTAGGCAGCTGCTTACAAAGAGCAGGGCCTCTCAGTACAGTCTGATTGGAAGGGCATCTCCCCGGCTGCCAGGTCCCTAAAAGGGGCCTCCACTGTTGATGATGGTGCTGAGCTGGCGTGTGCATCCCGCCACGCCTGACATGCTCCATCTGCCCTTACTTTCTTGGCCCCTCCCAGCTGATGAGGAACCTCAGAGCCCCCAGGTTCAAGATCTGGTTGAAGACCTTGTAGAAACCCAGCCAGCACAGTTCTGAGTGCTCACTCCTTAAATGGGGGAAATTGAGAATGGTCTGCCCGGAGTCTATCCCTACATGTGCTAGTGCCCTGACCTCTTTGCTGCCACGACCTGTGGCCATCACGTGTGTCAATAAAGCCTTTCTTTCTAAATGCAGCCACAAACCAGTAGACGTTGGAGTTTAACCTGGGGCCGGACCTCTGCAATCTGTGCGTCCAGCCTGCTTGCTCACTGACAGTTGGCAAAACTGAGGCCCAGCGAGAGGAAGCTGTAGCCTTAGGTCACCAAGCAAGCCAGTGGCACAACGAGGACATGTCTATGTCGGTGCATCTCAGCCAGAGCACTTCCTAGTTGTCCTGCTGCCCGAGGCTGCTTGCTGCAGAGGCTCGCTCTGGTGAGCGAGGCCACTAGTCCTTCTGAGGACGATGCACCTGTGGGTGAGAACTTCGTGATCCCCGATGGCCTGAGCCTCGGGAGTCAAGGTGGCTGTGGGTGTGGGCGTGGAAAGCTGGTGGAAGGGTTGCCCGAGGAGAATGCAGTAGCCAGCTCTTTTTAGGAATTATCTCCTCTGTTGAGTGACACCGTTTAAAATAAGCAAGGCGTTGTCTGTAAATATGGAGACAAGAGGCCAATCAGAAGGCATAAACTGACCCCGGAGACCATCCTACCTCCTTGCCTCACCCGAAGGACACGCACGTTCCTGAGGGGCTGGAGCCCTTCCACAGCCTTCAGAAGGCCACTGCACCAAGACGGTGTTTGTTCCGAGAGCCTGTCCCAGGAATCTTATTTCTCTTCAGTTTTACCAGAAAAATAAACAAGGTGCCAGTGGGTGATGCTATTCTTTCTTTCAAGACCCACGGAAAGCCCGCATTTATTCCCCATCCCCCAAAGCCAGCATCAGAGGTTCCGGAATGGTTGAAGTTGCAGTGAGCATCAGATTTTCTGGTTCCATAGGCTTGCGATGGGGAAACACATACGGGGGTGGGGGCAGGGGACTGGCCCAGGGCTGGCCTCCTGTGTCCTTGGCTGTGCCTCTCAGAGCTGTGCCCTCTCTGTCCTTCCCATTTCAGGTTTCTGGGGCCCCGTCCTGTAAGATACTGGGGCCAAGCAGCTCGTGGGAGACTCGGTGACCTCCCACGCCCTCTCCAGCACCAATCCTCTGTGGCGTTCTCAACAAAGGCATTAACCTCCTCTCCTTCTCAAGGTTGTTGCCTGACTATTTATAGAACTGACCAAGAGAATTCCACTATTGCCAGCAATACAGAATACAAATCATGCCCCATGCCTTGGTTTCATCTCGTTTTAACTCCTTGGACATAGCTTTCCTACACCTGGTGTCCCTTCTCAATGTGGACACACCAGGGAAGAGAGGGGCGTGGGCTCTGCCACTTGCTGGGCTCCTACTGTGCGCACAGGCTCTGGACCTCCCCCACAGGGGGTTGTTTAATCCACATAACCCCGAAAAGTGTTCTCCTCTCAGGTGTGCTGCTTTGAGAGAGGGAGCGGCTGGCCCAAGGACTCAGCACTACCAAGTGGCAGAAGCGACTTAGGTCCAGTTCTCCCTGAGTCCACAATCGCCGTCCTCCCCCCTGCTCCCAGTTCTAGCTCAGCCTTCCAGATGAGACGCGGAGGGGAACTGCAGAGCGATGCCTGTGGATGTTGGGTTTTCTGTGGGGGTCACAGGTTTACTTTCTCACCCAGTCGGGTCAACCAGCCTTTTCTGAGGACCTACTGTGTGCCAGGGGAAGCCTTGTCTCTCGCTGGGCTGTAAGTGCCATGAGGACATGTGCACTTTGTCCTCTCCAGGCCTGGCACACAGTGTGCCCTCAGGCCACCCCCAGCAGGTGAATCAGACTCACGGTCCAGGTGAGAAGCAGAGAAGAGGCAGACTAGTGGGGACAGCACTGAGCAGCCGGCAGTGCCCTCGTGAAGGAGGGAGCAGTGGGCAGGGGACGGGGGGCAGGGAGACTTCAAGGGCTCTGTGACCTCAGAAGCTGCTGCTGCTCCTCCGGGTCTGAGACCCACTTCCCACTCTGCTCCAGAGAAGCCCACCTGGCCTCCAACTTCCTCCCTCCTGCATCTCAGACTTTAACAGAGATTTTTATTTTCCCAGCTGTCTGTCCGGAGTCCCACGGACTGCTAAGAGAACACTGTAAATCTTCCCCTGCTCATCTTCTCAGAAAGCTCTTTCAAAAGCAGGATTTTGGAGAACCGCCACCCTCTCATTATTCCTCTGCTGGGGACTAGCGTTTAGCTGTGGCACCGAGGGGCTCGATGCCTGGCCGCTCCCTCTCCTTCCTCCAGGAGAGGTTCAGATGTCAGGGTGTCCTCCTCAGGTCCAGCCAGGGTGCCCCACTGCCCTTGTCTGCTCTTGGTCCCACTTGCCTGTCAAGAGTCTTGTGGAGTCAGTAGAATGAAGTATGCTCTGGATCCCCGCAAGCAGGAGGGACCAGAGAGCTAAGTCCCCCCTCCCTCTTTGAGGCGTAGTGTTGTTTTCTGAAAGCAATTGACTCTCACTCTGGAACATTTGGAAAATATTGAGAGACAGGAAGAACAAAATAATAATCACCCGAAATCCTGCCACATAGAGAGAAGCAGTGCGGGCAGCTTGGCACACTGCTCCTCGGCTTGGTTTTGTTTTTCGTCCCCGTGTGATTTTTCTTTTTCCACAACTGAGATCGTACTGTAGGGCATGATTTATAGCCTTTTGACCTCACTTAACATTAAAATAGATCGCACATCCTTGGCATTGCCAGCTCTTTGTAATGACTTTAAAATGTGATTTTGACGGCAGCATGAACTTTCTCGTGTGTAGGGACTGTCGTTTAGTCAAATGGTACCCAGCTGCGGGGCGTGTTTGCTGTTAATCCTGGTGCTAAATGACCCTCTCTGGGGGGAAACGCTTCACTTCAGCTATGGCTGCGTGAGAAAGCAATATGGCCAACCTCAGCATCCATCTGGGGCGTGGGGTCTGGCCTTACCTTTGCCTGTGGTTGGTCCATCTCCACACTGGAACATGTAGGATAAAGGTGGTATCTACCTTCAAAATTAGTTGCTATGGGAAAGGAACTCCTGACTAGCTGCTTGGACAGGTGATTTCCTTCCATTTCTTCAACTGAATAATGGGATTTCCTTCCCCACAGACTGGATTCCGTGAGGATTTCAGGAGATAAGGCAGACTCGGTGCAGAATGTCTGACACAGACAAGCCGTTTGTAAATGTTAAGCTATTGCTATTATCAGTATTTTTATCTCTTGACTGTCTTGTCTGGTATTTTATTGGGGCTGCCAGGACTACCCCAGATTCTGTGATGCTAGAAGGGCCCCCAGGTTCAGCATATACTTGTACTCACAGCTCAGGTTTACTCCGGTGGAAGGATGCACAGCAAAATGAGCACAGAGAGCAGGTGCGTGGGCAAAGGCAGCAGGAGACCAGGCACGCCCTTCCACACAGGATGTGTGGGGACACAGCTAAATGCTAGTCCCCAGTAGAGGAATAATGAGAGGGTGGCGGTTCTTCCGCCACCACACAGGATGAGCTTAATTTACCCGGCACGGAATTGCTGTCCACCAGCGAAACTCAGTAGAGACCCAGCGCCCTGGGTCTCACTGGGGGGCCGGTCATGTAGGAACCTTCTGCCTGAGCCCACCTTTCAGATCTCCAGGTAAGCCTGGGCACAGTGAGCCCTTGTCAGCGAGGGAGCGGTGGGAACACTCCGAATGCAGGTTCCCAGATGCCAGCCAAGCCGACCTGCCTAGGGATGCAGTCTCGGGCCTGCTCGTTAGCTCTTTTCTGCACAGATACACTAAGAGGCCGTGTTTCTTGCGTTTGGACCACTTCAGGGTGAGGGTGGGACAGATGTTTTCATGTCTACAGGATGAAACTGAAGGCTAGAACAGGAAAGGGGTTTAGGGACTGACCTTTTCCTCTGCGATTGGGTCCCAAGAGGGTACAAGTTCTGGGTCACGGGAGGGGGAGGTCCCTCCCTGCTCCCCTCCCTGCTAACCCTGTGTCCCCCTCTTTGTAGGCTCTCAAGGGCTCAAAGAAGCTGGTGCTCTCCGTGTACTCGGCAGGGCGCGTCCCCGGGGGCTACGTCACCAACCACATCTACACCTGGGTGGACCCGCAGGGCCGCAGCATCTCCCCGCCCTCGGGCCTGCCCCAGCTCCATGGCAGCGCCCTGAGGCAGCGAGAGGGTGACCGGAGGAGCACCCTGCACCTGCTGCAAGGTGGAGATGAGAAGAAGGTGAGCTGCTCAGCCTTGGCCTTGGCGGGCCCGACCTGAGGTGGAGGGCTGGTGAGGGAGACTGGCTTCTGAGACCTTTTCTTCTCGCCAGACCCAGAATGGGGAAGCTTCTTAGAGGCCGGAAGGAGAGGCTTGGTTCTCCTGGGGCTCTGTTCTTTCTCCTTGACCCATGCAGCCTGAATTACACTGCAGGCTAAAGTGCTGCAGCCAAAGAGCCCAGAGACTGTGGTTCAAATAAGACGAGTATCCCTCCCTGTCCTAGCGGAATGGGGGACGGGGCAGTGTAAGCAGGGCCGTGTAAGCCGGTGGGCAGCTCTGTGCCACACCTTATTCGGGACCCAGGTTCTCTCTACTACCATCCTCTAGGAAATTGCCCCTTCTTGATGGCTGAAGCTGGGCCATGCCAGGTGGCCCCTAGAGTGGAAAGGGGAAGAGAGGGCTCGGTGCTTCTCTTTAAACTAGAAGTGATTTCACTTCCCAGCAGTCTGGACCCAGGCGCCTAGCCACTCTCAGCTGCCGGGATCTGGGGCTCTCTAGGCCTTTGCAGTGCTGGTCTCGGGCTGTAAGGAAGAGAAACAGGCCCCGGTCACCTCCACAAAGGGAGGATTTACTAGCAGGGTATTGGCAGTCCCGGAATTGAAGCCGAGAAACTCGGGGTGCATTCTCCAGAAGAAAGTGATCTCCCTTTTTCTCAGCATCCTTCCCCTCAAGAGTCTTATCCCAGGAAAGTGCATCTGATTGGCTGGTGGGGAGGGCTGGGCACTTTGATTGACAAAACCACCAAGGCAGTAGATGGTGGGGGAGGGGTGGTCGGGATTTTGTAACCTAAAGAAGAGGAGGGGCAGGGGCATCAACAGATGCCCTCCACAGAGCCGTCCTCTCCCCAGACGTGACTATTTCTTAAAATATTGGAGGAAGGGCTGATAGACGGTCCCCCTGATTTAGTTTTGGGCTGCAGTCTGAGGGCCATTTTCATTGTGCCCCCTGGTCGCGCCTGGGACCAAGAATGTCATTCCTGCAAACAGCTCTCTGGTCTTTTAGGATCTTGGCACCAACAGCATGGAGGCCACACAGCTCAGAGGTCTGGGCCGAGCGCCTTCCCTCTGGAGACTTTCTCAGTTTTCCTTTCCTGTCGATAAGACCGTAACATTTATTTAATGTGTTTGTGTTCGTTTGTGCACACCAGCTCAAACGTCAATATGCGGGACGAGGCAGAGATGGCAGCAGCTTCTGTGCCAGGTGGGGGGCAGCAGGGTAGCAGTTGGTGTGCACCCCGGGTCCCCTGGGCTTCTTCAGGGTAGGCAGGGCTGGTGGGGTTTGTACCCCCGCTCCAGCAGTCTTGAGAAAGCAGCAAGGCCTGTGGCGCTGACTCATTTTCAAGGCCAGCCGTCCAGGGCTGGGCAGTAACTTGCTCTATCTTTTCCTCAAGCCCCTTCCCTAGTGTAGGGCATGGTATCAGTGGTAATTATGGTGGTTGGAGAGCTGGCCGAGGTGCTGGACTCTGTGCTTACAGCATCTTCCTGAACCCTCACGGCCGCCTTGCAGGTAGGTGTTCTTATCCACATGATACAGAGGGTGGATCCGACACCCAGAGAGCACTCGGCAGTGAGGGCACATTCGGTGAGGCACCCTGTACTTACTGAGTGAGCTCCCGGAGTGCCTGATGCTGTTATGGGAGGCGGGAATAGAGATGTGGACAAAAAAGATGGGCCCCTGCTCTGGGGAAGCTTCCACTGGGTTTGGACGTCACGGGAGAAGTGAGACAACGATCCCAAAATGAGCACAAGTGAGCAAAACCATGACAGAGGTGAAGACTGATGGGAGAAGTGAGCTCGAGAGAGGGGACAGAGAGTGACAGGGAGGGAGGCACTGCTCCGAGGAGATGGCTCCCGAGCCACCGTGTGCCCCCTGGCGGCTGACAATCCCAGGCAGCAAGGACAGCATGTGCAGAGGCCCTGTGGTACAAGCAAGCATGGTGTCTTCGAGGCTTAGCAAGAAGGACCTGGAATTGAGTAGATGCGAGGGTTGGGAGGAGGTAAGGTGACCTCTGGGAGTCTTGGGGTGACTAATATGGGGACGCAGAGGGCAGGAGCTTAGGGAATCATGTTCCTGGGAGGGTTCACATACCCTACCAGGCAGGAACTACCCCAGACCACACCAGGGAAGCCTTCCCAGGTAGCACAGCACCAGACTGACGCTTCTGCCCTCCCCACACTGCCACGTTCCTCCCCTTGCTGCTACAACATGGAAACCCCCATTTCCCTGTGGGGAAGGGCCCCAAGCCCTTCCTTGGACTCCCTGGGCCTTGATTCTCTTCTGTCCAGTGGACTGGTCTCATCTTCTAATATTCCAACTAGCTGTGGCCAGACTCCCAGATGGACGTCCCATGCCAGACTTCCAAAATCCTAGCACAGCCCCAGTGGGGACACAGCGCCTAGGGAAATGAGTTTTCAGGGCCATAGCGACATAAACATTGCACCTGTGACGACATTCCCCTGGCAGCCACCTCGGCTGTGCTCCAGAGCTGGCTCTGGTTTTGCAGCCCTTCCGCTGAGATGCTCTTCCCCACACTGTGGGGCGAGAACCGTCCGGAGGCCGAAGGGAGGCACAGAGGGAGGGGAAGCATGCGCAGCTCTGTGCGAGTCGGACCTGTCTGCTCACAAGACACCATCAGGTCTGCAGAGGAGATAAGGGCCAGGCTGCAGGGTGCTCCTTGCTGCGTTCTGTGCTAGTCCCCTTCCTCTGTGGGCTGTTATAAAACCAGGACAGCATTGCTCTGGGGGGCGGGTGGTAAATGGGGTAGCGTCAGTGTGGCAAGGAGGGTAAGACCCTGGAGCCAGGCAGCCTGGGTTCAAATCCTCACTCCACCCCTTGCCAGCTGTGTGCCCTTGTACAGTTATATAACCTCTCTGAGCTTCAATCCCATCTTCTGTGAAGTGGAGACGATGATAGGGCCAACCCTCCCCACCACTGCGCAAGCTCCATGATGGTAAGGATCGTGGTTCTGTGCCCTGGTACACCCATCGTGCCTAGATCAGTGCCTGGCAAGGCATAGGTGCTCAGTAAGTATGGAGTGAGTGAATGAATGAAAACGGAAACACGTTGCCAAACAGCCAGTACATGGTAGAGGCTCCACATATATTTGCTGGGTTTGAGTCAAAGTCCTGTTTGACAAGACCTTTGGACACGCTGTTCATTGCAGAATTACAGAGGCTATAACTTAGAGGTTCTTATGAACCCCTCCCTGGGTTCAGTTAATTGGCTAAACAACTCCCAGAACTCAGTTTACTTCCTGCTTACCAGTTTGTTACAAAAGGACATGACAAAGGCAACGGCTGAACCTCCAGATGGAAGAGACGCACAGGGCAGGGTGTGTGGGGAGGGGCACAGACATTCACGCCCTCTCCAGGTGAACCTCTCTCCCTTTCCCTCCACGCGATCACCGCCCCAGAAGCTTCTCTGAAGCCCACACTGCGGGGGTGTTTATGGGGGCTTCCTCATGTAGGCAGGCTCAATTATTAACTTCATTTCCAGCCCGTCTCTCCTCTCTGGAGAGTGGATGGGGGGAGGTGAAAATTCCAAGCTTCTAATCACAGCTTGATCTTCCCAATGACCGCCCTCCACGCAGGAGCCACGCAGGAGCCCACCCCCACCCGGAGTCACCTCATTAGCACTAGATGCTCCTGCTGCCCTTACCACTTAGGGATTTCCCAAGGGTGTCAGGGGCTCTGTGTAGGAAGGGGAGTGGAGACCCAGTATACATATTTCTGGTTATAAATCATAGTATCACACCTGGTTGTAGAACTTTCTGACCGTGTGACCTTGAGAGAGTCACTTAACCTTGGCTGAGCCACTTAAGCTTCCCTCTCCTTGATTTGGGGACGGTCACGGCAGCCACGTGGGGCTCTTCCAAGGATTAATGATCATGTGTAAGCGCAGAGCACAGCACCTGGGACATAGTAATTAATTCCAGTGACAACCATCATTTATTGAATGCCAACTAGGTGCTAGGTAGCTTTCATATCTTTTTGCCCCAAAATGTTGATTGACGTCATCTTCTGGAGTTGCTCACATTGCTTCCGGGGCAGGATTGGGGTTCTGGGGCAAGGCAGGAAGGGGGAGGGCCGTGCCTGCTCCTGGTAGGTTTTCCGTGAGAATTTCGCTGAAGGGGAAACTAAAGGTCAGAGAAGCCGTAGGCTTTGCCCCACGGTTGCTGAGGACTGCGGGGCAGAAGCAGAATTTGGATTCAGGCCTCAGGAGTCGGTGTGGTGCCTCCTTAAATGCCAGGCCTCTGCTAGCCCTTGGCCCTGTGACCTTGGCCACATTCTTTCATCCCTCCAGCCTCAGTTTTCTCATCCAGAAAATGGGGATAATAAGGGGGGAAAACCCATAGGAGTGGAGAGAGGATTAAACCAGGTGATTAATGCATGTGAAGTGCTGAGCCCAGTGCCTGGGTTTAGGAAACACACTGAGTGACCAATGAATTCAGTGAGTTACCGTGACTACCTTCATACTGCTGGCGAGAGCGGTAGCCTTTCCACGGCACCAGGCTGCCTCCCCTTCCTGCCCTTTCCCATCAGCGAATTTTGTTTCTGACCAAACGCCGGTTGCATTTGCAGCAAGTGATTGAGGCGGATTACTCTGTGGTTGATGGGGCTGTTATTACAGTTCTGTGATAAAGACTTCGTTTTATTCCCATGTAAAGGATTTATGGGGAGGCGGCAGGGAGGCGGGAGGTATGTTTCCATCCTTAGTATTCAGAGGGGCTGCCATAGACGGCTCGCTGTCGTCTGTGTGTTCCTGGGCTCCTCTGGGGCCTCTTCCCCCAGAATCTTCGTGTCCAGGAGCTGGAGGGACCCAGTGAGGGTGGGGTTGCAGTTGGGGCAGGAGAACCAACCCCAGGTCACCCAGTGAGCAGGGCTGGAGCTGGGCTTGTTCCAGGCCCTGAAGGCACAGTGTGGAAGAGGGGCATTGTTCTTCCCAGGAGGGTGGGGGCTCCAGGTGGGACCTGGCTGCTCTGTCCTCAGCCTGCCTCCCTGCTCTGAGTCCTGCCTCACTCCCCCTACCACTGTCGTAAGGCGCACGCCTCCTGAAGGATCTCCAGAATGTGGCCCTCTGTGCTCTTCCCCCGTCCTAGGAGACTTTCCAAAATCTCAATCTGAGCCTCTCTGTCCCCCCTATTTAAAGCCTAGGCTTCTTGGCCTGGCTCATAGCCCCCCACATAGGCGAATCTTGTCTCTCCTCGCCTTCCCTGCTGTACTCCCTACAAATGGAATCCTCCGGTGACCCCAGGGCTCTGTGTGCTGTCCAGGTTCTGAGCTTTTGCCTTCCCTTTGCCCTGGCTGACCCCCTCTGCCTTCAGGATTCCGAGGTCATATTTTTTCCGGAGGCCCTGCCTGAGGTCAGACTCCCAGGGAGGGGCTCTGAGACCAAGATCTCCCTGGCAGAGGTTTGTAGGAGAGGCCCTGGGTGGAAACAGTGACTCCCCAGCGACGTCCGTCTCCTACTTCCTGGACCCTGTGCAGATGTCACCTTCCGGTCACCTTCCGCAGCAAAAGGGATGTGGACGTGATTGCATTAATGATCTTTAACACCGGTTCTCCTGGATTGTCGGGTGAGCCCAATGGGATCACAAGTGTCCTTAGAAGGAGAAGGCAGGAGGACCAGAGTCAGAAAGAGGCGATGTGATGCCGGGGACAGGTTGGAATACACTACACGGGCTGAGTAGCTGGAGGAAGGGCCCGTGAGCCAAAGAAAGCGGGTGGCCTCTAGAGGCTGGGGAGGGGGTTCTCCCTGAGCGCCCCTGGAAGGAATGCAGTCCCGCCAAACCACTCCAGACTTCTGGCCTGCGGAACTCGAAGATAGTAAATCTGTGTTGTTGGAAGCCCCTGAGTTCACGGTCATGAGTTGCAGCAGCCCTGCGCTGCCCTGGGATCATGCTGGTAAAGGTGTGAGGGGCGCAGAACTGGGCAGAGGGGCAAGTTGGCTGCATTGCCCTTGCTGCAGAGGCCTCGGCCAGTCTCACGGGCTCTCTGGAGCTGGGGCGGCCTTGCGGAATTGCCCTGGATTGAGGCAGTGCCAGGCTTTCTCCCCTCTCTGGTCCTTGGATGGGAGCTGCTCTAGGAAGGGGTTGACCTCAGGGTGGCAGGAGGGACTCCCATTGTGAGTCCTCAGCGGCCAACGCTCCAGCCCTGGGGCTCTCCTGGGGACAGGGACGCGGTTACAGTCTCCTCTGAATCTGGGCCGGGCACCCACGTGGGGCTGGGTCAGCATCTGGAGCCCAGTGACCGCTCACACCTGTGTGGCCCTTCCCAGCCCAGGACGCAGCCCAGGGTCATCTCTGAGAGGGAAATCTCCTTTCTTTCCAGGTTGTACTTGCACAAGCTTAGCCCAGTGGCTTGCCCAGGAGGGCCATTTGGAAGATGACAGCAGTAGCCAGTGTTTTCTGAGGGCCTCAGCTGTGCCAGGGGGATTCTAAACGCACCCAGAACACGGGCCCGCTCATCCCTCGCAACAGCCCAGTGCAGTGGGTATGATTGCTTTCTCCGCAAAAAAACTGAGGCCTGGAGAGGGGAAGCGCCACTACCAAGGCTGAACTTCCTCGGTCTGGCCCCGGAGTGTGCCCGTCTAACCACCGCACTGTCACCTCCCAGATACACAGACCTGCATGTGATGAGGGACCCGGGTGGGGGGCCTTGAACCCAGGTCACCTCAAACCTGTCCCAGCCCTGGGGCTGGCTCTGTACTGGGGCAGAGAGGGGCAGGTCGTGGGGACTGGCCAGTTAGGTGTTCCCACGTTCGGCCTCAGGTGTCCACAGAGCCTGCTGTTTCCAGGAGGACGTCTGTCTCTCTGACACTTCTGGGTGACAGCTCTGCAGGCCACACGGGCGCCCTTCTCGCTAACGGTCTGTCTGAGGAGCAAACCCGGAGCTGGCTCTGGACTTGTGGGGCTGGGGCTGCTCCACCGGCAGCACCACCTGGCCCTGGCCCACTGCGGGGGGGTGGGGGGCACCCGGAATGCAGCAGAGTCTGCAGTCTCAGCAACAAACCCCGTGGAGCCACTGTCTACTGGGGTGTCTACTGGGCTCTCTCCCAACGGCGGTCTGCCAGCCGGTCTGCGGCCATGTGGCCTTGTCTGGGTTCGTCCCCGGCAAGATGGAACCAACAACGGCCGACTTGTACTGAGATGTGCTGTGGGCCGGAGACCAGCCTGCGTTTGTCTCTTGATTTGATCCCCTCCAAGGTCACCTCACAAGGCAGACACTCTGTTCACCCTCCCTCTCCGGGCGAGGAGGCTGAGGCACGGAGAGGTTAGCTAAGCAACGTGTCCACAGTGGCACAGCTGGGCCCCCCGCAGGGCACTCTGGACTCGACCACCTCCCTCCTGACCTCCAGGGTGGTCAAACAACGAAGTGAGATAATATATGTACAAGGCTTCTCCCAGTGGCTGGTACAGAGCCCTTGGGAACTCGTGGGTGATGGACTCTCCCAAAATAGAAAGGTGGCTGGACAGTTTCCCTAACTCTGTGACATTTGCCCCCCCCTGGTGCCTGCGGGCAATGCCCCCGCCTGTGGCAGTCACATCTTTTACATGTCACTGGGTCCTAGCTTGTTCCGGGATGTTTTCTGCTTTTGGGGGATAGATTTCAGCTGTTCTAGGCCCCCTTCTTTTATATAAATTCCTCTCATATCCAAGGCACACTTGACCTGAATATTCCCGCAGGCTTCAGACCTGCCTGCAGTCTCCCCGGCCTATCCTCCCAAGTCCCCGGCTGGCCCCCGGCACTCCCCCCTCCGGCTACAGGGACTCAGCTCCTCCGTCCTGAGCAGAGCACGCTCCCCTCCCTACTGCAGAGGAGTAACACCCGCTGTCGTGTGTCCCTGGGAAGCCCCTCCTGCTGCCGCTGCTGCCTCTGCCCCTGTCTTTGCCCCACCCTTGCCCTGTGCTCCTGCTCACTCTGATCCCATCACAGACGTCACTTTCTACAGGAAGCCACCTTGACCACCCCTACCCCGAGTCAGGACCATTGTCCCTTTTCCGTATCCACACGGTCCCCAAGCCACCTCACCACACTCTCTGACCACACTGGTTTCACTGCCCCTCTAGATGGAGACTCGTACGAGTAGGAAGTGTCTGGGTCATCCCTGGTCCCCTGTTCCAGCGCTGGGTCTGGGTGCTCCTTGTGTTTGTAGAATTGAGGGCTACTGAAGCAACGCCACTGTGGTATGTGAAGATGGGTGGCAGAGGTGGAAGACCCCTGGGAAGGCAGGAGACTCCTGGAGTGGCAGATTGTGGCGCCCCGAGCCTGCACTCAGCCTTGATGCTAAGGAGGGAGGCTGAGAGATGCGGAGACCCCAGGGCCTGAGCAGGCCCTTCCCAACTGAGGAGTGTGGTCAAGGTTGGCCAGTGGAGGCAGAGGAGTCCACGGCCCTCATGGTGAGAAGACCATGTGGCTCCTGAAGCGATGAGGTGCTCTACGGTGAGCATCAGGGCGTCCCTAGATGTCACCTCCTTCCCTTTCTGCTCTTGTAACTGCTGCCCAGGGAAGCAGAGGGACACCCCCTAGGTCACACAGTGAGCTGGAGGCAGAGCTGGGGTTGAAACCAGAATGTCCCAGGGCATCTTGCAGACCTGACTCAATCAAGGTGGCCTGCAGGGCGGGGGCATGACTCTGCAGCTTGCTGCTCCCTGAAGCTCATGGCGCCTTTCAGGCCCTCCAATGCTGCCTCCTATCCTTCCTGCAGGTGAACCTGGTGCTGGGGGACGGCCGGTCCCTGGGCCTCACGATCCGCGGGGGAGCAGAGTACGGCCTTGGCATTTACATCACTGGCGTGGACCCGGGCTCTGAGGCAGAAAGCAGTGGGCTCAAGGTGAGAGGCCCCGCTCTCCCATGGGAGGGGATGGGGCGCAGGGCTGTACTTGTGGGCCGAGGGAGGGAACCCTCTGTGCACGGAGTTCTTTGAGGCTGATTTCAGACTTGCAGCAGAGCAGTCAGTGCCCACCTTAAGGATGAGTCCCAGTGGGGTGCCCTTCCCTGGCTGCCCTCTGATTCACAGCTCAGAGCGAGCAGCAGGAGCCATGCGCCCGTCTCCCTCCCGTGCCCTGAGTTCTCAGTCGTCCTCAGTGCAGGTCCTCCCATGTGGTGCTGGGCGGTGGGCCAGCCCAGGCTCTTCATGGCCACTGTTTTGCAAACACTGCTGCTGGGCTGCGATGGCCCTGACTCGGGAGTTTATTACAGTGCTTTAGAGAAGAGGAGAGAAAGCCTCAGGCCGCGTTGGGGTTGTCCTGGGGCAGCTTCGGGGCTGGCATTTCATTCAGGGCACCCGGCAGTTACTGAAATAGTATTAACTCACGTCTTAAAGAGCGCTGTGCTTCCAGCAGTTGTAATTGACTTCACATTGAGCTTCACATTGACTTCACATATCATCTCATTGCACCTGCATGCTATCCTGTGGGGTAGGTCATTATTACCCACAGTTTCCAGCTGGGGAAACTGAGGCATGGAGCAGTTAAGCAGACTTGCCCAAGGTCACAGGCCAATGGGATGCAGAGCAGGATTTGAGCCCAGGCAGGTTTAATCCCACATGTGGGGCCAAGGAACGCAGCGTGAGGTGAGACTGTGTCTCCGTACAGAGGGCCTGAGTGCCCCACGCGTGTGAGGGAAGCTGATCGTCTGCACGGACGAGGAGAAAAGGTTGCAGCGGATCAGAGTGGTGTTCACATCATAGTGGTGCACAGCTGGAGTGGTGCGGAGACAGGGCGTGTCAGGGTCTCTTAGCAAATACAGTGGGGTGGGAGAGCTCTTGGTCTGGAGCCAGGACGACTGGGTCCAAAACCCAGCTTGCTGCTTGTGCTTTAACAGCTGTGTGACCGTGGAGAATCCCTTCAACTTCTCTGAGCTTCCCTTCCTTTCCCCAGGGAATCCTAAAAAAAATAACGTGTCTTTCTCAGGATTACTGAAAAGATGAAAGGAGGAATGAACCAACAATAACATTAAAAATAAAGGTTAAACTTGCCGAGTGTCTAAGTTATGGACTGAATGTTTGTGTCCCCACCCACCCACCAAATTCAGATGTATCAACTCTAACCTCCAGCGCGATGGTGTTAGGAGGTGGGGCCTTGGGGAGGTGCCAGGTCAGGAGGGTGAATGGGGTTAGTGCCCGTGTAAAAGGGACCTCAGAGAGCTCGCTAGCTCTCTTTCCACTATGCGAGGACAGAGGAAGAAGATGGTAGTCTGCAACCTGGGAGAGAGTTCTCACCAGAACCCGACCATCCTGGCCCCCTGATCTAGGACTTCCAGCCTCCGGAAGGGGGAGAAATGAACGTCTGTTGCTTATTAGCCACCCAGTTACTCTGTTAGGCATCTGACACTGATGGAGACGGTCCCAAGTTCTTAAAGCTTCCCCAAAGCCCCGTGAAATACCTTCCTTTGTTTGCCCACTGTACAGGCACAGGGTCTGAGATGCAGGGAGTTGCAGAACAAGTAGGAGGGAAAGCCGGGGTTCCCAGTCCGGTTCCAGAACTGCACTGGCAACCGGGCCAGCCGGGCGGGTCGTAGGTACTCCTCAGAGGTCAGCTGGGTCTGCTGGGTTCTGAAATGACCTGGGTCTGGGCACTTGCTATGTTCTCAGCTGGTTAAGATGATACCTTGCTGGGACTTCAAGAGGAAGCATCCTCCTAGTATTCTCTATGCAGATTGTGTTTAGTGAATGCGGTATTTTGGAGTTGTTTTAGATTTACTGAAACGTGGCAAAGACAGTCCCCCTTTTTCCCTTCATCTAGCTTCCCCTAATGCTGACATCTTACATGAGCAGGGCGCGTTTGTCAAGACTAATAAGCAGCTGACACAAAACTGCTAAACCGACTATACACTTCATTCAAGAGTGCTTGGTTTTCCCAATACTGCCCTTTTTCTGTTCTAGGACACAGTCCAACCCAGCATGCCACACTGCATTTAGCCCATTTTAACTCCATTTATTTCCCCCCAAAATTACAAAAAAAAAGAAATGATTGGAGTTAGTTTCAAAACACAGAGTAAAGATTCTCTGTCTTTTTTAATGAATGAGAAAATTAGGAGGGAGAAAACTGGAGGCAGAGGGAAAGAGATGGAGCTGAGGTGACTTTTCAGAACACTTGCTATAGGGGCTGCAAACCCAGCTACAGGCAGGACCCAGCTGCAGCGCCCGGCGTCCTGGCAGCCAACGCAAAGAGGGGAGCAGGGGAGAGACATGTGTAAGGTGAAAACAAGCCACCTGTGCTCGAGAAGTCTGGTCACTCCTCTTCCTGGGTCCCTCCGGTCCCTCCTAGAGAGGATGTTGTGCCGTGACACAAGCCCTGTCCCCAGCGCCAGGAGACACGCGAATGGGCTCCAGACTTTGCTGGCGGTAAATTCGTTCAGATTGAATCCGTGTTAAGGAGAAGGGGGAGGTTGTGTTCAAGAGAGAGGACATGCTGGGTCCTGGCCTGAGAGGTCTGTGCGTATAGCAGAGACATCCCTGGTTTCTTACTAAGCGGGAAGCACAGGCCGCAGAATCACCTCTCTAACAGGGTCTCACCATGGGTGTACGTCCGTGAAAAACATGGTTGGAGGAATACCTAAACCGACCTGTACCAGGATATCCACAGTGGTGCTCTTGACAGGATGCGATTATGGATGATTTGCACTCTTCTTTATGTCCTCATGCAGTGTCTGGACGGAATATTTTATAATCGTGGCGACAGTGACAATAAAGCGATTTCCATTTTGAAACACGGCAGAGGAAATGTATTCCATAGGAGTTTTCCAGCCACTTCAGTTGCTTCTCAGTTGCAGGTTGTCGAAGGCTTTATTTGCTCATAAAATGCCACCTTCGGTCAAGTCCTTTCTACCGTCAGTGCCTACCCCAGTCAAGCACTTTCTATTCCCTGCCAGTATTTTACTTTCCCCTCCAAGGTACCTGGGACATGCAAACACCTGCCCACACTCACTCGGGCAGCCAGAACTGATTAATTCCGTTTATTGCCAATGCATTTGCAGTAGAATTAGGCACATTGAAATGGAATAAAGGGGCTTGGCTGTGTGGGTGGTGGAGCCAAGAACAGGCTTTGTTTGTAAATAGGACTCCTTGATGCTGTGCAGAGCTTTCCTGGGGAGAAAGTACTGCCTGCTGCCTGGCTTGCGGTGCTCGCTTAGCCCCCAGGGTGGGTCCAGGGCAGAGGCAAGTCAAATGCTAGAAAGGAAAGCTCCTCGGAGGGGGTCAGGCACCGCCCAGCATTTCCCCAGGGAGCCGCAGGGTGGAACTTGGCACCGTCCCACCCTCCCAGGAGGGGCTGACTCCCCCTTCAGCACTTGTCTTGGGCTGCTCTTATTCCTGTGCACATTCCCCTGCAGCTTCAGCCTCCACCACAGAACGGAGCACAAAACCTAGTTCCTTTCAGGACAGCCAAGATTGACTAGCATTTAAAAATAATAATGATGATGATAACAGTTGCCAGTTATTAACCAGCTATTATGGATCAAGCCCTGGGTTAAGGGCTTTAGATACATTCTCTCTTATTCCTCCCAGTACCCCCGTGGTGGGCACTAATAGTGCCATTTAATAGATGAGCAGTTGGGGCTCATAGAGGTGCAGTAACTTGCTCAGGGCCAAGGATCCCAGCCCTTCCGGTCCTCCAAAGGCCACATGCTTTGTTCTGTCACCTCCTTCGTACCCTAATTTGACCAAGTACCAAAAGAATGCAGAGAGAGGAAATGAAGGACATCTCATCTTGAAAGTCACCAAGCTTCAGAAGCCCAGTGTTCGTCCTAGATCCTGCCTGGCCCCACGCCCTCCACCTCTGAGGTCATCCCTGGCGGGGAGGCCCATTTTGTTTCTGCCAGTGGTCAATGGGGTGGACGGTGGGTGCTGGCGATCGGGGACCAGAGCAAGGTGTGTGCAACCCAGCACCTGGTTGCGTGGTCCTCCGTGGGCTCTGCATGAAAATTATGTTGAACGGGAGGATGGGGGCAGGAGACAAGCAGCGAAGACAGCGGCGCCCGAGGGGACGCACCGGCTGAGCCCTGGTGAGAGAAAAGGTGACAGCAGGCATTCGCTGGGTGACGACTCTATGCTGGGCACTCTGCTGAGCACTTAAAAAAAAAATCCTCCTGTGACAATATGGCTCTTACTGATTTTTTTTTTTTTAGAGAAAGAGAGGAACACTGATGTGAGAGGGAAACACTGATTGGTTGCCTTTCATTTGCACCCCGACCAGGGATCGAACCACAGCCTAGGTATGTGCCCTGACCAGGAATCAAACCTGCAACCTTTTGGTGTATGGGATGATGCTTCAACCAACTAAGCCACCTGGCCAGGACAGCTGTTAAGTGCTTTTGATGTTCCACCTTAATGAATCCCTAAACAGTCCCTGAGTTAGATGTTGTGCCATGCCTCACTGAAAGATGAGTGAACTGTTACCTCGGAGAGGTTGTTACTTGTTCAAGGTCACCCAGCAAGGAAGTAGCAGAGCTGGGACGGGGATCAGCCCCAGAACTTCTGGTTAGTCCCGGACCCTGTGACCCTGAACTTGTGTGATGAAAAAACAGACTGACATGGATGGCCCTTGGCAGCTGGGCACTCAGCCCTCTGTAGTCACAGTGGCGACAGCTGCGCTGTGTTTCCACACTCCGCTTTTGGATTTGGAACCTGAAGGAGTCTTCTGGCCATTCAGAATGTGTTCTCGGTGAAGCACGGTGGGCGGCCCAGTGGAGTGGGGGCCGTGCTAACGACAGCAGACAGAAGGAAGGTAGGGCAGAGCGGGCTCTATTGTATCTCATGGACAGGCACAATAATAGCAGTTGCCGGCATTTGGGGAGTGCTGCCTCTGTGCCAACCGGTGTGCTTAGTGAGCGCCGGGCCCATGCTGAGCCATTTAGCCCTCCCAGTGAGGAGACACTAAATTTTAGCCCCATTTTTAGAGGGGCAGCTGAGGCCCAGAGAGGTGAAGTAGCATGTCAAAGGTCACACAGCCGGCAGGTGGAGGAGCCGGGATTGAAACTAGGGCGTGTCCAGGGTTTAGTCACAGGAAGTGCTGCTCCCACCTCTTCCCTCACACCCTCTCCTAATATGGGTGTAATAATTTATAGTTTTAATTTGAACGTTTCACCTAAAATGTTCTATGGTGAGCTTCAGTGTGACATTGTTATGTTGCAGAATTACATGCTTATGATTTTGTAATAGAAGATTTTACAATAAAAAAGAGGCATTGTTTGTGCTGGGCCCTGTACGCAGGCTTGAAAAATTTATTTCTGGTTTTCAGTATAACCCTGTAAGGTAACTAGCATTAGTTGTCTTTGTAGGTGAGAAAAATGGAAGGGATTTTTGCTCAAGGTCACAAGCCAAGAAGGAGCTGGCCAGGGTCCTCGGCCTGGCTCCGTCCAGTCATGCCCAGTCGAGCAGTTTCTACCATGGAGCCTGCCTCCGGGGCAAAAGGGCAGTCTGTGTTGCCCCTGGGATGAAACCAGCCCAAGGCCGTTCCTTGCAGGTCCTCGCTGGCAGGCAGCCCTGCCCCACAGAGACTGCTGGGAGGAATCGTGGCACAGCAGCCCCTGATTGCTTTGGGGACTTGAAAATCCCCTGGCTCTTTAAGCAAGAGGTGGGATAATAACTTTCATGTGATCACTGAGCTCCAGCTTAGAGGACGGACTTGCCTCCCTCTAGAGCTTTTCCCTGGGCTGCCTCTCCCAGAGGGACAGTGGCCCCCTTGTGCTCCTGGGGAGGGGCTCCCGAGCCCTGAACCTCAGAGACGGCATCTTGCTTCCCTTCCCAGGGTCTGCAGAGGAGCTATGCTGAGGTAGATTCCAGGCCCTCTAATAATATTAATAATACCGATTATAACAACAATAATGTCTGGGCAGCCCTGGCTGGTGTACAGGTGCAGTTGGTTGCAGCATTGTACCATAACTGAAAAGTCGTGGGTTTGACCCCCAGTCCGGGTGCATACAGGAGGTAAGTGACCGATTTCTCACATCCATGTTTCTCTCCCTCCCTTCCTCTCTCTCTCCCTTCTGCTCTCTCTAAAAACAATGAAAAAAAATGTCCTCAGGTAAGGATTACAAAATGATAAGAATAATAATGGCAGGACACAATGAACTCTGTGTGTGTAATCCAGTGCCTGGCCTATGATAAGCACCCTCCAAAATGGAAGCTCTAATTGCGTGAGTGGTTTTCATTAGCCACACGATTGTGGGTGCCGGTGGGTGAGAGTGGCCGGTAAAGGCATCGCAAGTCTCAGGTAGCTGATGAGCCTGCCCTGAGAAAGAACAGCTTTTCCTGAGGAGCTGGAAGGTGATTTCTTTCCTAAGGACCCTGGCACATGCTGGGTGGCTGTTTTAACCTTTCTCCGCTGGCTATGCCACATTCTCCATCCTTCCTAGGATACTCTTGTAGCTGGATTTGTAAACTGGCCTCTGAATGGGTGCTTAATAAACTGCAGAAGTTCAAGTTGCTTAGTCCTACTGCCTGGCTTTTAAAGGAGCTCCTATGCAGGCTACTGCCCAGAAGAGAAATGCTTAGTTTCTACACGGGGGCCCCTTAGAGGAGGAGCCCAGCTGTGGCTTGCCCTGTTCACAGGAGGAGGGGAGAGTGTTCCAAAGGGGAGAGCCCAGGGCCCCTGGGAACACAGTCTCCGCCTGAGGGAGGTGGTCGGAAGGGGCTGGCTGTGGTTTTTCTTCTATTCCCTCCTTCCCACGCCGCTGAGCAAGGGGCCTGGAGCTGCTGAGTGGTGGCTGACCAGCATGGGAGGGTCATCCATCAGTTGCTCTTCTGGCTCCACATGTGGTCATGCCAAGGTCAATGCCGGCACATCAAGGATATGCATGGTTTGCTGGATCTGAGGTCAGCCTGTGCCCCCATTTCATAAGAGTGTTCTCTTAGCAGCTTTCAGAGGTTGGGGTGTCCAGCAACCTGAGAGGAGCTTTGCTCCAGAGGTACTAACGTAGGCCCTTTGGAGAACTTTGTTTCTTCTTAGCTTTAATTTTTTCCCAGCTTCTAAAGTAATAGGTTCAGTACATAAGACACACACACAGACAGACAGCAGAGGGACCCAGACCATCCCACCTCCTGAACTCAACCTTGATTAGAATCCTTTTTTAGATATAATTCACATGTCGTAAAATTGACCCCTTTAAAGTATACAAAGCAGTGGTTTTTAGTGTATTCACAAGTTGTACAACCATTACCACTATCTACTTTCAGAATATTTCATCACCGCCCCCCCCCCAAAAAAAGGTTCCTGTGCCCAGTAAGCAGTCACATTCCGTTTCCAACTGTATAGATTTGGGGCATTTCACATCGATGAATCATAGTGTGTGTGGCCTTTCTGCACAGCGTTGTAGTATATTCGGGAAGCTCCCTGTGGTCACTGAGTGACGTTCTGTTGTACGGCTCCTCCACGCTTTGTTTATCCACTCCCGAGCTGCCAGACGTGCGGGCTGTTTGGGCCTTAACGTCTGCATGTAGCTCCTCTCAGACCTTCCTCCGTACCTTTCTACGTGATTGGCGTGCCATACTGGATACTGTTTTGCATCCCTTGTTTCATTTGCATTTTTCCCATGTAATTAAAAACTTCTCGTAAGTGCAGTTTGTGATAACTGCATGGTATCATCTCATCTTGTGGCTGAGTTATAATTTACCTAACCTTTCCCTTGCAATCAGGTGTTTAGTTCAATTTCAATTGAAACAAGGTTTTAAAAGGAGCGGCACATGGGAAAGACCTTGGAGGGTCTTTCCGGCACAGGTTAAACTGCCCCCAAGCCAATCTGTGCTGGCAGGTGGCAGGCGGGGATCAGGAGTGACATCCCAACTGCTAAGAGACGTGGACTGGGCGGCATGCAGAAGGTGCTTTCTCCAGGTGGCATCAGCGCAGCTAAGGGCCCGGGCCCCAACCCCGAGGGACGTGTTTCATGTCGTGCTCCCCCGCCCCCACAAAAGTTTACTTTTGTTATTTAACACTTGTTTTTCTTTTTGCTCTCCACAATATGGGCCTCATATACAATCTGGAGAGCACCGAAAATGAATTAAAAGCTTGAAATTAGAATCACCTGGAATTCACCACTCAGAGCCAACTCCTGTGAACATTTTGGCATGTTCCTTCCCAGTCCTTCTAATGGAATTGAAAACCACATAAGATGAGCAATTTTAAGGACTCTTTAAAAAGCTGAATTCAGAAAGAAAGCGCCTGTTGATTGCGGAGGACGTAGCAAGTCCTGCACTGAAAGAAAAAGTGGCGTGGCGGTTTTGGCGCGTGTCCTTCCAGAGTGGTGTGCTTACGTGGAACGTGACATGGACAAGACCAGTTCAGCAAAACTGGGACCCGAATATTTGCTTTCCTCCGCCCTCCATTGACAGGGCTGCTTTAAGATCCTTCCAAGTCAGAAAGACCTTTGCAAAATTTGAGGGTGCAGGGTGGTGTTCACTTCTTTTGAGACAGGAAATACATTCATGTGTACAGACTTACCATATGTAAAGAGAGTTCCTGAGAGAATGCCTGAGAACTGTTGGTGGTGGTTACTTCCGAGTCTCAGTGGGGGCCGGAGACTTCAGGTGGTCTGGACGTGTGTTTTTAAGGGAAGGGGGCTTTAGAGAGGCAAGATTTTTACAGTTTTATATACCCTTCTTTTTTTTTTTTGTTTGACTGTTTCTACTGTGTGCTCATGTTGACTTTGTAATTTTAAAAAGGTTTCATTGGAAAACATCATGCCATGTCATAAAAATTTTTGCAACATTATTTTTTGTGACTTCACAGTATCCCTGTATGAGCATACCATACAATATTTGGCTGATCAATTCCTAGACTTTTAAGAAGAGGTCCCAGTTATTTTCGTAATTTCTTGTGTTGCATACCCATGGCCATCTTCTTGGGGTTCATTCCTAGAAGTTGCAAAGGTGTTTGCACCGTTTTGTCAAATATTTCTTAGCGAGTTGGAACCAAGTTGCTGTCCAGTTGGCAAAAGCTCCAGACGCCCTGTTAGCCCTTCTTCACCAAGACTGAGGGAGGGGGGAGGCCTTTGGTTGTCCGTTTCTGTTTGGTTAACTGTAAGTGTCCATCATGTCTGAGCACCAACTATGTGGTGGGCAGAAAAATGAGCCTCAAAGATGCCTACACCCTAATCCCCAGAACCTGTGAATGTGTTAGGTTATATGACAAAGGAGGACTAAGATTACAGATGGAATCAAGGTGGTGAATCAGCCGGCCTTGAGAGGGGGGATGATCCTGGATCAACCAAGTAGGTCCAATGTGATCACAGGGTCCTTGAAAGTGGGGGGAGGGAATCAGAAGAGAGAACCAGAGAGGGGGCCCTTTGAGAAGGACTTGGCCTGAAGATGCTGGCTTTGACAGTGGAGGAGCGTGGCTACCAGGCAAGGAAGGTGGAGGGCATCTGGAAATACGGAAGAGGCAAGGAACGCACTGTGCCCGCAGCCCCCTGAAAGGAAGGCGCTCAGCCCACTGACATTGGGATCTCAGCCCAGAGAGACGCGTGTTGGACATCTGACTTCGGGAACTGTAGGGTAGTAGGTTCGTGGTGGTTGTCACGGTGGCTTTAGGGAGCTAATACAGTACCCGCTGTATCCCCAACACAAGCAAAGTGCTGGCCCTTTGGAGGAACTTGGCTCCCACCTAGAGAGTCCAATGTATTGACTGCCTTACCCAGTCTTAGGAGACAAAAGCAGTTTCAGAACTGCCTCACGCGTATGCCTCACTGTGAACAGCAGACCTGCTTTCCAGTTTGTTTGCAGCTCATTTTGTTTTGAAACAGAGAGTTTAGGGTCAACATATTGCGTTCCTTTGACTATTTTTTTCCTCTTCAGCTTAGTTCTGTTATTCATTTGTTTCTGCCGGCATTCAGTAGGGCTTCCCTGATCTGTATTGATTTATTTTTTCTTTTTGAGTAACTAAAACATCAAAATCATACAAAAAAGGCATACACCAAGTATTACTTCTTTCCCACACTCCTTCTGGTCACTCCTACCCACTCCTTGCAGGTAACTAAACAAAGTAGTTCTTTTGTTTGTTTTTTATTCCTGTGCTTTTTGCAAAACCAAGCAGGTACAAGTATACTTTCTCCTTTCTTATACAAAAGGCAGTAAGTATGCTATAGATTCTACTTTGCACTTTAATGTGTAAAATTTAATATCCTGCCAGTCACTTCATGTCAGTGTGCAGAAAACATTGTTCTTCTTTACTGCTACAGAGCGCTCCACCCTGAGGCTCCACTGTGTGGCTCCGCCTCCCTTTATTCGGCCGCTCTCCTCGGTGGGCATTCAAGTCGTTTTCATTAATTTACAGTTAACACATCGCACGGCCATGAGTAACTGATGCAGATGTGGTGTCTTACTTGTGGGTGTGTATCTTCAGGGTAAATTTCTACAAGTGTGGTTTCTGGGTCAAAGGGTCGTACACGTGGTTTGCTGAGGATCGCCCAGCTCCGCTGCGTGAGCGCTGTTCTGTCCTGAGCTCCGCCAGCCCAGCCCGAGCGTGCCTGCTGCCCACAGCCTGCGACAGGCACTGCCAAGGTGCCAGTCCGACAGGTTGGAAACAGCGTCTCGATGTAGCTTTCTTTATTCTGCAATTTTCTTGTTATGAATGAGGTCGAACACCTTTTCTTAACGTTAGGGGACTGTTGTTCTTTGTGTCTTTTTTTTGTAACTTGTTCATGGCTCGTTCATTATCCTTTTGCTATTAGAATTTGGGATTTTTCCTCTAAAATTTAAGAATTCTTTATCTGGTAGGGCTCATCAGCCTCTTATCTGTGATTATAAGCTACAAATGTTTTCTCTTCCACTGTCATTTTCTTTCGCTTATAGAGCTTTTTTCTTTTTTAGTGTGAAGTCTTTTTTATTGTTATCTAGTTTAATTATCAATTCTTTCTTTTGGTGAATTTGAATTCTCCTTGGAAAACCTTTCCCTATGCCCAGGATAGAGAGAATTTTTTTTCTTTTAATTCTTGTGAATACATCCCCCCCCTTTAGATCTCTGATTCATTTAGCACTTATTCTTGTATAGAATATGAGATACAGATCCAATTTTATCTCTTTCCAAATGGCTACATAGTTACCCGCATGCAGCACATTAAAAAGGCCGTCTTTGCTGCAGAGGTTCGTGACGCCACCTTCCTCAGCCTCTCCATTTCTATGTATCGGTCCTGGAGTCTGTTTCTAGTATGTTCCCCTGTTTGTCTGTCTGCTCAGGAGTCTGTGCCAACATCGTAGAGTTACAGAAATTTTAGAGCAGATTTTAGCATCTGGTACCTCCTCTCGCGGCTCTTCTCGATCTGGATTTTCACGGCCAGTCTGACATTTTGATTTCTTAATTAAAAAACTATCATTTAAAAGATGAATAGATTCATTTTGAGGGCAGTGTGAGGTTAACAGAAAGATTGAGCAGAGAGTACAGGGTTCCCATGTACCTCCTCTACCCCTGTCCTTCCCACTTCAGGGTCTCCTGTATTAACATTTTGCATTGATGTGGCGTATCTGTTACAATGACAAGCCACTATTGATACATCATTAACAAGGTCCACAGTCTACGTTAGGATTCTCTCTCGGTGGTGTATACTCTGGGTTTTGACAAATGCGTAATGTTATGTACCCACTATTACAGTATGGTACAGAGTAGTTTCACTACCCTGAACATCCCCTGTGCTCCACCTGTTCGTGCCTCCCTCCTCCCAGAACCCTGGCAGCCAGAGGTCTTTTTACTGTCTCCATAACTGTGCCTTTTCCCAAATGTGGTAGAGCTGGAATCATGCACTGTGTAGCCTTTGCTGACTTAGCTTTGCACCTAATAATAAACGCTTAAGGCTCCCCCATGCACAGTTTTAGTTTTTCACATGAACTTTTGTATCAGCTTATTTAACAAAAGCTTGTTGGTGTTTTTATTGGGGTAATAGTAAATTTTCAACTGAGAGAGAACTCTGAATCCTTTCCAAGGGCGGGATTTTTTTTTTGGTTCACATTTTTCTCCTTGCTGAGTCCATTTTGAGTGTTTAAAGTGTGTCCCATATTGGTGCTGCATGTTTAAGTTCATTACTCTCTCGTCTGTTGCCCCTTCCATTATGTCTTCTGACTGGTCACTGTGCATATGATGGCTGTGGACTTGAACTTGAGAACACTGATTCTTGCAGTTGTATGGGGCAGGTGAGAGGGCCAGGTTCCAGGCCAGCTTCACCCGGACGAACTGACAGGCCTTGGCCATGACATTTCCCTTCGACTCCTCGCCCCTCTTTTTTTTCCTTCCAAAATGAGAGGCTGGACAAATGTGCACCGTTTTCCAGAGTGTAATTCCAGACAAAACAAAATCGTGATTTGTGTTTTCACCTCTTTGCCTTCCATTTGATTGAAAAAGTTGGGTGTCCTTTTCCTGCTGCCGTGCACAGAGCTGGGTTATGAGTACCAGCTCCCTGCATGCCCTGCCCGTGTGAGACTAGACCTTCACATACATGGAGATGTCTCCTGCCTGTCTGCAGAAACCAGAAGGAGACTTGCTTGCTCGTGTGTGTGCTAGTCCCTGTCCACTTAACCATTTACTCACTCATTCACTGATTCTGTCAGGGTGCCTCCCATGTGCTATGCAAGGAGGATGTACCCTGAACTCAATGCTGACAGCTCAGCATGACTGTAAGCCATGATGAGGACTGTGGGGTGAGCGTCAGGGTGCTCTGGGGCAGGGACTGGGGATACCTGCCTCGGAAAGGGTGGTCAGAGAAGACCTCTTGGAGGAGATGTCATCTGAACTGAGATCTGAAGGTTGAACAGGAGTTATCCAGGTAAGGAATGGAAGGAAAACTCTTTGGGGCAGAGCTACAGCATATGCACAGGCCTTGAGGTTAGAAAGGGCTTCATCTCTTCAAAGAGCTGAGAGGTGACAAGTGTGGATAGATTGGAAAAAGCTGCGGGAGGGAGGTGTGAGATGCATTAGCATGCTGAGGCCCCTCTTAGGCTAGGTAAAGGGCTTAGACGCTGGTGGGGAGTTTTAGGAAGTCTGACAACATCAGACTTGCAGCCAAATCAATCAAATGGATCCTGTTGCTATACAGGGAGGGCAATTAGTCATGGTTCTCCAGAGAAACAGAATAGATAGGTGGATATAAGAAATTTATTATAGGAGTTAATTCATGTGATTCCGGAGACTGAGAAATCACATCTGCCACCTGCAAGCTGGAGAACCAGCAGAGCTATGGTGTAATTCAGTCCAAGTCCAAATCCTCAGAACCAGGGGATCCAATTATGCAAATTCAGGTCCAAAGGCCCAATAATCAGGGACCAGTGGTGTGAGCCTTAGAGTCCTGAGGCCCGAGAACCAAGGAGTGCCAACGTCCGGGGGCAGATGACGAAGGAGGTCTCCACTCCAGCAGAGTGGCCTCTCCCTTCCTCTGCCTTTTGTTCAGCTCCAGTGTCAAGAGGACTGGATAATGCCCGTGCACACTGGTGAGGGCGACCTTCTTCATTCAGTCCACCCATCTAAATGCCAGTATCTTCCAGAGACACCCTCAGAGGTACATCCAGAACTGATGATTTCCCAGGCACTGGGCATCCCTGAGTCCAGCCTAGGAGACACGTAAAATTAACTGTCAGAGGAGGGTGCTGGAGGGGTGGGGAGGGCAGGAGCAAAGAGGCCATGATGGTGGCCCCAGTGAGAGGCCACGGTGGCCGGGGTCAGAGTGGACTAGTGGGGACAGAGGGGAGTGACTAGATTAGGGATCCGTTGGAGGGGAGGTAGCATTCGGTGGGCTTGACGGTGGGCCCAGCAGATTTGAGGCTTTGGGTCCTGAGCGCTGAGATCAGGGGCCCTGAAGGAGCAGAGTTCGGAGGAGGGAGCGGGGAGGCCAGGCCTCGGGGCTGAGGCACCTGCTCAGTGTGGCAGCAACAAGCCCCATGTGGCTATCGAAGTGCAGCTAATGTGACTGCGGAAACGAATTTTTAATTTAACTCAATTTAAATAGCAGTGGGTGCTGTGTCAGACAGCACAGTTACAGGAAGTTGCTGCTCTTGCCGAATGTCCTTTTGACAGAGCTGGTTCAGAGTGACTCTGAGTCGTCTGCTTGGGCAGTGGCAGTCTGGGGCTCCGGAGAGCAGCTGGGCTGGACTCAACTCCTACTTTGCTACTTGCTTGCTTGCTGGATGCCCCTGGGGAAGTGAGTGCACCTCTCTGAACTTCTCTACCCTCACCTAGAAAACAGGACACCACTCTGTGCCTTGTGTGGTGCCTGTTACGTTTAAAGTGACATTGTGTGGGGTCGCTGACCTTGGAAGGCACTCTGGGGAGTGGGGAGCTGGTATTCCCCCCGAGTTTGGCCTTTACAATGAACATGTTTACTTGGAAGCTGGTATCTCCTGTGTAAAGAACTCACTAGCACCTCCTCTGCCCTAGCTCTCACCTTGGCTTGACCTTGAGCAAGTCCTTTCCCTCTCTGGGCTTCAACTTTCCATGGATGACGTGGGGGTTGGTGGTGGCCTTCATTGAGGGCCCAAGTCCTGAGCAGAGAGTAAGCAAGTACTGGCGACTGACCAACGTGCTGGCGCCAGCAGGAACCGGAAGGCAGCAGGAGTCACGGTGGAGGCCGGCCACATCCAAGCTGCCATTTCCACCCCTGGCTTTCTGATTGGGTTCTGCCAGGGGAGGGCGCTAAACCACAGAGGGCTGTATGAAGGGCTCACCGAGGCCTGCTCTTACCCCTGACTCACTCTAGGAACCTTCTTAGCTTTTACCTTAATCCTTGAGAAAAAAATGAGAGCAAGATTTACTAACTTCAGAACCGTGGGGGAAAACGAATGTCTCATTAAACCTGCATTGTTCACTTGCACCCCCAACCACCCGCCAACAAAAAGGCCCACTGAAGTTTCCTACCTGACGTGCAAGACTGTTAAAGATTTATAATTGCAATAAAACTCTTTAATAGTAATATTTGAATTTCCATGGCGTTAATGCTATGACCAGCGGGGTCCTGATTCGAAGCCATGAAATCCGTTTCAATCAGCCTTGGGGAGGCAGTGGAGGTGGCCCTGAACCTGCTCCCCGCAGGCCCCAGGCCCAGCGCGCTGACCCCGCTGCACACCCTGAGGTCAGCTCCTGTCACCCCGCTCAGCCCACGGTGGGTTGTCAGCAGGCTTCTGACAACCCACCCCCCAGTACCTCTGGCAAGGGAGCGCAAGCTGCTGACATCCTGTGGCAGGTTCTTTGGGCTCATTTGTTTCCAGTTCTCCTCACCAGACGGGAATAGAGGGGTTGTATACATGGCAGGAAGCCGGGGGGGGGGGGGGGGCTGAGAGGAGCTGAGAGGCTGCGTAACAGACAGAGGAAGCATAGGCTGGTTTTTCTGAAGACGGGCTGACACTGGTCCGAGCAGGGGCTTTTCGGGATGGCAGCCCGAAGTCCAAATCCCAGTGCTTATCACTTCACCCCCTGCCTCAGGCTCCTCTGTAAAATGGGGTGACCGTAGGTGCCTCATGAGTGTGGTCAACACAAGTGGATCTGTTGATGCTGAAGGCAGGGCCCAGGGAGAAGGTGGGGGGGGAAGGTGGGGCAGGGTGGTTTCGAGAGACTCAGGAGGCAGACGGTTTGGTTGGTGAGTGACTGAGGGGGCACCCGTGGTTAAAAAAATGCTCTGTTTATTGAGTGCTTACAATAGCTAGATACTGTTTTATTTGTTTTATAGGTGGCCCATTCAATAAACATTAGTTGAGTACCTACTGTGTGCCAGGTGCTGTTTTGGGTACTGGGGGCACAGTGGAGAGTTTACTAACTCCTCTAATCCTGAAACCTATGAGGTAGCCACTGATTCTGTCCCCATTTTCCAGAGAAGGTAACTGAGGCACAGAGGGGTTAAGGAAATTATCCAAGGCCACACAGCTAGAACATGGCAGAGTCCGGGTTTGGACCCAGAGGGCATACTCCTGGGTCTGTGCTCATGAGCACACCCTGGATGGCCTCTCGCTTCTCTCTGTCACCACTAGTGGTCTCATCGCCGTGTTTGGAGGGAAGGAAGGTTTACAGTGGTAACATTAGTTTCCCTGGGTCTGGGTGGGATGGGGCGGGGGGCTCACTCCAAGCCTACTGAGCACTTCCCACTGCTTCACAGGCCTCCTCGCTGCTCCCCTGCACCTCGGCCCCGAGCACGTGGGTGCCTGCCTCTCGTGGTCAGCCAGTTTCAGGGCACATTGGTGTCCTGTCCTTGTCAAAGTCCCAACATGCTCTCCTCAGAGGGTCCCGAATCTGAGCCTGTCACTCGACAGGCGGTGGATGATGGAGGAGTCTCTTCTCTGTCTAAAATGAAGGGCATTCCCATGGTCCGCCTCCGTCCCTCCATCACTGGTGATAAATAGGATGCCTGGCGACAAATGAAATAAAGCCACCTTTATTCGTTTATCCTTCCGTGTCCTCCCCATCGGCGCCCCGATGGCAGGCTGAGCGTTATTGGACACTCGATCACTCTTTGCACCTGTCTTCCTTTCTCCAGGGGGTCGTGTCCCCAGGAGTTCGGGGCGACAGGAGTGTTTTCTTCAGCCCCAGACCCGTCCCTGTGCTTCCTGGGCCTCGGTCTCCCCACCGGCAGGCCTGGCAGGCGCAGCATCTGTGCCTCTTCCCTTTTTGCCTTGTTGACCCACATTGTCTGACTCAAAGCTGGCTTCAGTGGGTGAGGAAGCATAACATTTCAGTGAATCAATGCATAGAGCTTTCAGTTCTTTGGGGAGGAGCAGGGGTCAGGTTAAGATCTATAAACATGCCACATCTAAGTTCACATGGCACAAACCAAAGGAAAAGGGGAAGCGGATAGAAGTGAGACTGCAAAGGAGGAAGGACCATCTTTTTCCTGTCCCTTCACCAGTTTCCAAAGCCTCCTGCACGCCAGGCACAGGCTGGGAGGAGGGTGGCAGAGAGCAGTAGGGAGGATGTGGAAAGCTGGGCTCAGATGCTGGCTCATTGCCCGCTTCCTGCGTGACCAGTGACCTTGCGCAGATCAGTTGACATCTCAGCCTGCCCCCTCCCTTTGGAAGGAAAGTGAATTGCTATTGCAAGAGTCTCTCCCATGGTGTCATCCTCTGTGCCAAGCGGTCCATTTGATTCTCACAGCCACCCCGGACTGCTGGTGGGGTCACGCCCACTTGACAGATGGGAACATTGAGGCGCGGGCTCCACTTGAGAGCAGTGCAGGACCACACGGCTGCTGTGTTCGGTTGCCTGGTTTCAGAACTTGGGGCGTCTTTCTGTTGCACCGTAGGGCTGAGACTTCATAGCCCGCTGGCCCCACAGGGCTGCTGTGAGCAGCAGGGGCACTGGGTTCATTTGAAACCGGTTTGTGGGCTCTGAATGACTGTGAGTGAGCAGACAGCTGTTCTGACAAGACTCCCAGACCTCGGGGAGCTTTCCAACAAGTTAGAGACTCTGAGAGAACCGGACGCAGACAAACGGGAGCAACTCAGACCAACCCAGACGCTGCAGAGGGCTGAGCGGGGCCCCCAAGGCCGGCCCCGTCTGCAACTGCACTTCTAAAACGGGCCCTGGAGCAAGAAGAAAGACAGGAGAGGGCTGGAAAGAGATGGAGAAGATGGGCTCACGTAGCCCCCCATTCATTTGGGGTTTCCCTAGTGTGACTCCTATTTTGTGCCTGTCCCCTGGATGGGTCACACGTGACCTCCATGCTGCCTCTCCCGAGTCTATGTTTATTTAACAGGCATGAGGGAGAAATGTGACTAACACAGCAAGCCTGTGATTTAGAACCTAATCACAGATACTAATGCCTAGGACGAGGCAGAAGTAAGTGGTGTGCTGGGCATCCGAGGACTGCCTATGTGACAGGCGCCAGGCTCAGGGCGAGGGACAGTGACTGAAGGTTGGTAACCACAGCACAGAATCAGCCCCTACCCCAAGAACCGTTGGCCCAGCAGTTACTGACACCTCCACCCCAGCACTGCCAGATTCAGCTAATAAAAATGCAGGGTGCCTGTTTACATTTGAGCTCCAGATAAACAACAAATACTTTTTTTAGCGTCCATATGTCCCATAAAGTATTTGGGACACTGCCCCCGACCCTTTCCCCAGCCTCGCTGTGGAGGGTCAGGGTAGATGGAATTGAATCGTCCTTTCCTTTGTCCCACTGCCACCCACCCTGTCCTGGGCCTGGACCTGCAGGGCGAGGCTTGCACACCAAAGGCTTCCCTGCCTCTCAGATGCTACTTCCTGTCGTTAAACTGCGGGATGAAATCACGTGTGTGGGGAAGAGTAGAGGGGATTCCCTTCACTCCGTAACAGCCAAAGCGATCGAGAGGGATACTCAGGAACACAGAGCACTTCTGCAGGTGAAGACTGCGGCCTGGGCTTGGTTGTGGGGGGCAGCTGGACACGGGGGACAGGTGGAGCCTCTGCTGCTCAGGAAGGAGGGAAGGTGCAGCTGGTGGCCAGGGGAGAGAGAAGCTGGGAGCAGGTTGCCATGGCGAATGGGAGGCGGCCAGATCCGTACCTCCGTGCATAAGCACTTCTTGAGCACTTGCTGTGTGCCCAGCCTTTTCCAAGGAGTCCAGCTGGGGCTGCCCCGTTCTCAGGGACCTCAGTGAGACAGAAGGAGAGAATGGTGATATCACTGGCGGCAGGGGAAGCAGTTGCTGATTTCTGTAGGGAATTGGAGGACAATCCCGGGCTGGCACCCCCTTTTTACACGCAAGGAAACTGAGGCACAAAAGCTACAGAGGGTTCACCTGAGTTCACATGACATGGAAGTAGTGGAGTCATGATTTGAACCCTGGCCCGTTGGTCTTTGAAACCCTTAACCATAATGCTTTGCTGCCCCCTGGATCTGGTGGGTGGTTGGAGATTTTTACTCAAGGAGGGATGGCGTGGGAGTAAAAAGTGGAGGAAAAATGAACGTGCCGTGAGGCCTGAGGCCAGTTTGGATGTCGATGGCTGCAGGAGGGATGCTGGCTGAGGACCCCAGGTGTGAGGGGACAGGGACCCAGGCTAGGTGGACAGAAGGGTGGGGGAAGGTGAAGATTGGGCGGGACTTTCTGAAGGATCCACCGGGTGGGGGAAAGGCCGACTGGATCATGGAGGTGGGTGTTCAGACCTGGGCTCAGTGGGCAGGGCTGGGGAGTGCTGACAGGTCGGTGGCTGGACATGCTGGATTTGAAGGGACGCATGTGTCCCCAGGAGGAAAGGATTCCCCTTTCTCTGCAGAAGAGAGCGTTAGGGCCTTGGGACCAGCCCGACCTGGGTCTGCGTTCCACCGTCCTCTCCAGTAGCTCCAGGACCACACACTGTTCACTGAACCTCCCCGGGCCTCCGTTTTCTCCCCTGTGAGATGCAGAGCAATGGGACCTACCCTTCGGGATGTTGAGGAGATTATATAAGAAAAAATGTGTAAAGGGACGGAGCAGGTGCCTGGCACGCAGCGCCTGGCTGTAAAAAGCGGTTTAAAATTTGGGGCTCCAGGCCAGTGTAATAGACTAGTCCCCCGAGGCCTGCACAGACGTGGCCCCAGAGCTAAGAATGGAGGGGGATGGGTGTCAGATTTCTTATTCATCTGGTGGATTCTTATTGAGTCCTCTTACTGAACTCCCACTGTGAGACGGGCCCTGGGGGTGCAGTGTGGAGAGGCTGACGGACTCCGAGTTTGTGCCCAGTCTCTCCTGGAGACTCCCAGCTGCAGCAGGGGTGTTAAGGGAAGACAGGAAACCGGGGCCCAGGGTTTCAGTCCTCAGCCTTCGTCGTCACATCTTTTCTCTTCTCTTTCTTCCAAATCTCCACTTCACTCGCCTTTTCTAAATCTGGCTTTGAAAAATGCTGGAAAATCCCCCTGGGGTTGATCACATGCCATCAGCAGGCTGGGAAGCTGGGGAGAAGGGAAAGCACCCATGAATAGCTGGTGTTCTGAGGCTGCTCTTCGAGACCACAGTGGGGGTGACCCTGGGCAGCCGCTCCCTGGCATGGAGTGCAGCACCCCCACCTGCGACAGCCCTCCGGGTTTAAAGGAGCCGCACGCACAGGTCTTTCATACGCACCCACCTCCCACTGCAGCTTCTTCCCAGCAGCCTCCACTCCTTAGGTCGCAAGTTTATTTGTATTGGAAGGCTAGGGTTTTTTTCCATTTTGTATCCTTTCATTAAAAATGAGTTTTTACATTACAAAATAGAACTCCCGGCTTGTTGTAAGAGTTCAAACAGTATGTTATTGCTTTAACGGGAGGCTGCTTTTCTCATTTACAGCTTGTTTTCTTGAGTAAATTAAAGTGGTGTTTGGATCTTAAGGTACCGGTGATGTAAGGATGCATGCTTGAAGTAAAAATCTCAACAATAGAGAAAATGGAAATATGCCTTCGTGCCTTTTGCTTCGTTCTGCCCCAGGTCTGCCCCTACCCTGGCCTCTGGCCTCTGAGATGACTTGTTTTCTGGAACAGGGGACCCTTGGGGACCTGGTTGTAGACCCAGCCCTCAAACCATTGCTGGGTCAAAGAGGAGGTGGCCCTTTCCAGGGATGGGAGCTAAGCATAACCTCAGGCATCTGCATAACCTCTCCGAGCGTCGGTGACCTCCGCAGCAGGCCGGCCGGGAGAACTGGGATCAGGGCTCTGAAGCCCCTGGCACAAGTCAGTGTCCTGCAAACAGCCCAGGTGACTGTTGTTGTGTTGTGGTCTCGACAGGTTGGGGACCAGATTCTGGAGGTGAACGGGCGGAGCTTTCTCAACATCCTGCACGATGAGGCGGTCAAGCTGCTCAAGTCATCCCAGCACCTCATCCTGACCGTGAAGGACATCGGGAGGCTGCCCCATGCCCGCACCACCGTGGACGAGACCAAGTGGATTGCCAGTTCCCGGATTGGGGACCCCGCCATGAACTCAGCAGGGTCAGGTCACACTACCTGCTCTGAGCCTCAGGACCCCCGGGCTGTTTGTGAAAGCCACTGTGTCCCCCTCCCATCCCTTCGCCACGCTGATCTGTCAGGATGGCACCAGTTCCCAGAGCCTAGGGTCCCAGCACCAGGGTCCCTTTCGTTTCTGTGCATGACCTTGGGCCTGTCCCTTCTCTCCTGGCACCCGTTTCCGGTGGAAAGCTGACCCTCGTGGTCCAGCTCTCTTGTTCTTTATTTGCCTCTGGCAAGTCACTTAACTTATTTCGGTGCCCTTGGTTGCTTTGTCCGAAAAGTGAGTCCTAAACCCTGCTCCTGTCCCTGATCTGTGAATGGGAATCTCATCAGTCACCTAGAGGAAAGGGTTTTGGAAGTCTCACGATGAGACTTAGTTGCTAATATTGTAATGTGTCACTTTTGGATACCTTTTTTTTTTTCCAATTCTCACCCAAGGATACACTCACTGATTTTAGAACAAGAGGAAGGGGCGGAGGGAGAGAGAGAGAAACATCGATTGGTTGCCTCCCTTGTGCTCCCTGACCAGGGATCAAACAGGCAACTTTGGTGCGTGTCCTGACCAGGGATCGGACTTGCAGCCACTTCAACCAAAGGAGCTACCTGGCCAGGGCTCACCTTTGGGTTTCCATCAGAAGCCTCAGACAGGGTGGTGCCCCTCCCAGGTCAAGTACACCCCAGAGCGTCTCTCTCTTCCTTCTCTCCTTTCTAACCTACACAGTGTCACAAATGTTTTAAATTAGTTGCCAACATGTTAAAAGATCCCAGCTTTCCCACTAAAAAACAAACAAACAAAAAAAACTGGACCTCTGGCTGCTTCTTAAAAATCAGGAAATCTGGCACCTCGAGCCCATTTAAAAATTTTTTTCCATGAAAACGTGCTGAACACCTAGCTGCACCTGAGAGCTCTGTCTTCAGTGCTCCTGTCCACGGTGCCCCCCTTCCTAGGACTGACCTGACTCCGAGGCCACAGGTCTCGCCCCTGGAGGGTTGGAAACAACTCAGGAACCTGCCGTGCCCTGTTTTAGAACTGCTGTCCGCGTAGGTTGACTGGGAGTCCATGAGCCGCCCATCTGTCCAGGGGTTCACCTGCCCTTGAGTAGCCCCAGCGAGTGGAGGCCATGGTTCTCTCAGAGCTTTGCTCCTCCTGCTGCACATCAACCCTTTCCCTGCCCGTGCTCATCTGAACTGCGCACACGTGCAGCTGAACAGGCTTGTCTTTCCCGATAGGTTTCCTGGGGATCTCGCCGTGGACGGGACAGGCAAGGTAGGGTGCTCTCCATCCGCAGGCATCCTCGGCTGCTTCTTAGCCGCCTTGGGGGGAGCTCCGGACCTGGCATGTGTGCAAATGACCCACATACATGATCTCATTCATTTGGGAAGCCTGCTGATTGTCTGTCTGTCCGTCTCCCATCCCACACATGTCTGTGAGTGCCACCAGGTTGTGGGCACCACCCGATGCCATCCCCGACACTGGGGCCAACGGCAGTGAACAGACCAGATCAGGTCCCTGCCCTCGCGGAGGTCACCCCCAGTGAAGGAGACACACATAGAACAAAGTAAACTACACACATGTCTAATCACCAAAGTCGTTCACCGCCGTGAAGACGAGATGCTCAGCATCATGAGATGCCTCATTTAGAAAATGGGGCGAAGGCTGTCTGGAGCAGTGTCATGGTGTTTGGGCGGTGAACCCCATGTTAGACAGAAGTCTGGAGTGGGAGGGGGCTGTGCCGGAGGGGGCGGGGCAGGCTGAGGGCGGGGCTTGTTGGAGGAAGGGAGAGTGAGGGAGCGAGGTGAGCCAGGGGTTATTGGGACCAGGATGGCAGCAAGTGGGATGGACGGATACCCACCGGCTATTGCGGGCCACGTGAGAGGCTTGGTTTCTCACCTAAAACGATGGGATGCCCTCGAAGAGCTTACCCAGGGAGCAAAAGGAGGAGATCTGTGTTTTCCTGAGGTCATTTCAGCAGCCGAGTGTAGGTAGGTGACAAGGAGAGACCAGGCCCAGGGCATCTGGGACACAGCTCATGACAGTAGAGAAAGTGGTGGGAGGGGGTGCAGCTATGTTTTGGAAATCAAGTTACTATTATCCCCAGTTTACCAAGGGAGGTATTGAAACCTAGAGAATAAAATGAGAACCCTAATGACAAGGCTTCTCTCTGAATGGTCACGAGGATCTGAGGAAGTCACACACATTAAAGTGCCACGTAAGCCGTGAAACTCTGCAACTGCACGAGGCCACTTACACTCAGAACGTACTGGGAACGTGGCCTGCAGGTTTGCCGGGAGGGCTGAGAGGGCCTCCTCCCGTAGCCGTGTGGGCACTGGTGTGGCCTGGCCCCTGGGCCGCAGAGCAGCTCTGTCTCCTGTCTTTCAGCTGGGGTTTTACAAGGGGCCGGCCGGCTCCCAGGTGACTCTGAGCAGCCTGGGGAACCAGACCCGTGTGCTGCTGGAGGAGCAGGCGCGGCACATGCTGAATGAGCAGGAGCGCGCCACCATGGCCTACTACCTGGAGGAGTACCGCGGCGGCAGTGTCTCCGTGGACGCCCTCGTCATGGCCCTGTTCGAACTTCTCAACACCCATGCCAAGGTGACCAGCACCCCTCCCTGGGCAAGAGACAGGCTGGGGGGTGCTGGTGAGGCCTGGCCGCAGCTCTCAAGGGCTCTGCATCCCTCCTTGCTCCCCTGTGTCCCTACTTCTTTACCAGGAATCCACAAGGAATCTGGTCTAAACTGAACCTGAGCAAAGATGGTGACCCAAACAGCCCTCTGCCCCGGGGAAGCCCACAGAGTCCTGGGGAGACAGTCGGTTCAAGTGTCCTGTGATCGGGGCCCTGACTGACACAGTGGCTTTCAGTGCTGAGTGCACAATGAGAATCATCGGGATTGCTCTTAAAAAGCAGTACCTGGGCCCCACGCTGGCCCGGTTCACTCTGCACATCTGTGGATGGCATAGGCCACCAGCAGTTTTCACAAGCCTCTAGGTGGCTGCTGTAGTGCCCCACACAAAGGAAAAAGTGAGAGAACCTAGTGGGAGCTGTTACATTTGGGAAAATGTCACAGAGGAAATGCGATATGGAAAGAAGTAGGGGAAAGGGGCTCCGGGGTGATTGCAGTCATTCATGCTAAGATGCCAGGGAGGCGGAGTCAGGTGCTGCTGACCCAGCATCCAGGCCAGGGTGTTTGGACTTCTCCTGAGGGCAGTGGGGAGCCACTGAGGGTTAAGGAGGGAGGCCAGTGGTTAAGTTTGCATGCAGGTCATTTGGGGTAGGAGAGGGCTGTCCCAGCTGCTGGTGGGGCTCCCTGCTGAGTGCCGTACTTGTCCCTGCCTCTAGTTCTCACTGCTCTCTGAGGTGAGAGGCACCATTGCCCCCCAAGACCTGGGCCGCTTTGATCACCTGGTGCTGAAGCGGGAGATCGAGTCGATGAAGGCACGGCAGCCTCCTGGCCCTGGGACCGGTGACACGTATTCCATGGTCTCCTACAGTGACACGGGCTCATCCACAGGCAGCCACGGCACCTCCACCACCGTCAGCTCGGCCAGGGTGAGTGTCCCTGCCCCGTCCCTGGCACCGTGGCCAGCGGGCAAGTAAAGATACAGTCGGCCCTTCGTATCCACGGGTTTCACGTCCATGGATTCTACCACCCATGGACTGAAAGTCACTTGGAAATATGAACCCTAGAAGGCTCCAAAAGCAGAACTTGAATCTGCCATGTGTCAAGCACTATGCTGAACTCACGTGAATGAAGTCTTGCATAGGCGTGCTCTGCTGTAGCCTACATGCAAATACAGATCATATGCAAGTACTGTCCCCTTTCACATAAGGGACTTGAGCGTCCAAGGGTTTTGGTATTCATGTGGGGTGCTGAAACCAATCCCCCACGGATGTCGAAGGGTGACTGTACCGGCTTTGGAGTGAGACCCATCTGGATTCAAACCCCAGTACTTACCAACTGTGTGCCTGCCTTTCTGAGACTCAGTTTCTTTTTTTTTTAATTATTATTTTTCTGTGTCATTGTTCTGTTTAATTTCTAGGAAGCTGATGGGTTTTCCTTTTTACTTTTTTTCCTCTTCTCTCTTTTCAGTTTCTTTACCTGGAAAACCTCGTAATAGTTGAGTGCCTACTGCCTACCAGGCGTGGGCTCTAGGAGAAAACAGATGTGGCCCCGGCAGATGGGGCTCACAGTCCAGGGGTTCGGGGTGGGGGGAAAGGTAAAATTCACAGGTAGTGAGACAAACAGAACCAAGAGTGATAACCGTGGGAGGCTGCCGTGGGAAGCTGCGTGGCGTGTTCAGGGCAGAGGTCCTGGTGATCTGGGTCTTCCCCAAGACACCTGGGTCTTCCCTCTTGTCCTGGCACCCCACACCCAGCCTGGTTTTGCCCTATACTCCCCAAACCCCCCCAAAAGTATCTGGTCCATTCTCAGGGCATGATTAACTCACCCCCTGGATGGTCGGAGGCCAGTTAATCCTAGGAGGTCTTGCAAGGAAAGGGCAGAGGAAATGGCCTGCTAGTCGTGATGGGAAAAATACAGTTATTACCCTCCATGTCGGTGGTGGGGAAGGATGGCGCAGGGTGGGGGGCAAGTGGGAGGTGGAAAGATCTGGCTGGGCTCCACTCTCCTTTCCTGTCTGGAGGATTCCTCGCCACTCTCCCGGAAAGGCAGAGAATAGTCGAGTTTCCTAAGCACTCTTGCTCCCAGACCCCGAAATGAGAGCTTTCACAGGCAGAGTCTCAGTGAGACCCGATACAGGTGGTTGTCCTGGTGAAGAAGCCTGCAAGTCTTCACCTCACCCGGGCGCCCTCCACAGGCTCAGCCAGGGCGGCCTCCACATGCTCAGCCAGGGCTCCGTTTCTCGGACTCAGTTCTTCTGCCACCACAGTGCTTGGGCCTCCTGGAAAGCTAGGTCTTCTCTGACCAAGTCTTCTGAATAGGGTCCACCTTCTTCGGGCTCTGCCTTTCATGAGCAGATGTGACCTCGGACAAGTCATCTCTCGAGCCTCAGTTTTTACATCTGCGGAATGGGAATAATGACCCCAGCCCACCTGCTGGAAAGTCCTAGGGTTGCCCCACCGTGAACGACCATTTCCTGAAGGCCGTTCTCCGGGACGTGTGTCATTTCTGCAGGGCAGCGGGGACTCCTGGTTTCCTTCACAGACACAGTCAGAGGGAAGGAGTGCTGGTTGTAGCAATAGGGCCTCCCCCGGGCCCTCACCCCATCCCTTCATTATCTCTGCCCAAAGCATTCACAGTACAGAGAAAAGAGAATTGTGTTTATGTTGCCTCTGCATGTGTGTGTGCTCGTGCGTATGCAAGCATGCATGTATGTGCAAGCATGCATGTGTTTGGGGGTTTTGCTATGCCCACCCTATCCCTAATATTTATTTGATGTATTTTTCTTTTTGCCTTTTGCCCACCCTACTCCCTAGGAACGGCTGCTGTGGCTTATAGACCTGATGGAGGTACCGTCCACTCAGCTGGGTGGGGCTTTGGGAGTCCCTTAGTGGGGGCAGAGGTAGGGGGCTGTGGCCCTTCCCACCCACCACCCCTTTAGGTCTGTACTCAGCCCCGGAAGGGAGGCAGGGTTCTTCTTGGTGCTCACTCTCTCTCCCCGGCATTTCTCAGATTCTGTAATGAGAATGCCCTCCGTTCAAATCACAATCCTGCCACTTCCTTGCTTGTGTGACTTCAGGAAATGGTTTCACCTCTCTGAGGTCAGGGTTAGGATCTGTAAAATGAGGACAATAATTTTTGTGCTGCATGCAGCTATTGAGAGGTCTCTTGGCCTTTCATGAGGTCAGATACTCTGTCTGTCTGGATGTTTTCCTTCCCACTTTATACGTCCTGGCTGTTTCCTGTGTGTGCTTTGGCCCTTAGCTCACATGCCACCTCTTCCTAGTAGACCACCCTGATTTTCTTGGAGAGGGGTGACTTTTAACCTCTGGTTTCTCCTGGCCCCTGGACTTCCCTTTGTCACGGCTCTTATCTGGTTATATTCTAATAATCTTTACCGGCCTGGCTAGTTAGGTATCCACCTTGACCACAGGCTGTTTGAAAGCAGCAACTGTGTCTGCAGTCCCCACTAAATCCCCAGTTGCTCAGCACAGAGCCTGGTCCATAACTGGCACCTCTGTTAATAAGAATAGTAGCTGGCATTTGTAGAGAGCATGGCCCTGGGACAGTGCTTTCCCGTCACAGGTTCTCTGAGCCTCATAGTGACTAGGAGTGCCAAGTATTGCTATGATCACCACTCTACAGAGAAGAAAACTGAAGCTCAGAGAGGAGACGCGGCTTGTTCCAGGTGGCTGAGCCAGTGAGTGGTAGGGTCAGGATGCACCCCGGGCCTGCTGGCCTCTGAGCTGCTGCTCTTAACCCCTGCCGTCAGGTCGCAGTGCCTCCCTGATGGAGCCTGCCTGCTGCTCGTTAACATTTTCTGTCTGCCTGTCTGCCTGTCTGCCTGTCTGCCTGTCTGTCTGTTTCCTGCTTCCCTCCTCCTCTTCCATCTGTTCTGTCAACAATGCTGACCGAGCACTCGCTGTGTGCGGTCCACAGTCCTGGGTGCCGGAGTTATTCACTACCGGAATACGGTAGTGAACTACAAGGAAATCCTTTCCGTTATGGAATTAGGGTCATGCCGGGATGTGAGTGAGATAACCAACTGAAAGACACGGTGTAAGTGGTAAAAAGTGCTAAGGGGAAAAGTAAGTAGGAAGGGGACTTGGGGAGGGGGAGGGGTGATCCAGAAGTAACTCCTGAGTGTAGGTGGGGAAGAGGAGGGGGCGCTATCCATGCCCATGGCTGGGAGAGAGCACTTCAGAGGGAGCAGCGAGTGCTCCCTGAGGCTGGACCGAGCCTGGAGTGCGTGAGCAAAGTCCAGGGGACTGTGAGGCTGGAGCTGGGTAAGTGCTGTGAAGGGCAGTGGTAGATTGGGGGCTGGAGACTTTGACTTTAACTCTCAGTGAGATGGGAGCCATTGGCAGGTTAGAGCCAGACCGACCTGGTCTGCCTTAGTTTGAACAAGATGCCTCTGATTGTTGAGAATAGATGAGGGTGGGTTTGTACCAAGCCCAGGTTCAGTCCCAGGAAAGGCCTGGGGGTTTGTGCAGCCTGAGCTGCTAGGAGACGTGAGGACAAGCACTGCAGGCACCAGCTCTTCCCGCTGCCTGGTTCACCCAGGCCTTGGTGTCTCCTGGGCACCACCCCCTTCCACACACACAGCAGGGCTGGGATGAGACACCTAGCGCTGCTGCCTGTGTGTGGAGCTACGGGACAGAAATGCCTCCTCCAGGAAGTCCTCCTGCAGGAGTACAGGGCACCAGGCCCCATCCTGAGGATCAGGAGCGCCACACCCTTCCTCTGCTCTGCCCCCACCATGCAGTGTGCCTTCAGGAAAGCCGTTCACCGCCACTGGCCTCAGTCTCCTCATCTATATGACCATGGGAGACACCCCGCCAAGGCTCCTCTACCTCCAATTCCTGTCTATTGGGAGCTGCTGGGAAGTGCTCGAGGGGAGGAACGAAATGGCAGCTCTAAACCCCCACCACTTCCCTGTGCCCCCGGACGAGGGCTGCAGCATTACTCCAGAGCCTGAGCCTGCAAAATGCAGTGGTACCCCAGTGCTTGTCGTTAACTTGTTCCGGGACTGGTGACAGGTGCTGAAACCGATGGGCACCAGACGATGAAGCATTTTCTCTTGCTGGGCGGCGGCGTGACTCCTACAAGTTCTAGCAAGTGCGACGAGTCCCAAACAAGCACCTTGTTTTCTCATCAAAATGCAATGAGTACAAGGTCTAATGAGTTCTGAAGCTGACAAGTACCAAGGTGTGACCGTAAATATGTATTCACCGCTAAGTAAGGGCCAGGCTCTGGTCTGCAACAATATCATTTATTAGTGAGCTTTGGCTGCAGTGATGCTGAGTAACAAACAACCCCCAAATCTGGGTGGACAACAACCTAAGACATTTCTTATGGCCCAAATCCCTGACCCCATGGAGCTCATGTGCTCCTCATACTTCCATTAAAATACCCGTCGTATACCAAACAAACAAAAAAATAAATATAATTCCGGTCACGGTGCTTCAACCTCTCCCGGAGCTTGTCCCCCCCAGTAAGCAGGGAGAGTGGGGCGCAGGCAGGGGCCACATCTTCCTCTTGTCTGTGTCCCCAGAGCTGGGGCCCAGGAAGTGTGGAGCAGAAGCAAATGAAACCACACTCCTGGCCACTCAGGATTCTCTTCTGATGTCCTGGCCTTCTGAACGTTTGCCTCCCTTGTCATAGGAAAATGTGCTTTGCCTGGCACTCAGACAGGCAAGGTGGCAGGCAGCTGGCTATCAGTGACCCAGATGCCCCAGACAGTTGCCCCAAATGGAACCAGTTTCCATCTTGCCCGAATCCCCTGGATCACGCGACACGCTTATCAATTCCAGGTGAAACGTGGTTCCTCCTGCAGCCGCTTTTCCTTCAAACCAGACGCAGCCGATCAGTAGAAGTCAGGGGCAGCCCTCCCCACGTCAACCAAGTGTGTTCATTTCCCATTTGTCTAAGAGAGACTCAGCCCTGGGAGTTTTTTGCTGCCTCCAAACAATATCACTCTCCTCCCATAATGAAGTCGGCCAGGAGAGCTGAGCACAGGAAGGCAGGCCTTGCTGGACAGTCGTGGAATTCTTCATCTGGTGCGTCACAGGCTGCGGCAGAGGCGCTGCAGTGCATGGGTTTGGGAATCTCACACACGATCTCCTGACTGGTAGTTGTGTCACCTTACACAGGTGACTTAAGCTCCAGAGACTCATATTTTGTATCTGTCCCCTGGGCTGCTAAAAGCACCTATCCGTGGCTTGTCCTGAGGATTCCATGAGGTCAGGAGTGGACTTGAAGGTGTGGAGTCCATGAAAGTCAGTTCTGCTGATATTCTAAAGGCTGGCAGAGGGCACTGCAGAGGAAAGGGGTGGTAAAAGTCAAAGGCAGCCTCGTACCCACAGAACAGATGCCTCTGAGGTTGGCGGTGGCATCTGGGACTTGCCCCAGCTTTAACCGCAACCCTTTTCCACCTGAATTTGAGAGGGTTTGCGCTCTAGGCCTCTCCTATGCCTGGAAGGGGCTCCTTGGGCCTACCTGCAGATGTGGGGGTAGGACCCCAGCCCTAAAGGCCTTACTGCCCTTCTCTACCTGCGGGAAGGTGTAAAGGGGGCCCAGGAGTGGCTGCCAGCCCTTTGCTGCATCAGCCTCCTCCCCGAGAGCCTCTGTGCCCCCCCCCCATCCAGACCGAAAGGAGGGTGGGGGAGCTCGGGCCTGTGTCGGGCCATGAGGACCAGGAGGAACCCGTCTGTTCACTCCCTCTCTCAGCAAGCTTCCCCTCCATGCCGTGAGCTCCTCCTCCATGCCGGGCTCTGGCAGCCTTGAGTATGAGACAGTGGTGCTTGCCCTCTGTCCACGTAATTCCCACTCCGATGAGTGGCCAAGGGGTGGTGTGGGAGCATGGGACTGGGGCCCTGACCGACCCGGACACTGCGGGGGAGAGATGTCTGCACCGGGATCTGGGGTCACTGGCATCGGTGGGGTGGCACAGGGCCCAGCGGGGGCCCTGAACTACAGAAGGTCAGTGGAGCCCGAGTTCTGGGACTGCAGGGGCGAGGGGGGAGGCTCAGTAGCATGTGGCGCCAGGGACTTGGGTTTAATTTTGAAACCATCAAGGGTCCTCAGTAACAAAGTGACACGATCCTGTTTGCAACTTTTAAGATGCATCTTCTGTGTGTGGAGAGAGCTCAGAGGGGCAGCTGGATGAGGGTGTCCCTGTCTAGAGATACAGGTATATGTTTTAGGTGCCGTTCAGGTGTGCAGGTATGCTGTCAGGCGTGGTCCCAGGGATGCAGGTATGCTGTCAGGTAGAATAGCAGTGTAGCCCCACCCCAGGAAGCTGTCCAGTGCCCAGATGAGGGCACGGCAAGGCTGGGGTGTCCTATTCCCCTTGAGGAGAACGGCCCATTTGCTCCTGAGAGAGGCCTCAGCCTGAGCCCCCAGAACCATGAATTCCCCCCAGGTGTTAGTAACCTTCGGGGTGGCAATAGCTTTGCTTCCGCTGGTGTCTGAAATAAGGACCGTCCCTCCCAGCCAGTCCTTCTCAGAGCGTCTGCATCCCTGGGACCACGCCTGGGTGGGCACTCGGGCCCTTTCCTCCAAACAGAACCAAGCCCACGGGGTCAGGGCCTGATGGAACATGGGCCGGCCCTGCTGCTCTGAGCTCCCAGAGGGAGGACCGACGCCGGACGGAGGCTCTTCACCTCCTCTGTGCCAGAGGCCCCTCCGGCAGGCTGGTGAAGCCCTGAGACCCCTTCTCAGAATAACAGTTTTAAAATGTTGAAAAATAAAGCGTGCGTGTAGAATCAAAGAAAACAAATCCTAAGGAAATGACATTTTCAAAATACCAAAACCAGTCGTAACAAGTGTGCTTCTTTATTAGCATGCTCAGTAACCGGCCGTCTGGTAAGGGCTGTAATTGGAGGCCGTGACGAGCATAAATGGGCTTCTGTGGCACGGGCCACGGCCGGAATGTGATATGAAAGGTCTGTGACTTAGGTTGGGGTCGGCGTCACGGGCCTGCGGATCTGCTGGGCTGGGTCGCCCCCGTTCGTGGTGGAAGGACATGCTATGTTCCAGTTAGAGGTTAATGAAGGTAGAGATGCAGTGTTTTTGCCCAGCCAGGTTCACGGCCCTCGAGTTCTCTTCTGGAGCCCTGATTTCCAACGGGTGTCCTAAGGGCTCTTCCAGCCCTGTCCTGGGGATTCTGGGTCACACTCTGTCCACTGAGTGACATCCTTTCCCAAAGACCAGTGTGGCGGGCCGCAGGGAGTGGGGAGAAAGGAGCTGAAATGGGGCAGAAGGAAGCCCTGTCTGTGTACGCCGAACAGGCTCCCTCGGGTCAAGGCAGTGCCCCCTCCCCTCAGGATTCCCAGGGACTTTTCGGCTTCTGGGGTTTGGTGGTCAGACATGGCAGTGGGGATGGACAAAAAGGCCCAGTGCCGGCCCAGTGCCAGCCCGGCATCGGGGCAGTTCCCGTGGTCTCGGCCACCCAGTGAGTGTGGGTTCCAGTCCTCTGCTCTGGGACGCTTTCCCCCCCATGCACTTCCCTGGCCCTCCCCATCAGCTCCAGACTTCTGCCACACCCTGTGTTTGGAGAAGTCAGGAGCAGGATGCACTGTCGCCCCAGCATGGCCGTCACCCCAGTGTCTGGCCCCATGACCCTTTAAGGACATGCAGACCTGTCCCCTGCACTCTGGACACCAGGACTTTCTGGCCGTACCCAGCTCACACTGCTGTCCTGCCCCTCTCCCCACCTCGCCTCTCCTGGGGTGACATCTCTTACCCAGCCCCTGCTCTGGCTGCTCACCGTGCCCTGCTTTTCTTACCTCTCCTTTCTCCCTCCCTTTGCTCCCCCTTCTAGGCCTTTTCTCCCGTCTTCTTTTTTCTTTTATTCTCACTTCCCCCTCTCTGGTTTCCCTCCTTCTCTCTCCCTGTGTCCTGGCACTGGTGCCTCAGTTTTTCCATATACAGAAGGGGGAGCACCACCCAGACTCGGGCCTCTTCCTGCGAATTTTGGAGGGGGAGGGGGGAGCCTGTTGTCCTGACATTAGAGTAAAGCAGCAAGAAGAACAAAGGGCTGAAAATAGCACCTTTATGTAAGAACCCTCCCATTGTAAGGAGGGGAAGCAGGCCTAGAAACCAGAGAATTGGGCTGGAGGAAGGGGACCGAGCGGGCTCGCTCTGCTGAGGTAGCACCGGGCCGCACACCTGCATTTCCAGGGTCAGGAGTCCCGCTGGCAGAGGTTGGCACAGGCGACTGCCCCTCATCACTTCATTTCATGGTGTCCCCAGAGTTCCTTCCAACCAGATTCCGGGGGTATCTGGGCCCTGGCTGGGCCAGCTCAGACACAAATGAGGTTCTTTTTCTCCAAAGGGAAGGGAATTTTCTGAACCGCCACAGATTGGAGGACGAAAGAGATGGGGCAGCAGGTGCTGAGGGCATCCTGGCCCTTGTGGGAAGCAGTCTGGATAACAGTCAGACCTTAAATGAGTTCAGCTTTCTGCCCCTCCTTGCTGTGTGACCTTGGGCAGGTGGTTTTCCCTCTCTGAACCTCAATCACCTCAGCTGTGGAACAGGTGAAGGATCCCACCGGGTTTAAGTCTTCAGATGGGCTCTGGCCTCAGTGGGTGCAGGAGAAAAGGGGCTCCAAAAAGCTGGGGTGAGGGGTGGCCAGCATGCATAGGCCAGCTCCTGCGTGAGCTCTGACCTTGATCCTCCTCGAAACCTGTTCTGCGAGTGTTTCTGCTGACACATCCCCCGGGTTCTTAGCCTGCTGTCTGCAGCTATTTCAGATGCACAAGGAACATGGCTCGGGGACTCGGGGCACCTGAGCGTCTGGATTCGGCAGATGGAGTCTGGCAGGGCTGGGCTCCGGCCCGTCTGCCGTTTGCTCCACTTCAGGTCTCCCTCCCAGAGCTGGCCGTTTGTCCTGCTCCTCCCTCCCTTTCCCCCGCATTTGTGCCTGCCTCACTTTTGGCTCCAGGATGCCATTAGTAGCAGAGAATGACCGAGGCCAGGGGCCAGCGATGGCTGTGTTCTATCCCGGTCAGGAGACAGTCCTCCTGGGGCCAGCTAGTGCCTGCAGTATCATGGCCCTCTATCCAGTTCTGGGGTCGGGAAGGGCTGCATGGACTTTGGGATCCCCTGGCCTCGGTTAGAAAGCTCATCCACTGTAAAATGGCTCTGTGACCATGGCAATCACTTCCCTCTCAGAGCTTATGTACAAAAGATGTGGGCCAGAGAGAATCGGGGTGCCAGTTTCACTCTGAGAATCATAAATGAGATTGTGTAAGTGAAATGCCCAGTAGAGGGCCCGGCACATAGTAGGTCCTCTGCTTTGTAGTTCTCTGATCTGCCTTCTAACACAAAGTCTTCCCCACCCCACCCCCCGTGTGCTCAGCAAATACATGCTGTGTTGGCAGGCTCCGGGGCCTTCCTTCCCCCCTCTCGTGGGCCCTTCCACAACTTCCAGCCTCATCAGTGATCCTGAGCAGGGGTTTGGGGGCAGCTGCGTGTGCAGGGAGCTCTGTTTGGTGTTGGGGACACAGTGACCCACTCATCTGTTATCCCCATGAGCTTCCTTCATAAGTCAAGGCTGCCTGACAAGTGCTTGTTGACTGACTGAATCCTGGAAGCTGCTGATGAATCTGAACAGGACAGCATCCCATGTCTTTGGTCCTACTATGCACTGTCATCTATGTCCCGAGGGCGCCTGCAGGCTGGGTTCCTGGAGCAGGTGCCAGTGCTACATTGGGCTGTGTGGAGGCCCTTGTCTTTGCTGAAGGCACTTCCCAGGCTCCTGACCCTCTGTGTTTCCTGCTGTGATCAGGACTATGACTGCCAGCTCTTGGGAAGTCACTGCGTGTCACCAGCCCTGCTGAACCCGTGGCTGTTCACATTCACTGTAGATGGTCCGTGTCATGCAGGGCGCACTGGACCATTCTGGTGTTGGAGTTTGGAGGGGGGCGTATGGGAGGCTGCCGTTTCCTGCCCATCGAGGTGTTTGCGCAGAGCCAGGGCGCGTCTTGCAGCTTCTCGTTTGTGGAAGCACATTTGCAAGGTCTGAGGCTGCCGGTGTGGCTAATAGCCACCTCCCCCTGCGTACTGTACCAGGCTCCATTCTGAGCATGGTTCAGGTGTTAATACACATCAACCCCGTGAGGGAGGGACTGTAGTTACTCCAGTTTACAGGTGAGGAAACTGAGGCACAGAGCAGCTCAGGGACTTGCCCACCATCAGTCAGCTGTAAGTGGCAGAGGTGGGTATGATCTCAGAGAAGCCAGAATCGGTGCCACTAGTCAGAGGGCGAGAGAGCAGCCCCATGGTTCCCCCTCTGCAAGGACCCCCAGCTGTCCTGGCATCCCTGCGGGTGCCTGCAGCATCTTCCGTTGAGGCAGCGTGCAGGAGACGGCGTCGGAAGCGGCAGGAGCCTGCCAGGAGGCCGACGTCTGTGTGTGAGCGTCCGCTTGGTCGGTAAATGGGCCGGTTGCCCCAGCCTGACTTTGACCCAGGGGCGTCACGGGACCAGACAAGGCACCACTGAGACTCCGGGAGGCAGAGCCTCAGAACCGTCGGTGGGTTCCCATGACAGGTCTCCGTGATGGTGCGCCCTCTGTGCACCCAGGGTGCTCCAGGCACTGGGAGGGTCCCTGGAGACGGGATCCGTGTGGATGACCAGGTGACCTCTGTCCGGGGAGGTGTGCAGTCCGGAAGGCTCCGTCCCCACCCACTGCCCTCACCCGCATTCAATCTACCACAAAAGGTCTATCAACGCAGTGACAGCGGCAGCCACCTCCCTGGGTTCTCTGCCTGCTCAGGCCTCCTCCCCGTGGCAACCAGAGTGATTGACTGATTTCATTTACTCATCAGTCCAGGTGTGGGTTCATTCATTTGCTTAATAAATATTTGTCAAGCACTGTCGTGATCACTGAGGACAGAGCAGGGTCCAGGTAGTTAGTTGCAAGTCGTGCCTCGTAGAGGACTTTTTACGCTACTGACAGACAATGAGGAAATGAATGGTATGACATCAGGTGGTGATGAAGCAGGGCCAGGGGTTAGCATGGGTAGACGGGGAGGGGGGCATTCGGGACAGGGCTGGTCCAGGAAGGCCTTGCTGAGTCAGAACACAATGCAGTGCAGGAGTGAACCAGGGCCTGTGGGGAGAGGCACAAAGGCAGAACCGTTCTGCCCGGTTGGTGGGAGGAGTAGCAGAATGAGTGCAGAGTCTGGAATTCCCTCAAGTAAAACAGAAAGGCCCTGAGGGGTTATGAGCTGGGGAGGGACATTATCTGACTTGCGTCTCAAGGATTACACCTTGGGAGTCTCAAGGATTATATTCTGGGCGAAGAACAGTGATCAGCGCAAAGGAGGAAAGTAAAGCAGGGCGGGAGCTGGGGATTGTGCTTGAGGGTGGGTTGTCAGGGCGGACCTCGAGGAGGCGGATTTTGAGTAAGGTCTTGGCGGTAAGCGAATGAAGCCCGCTCTGTGGATAGCTGAGTGGAAGAATGTACCAGGAAGAGGGAACAGCTTGTGTGGAGGCCCTGACTTGCCTGCATTGTTCAAGTGCAGCTTGCCAGGAAGTGAGCAAAGGGGAACTTCTCAGAAGGCAATCTTGGCCACATCTCCATGGCAACCCATTGCCCTCAGGCTCAGCTTCAAGTAGCCCCATGCTTGACTCTTGTGGAACCTCTGGAAGATTCTCAAACATCCTCTGTCCTTTCTGCTTTATGGATGCCCTATCCTCTGAAATAATCCTCTTTCTCTCCTTTGCCCAGCTCGCCCACAAGACTCAGCTTTCAGCTGTGCTCCCTCCTCCAGGAAGCCTCCCTTGATAACCTCTCCCCAGCTGCATTATATGTCTGTGTTTCCTCACTCGGTGCAGTGTCCTGTCTGCTCATTTGTATCAACTCCACTGTCTTTAAACTACTGAAGGCAGGGGTCACATCTTACCATCCGCATACCCCAGGCCCTGTCAGTCTGGAGCATTGAGATTGCGCAGGCAGAACCGATCTCTGCGCCTGAGGCTTGAGCTGGGTATTGGTCACAGAGGCTTCGACACCCGAGGCTCTGTGGGGGAGAAACAGCTCCCCCAAGCCCTCAGGAAAGCCAGTTTAGAGAGGAGCACTGCCCAGCCTCCCAGGGAAGGCCTAGAGAGATGGCCTTTCCGCAGCTAAGGGTCACTTGAGAGAGCCTGAGGCTTCTTGTGGTGAATCAGAGAAGGGAGGAGGAAATGGGCATTTTTGCAAAGGAAGGTCCATTTAAACCTTAACCACCCCGCTTCACTACTGAAACCATTAAAATTAGAAGAGGAAGAGAGAGGGAGAGGGACTGACTTCCCCCATCCACCTCGCATTTGCATCTGCCATCTGCACACCTTCCTGGCACTCAGTGGCAAGCAGTGGAGAGAGTCCTTGGGGTCTGGAGTTGTGGATGGAGTGCACTGAGCAGCTTCAGGAATCCCCAGTCAAGGCCAGAGTCACCTCACAGGGGAGTTCCAGGGAGGCCTGGAAATAATCAGCAGGTCTCGAAAACTGATTTCAAAACGGCATGAGTTTTAATGCATAAAATGAACTCCAACAGATTGGGGCATGTCAGGAGTCACGGAAATCACGTAAAGGTGGCGTAGGGTCCACAGATTTTGGAATCTGGTTTTTTCCCTCTTGGTTTTTATTCGCTCCCATCTTTTCTTCCCCATTTCTAGAACACTCTGGACGTGGAGGAGACCGGTGAGGCTGTGCAGGGCAATATGAACAGTCTCCCGGACGTTTCCCTGGTAAGAGGCCCTCTGCCCGTACTTGTGTTTTGCCAGCCCTGGCCCGTGTGCGGCGCTGGGGGCCGGCTCCTTGGTGAGGACCAGGGGAGGAGACAGGACCCCACTGTGAGCTCTCAGATGCAGTCCCCGGCCTTCGCACAGTATGTCCCTGTGCTCTCTCTATAATAGTGGGGGCCAGGACGGCTCCTGGCATTTCAGGTGGGGCTGTCAGGCCGCTTGTTTGCCCAGTCAGCGTTACTTTGGATATGTCATCGGAATGTTCTCCCAGCGGATGCTGAAACCCAGGCGCGTGGAGACAACTCCCTGAAGATGTAACAGGACTGGGCCGGAAATGGGAGCTAAACATGACCTTATGCCCACGTGCACACACCAGCCGTCCAGGCAGCGTTACTTTGTGATTCTGACCCAAATAACTCTTGAGTGGCTTGGGCTCTGGGACCAGACTACCTACCTGGGTTCAAATACCACCTCTGCCCCTGGCTCTGAAACGTTGGGCAAGTTTCTTAACCTCTCTGTGCCTCGGCTTTCCCATCTGTAAAATGGAGATAAGAGGAGTGTAAGGAGTATACTAACCCATACATTTGCTGCAAGGGGTGAACTAGTTAACTTAAGTCGAGCGTTTGGAACAGTGCCTGCACTGTCGTCAGAGCTATGCTAGTGCTGGGTATTGGCACAGGTGGAGGTGGGGGCAGGGGGAATAGTAATGATGCTATCGGTAGCTGCCACTCACCCCGCACCTGCTGGGTGGGAGGTGCCTTGCTAACCCAGGATACACCACGATGCTCGTATCTCACCGCTCTGCTGGCAGGTGTGGTTTTCCCGTTGCCCGGGGGCGCACTCAGAGAGGTGCTGTGCCTTGCCCGGGGCCACACAGCACCCCAGCCTGTGTGTCTGTCCTCTTCTGTCCACACTCTCTGCCTCTAGTCCAGTCATACCTCCCATCTCTAGTAGCCAAAATAATCCGCTAAAAAAAAAAAAGCCAAAGAAGTGCCTTTTTTGTTTTTCCGTTTTCTGCATCCCAGCTCTAATGAAGTCTAGTTCCCTGTGACAAGCCCTGGCAGATGCCAAGAACTTCAGTTCCCAAAGGTACTGGTGCTGTCCCCAGGGACGCAGCCAGGATCCCGATGCTTATCAGCTGCCGAGATGCTGGGAGAAGTTTTCCACTCGGTGTTGCATTATTCAGGGCAGTGTGGCCAAGAGCCGGTAGAGCTGGGACAGAATTCCAGCCGGGCCTGGCCCACTCGGCTGTCAGCTCTCCCCTATTCCAGCCGCAATGGGCTCTGACTCCTTCTATTCCTGTTGGGTCTTTTGGCAGGATGATGTCAAATCCACAGCTGAGGGGCTGCCTAGCTACAAGCTGCCTCCTCCCCCACCACCTCTGGCCCAGCCGAGGAAGCCGGGAAGCCAGGACCCAAAGCCGCTTTCCTCCGCGTCTTCCCACTCGGGCATCATCTTCTCAGCTCCGAGGAACCGCAGCCCGCCGGCAGGCACCACACCAGCCCCAGAGGCCCCCTTGGCACAGGATGCCCCCTCCTCCCCCATCTACGCCTCCGTCTCCCCTGCCAAGCCCGGCGCCAAGAGGCCGCTGGATGCCCATCTGGCCCTGGTCAACCAGCACCCCATCGGCCCCTTCCCACGGGTCCAGTCACCTCCCCACCTGAAAAGCCCCCCCGCAGAGGCCACGCTGGCTGGGGGCTGCCTCCCACCACCCTCCCCCTCGGGCCGCCCGGAGCAGACAGGCACAAACCAGCACTTTGTTCTGGTGGAGGTACACCGGCCGGACAGTGAGCCAGACGTGAACGAAGTGAGGGCGCTGCCCCAGACACGCAGTGAGTACGCGCAGACATTGGGGGCTTCCTGGGCTCCGGTGCCCACTGTGTGATTGGGGGGGGGGCGCGTCCCCTCTGGGTTGATTTGCCCATCAATACAGTGAAAGTGGAACAGGTGCTCACCCAGCAAGGGTTCTTGTAGACCAGGTGTTCCTTCCTCAGGGTCACGGTGGCTGGGGAACAGGGTCCTGAGCCCACACCAAGGGCTTTGGAACCAGAGACATGAGCATGAGTCCTGACTCTGCCGTGTCCTAGCTGTGTGACCATGGGACAGGCATTGGGCCTCTCTGAGCTGCTCGTCTGTGCTAGAATGCAGGTGACAACGACAGCCCTGCCAGGCTACCGTGAGGGTTGGGCTCCTCCTCCTGAGCCCCCAGCCCCGGCCACCCTGCCCTCATGGATCTGTCTCCTCCATAAGAGTAAGCTTGTTGAGGGCAGTGGTGGGGGTGGGGGGCTTCTATGATGTCTGCACCCCAGGTACAGACACCATGAAGGTGCTGGATGAAAGGTGGACCCCTAAGGTTCTCCTGACTTGAGGCTTCAGGGTCAGAGTGCAGGGTGGACCTACCAGGAGCCCAGGAAGCCAGCCCAAGGCTGCAGCCCCTGAGCCTCCGGAGGAGGCCAGCTAGGGAGGTGGAGGGAAGGGCAGAACCGGCTTTCACTCTGAAAGCCTGAGCTCTGCAGGCTCTGGGTCTCTTCCTTGCCCAGTTGGGTACATTTTTTGGATTCTGCTGCCACCTTGTGGCTAAAGTGATACGTGGGGCACTGCTGCTGCCAGGGAAGGTGAGCGGGGGCTATGTGCCATGTAGAATGCAGGGTCCCTGTGCTCGGTGGGCTTGGTGGGGGAGGGCAGCTAAGGGAGAGCAGGCAGATGTGGTGAGAAACCCAAGCTATCATGAATGGGTCACTGCCGCCTCTAGGCCTGGCGCTGAGCTGGGCACACACGATAAGAGCTACCTGTTACTCAGCACTGTCTGTGTGCCAGACACTGTTCTAGGGACTTTGCCTGTACCGGCAGCTCACCTGATCCAGCCCCCACCAGCGCTCCTGAGAGGCTGGTACTGTTACTGTTCCTATTTTTTGGATGAAGAGGCACAGAAAGTCATTGTGAAGCCAGGCAGTCTAGCACGAGTCTGTTCTCTTGACTGCTTCACTGTATACATCACATTTGTTAGTCTTTATGGAAACCCCATTGGGTAGGCATCGTTGCTCTGGATTAGAACAAGCATGTGGGGCCCCTGGAGGCTACGTAACTCACCCGGGGCTGTACAGCTGGTCCGAGGGAATTCAAACCCAACTGGCTAGACTCCAGAGTGTGTTAACACAGGGCATCAAACTCAGGGATGAGGCCACTGCATGCACAGTGAGGCAGCTTAGGTTGACCGGGGAACCAAAGGGGCACATGTCCATACTCAGCTTAGGCCAGTTGGGGTCGAGTCCGGGTGCAGACCAGGCATGAAGAACTTCCTTTCTTTTTCCTCAAGAAGCTAGAAATTAAATTTTATGTGAAATCTCCTAATATGAATGTGTCGGTCCATTACTAAAAATTGACAGCATTGTATGTGTTTAACAAACAGACACATCTATGCATTAGGTTTGCTTTCTCATCTGTTCTAATCATTACACTGGGGGCAATCAAGGCAGACATCCTGGAAGTGGTGGCCTTGGGGCCAGGCCCCATTGGAAGGGCAGATCTCAGTATGTAGAAGGGTGGGGAAAGTCTCTCTGCCCTGAAGCTTTCCCCCCACCCCCTCGGTCTTTGCTCAGGGAGTCCCCTCAGCCTTCTAGTTGCAGCTTCATCACCTCCTTCAGGAAGCCTTCCCTGACCGCAGCTGTATAAATCACCACTCTCCTTCTGTTCCCTGTTTCCAGCAGCTTCCACACTCTCACAGCTCTCGGACAGTGGGCAGACCCTGAGTGAGGACAGTGGTGTGGATGCTGGCGAGGTAGAGGCCAATGCCCCCGGCCGAGGCAGACAGATGGCATCCACCAAGAGCAGGAGTAGCAAGGAGCCACCTCGGAATGATAGGAACACAGAGGGGGCCACCAAACCGGTAAGTGAGGAAGGTAGGGTCACAGAGGGTGAGGGGAAGACAAGCCCCAGGTGAAGAACAGGAGTCCCTGACCGGGGTTCAGCCTGACAAGTGACCACAGACAGTGGAGAGAGCCCCTCACTGGAGGGGCGCGGGTACTGGGTACAACGTTCTGGTCGGCTGGAGGCTCCTGCCTTCACCGGGACACTGACAAGCTGGGTGCTAAAGGTTGGTCCGAAGAATCTTAAAGCTCAATTCTGACAGGACGTGGTGGCTAAGACCTGGATCCCTGTCCTAGTACCGCCGCCAGGCACTGCCTTGGGCTGCCCCTTAACACCCAGAACCTTGGGGACTTTCATAGCAATTAAGAGTTGAGGACACCAAGCGCTTAGCTTACTGCCCAGCAAAGCGGAGGCTCCCAATGTGACCTAAAACGGTGCATGGCCAGGCCCGCCCGCTGAGAAGTCCTTCATCACTGTTCTCCTTCCTACCCACAGCCCGGACTCCTAGAGCCCACATCCACCCTCGTCCGAGTGAAGAAAAGTGCAGCCACCCTGGGCATCGCCATCGAGGGCGGCGCCAACACCCGTCAGCCTCTGCCTAGGATTGTCACAATTCAGGTACTTCCCCAAGGGGCCCCTGCTCAGCAATCTCTTCCTACGCCTGGAAGTTTTTTCCCAGCATCCCAGGGGTGTGTCGACCCCAGCAGTGATCCAACACCCCAGGACAGACTCAGGCTCATGGGACCTTTGCTCTCCCCGATCCTCAGTTTCCTAATCAGGGCAGTGGACACCCAGATTGTAGCTGCCTCTTTGGCAATGTCAGGCCTGATTCCATGGGTGGTCAAAGCCAGGCCAACCTGGCTTTCAGACGCCCCATGAGCCTCTGCCCTGTGTCTCGCCCCTGCAGCGAGGTGGTTCCGCCCACAATTGTGGGCAGCTCAAGGTGGGCCATGTGATCCTGGAAGTGAACGGACTGACCCTTCGGGGCAAGGAGCATCGGGAAGCCGCGCGCATCATCGCAGAGGCCTTCAAGACCAAGGAGTGTGACTACATCGACTTTCTGGTCACCGAGTTCAACGTGATGCTCTAGGAGCCAAGGCCCAAGGGCCTCCCACCGCTCCCCGGCCCCTGGCCCCGGTCCCTTCTCCCTCCCGGCACTGTTAAGCTCCTTGATGGGCCAGAGCTGCATGGCCAGGGTAGCAGGAAGACAACCCCCACTCCCTCCTGGCCCACTGAACCAGAACCGGGAGAAGAGAACGGGGCAGGCAAACAGAAGGTCAGGTCGGGATCTGGTGCCACGGCCAGTACACAGTGGGCACTCACTACAAGTGTGGGTTTCAGGAAGGGGGGAAATGAAGAGGAAGGGCAGAGCACCTGTGTCTTGGCACGTCCACCTGTGGTCTGCCAGGGCCTGTGACTCAGCGTTGACTGGAGCCACTGCCCCCCCCACCCGTCCAGCGGTGACCTGGCCTATGCCCAGAGGCCTTGGCCTTTGTCTAGAGTGAGGTCAGATGAGAATTCATGGACACGGCCCCCAGCCGGGGTGGGGGGCATCTTGCAGGGCCCTCAGTGCCACAAATAAGCATCAAGCACCCACCCTTTACACCCCCATTCCCCCTAGCTCCTTGTCCCCCCATGGTATTTATTATTTATTTCCCTTTCTGCACCCCTGGGGACCCAAGACCCCAGCTTCCCATTGCACCCCCAGCCTATCCCAGAGGCCTTGCAGGTGACCAGTGACGTCAGTGTATTTATATACAGAGCTTACAACTTTAATTTTTCAATAAAGAGATATGAACAAGGAGGTTAGGGTCCAGTGTGCTGTGTGGCCTGCCTTTGTGGCTGGGGTCTTGGTCGCTCAGTGTTGGGGGTGGGGGGATAGGACAGATGGAGGTACCCAGAGCTGTAAACATCACCGCCCTCTGCCCTTGAACCCCACATCAGAAGTGGAGGGGCACTTGAACCACACCCCTGTCGTGGTACACCCTGCCTGAAGATTATTTACAGATGATACTTTCAGGTTAAAAGTCATGGGTATGTCAGGGGGCAGAATGCACGGTGTGCACAGATGTTTTACAATACAGAGAGTTGGCCCACCTTCTGGCAGGTTCCAGCAAGTGACTCGGAGAGGAAGATTCGTATGCAAGGGAAGGGCAGTAAGGGAGTGGGGGTCAGCAGGGGGAGGGGAGGAAGCCAAGCAGGGTGGCATTTCAGGCCTTGTTTGGGGAGGGCAGCTGCAGCCTGATCCCATGGGGGATGCCACAGCGCATGTTAGGGCTAGAGCTCTCCTGCTTTCAGTCTTTGGACAAGGCCTGGGGGGAGAGAGGAGAGTAAGTTCTCAATCACTTCCCATCCTCTACCTCTGCAGGCCACAGGCTATTCCAAGAGCCTAGGGGAGTGGGTGTGAGAAGTAAAAATACATGGAGGCCAGGGAGGGGGAGGTGGCAAGAAATGGTTTGCTCCTGATCCCCCAGTGTCCGTGTCCTTCATCCCCAGTGTTCCTCTGGGGCAAGAAGAGTTTGAGAAGTCTTGCTTTATCCAGCCCTGTGTCTGGGGGTCTACCCAAATGGGTTGAGGCAGTTGATTTTGCCAGATTCTGCCCTTAGCTGCTCCAGTTCTCTCTCCAGGCCAACAAGATCACCTGAGACCAGAGCAGCCTATCCCTGGGGGTCCTAGACCCTCCCCAGTCCTAATACCCCTGCAGGGAAGAACCGTTACCTGGCTACTGGGGAGCTCTGTCAAACCCCACATCTCCTTGTATCAGACTCTAAGACTCTAAATCCAGAAGGGTCAAGGGCAAGTGACTTCACCTTTCTGAGCCAAAGTTCTGCTTCTGCAAAAAGGGTGTGGTAGGCTGAATAATGGCCCCCAAAGATATTCAGATTCCTAGAACAAGGGAATGTTACCTTATATGTCAAAGAGAATTTGCAGATGTGATTCAGGCCTTGAGATGGGAAGGTTATCCTGGATTACCTGGGCAGGCCCAATCTAATCACCAAGGCTCTTCGTGAAAGGGAGGCAGAGGGAGAGTCCACAGAGATGAAAAGGTGTGATGCTGGAAGCAGAGGTTGGAGAGGTGCACTTTGCAGGTGGAGGGAAGGGCCAGGAGCCCAGGAATATACAGGTGGCCACTAGAAGCTGAGAAGGCAAGGTAATGAATTCATTCCCCCTCAGAGGCTGCAGAAGGGACCTGCCCTGCTGACACCTTGACTTTAGCCCCATGATATTGATTTTGGACTTCTGACCTCTCTTTATAAGTGAACAAGTTAGTGTTTTAAGCCATGAACTGGTGGTAATGTGTTATAGCAGCCACAGGAGACCAGCACATGGGGATGCTGCTCCTTTCCTCTGATGAGGGTTGGGATGCTATGTGGACCATGGCACCAGGCCCGGCACCAGGCCCAGCATCAGCCCCAGGGAGGTCACTGCAGTCAGGATGATGGTGAACGAAGAAAGGGGCCCTCTGGTCTTAAAAGTGCCACATCTTTTCCAGGCCCAAAGGACGGAGAGTCTGCAGCAGCTGACGCCCATGGCCTAAAGTTTGTACTCTGAAAAAAAGTGAAACAAGAATCAGTTACTGAAACTTTCTTCTGAAATAGCTAGGACTGATTCTAGGGCTGCGGAATTTTAACCCTAAAAAATTCCCTTATAAATGGGCTTAGAAAGGTCAAATGGCCTGCTTGAAGTTGCAGGTGAGTGGTAGAAGACAAATTTGGACCGAGGGCTACCTGGGGTCCATGACATGAAGCCCCAGGACAAGCGCATGTCCTTTTGTCTCTCGAAAGACCCCAATACCATGGGCTAAGGCAGCCCCAAATATTGTGGGAGGGAGGGGCCAGAGGTTCATCTGGATACTTGCACCTGTGGCCCTGATGTCTTTACGTGTGATGCCAGGGCTGGAGTAAGGAGGTACGGCTAGAGAACCTCCGAGTGTGTTGCTAGAAGACAGAAAGAGGTGAGTTTCAGCCTTGAGCTGGGGCATGCCCAAGCAAGTATCAATTGGCCTTCAAATCGCCTGGAGCCCTCTCTGCTTGGGAGAAAGCCGGGTGGGGGTGGGGTGTAGTAGCTCAGTGTGGGGAGTACAGGATGGAGAACAACACAGCTCAGAGTCCACACCTTGGTGTCTAAAACTTGGCATCGTATTCCACCTCCACCATTTCCTGTTCGTGTAATCCTGGGTAAGTCTCTTAACCTGAGCCTCAGTTTTCTCATCTTTAAACAGGGAGAACAGTACTACCCTAACTCATAAATTGTTGTAAGGGTTAGGTACATTTTCCCCCCCTGGGACAGAGTAGGCCTTTAGTGAATTGAAGCTGCTGCTATAATTACCATTAGGTATGTGTGTAGACAGTCACTGGCAATCTGGGTGGGGGGCTGCTGGGAGGAACTGGGCTGCAACTGAGCTGGATGCAGGACCTTGGGAAAGTCTCCAGGTTTATTTATCTACCCTGTGAAACAGGATGCTGCGAGGAACTCTTTAGATTAGTTCTATTGTTTCATTTCTTATGGTCCTGGTGCGGTGTTTATTTACTTACTCCTTCAGCAACCCTGTGAGGCAGGAGTTGTAAATCCCATTTGCATGAAGCTCAGTGGCAGAACTGGGGCAAGGGCCTAGGCCAGTTTGACACCTTACACAGCTGTCCTTCAAGCTGCGCTTTCAGTAGACAGTGAATTGTTTCTGTCTTGCACTCACTGCAGGACCCTGGGCAAGTTCTTTCTCTCCAGGACTGGGTTTCCCCGCTTGCCTGACGGTGGTTTGGACTACGGGATACTAACAATAATACCAACCTACCTAATAGGAGAAAATCGGTCGTAATAACCACTTACAATAGTGCCTGACACATACTAAGTGCTCAAGAAAAGTTATTACAGTATAATCATTACTGTTATGAAGCAGACCGTTTCCACTATGAAAGTCTGATTGCTTTTTCACTGCGATCTTGAACAAATGTCTTAACTCCGGGCTTCAGTCTCGCATCTGCAGTCGGCCAGGTTCCAGGAGGTACACGCAACCTCCCGGATTTTAGATTTTTAGTGTTGGAGCCGCATCTGAGTCCCGGGGGATGGGCCGCAGGCGGCCGCCTCTCTGCGATTGGTGGAACTTCCGAGACCCCGCCTCCTGGGGCCGCACCCCGCCCGTCAGAGGCTGGCCTCCGGGATTTTGCAAAAAGTCGATGCCCCGCCCCGCGCCCGGATTGGAGGCCTTTGTTTGCCGCTCAACTCCAGGAAACCACCCCACGCTGTGGCTGCCAGCAGGTGAGACACCGGGAGGGGCTCGCCGTGGGTCTGGGGCGGGTTCTGGCCCCACGTTGGGTCTCAGTTTCTCCATCGGGGGAATGGGGAGGGAAGGAAGACAGCGCGGATGGGCCCTGATCCACAGGGACGGTGCTGTTCTCGATCTCTCCCACGTGGAAATATCACGCGAACGGGAAGGAGACCGATCGCCTCTCTGAGAATGGGAGGGAGCCCTGGACAGGCTATCAGATCCCAGTCCAAACCCCGCAGGCTACGGGTTTCCGCTGTCAGCACCTTCCGGCCTCAGTCTCCACCTCCGCACATTGGGGGCGTTGGCTCTTTCACACTGTCTCCGGCTGGGGCCGGTCACAGGGAAGGGAGGGGTCCCGAGGGATTCTGGAGGTGGTCCTTGGCTGGGCCTCGAGCTGTGTTTGGGCTAGAGGTGTGGTCGGGTAGCTGTGGCTACGGGGAGGTGGGACTTCTCTGTCCTGGGATTTGTGTGAGGTTCACTCACCCGGCAACAGCCCGCGCACCCTGACAACTCGGAACTGCGCGCCCTCCCCCCGATGCCTAAGGCAAGTTTCTTTTCCTCTTTTTGGCGGGAGAAGAGAGGTAGAGCTAGGGACCAACAGGGGGTTGGGCAGCTCTGACAGTGGTAGGAACTGGAATGGACTGCAGAAAAAAGGCCAGCCCTCCTTGGTACAAAGGTGAGGGGACTGAGGCTCAGAAAGGGGGCATGGCTTTCCTGAAGGCGCACAGCAAGGCAGGTGCAGAGCTGGCGTCTCCCCAGTGTGTTGGGGCTGGCACAGGCAGAGCCAGAGCCAGCTTTTTGTGTGACTCGGATGAGACTGCTTGCTTGGTTTTTGTTGAAAGAAACCACAGGTTGGAGCGGATCATTACCTAGATTTCAAAAGCTGCTTCTGAGTGAGAAAGTTGGAGAGGAAAGTTGTTGATAATAGACTGGGGCTATTTTGGATGTGAGAAGCAAAGCTGAGACAGGCTGCAGTGAAAAGCGACATTGTTCTGTCCTCTAGAACAGAAGAAAAAGAAATGGCTGGCACTGAAGCATGAAGGACTGGGGTTAGATACATACAGGGACTGCCCAAGAGAATTTTTCCAGGCTCCTCCTCTGGAGTTGGTGGATTCCGTGTTTTGGTCCCTGGTCTCGCTTTTATAAAGAAAACAATTTCTGCCCGTCCATTTGAGGGGGCCTAAGTCTGGCTTACTTACCAGGGGTGGGTGGACTCCATGGTGATTTGGAGACTGTTTTAGGTTTATTCCCAGGAACCATCTCAGTTCTTCTCCAGGAGGAGAAGGTGCCTATGTGGGGCCTTTGCCTCCCAAAGCCCAGTGGTTTGCATTTGAATCATGTGATTTGGGCTGTTTATTGCGAGGAAGTTTCATCAGCTCCCACCAGCTTGCACAGTGCGCCAGGGGCACCACAGTTGGGCTTTCCAGAGACCCTGGGAATGATCCAGGCACTGAGGCTGTCATGCTGAGAGGGTATTTTGAAAACTGGTACATGCCGACGACGTTTCAATTTACCCCCATTGGGGGGGTGAAGAAAGTATTTTTAAATATCCAGCTGAGTTACCAGCTGAATTCCACGTCCTTTTTATGCTTCCTCAGTCCTGGGAAGTGTGACAGATCTGGAGGCTAAGAGTTAGAAGAACGTGGTTCATATCCTCAGCTTGGCTTCAGTTCTGAGTGTCTCAGTTTTCACCACCTGTGAAATGGGCGTCAGTGCCACTTTAAGGCTCGAGTGGTGTGGCATCGTAGAGAGTTTTGTGCAGCCCACATTCTGAGTCTGGAGATGAGGAAACTGAAGCCCAGAGAAAGGAAGGAATAATGACATTAATACTATTGGGAATCATAACTAATGATTATTGAGTGCTGTATTGTAGCCATTGCAAGGAGTGGGGTCTGGGAAGGCAGAAGCCCTTATCTATTTTGTCCCTAGTCATCCTCCTGGTGCCCTGTACAGAACCCTACACATAGTGGGTGTTTAATACATTGTTGATCACCCGGATGATGTCACTTAATGTCACGTCCTTGCCGTGAGGTGGGTATGACTATTGTCCTTGCTTTACAAATGAGAAGCCTGAGTTCAGAGAGGTTAAGTCTGAGGTCACACAGCTCCTCCTTGGGGTTTGAGGTCCTTACTTTGGGATGCTGCATTAGTGTGCTGTCTGGCAAGAGCTGGCTGTGCACATCTCTTCCCGCTGCTGTGCTTGGTGATACCATGTTGGTACTTGAAATTGGTCATAATAAGGGTATTTACACTATAAAAATAAGTAAATGCCACAAATCAGGGCTTTTCTTTCTTAAAAAAAAAAAAAGACTAGGGTTGTATGTGAAGGGTGTTTGGGGACGGAGTCCAGCCTTGCTCTGCAGGGCAGCAGAGAGTTGAGGATTCCCGGCTGTGCGGGAAGCCCCAGGGGAACCAGGCCAGAATGTCCACACCCCACAGCAGGTCGCTTGAAGAGTGGGATTTGGGAAGGAACTTTTTATGGATGAGACTCCCAGTCTATGCAGTGAGTTGTACAGTGGAGCCGCCTTCTGATCTGGAAACAGGTCCGTATAGGCCTGATTCCAGGCCAAAATGTCTAGCCTCTAACCTGGAAGTGACGGCACTGTCAGTGGTCTTTAAGAAGGAAAAGGCATGACGAGGACCACGCTCTAAGATTTATCCAGCAGCCTATGCCCAAGGGAAGGAGGGTGAGTCCGAGCAGGGCGACTGGGAAGAGGCTCTTGCTTACCAGGGAGGCCAGGAGGAGGCTAACAACGCCCCTCCTGTGTTTTCTGAGCACCCAGTGTGTGCTAAGCCGTGCAAACCCATTGTGCTGTTACTCTACACGCATGCCCCTGGGGGAAGTGTTACCCTCAGTCTGTAGATGAAGATATCAGGGAGGTTCGGAAATATATCTAAGGTCAGAGCTACCAGATCTGCACCAAGGCCTTCCTGCCCCAAGACGTTTTACATTTTTAATGTCTCAGTCCCTCTTCCCTTTTAACTCCAGTCCCATTTTGGCTCTGGTCTTCCTTTTCAAGAGCTAGGCAAACCCCACCAAGGCTGTGTAGAGAGACCCCCCTGCGCCCAGGGCTGGTCCAGCACTGGCCCCTAGATCCTAGCCAGCATTCTACCTCCCCTGACCCTACTCCGAGGCTGAACCTATTCTGGGAGGGGCTGTGATTAAGGCCAGACAGGATGCCCAGCTGTCGGTCTTTTGGAATCTTGGGGCCACACAGCCAAGGAAGGACCAAGGACCAGGAAGGACACCGGTGTTCAGGAGGATGCACTCAGCCCCTCAATATCAGGGATTCATATGGAGGGTAACGCTTTACCAGTGGGTACAGATCCAATTCTGCCCCTAATGTGCTGTGTGATTTGAGGCAAGTTGTGTAACTTCTCTGTGCCTTTCCTCATCTGTTAAATGCCTCGTTCTCAGCTTCCAATCAGACAGTGCATGCCATGCCCTACAATGTTGAGTGGCTAAGGCTGGGATTGCTTCCTTTTTGTGATTTTCACATATTCCTACGTGTTGCGTAATGGCCATATGTGCAGGAAAGAACATAGAGTATGAGAGTTTAAAAAGAGGAAGAGAGAAGGTACAGGGTGGGAGGTACAGAAAGTCAGAGCTCCTAAGGGCCTCACAGGGCCCAGCCACTCTGCCAGCTTGCGTGGGCAGGGAGGCCGAGGAGGGCGTGCCCAAGGTCCCCTCAGAAAGAAGCACTACACAGGTGTGTGGTGGTGGCTTTTGTCTTTCAGAATAGTAAGTGCTCATTTTACTCTTCTTTGTTAAGTCAACCGTTATTTTTAGAAAAGACACATAAGGAAAAAGAGTAAACTTGTCTCAGTTCTACTAACTAGTAATAATTATTCAAAACATTTTGGGACACCTCTCTTTTTTTCTTTTCCCTGCCTTCCTTTCCTCATTCCTCCTTCCCTTCCCTTCCACATTTTACTGCTTTCTTCTTTAATGGACTCAGACTAGATGTATTATATTATAACTGGCTTGTTCACTTAACATATCACCTTTTTTACATCATTTCATATTCTACACTATGACTATCATAACTGCATAATATTTCTTTGAGTGGAAATATTATAATTTAATTTAATGATCCCTCATTTTTTGGATGCTGCAGTTGTTTCCAAACTTTTTACCTTCTTCCAGGTTCTGTTGCAAAGTGATTATGATTTACAGCCTGAATTCAGACGGCTTGGTTCAAACCCAGGCCCCATCCAGTGAAATGGGCATCATAGTTCCAACCTCCTTGGCTTGGTATGAGGGTTAGACAATCAGACCCTAATCCATGGAAAGACCTTTGCGCATAATAGGTGCTCAATAAAGTTTTGCTGTTGGCAGTGCATTTCTGGCACATGCACGCTTTTTTTGTTTGACTCTTGGCAGAACATGAATGTGCGAGTGTGTATGTGTGTCTTTTCCTCCGCATGCCACATGTGTGTCATATGCCCCTCGGAGCCCATGTTTTATCTAGTGGAGAAAGGCCGTTTCCTTCTCTCTTAAGTATTCAGGGTGGGGACACAGTTTCTAGCTGGGTCAGTGACTCTCAGAACTGGTTTGGGGACCACAGGGAGAGGGTCACACGGGGGTAGCAGCATTTCTCTCCACTTGGGAGGGCTGGCTGACCCTTTTTGTGTATCAGACCCAGAACTAGATTTGTGGCTGACATGGGGGAAGCTCCAGAGCCGGGAGAATTAAACCCAGCCCTGCAGGGAGCCAGCCATCTGGGCGGTTCACGAAGACGGCCAAAGTCATTTATGTGCAGGGTATGTGCCAGCTGGGCCCTGGGCCAGGACCTTAGGCACACGGTCTCATTTGCCATCCCAAGGATGGTATAAAGTCAGTATCATTCCCATTTTATAGATAAGGAATCTGGGGTTCTGAGAGGTTAAGCAATTTGCCCAAGGCCACACAGCTTTCAAGAGAGACCCTGGAGGTCTCTATGACTACCCAAAAAGCCCATGTGCCCCAACCCTTGTGCCCTGTAGCCTCCCATATGCACGGCATTTCTGCCTCTGTGGGCAGGTGGAATCAAAGAACACAGGAGACTTAGTGCTGGGCAGTCATTTCTGATAATCTCGTTAAGCCCTGAGGGAACGAAGGCCCTTGACCAGTGTCACCCAGGCTTGAACTTGGGCCTCCACCTCCTAAGCCAGCCTCCCATCCATCCTCCTTGGTTCACTGCTGAAATCCTCACCTGCCTCCTCTCAGGCCCAGATTCCCTATGGATTTTCACTGCAGGTTCACTGTAGGTAAACTCAGCAGCCTGGGCAGGAAGGAGTGGGTGACCTTGGGGTGGGTGTTCATTTCTTTCTCAGGAAAATGGGAGAAGTTGGGGGCCAAGCGGTGGTCGGTGGTCGAGAATGAAATAATACAACCTTCCACTCCCAGGGCTCCTGAAGGTGCCTGCCCCTGGTTTTCCCCAGGATGGCTGAGACCCACTGTACCTCCTGGGCCTTAGGACATTGTGTGACAGAGTGACTGACCATCCGGGGGGCTCATCCCATCAGCAAGGAACGCCCATCCCGGTCCTGGGCGGTGTCCCGGGCTGCTCCAGAAGGCTTGGACTGCCCTTCCAGTCTGGCTAATGTGCCAGGCACTTAGGTGGGGCTCAAGAATGGTTGAGGAGGAAGGAGATGGCAGGGTGGGCAGACTCTGGGGGAGTGGGTAAGAAATGGGGGAGTTAGAGCATCACGACCCAGGGGCTGCAGGGACAAGTGGCCGAAGGTGGCTGGGCTCCCGTGGTGAGGACTGACTCGGCCACAGGCAGGTGTGTTTCTGGTGAAAGAACCCACACCCTATCCATAGGGGCCAAAGGGTTTTACTTTTTTTGTTGGGTGACCAAGAACTAATCTCTCCCCCAGCTCTGGGCCTCAGTTTCCTCGCCTATACAAGTACAACAGAACCGTACTCCTGTCTTGCCCACTTCCCAAAGCTGCTCTCCAGCGTCTGGTGTTATGAAGGATGAGAAAGCACCTTAGAAAACACAAAAGCTCTGCAGCCTCACCAGAGCCTCGTTCTAACGTCAGAACATGGGCCCGGTGAATTGCAGTTAGGTGGCAATGAGCTCTGGCCCTGACCCTGCCGTTCCTGGGTTATTCATTATCTCCGGAGGCTGCCGCAGTGTGAACACCAAGCATGGTCATTGCGAGTCGGGTCTTTGTGTGTCTGGGTCTCTGCCGTCACTCCCCAGCTTTGTGACCCCGGGCAAGTGGCCTGAATTCTCCGGGCCTCCATTTACCCACCTATACACTGAGGATGTCTCACCCACCTCAGGAGGTTGTTTTGACAGTTATAAGCCAGAATTGGGCAACTGGCTAGAGTCGGTAGCTCAGCCGTCATATGTCACTGTGCTTCTGCAGCTGGGCATGGAAATGTAATGGTGAGCACTTCACAGATATTCCCATTGTTGGAGACAGACTTAACTTATTTTTTAAAAGAGATTTTTGTTTTATTTTTAGACAGTGGGGAAGGGAGGAAGAAAGAGAGGGAGAAAAACATCGACGTGCGAGAAATACGTTGATCGGTTGCCTCTCACACGCCCCCAACCAGGGACCTGGTCCCAAACCTGGGCATGTGCCTTGACAGGGAATTGAACCAGCAACATTTTGGTTCATGGGATGAATGATGCCCAACCCACTGAGCCATGCCAGTCAGGGCCAGGCTTAACTTCTAATCCCTAGGAGGGCACATGGAGCTGGGATCTGCAGGTTGCCTGGAAGTTAACAGGGAGAAGAAGTGGGGCCGGGTGAGGAGTGGAAGCACAGTTCATTTGTCCTAGGAATTGCAAGGAGCCCCGTGTGGCAGGAGCTACAGGGGGGGGGGGAGGACAGAGGGAGAAGAGGCTGAGCAGAGCCAGGCTACAGGCGTGTGGTGGTGGTGGCAGCCACCTGGCGTTGATAGCAGTGCTGCCGGGGTTAATGACCAGGGAGGGAGAGTGAGTGAGTGACAGGGTGTCAGGGGAGCCCGCCCTCCGCACAATGGCCCACATGGTCACCAGAGCTGGCAGGGAGGGGTTCTCACGAGGGTTGGCTGTGCTCCATGAGAGGCTAGGAGCTGTGGTTTGAGCTCCACCACCCAGATGTGGATAAAAGGCAGGGAAGGGGGCAGGGGTGGGGTGGTAACTGGGATGTGGACACCTGGTTCTGGCCCGGCTTTGCCAGATATGCACAGGCTGACCTAGGGAAAGTTCATTCATTCATTCACTCACTCACGTGTCAGGCCCCTGGCTCTGCACTTTGCAGGTGTTGCCTCATTGGGTCTTGGCAGCTGCCCTGTAGGGTGGCTGCTCCTCTTATCCTTGTTTATAGGTAAGAAACCGAGGCTTAGAGAGGTGAAGACTCGGAGGTCACAGAGCTAGCAAGACAGTTGAACCCAGGTCTGCCTTAACTCTAAGATTCATTTCTCTCTCCACACTGGTGGTTCCCAAACCTGGCTGCTCCTGAGAATTACCTGGAGGGTTTTTTGGACAAGACGGAGACTAAATTTTTTCTCTTTTCTTTTAATTTCCTGAGCGGGGCTGAGCTGGAGCCACATGCGCGTGGCGACGGAGTGCTGAGCCAGCCCCTATCCTGGCTCCTGCCTCTCTCACCCTTGGCCTTGCTCTTTCCAGGGAAAGCCCAGTTGCTTCTCACCTTACCCACTGCACTTGCCCTTCCAGAACACTCTGCCGCCAGCCCTTCTCCTGGCTTACTTCCACCCCCTTTCTTCCTTTCAGTCCCTTGATTGAATGTCACCTTCTCACAGAGACCTTCCTGGCCACCTCCATACCCTCATCCCCAGCCTGTTACTCTCTGACCCATGGAGTTTCTACCAGGCACACATCCCGGTCACCTGGGACACTTTAAAGTCTCTGATGCCCAGAAACTGATTCTGTTGGTCTGAGCGAGTCCTAGGCATCAGTGTCACCAAAAGCAGCCTGGGATATGGAACATGGCTCCATCCTATCCTCTTCGTCTTGTTCACACCTCTCTCTCTCTCTCTGTCTTTCTGTGTGTGTGTGTGTGTGTGTGTGTGTATTGTCTGTGTCTCTATTAGAGGGGAGCCAGGGCTTGGCCTGTCTTATGCTCTGCCTTATTTCCAGCACCTTGAAAAACACCCAGCACACAATATGCTCAGTAAGTACCTGTCAAATGAATGAATGGAAGGAGGGACTTGGGGGTAAAGCACTTTGCCCTCTGCTGAGCCCTGGGAACAAGAGGGGAAATTCACCTGATTGGCTAGTTTCCTACCTCTGAGCTGCCTAGAAAATCCTACTATAGCTATAGGCTCTGCTTGGGGCAAGGACAGTGGGTGGGATGGCAGGAATCGTTGCAGCCTCGCTGGGATGTTGTGCTGCATATTGGCAGACAGGATGGAGAATCAGAGCTGGACGGGTGCCTAGCAAACATCCAGTCTGAGCTTTCATTGTATAGATGGGCACTGAGGCCTAGTGAGAGGGGGAGACTTGGTGCTATGGAAAAAGCTCCTAGAGGGTTGAAGCTGCTGGAGGCCTCCTTCCAGGCTCTGTATGCTGAGTGACCTTGGCCAAGCCTCTGACCTTCTCTGGGCTTTAGTCTCCTCAGTCCGTATTTTGGCTGTGATGGTCCCAAGCCCTGACATGGGAAGTTTCCGTACGCCCTTTCCCGGGCAGAACAGACCCACAGAGGGCCTGCAAGGGGTTAAGCCCCTCCCGCTCACTCTCACTCTGCACTCAGACAAACCCCCTCCTTCTGACAAACACTCGTAGGAAATCAGGCTGGGCGCTTCCTGCCTAAGCAAGGCGGCCTCCGCCGCAGCAGGGGCGGGGAGAGGTGGGGAGCGATGCTTGTCTGTGAGCAGCAGCTTGGGCTGGCAGAGCGGCCTGGTGGTGGGCCAGGGCGCCATGGAGGCAGGGGGCTCCCCAGGTTTGGAACAAAGACCTCAAGCGCAGGTCCTCTGAGCAGGGGCCAGCGGGATGGTGAAACCCGAGAGAGGTAAGGGAGTGGAGGAGGGCAGGGAAGCCGCCTTCCCTCTGGACGGGCCAGTCACAGTCTCTCTGAGACGGTCCAGGGAGGCTGGACCAGCCCAGCCAGGAAGTTGCAGCTGCTGCGACAGCTGTGTGACTTCTCTCCCCGATCAGGGGAGCCCGGCCCCCAAACCCAGGCAAGGGTGGACTTTAGGGGGATTTCCTCAAGCCTCGAGATGCTGGATTCCAGTCCAAGCTCTGACTCTGATCTCTGTGAACTTGGACGAGCTCTGGTCCCACTCTGTGTCTGGAGTGTCCTCATCTGCACATGGAAAGTCAGTCCCACGGGCTGCTAAGGGGCCTCAGACATAATATACGAATGAGGAGCAGGCCAGGAGGCATTAGAGGGTCCCCTTGAAAGACTGGCCCCTTCTGCCATGTAAGGGCATGGAGAGGAGCCAGGGATGGTCCAACAGACCCAGCCCAGCTCTTCAGACTGGAGGGATCGGAGTTCGCATCAGCCAGTGCATCTTTCCTCTTTCTCCAGGGCCTCTGCTGCTGCTGGGGAAAGCCGGGGGCTGGAGGGGGTCTATCCGGAGTGGGGGCTGCCTGGTGCTTCCCAATGGGTGTCGTTTCTACGCAGCTGGCAAGAACCCCCTTGAGGACAGCAGGTCTGTGCCCTGCCAGCTGGTCACAGAGGGAGGCCAAGTTTGGGGCTCCAACCCCAGCAGCCCAGCCTTTTTGGAGGAGCCCAGCCACTTGATATAGGGGACTTTCTTCCTGCCCTGCTACCCCCCAAGTGTGATGGACTTGGTTTCAGAGCCTCAGGCCCTGGGTTTGACTCCTCGGGCCATACTTCCTGGCTTTGAGGTCTTGTGAGAGCCTGCCCCCTCTCTTTTGCTCCATTTTGCATCTGGGGGATGTCACAGTCAGGGAGGAGGCAGGGGGCGGCATCGGGGTCAGTCCCAGCTGGAAGGGAAGGGGCTTTAGAAGGCATGGGAAGAAGGAGCCGGACTGTGTGGCTGCAGGTGGCAGAGGACAACCAGGGAGATGGAGACATAAAGGAACATGTCCTCGGGTTGGGAGTGGCTGAGGGGGCAGAGAAGCCTCTGAGTGGGGGTGGCGGACCCACTCGGGAACTGGAGAGAGAAACCACGAGGGTGTCATACACCCTTGCGAGAACCAGGGGCAGGGGGGTGGGGGTGGAGGGGAGGAGCTGTACAAAAGGAGAGGGTAGAGATTGGTGTTTCCTGGTGGGGTTAGTTTCTCCAGGGCTGGCAGGGACCCGGCACCCAGCAGCTTAGCCCTTGAGGGGAATTCGTGCTAACGGGACTTTCCTGGGTTCAGGCCCCGGCTCACGGAGGCTGGCTGACCCGAACGGGCCTGCCTTTGGCGGCCGTTCGAGGACCTCTGCCCATAGCTTTCCATCAAGTTCTGTTTGTACTTGCAAACCTCTGTGCCTTTGCCTATGCTGTTCCCTCTGCCTGGAATGTCCTTCTTGCTGCTTCTTCCCCCAAATCCTCTTTGTCAACTTAATACTTTTTCAATTACTCCTCTGTATTGTCCCCCCCCCCTTCATTTCGAATGCTTTTACTTATTTCTGTATTTCTGTACTCATTTCTGTGTCTAGTGTAGTGCTTGGCACACCAGCCCGGCAGGTCACTGTGCAGCAGCAGCCGCCCCTGGCCCAGGGCCTGGTCTCCAAAGTCTGGCCTGCTTTTCTCTTACAGCAGCCCGTGAGCCTGTGTCCTCGTCCAGCCTTAGGTCAGCATGTGGTCAGCACTCGTGTGTGTGGCTGGCTGACCAATAAGCTGACTGGCCTGTCCTGAGCTCCATGCCACCGAGGGCTGGGGCTCACGTGGGACACGGAGTTCCAGCTCAGGAGAGGTTCGCAGGTTTTGGGGCGGGGGCGCCTGCACAAAGGTCGGCCGGTGACCGCAGCTGCCTCTGACGCGCGGCCTGCCCTGGTCACAGCGAGATTTCTGAGCTGACTGAGTCATCCCGGGAGACAGGATGTTCCTCTTTATGCCCCAGAGGCCTCTGTGATTGGACAGGCTGCTCGGTGGCATGGCTAGAAAAAAGCCCTTTAAAAAGTCAAAAAACCACACACCTCCCCAGCCCCTTCCTTGGGCAGAAGTTTCAGACATAGAAGAGCAACAGTGCTCAGCTCAGCATCCGTTACACCTGCCATGGTAGCAGCAGGGGGAGGGTCTAGTCAGCCTAGAGGGCTGGCCTTGCTTGGGTGCTGGTTCAAATGCAGATTCTGGGCCCCGCGTCCAGGGCCACCAAGTTTGGCTCTCTTTGGGCCAACCTACAAGTCTTGCATTCTTAGAGGATTCTTTTTAAAGATTTTATTTATTTACTTTTAGAGAGAAGGGAAGAGAAGGAGAAAGGGAGAGAAATAGCAATGTGTGGTTGCCTCTCACGCAAACTGCACTGGGGACCTGGCCTGCAACCCAGGCCTGTGCCCCTACTGGGAATCAAACCAATGACCCTTTGGTTCGCAGGCCAGCAATCAATCCACTGAGCTACACCAGCCAGGGCCATTGTTAGAGGATTCTTAAGAGCACTCAAGTTTAAGGCCCACTGGCAGGACTTTCCAAGAGGGGTACAGGCCCCCCTGAGGGTATAAGACAAAGGATTAGAATGTCTCTTTGAAATCTGTATTTTCTACTGCACCTTTTTTAAAATCTGTTTTTGAAATATTTTTCAATACATGTACTGTACTGGCATGAGAGTACATGTGTTTAGTACATGTGTACAAGAAATATACAGAGGGGGGCAAAAGTAGGTTTACGGTTGTTCTCATGGAAAATATGAACACAAGGATAAACTCTGTTTCAAGTACTCACAACTGTAAACCTACTTTTGCCTCGCCCTGTGTGGTGGATATGCAAGCAAATACATGTCTTTGCTGATGCATTGTGTGATTTTAAAAAACTCTGGCGATGCCTGGCCGGTGTAGCTCAGTGGACTGAGCTAGAGCCTGCGAACCACAGGATGGGCACATGCCTGGGTTGCAGGCCAGTTCCCGGCAGGGGATGCACAAGAGGCAACCATACATTGATATTTCTCTCCCTCTCTCCTTCCTTTCCCCTCTAAAAATAAATAAATAAATAATTTAAAAAACTGGCATGGGGGGACTGCTGGGCCCAAACTGTTTCAAGTCTTGTTCTGTCTCTAAGCAGCTGGGTGACGTTGGCCCAGTTCCTCTTCCATGTTGACCTTCAGTTTTCTCATCTGAAAGATAGTTTTCCTGTGACCCACTCACTGTTTGAGAACATACAGGTGAAGCTTCTGGCCCAGGCTGGCAAGAGAACATAGAGCACAGGTAGTGGGACCATCTGGAGGACATTCCAGGGGAGAGAGGGGATTGAGGAGCCCCTGTCCCGAGGAGCAGGGTTGCAGCCGGAGAGGGAGAAGGTCGTTCCCTCTCCTGACCCCAGTGCTGCTGCCCTTCTCAGGCTACACGTCCCTGGAGAGCTTTCTCTCCAGAAATAGTTGTCTGCCGACTTTTCTCAGCTGCACCAAGCAGACTCTGACCGACATCCAAGTGCTCACGAGGCGGCGGAAACAAACACAGGCCTATTTATCCTGGGAGGCCTGGTGTTAATCCGGACTCAGTTGTTTCCACTGCACGGTGACCTTTCACCCCAGCCTTGCCCCGGCTGATGTGCGGCTGGGCCTCAGCTTGCCCACCTGTAGAGCGAGGCCTGGGGGCCTTGCCGAGCCCCTGGGGTGAGACCATGTCTGCTGCTGTCAACCTTGCGTTTCTTTCTTTTTTCAAACTTTTATTTGTTGTTCCACTTACTTATGCATTCACTGGTTGATTCTTTTATGTACCTGGACTGGGAATCAAACCTGCGATCTTGGTGCGTCATATCGGGATGATGCTCTACCCACTGAGCACCTGGCCAGGGCTCAGCTGTGTTTCCAGGGCTCTGTGTGGTGCTTGGCGCAGAGGTGGCTCCCAGGGAGTGCTGGCCTTACCAGGAGGGCAGGGAAAGGAGTCGAGAGGAGATGAGAAGGAAGAGGGAAAGGAGGAAAGAAGGCAGGCGGGGAGGAGTGAGGCACACTGACCCCCCCCACCACCACCACCACACTTCTGCTTCATTCTCGCAGAGCAGCCGGGGAGGAGCTTCTAAGCCACACCTCCACGTGCTCTCCTGGCTCTGGGATGCTCTTCAAAGGCCGGGGCAGGACCCGAGAGGCCCTCCTGGCTCTGGGCACCACCGCTCCTTGCCCACACTCTGCCATCCCATCGCCCAATCCCAGTTCCACAGCCTTCAGGAAACCACCACCAGTCACCCTCCCGCCTCTAGGCCTTTGTCATCGCTGGCCCCCTGCCTGGAATGCTTTCTTAGAAATCGAGGTGATACATAACAAAAAATGAACCATTTAAAATTGAACAGTTCATTGTGGTACATTCACAATGTCGTGCCGCCACCACCGATCTCTGGTTCCAAAGCGTTTTCATCAGCCCCCCAAAACCTGGGCCCCTTAGGCAGTCACTCCCCAGGTGCCTGCCCCCCAGCCCCCGATAACCACCAGGCTGCTTCCTTTCTCATGCATGTACCTATTCTGGATGTTTCATGTCGGGACACTCACGCCGTACGTGACCTTCCGTGCCTGGCTGCTTTCACGCAGCAGCCTGTCTCCAGCCCCCCCATGTTGCAGTGTATGTCAGCGCTTCCCTTCTCTTTGTGGCCGATTAGGACGGCATTATATGTGTATACCACAAATTGCTTTTCATCATCACTGACGACGTTCGGGCTGCGTTGTGGGCAGAGCTGCCTTGAATGCGCGTGTGCATGTGTTGGTCCGAGTACCTGTTTTCAATTATTTTGGGTCCTGGAATGCTCTTTGCACCATCCCCCTACTTCTGATTCGAATTCTTATGGTGGGGGCGGTGGGGGAGGTGGGTGGCGGACAGGAAAGGTTCGCAGAAGCAGCAGCTTCTGAACGGGGCCTTCCTTGACTTCCTGGGCCTGCACGGGACCCCTGCCCCCCTCCCGCCCCCAGGCTCTGGCCCGTGCCCAGTGCCCGAGTCTGGCACCCAGTAACAATAGCTAGCACGCATCCCACACCCTCCAGGGTGCTGGCTGCCGGGCCCCTTATCCTGTATCTCAGGTCATTTTACACAGCTCTTGAGGGGGAGAGAAATTATTATCCCAGTTTGCCCGTGGCCACACAGCTTCAAGGGGATGGAGCCAGGAGCTGAACCAAGGTTGTCTGCTTCCAAAGTGCCTGCTGGTAACTTCTTGTTCAGAAGAAAGGAGGGGACTTGAGGACTAATGCAGTCCCCTGATTGTGTCCCCAGCAGGCCCCCGGCAGGATGGCTGCTGCTGAGAGGAGCCGGCGGTGACTGATGCCCGTAGTGGCAGCTCCATCTTCTGAAGATGGGGTGGCCCAGGTGAAGCTCAGGCCAGGCCCCATGGCCAGCTCGGGGACGGAGGTCCGCTGGGCCGAGCCCGGCCTGGGGAAGGGGCCCCAGCGGCGGCGCTGGGCCTGGGCCCAGGAGGAAAAGGATGCTGTTGGGAGTGTGCCACGTGGCTGGGGAGAAGAAGGGCCCTTCCCCACCGCCACCAGCCCCGAGCTCCTTGAGGACTTCCGTCTGGCCCAGCAGCACCTGCAGCCACTGGAGTGGCACTTGGAGTCGCAGCCTGATGGGCACCAGGCTTCCGACTCGGAAGAGTCTGAAGAAGAAGGTGAGACTTCCTCTCCCAACCTCACCCTACAGTCCCCCGAACATCCTACCTTCTGGCCGGAGGCCAGGAGTGGGAGGAAATTTTAGAAAAGCTTTAAATTCTATGACGTCTATACTTTAAAATTTTTAAAGGTTTAAATGACTTAAGTATTACTGTTCATGGTAGAAATATCAGCGCAAAGCAAACAGAAGAAAAATGAAAAAGGACATATCCAGATAACTCTTCCATACGAGCCTACACCACAGTAAGACGACTGTGGAACAGTCAAACTATATCGGACCTGCTTTTCTGTAACTTAACAGACACGAGCAGTTTCCCAGCTCATCAGATACTCTTCCACAAGTCATTCCTAACGGCCGACTGGGAATTCCACGGCGTGCAGATTCTGAAATTTGCCGGGCCGTTCTCTTCTTGCCGTGCCTTTATGTAGTCTCCACTTTTTGCTGTTACAGGCAATGCAGAGGTGGAGGTCGATAGCACATCTTTGCACACTTGATTTGGTAATAACCTTGGTTGTGGGAATTGCCTGGTCCAGGGGTTGAGCCGTTGTTCAGACTTTGCGAAACCCCACTTAGCAATGGGAATGGCGGCATTCCTTCTTTTCTAAAATAGCCGTTCCCTTCGCACTGAGACCAGCTTAGACTAACTTGCTAGTTTGGCTTGGCCCCTTCTTCTCTCTGAGTCTTGGTCTCCCCATCTGTGAGATGGGAGTCAGGGTGCCACTGGGCATAGTAAGAGCTTAATGCACGGTGCCTGGTGCACTCAGAGGAGGAAGGAAACACACTGTCTTAGGTTGGGGTTGTGCTCATTTTTATGCGCCATGACTCAAAGCCCTCATGCTGGATCTGCCCAGAGCTATGAGGAGCCACTGTGAGCTCTTCCTCAGGGAACGGTGACTGGGGCGCACTGGGAGAAAAGGGCAGAGGCATCTCTTCCTGGGGTCACATGGTAACCCCCTGCTATGATGTAACAGCTGCTGCCATGTCCTGTACCCTTACTGCGTGCCCGGGGCAGGGCTAGCGGGACCTGTCTCCTTCCCTCCTCAGCACCCTCTGCCAGGTAGGAGGGATTAGCCTCTGGTCTCAGTAAGGATTGCCAGAGGGGTCAGCTACTTGCCCATAGCCCCCAGGAAGGGTCAGAGGGGCAAGGATCGAACCCAGGGCTCCCCAGCTCCAAAGCCCCCTCCCCACATCTCACTGCATGAACCCCAGGGGCAGACACTGACTTGCCTACGTGGATGGCTAGGACCTGGGTGTCAGGTCTGGACCTTCGGGGAACCACTGTGTCGTCTTTGGCCAAGATGCTTAACCTTTCTGGACTCCAAGCATGCTGCTGTAAATAAGAGAGACTTCCTGAAGGAGATTTTAAGGAGTCGGAGGATACAGGTTTCATGGGTAGGGTAGAGAGCATAGCGGAGGAGCAGAGGGTGATACAAGGGTTAATGACAAAGGCACATCTGGCCAGAGCAGAGAGTCTGTGGTTGGCAGTGTGCAGGCTGGGTCTTATGAAGTTTGGGGTCTACCCGAAGACTTACACAGGATCTAGGACAGAGTAGGTGCTCAATAAACATCGACTCCGTGGCCGATGAGTAGGTGAATGGATCAATGAACAGGTGGGTAATGGATGGGTGACTGGCTGGGCGGATGGATAAATGAATAGTTCTTGAGCACCTACCATATAATAATTACAATGACTACCCATTTTCTGGGAGCTTTGCCGACCTTATTGCCCTCCCTCCCCCCTCCTTTTTTCTTCTTCTTTCCCCTCAGTTAACAAGTATTGAGCACCTACTCTGCAGATACAATAGTAAATGAAAACAGACGGTATCCTTATGCTCAGGGAACTCGCAATCTAGTGGGGGTGGTATTAATGACACAATCACATAAGTAAGTGGAAAACTGCCACTGTGATAAGTATTTCAAATTAAAGGTATTCAGTCTTCTGAAAATGAATTAAGGGAGAATTTGACTTAATAAGGGAGGTGCGAGAAAACTTCTTGTCAAGGCTGAGCTAATGTCTGAAGGACACAGAGGAGGCACCGAGGCCAAGGGAGGTCAAAAGGACCCTGGCAGAGGGACCGGCATGTGCAGAGGCCCTGTGGCGGGAGAGCATGTGGTGTGACTAGAGCCGGGAGAGACTGAGGGGGACCCTGGAGAGAGACGGGCCAGGACAGCTAACGGGGGCCGGAGGCAGGGACCTCGGGACTGTAGTAAAGGTTCAGCTCTATCCTGGGAACAACAGGAAGATACTGGAGAGTGTTCAGGTGGGTGAGGGTGAGGATTGAGGAGCTGATTAGGTGGCTACAGCGGTGCTCCCAGGTGAGAGAGGATGGAGGATGTTGTCTTGGGCAGAGGTGCTGGGGCCGGACTGCAGAGCGGTAGGTGAGTTTGACAGCTATAGGCGGTCATGGTGACAGACAGGATTCTGGGGGTGAGGGGGAGACAGATGGCAAGGACGCCTCCCAGGTTTCTGGCTTGTGCAACTGGATGGGAAGGTATATTGCCATTTGCCGGGACGGGAAACACAGGGGTGGGGGATAACCAGGTTTGGGGTTTGAGTGCGGAGGACCTTTGAGACAACCGGAGGAAGTTAGGGAAGCACTTGGCCATGTGGGCTGGGCCTTACTGGGAATCTTAGGGTGAAGAGATAAGGAAATGAGCGCCCAGAGGGGTGCAATGACTTAGGCAACTTCCACAGTCAGTCCAGACCCGACATATGGTAAGCAATTGACTCTCTTTCCAGAGTTTGAAGCAGAGGATGTGGACAGCCCAGAAAGTTCCAACTTGCCTCTCAGCTGGCTCCCCCAGCAGGATCCTGCACTGGACATGACTGGAGAGGAGCCAGATGAGGCCCTCGGAGAGCATGAGGCTGAAGGAGCTGGAGAGAGCTCTCCACGGTCGGGGTATAAGGCGGGTCTCTGCTCCGGGAACAATGGAAACACCAGCTCCACGGCTCTGGGGTGGGATCAGGCCACAGGCTGGGTGGCTTCTGGCAAGCAAGCCAGTGGAGACAGACTTCCAGAACATTCTGAGGTCAACCCAACTATTGACCTCAGTTCGGCAAGGTCCTGGAGCAGTGGGACTGTGAGCCTCGGCCACCCTAGTGACAGCCTTGATTCTACCTGGGAAGGAGAGACCAATGTCCCCCAGGCCACTGCCCTAGCAGAAGCTCTGCCACAAAGCCCCCATCACCACCTCCTCAATTCAGACAGCAGAACTGGAGGAAGTGTTGCTCTGGCAACCCCCTCGGAATTCCAGGACTCAGCACCCCCAGCCCACAGCCTCCAGTGTCCCGAAGACAGATGGAGGAGAGAGACTACCAGCCTCTCCTGCCCTCGGCCGGGGGACCAAGCTTGGAAGCGGACACGGACATCACCTAAGGCACTCCCTTCCCGATTCACTGGCTCTGTCAGCCCCCCAAATCCTCGGCCTAGGCCTGCCCGGCAGGACAGGCCGCCACCCAGGGAGGGAGCCGCTGTGGCTGGCCACTCATCTTCGGATGCTCCCAAGTACGGCCAGGGGCGGCTGAACTACCCGCTCCCTGACTTCTCCAAGGTGGGACCCCGGGTAAGATTCCCCAAAGATGAGAGTTACCACCCACCCAAGGCCAGGAGCTGCAGCAAGCAGGCTCGGGACCCCGGCAGACCACTGATCTTCAAGTCGCCCGCCGAGATTGTGCAGGAGGTGCTGTTGAGCAGTGAGGAAGCCTGCTCAGGAAAGGACCCACCTCCTCCCCACCCATTCACGGGGGTACCCCAAGAATTTCAGACGCCTGAACAAGCCACCAAACTGGTCCATCAGCTCCAGGTAAGCCAGACTCATTTCTACGGGCGTGTCACCAAGGGAGGGTTGGCCTGGGAGGGTTGGAGGCTGCTGATAAGGATGGGGGGTCTTGGGCCAGGCCAGGAGCCCCCTGCTGGTGAAGAGGTTATACCCCCAGCCATGAAGATAGTCCCCAAGCCCTTTGCTCAGAAAGAGAGGTGAGCTCACCCATGCTACAAGGATAGGTTTGTTGGTTTGTCTTGAGCTTCTGCTATGAAGAAGTTTGAAACACACACAAGAGACAAAACAGTATAATGAGCCCCCCACCTCCATCACCCGGCTTCCATCCATGGCTCACCCCTTGCCCCGCCCACCCTGCTGGAGTATTTTGAAGTACATTTCAAGCATCAGATCATTTGATTCAAAAGCATTTTAGTGTACACATAGAAAGATAAGAATTCTGCCTTAAACAGAACCACACAACCGTTATCCTACCCAAAGTTGGCACCAGCTCCTTAATATTAGCCACTATCCAGCCAGCATTCATATCCCCCCCATGTGTCTTGTAACTGGCTTGTTTGTCTTAGTGGGTTCGAATTCCGACCCAAACACAGCTCGTACATGGCATTTGGCCATTGTGTCTTTCGAGCCCCTCCCTTTTTTTTTCCTTTTTCTCTCCTCTTTTCTTTCTTCCTTTTCAAATTTCTGTCTTCCTTGTCACGTATTTGTTGAGGAGCCAGTTCCGCCCTGCGCATGCTCACAGTGTCTCCCCCTGCGCCCCTTTGTCCTGCATGTTATCAGTTTAGAGCTGGAGGGGTTTCGGGTTGTCATCACCCATGTGTTTGCCCTCCAGACCACGAGCACCACTCAGGCAGGGCGTTGGGGAGTTTGGGGTAACAGCACATCCTGGGCGGCCCCCTCAGGAGGCAGAGGATGCCTGCTGACCTCAACTGTGATGTGAGTGGCCGCTGGTGGCCACTTCCTTGGTCCAGTCCTACATTCAGGGTGACAAATGGTGTATCTTCATGCTATCATTCCTTCCACGATCATTCGATGGGATCCTCCTCTAGTATTTGGTCACCAAGGTCTAGTTCATGTGGGGGAAAGACAGGAGAGATGCTTGATTCTGTCCTAGTTACCGGTTTTCAGAACTATGCATCACTTCCCTCGCATCCCTCAGGGGTAACTGGTGATGTTTATTTTTGCTTCCCTCCCTCATTTTAATGAAGCTCTTTAGTGTTGTTTAAGGTAAGTAGTGGCTCTGAGCACATGCAACTGTCATTTTCAAGTCTATTTTTCTACCAAGGGGGCCTGTGATCACCCCTTCATCCATCCATCCAAGTGCACTCATGAAGCACATACTACTTAAGCAGCAGATGGGGCGGCAGGGAAGACAGACGTGGGCCTCACGCACAGAGCCCACAGACGGGCAGGGAATCTGGACGCGAGTAGTCGTGGTCCTCTGCGATGGGGGCACCCGTGGCAGTGGAGCGGTCCCGAGGCCCTGCCCCCTGACTCGTTGCCGGGGACGGTGGAAGGGCTGGTGGGTGAGTTGTCCCGCTGCTTCAGACACTCCAGAATTTGGCCACAGGGGTGTGCATTACACAAGAGCCTGAAAGGGTCTCCCAGGTCCCAACCCTGGAGGATTTTCACTTTAGGGACCCAGGAGGCCCTTCTGCAGGGTAGGTTCTCCGTGAGGCGCCTCACGGCCAGGAGCCCGGGCAGGTGACTACCCTGCTGTCTTCTTTCCTGCAGGAGGACTACCACAAGCTCCTCACCAAGTACGCTGAGGCTGAGAACACCATCGACCAGCTGCGCCTGGGGGCCAAGGTACCCGGCTGGGGTGGGCTGGAGGTGTGGGCCCTGGCTCCCTGCAGATGACACTTTTTCAGTCAACGAGAGGGCCATTGCCTCTTGCCTCCTGGCACCTGCCTTGTAGGGGGAGTGGAACCCAGTGCTTCCTTGTTGCACCACAAGGTTACTCATTTTGTGACCTTGCCCACGAGTCTTCAGGCTCAGTGGCCTTTATTGTTGATGATCTTGGATGTCCTCGAATCCTAGAATCCTAGGGATGCCACCAGAAGCTGTCTCCTAGATGAGGTCTAGGTTAAGATCACCTGGGCTTGATTCCTAAATCCATTACAGGTCAGCTGTGTGACTTTAAGGCAGTTACTTGGCTCTCTGAGCCTCAAGGAGGAAGCACAGAATTTCTTCTTAGTCTCCCCCACCCCCACCCCACGGGTGTTTGTTTCCTCCACCTGATCCTTCTGGGATCATAACTTTGTCTTTCTTCTTCTCCACCATTGACCATAGCCTCTCCCCTCATGCCCTGACTGAATGCTCAGTGAGTGCCAAGCGTGTGGCAGGGGAGCATGGAGGGAGGAATCCACCCACCCAAACAGAGCTGGTCGCCATCCTGCCCAGCCCCCACCCCAACTTGGGAGGAAGCTGTGAGACCTTCCCCTTTTCTGGTGTGAGGCAGGAAGTGAGACCTGTGGCAGCCCCTGTGGTTTCCTGTCCTCCTCCTCCTCCTCCCCTCTCTTGCCCCATCAAGTAGCAGCGGAGGAAAGGGTGGGAGCTGAGGTGCAGAGAGGTAGACCCTCCCTCTCCCTGGCCTCCCTTCATGGGACCCCCACATGGCCCTGCCCCTGTCACGCCCCAGGACCCCTCCCCCACCACAGTGCCTCTCTGAAGTGTGCTCCAGGTGGTCAAGGTGAGAAAGGGGCCCTGTCCTAGGAGCAGTGCTCTGCGTCCCCACACCAGCCTCACACACAGGCAGGTCCCTGCCCACCCCAGCCTCCTTGGACACATCTGCAAAAGGGAGTTCATCAGTCTTCTTCCTGGAAGCCAGTGGGCTCTACCCAGTATCTTAAGCCTCCTTACAGCTCTGGACCGCTGAGCCGGATCCAGGGGTGGAAGGGGCGGAGGTGCTGGGAGGCAGTAGAGGGGCTGGGTGAGGCCTCCTCCCCGGGAAACCACGTTCTCATGACTGCAGACCTGTAGAAGGACCTGGGGAAAAGGAACTGGTCATCAGGTCCAAGTCCACAGCTCCCTGTCTCGCAGATGGGAGAACTGGGACCCCAGGAGGGGCAGAGGCTGCCAAAGGTCAGGGTCAGGAGCAGAGGCTCAAAGCATCTCCTCCCTCCCTCCCTTCTGTTCCTCCTTCACTCATGAAAGGAATGAGTCGGTGTAGGGAGAGCACGGACCTGGCTCCCAGCAAGTTCTTCCTTAGAGATAGAGACTATTACCGTTATTAACAGCGTTACTAGGAAGGTGCTAACTGGGTGTCCGTGTGCCAGGCACAGCGCAGGCACAGGCAGGGGTGGACACGGTTGGAGGACAGCCATGGTGACTGCTCCCATGGGCACTCCCCTAACCCAGTGGGGACTGGGGTCTCCCTCTGTGTGGTCACCTGGGCCTCCTAGCAGGTGACGGAGACCCCATCAGGAGCGAAGGTGGGAGAGGCTGGGAGTGGTCTTGTGCCAAACCACCTACTCCCACTTCCACTTCCTGGGGAAAGGACTCCTTGGCCTGTGGGTTCTCCTTAAGAGAAGGGTGGGCACAGATTAGCTGGACCCTTCTAGAAGCGGGAGAGTGTGCTCACAGACCTCCAGTCTCGCAGCGCCCAGGGGAGCAGTGGGGCAGGGCTCACCGTGCCAGCGTGCTGAGGACACAGAGCCCAGGGGGACGGGAGTGGCCAGTCCCACGGGGCCTAGGGCTTCCAGCCAGGCCTCTCTGTCCAGGGCTCTGCAGACTCAGCCCTGTGGGCTTGGGAGATGCTGGCAGGGCTTTCTGCTCAGAGCCCTTGTCAGGGAGGTGGGTGTGTTCCTGCTCCTCCAGGCTGAGCTGGCTGGAGTGAGCCCCCCCCAAGATCTGCTGAGCCCCTCACTCTGTTCAGAGTCCCCTAGGGAGGGAGCCAGGCTAGGGATGTTGCCCTGGGCACCCAGGGTAGATAGCAACAGTGGGGGCCCAGGGAAAGGAGACTGGCCTTTGCTGAACAGTGAAAAGGAGCCAGGCCAAGGCCAAGTGCACTGCCAGGGTTACCTCGTCTCATCCCCTTTGCAAGAGGAAACTGAGGCTCAGTCAGGTGGCGTGGTTTGCTCTACATCCGCAGCTGGCAATGGATCACAAGTTGGGGTTTTAACCTAGGTCTGCCTGATTCCAAAGTGGGTGCTCTTCCCCATTCTGGGCAAGCACAACAACAGACCCTGCGCAGCAGACGCATAGGGGCCGGGCGGGGTGGTCGTGTCACAGTGAGAATAAGAATAGTAATAAGTGACATTTACCATCCACTGCCCTAAGGAGTTTACCATGGGGGAAACTGAGACAGGAGGGTAAGTAATTTGCCTATGATCTGGCCTCAATAGGGGCCAGAGCTGGGGTATGAGCCATGCAGTCTGGCCCCAAAGCCCTCTGCTCACACCGCACTGTCTAGCAGAACCAGGCCCTGGGTTCTGCAGCTGGGGAGGCTGACCAGGAAGTCCCGTGGCCTGGCCTGGGAGCATCTCTGGATCCAGACTGGGTGGGGCCAGGAGCCAGGGCTGTCAGAAGTCACTGCCTGGCTCTGTTCTCCACACCAGCACAGGGCCAGAGTGTACAGTGATCTCACACATTCGGTGCTCTGGTGCCACCTCCCTGCAGCCTCTGTCCCCCATCTCAGCTGCCTCGAAGCGTCTGGGGCATCTGGGAGGCTGAGTTGACCCAGAAAGTACCCCAGAGAGAATCTCGGGATAACAGAAAACTGGATTTCCTAAAAGTGTATGTTCGGACAGCTACTAGTTGGTCCAGGAGCCCCTGGTGGAGGTGGGATGTGGTAGGGCTGGGGGGCAAGGGAGAGGTTTCTGTATTCAGAGGGGTTTCGGAACAGTTCCTGTCTCTCCACTCCTTCCCCTCCTCACCCCATTCATAAAGCCCATTAGCATGTTAAAGGCTGTGAGAAACCCATCTGTGCAGAGTACAGTCAGTTATTTAACCCAATGTTTCCCCACACTCACTGATTCACCGCTCACTGACATCCCCACTGAGGGAGCTAGTCCAGCTTCTGGGGGCGCCATGGGGCACCCCCATGGAGCCCCAGGGTGGGCCCCCGCTGTGTTCTGGGAGACAGCTCAGTAGCTACCCGCAGCTGCCTTCAGCTCCCCGACTCAGGGGATCCATCCACTCAAGCCTATGGCCCCTCTGCTTCAAGCTCTTCTGGCCCCTCAAACAATGGGGCCTCACGCTGGGCAGGTCTGAGGCCAGGGGAGGAACAGGTGGGACAGGGAGTGACACAGAGGGCTGGTCTTCCCCCAGATTGGGTCACCCTGGGAGGAGAGGGGTGCTGGTGGGCAGGGCCCCGTAGTTGGGTCTGAGCAGATGGCTGAGGGGATTATTAAAATCCAGCTTTGTTCTCATCAGAGGCTGGGCCTGAAAGAGGAGGAGGCAGCTGGAGGCAGGGGTAGGGGTGTGGGGTTGGGGGGAGGGTGGAGCAATGCCCAAGCAATGCAGGACCATTGTCCCTCACTTCGAAGCAGATTTTTCTGCCGCAGCCAGGACGTGAAGAGCAGCTTAAGCAGGGAGAGGCTGCCTGCCTGGGGGCCAAGGCGCTCCCTCCACCAGGCCCACCCTGAAGTGCCCTGTCCTGGCCTTGGGAAGCGCGCCAGGCAGTAAGATACGCTGCCTGACACACTGAGGAGCAGGGAGCACTGAGGCACCTCAGGGGGGTAGCTTTTCCAGGGACCTGCCTGCAGGGGGTAGGGGCAGAGAAGGAGGGTGATTGGTGATGATGACGGTGATGAAGGCGGTGATGATAGCTGTGGGGATTGCAGTGATGGCGATCACGGAGGTGACCGCAGTGATGATGGTGGCGGCGAATGTGAGGCTGCTGTTTACTGAGCACTCACTCTGCACAGAAAGGCTAGTTAAATCAGATGCTCTAGGACTCGCAAGTGGGTGGGAATTCAGGCTCTGCAGAGCTCCCATGCTGAGCTCGGGGTCAGCAAACTTTTCTCTGCTAAAGGCCAGATAGTAAATATTTTGGTCTTTGTGGAGCACACAGTCTCCACAGGAACAACTCTCAGCTCTGCAGTTGTAGCGGGAAAGCAACCGTACACAACACCTAAACGAACGAGCACATCCGTGCTCACTGCAACCTTGCTCACGAAGCACACCATGGGTTGCCGACCCTGCTCTGAACCACCCGGTGGCACATGGGCCTCCTCTGAGTCTGTGTGTCCTTGGCCAGCCGCCTGACCCCAAACACCTCTCACGCACTGGGCTGCTTACCATGTCACATGTGCCTTTGATGACAGCAGTCAGCTGCCACTGAGAGAGTAGCTCATTGAGTTGTTGGTTTACTCATTCACTCGAACAGCCTTACTGGCTGATATCAGCAGTACGATACTATTGTTAGAAAGTTTTTATTAATAAGTGTTATATTATTATAATATGGTAATATTTGCTTTATGTTGAATATGTTGATTATAATATTATTATGGTTATACTATGTTATTATAATAAATATAATTTTAAAATTGTTAGCATGAAAAACCACAGACTTTGGGATAAAAGCCAGGTTATAATCCCAGCTCACGAGTTTATCAGTTGGAGGTTTTGAGTTAGTGACAACCCCTCTGAGTCTCAGTTTTCTCTCCTGTAGAATGGGAATGATGGTCCCTGCCCTGCCTCCCTTTGGGGCCTTCCTTAAAGAGAGAATGAGCCCTGGCTGGTGTAGCTCAGTGGATTGAGAGCCGTCTTGTGAACCAAAGGGTTGCTGGTTGGATTCCTAGTCTAGGGCACATGCCTGGGTTGCGGGCCAGGTCCCCAATAGGGGGTGCAACCTTTTTTCCTCTTTTTTTCCCTCCCTTCCTCTCTCTAAAAATAAATAAATGAAATCTTTTAAAAAGAAAGAGAAAGAGAATGAAATGTCAGCCCTTGGCCCAGTCTTTGGCTTCCCCACCCAAGGGCCCCACAAAAGGAGGCGTTTATTATTACAGGCACGTTTGTTGAGTGCCTGAGTGAGTGAAGGTAAGGCCTTTTGTGGGGGGTGCGCCAGCCCTCACTTGGCTCTCCCTGCACCTCTCTCCCTGGCAGGTGAACCTCTACTCGGACCCACCCCAGCCCAGCCACAGCATCTGCACAGGGATGGTGCCCCAGGGGACCAAGGTCTTGTCCTTCACCATCCCACAGCCCCATTCTGTGCAGCGGTGGCCAGGGCCCAGCGAGGCCCTGCAGGCCTCCGAGGCCTCAGGTGAGTTGTGAGAGGAGGCATCGCGGGAGGGCCCCTTCGATCTGTGAGTCTGCCTTGGGCTGGCGCTGGCTCCAGGCCAGGGGAGGGAGAGATGGGAGGCCCCTTTGTGGGAAGTGTCCCACTTTAAGCCACAGCAGCCTGGGGGACGCCTCTGCCACTTGGCAACTGGGTGATCTTGGACGAGTTGCATGGCAAAGAGTGTTGTCACTGTGGAGCCCATATGGGGGCCAGGCCCTGTGCCCAGCCTTGCCACACACGGTCCCAGTTAATCCCCATGGCTGGGTGCATGCTGATGTTACCCCTGGGCAGTTAGAGACCAAGGCCCGGAGAGGTGAGCACAGGCTGCAGGCCCTACCACTACCTGGGGGAGGGCTGGGACTGGAACTCACCTCTTTCTAAGTGTGAGCCCACACTACTGACTGGGAGGGCCGAGGACTGACTGGGCTCCAGCTGTGTGGTTCTGGGCAGGTCCAGACCTTGTTCTCTCCTGTGAGTGGGGACAACGCTGTCCAGCCCACTTCTGTGGGCCCACGTGAGGGAGGCGTGATCGGGAGATCATTGAGCTGTGACTTGACAATGGAGGCAATGGTTTTGAGGTGCGGCATCAGTTCCTCAGTCCCAGGAAGCGCTTCCTGGTGCCATTGTTCAGTGGTTGCATATTCCAGGGTGGCCGTCAGCTCAAGGAGATCCGAGCCCCTCCTCGCCCTTCAGCACACCCACCCCAGGGTGGCTTCCGGAGAACCCAGGCGTCGCTCAGGACCAGCCCTCAGCAGAGAGGGCCCAGGTGCTGGCGTCTCAGGCTAGTCGATTCCTGGCCAAGGTGAGTGGAACCCCAGCCTTACCAGGGGACATGAGTCACGTGGAGAAAACAGAACCTCCGCCTGCTAACTTGATCGTGTCAAAAATGTGAGCCCCTCCCCTGGTTCCAGGCTCCTCCTCGTCACCCAGTGCAAGTTTAAGTCCTTTTGTGGCACTGCCTCTCATCAGACTCTCTCCTGCTGTGCTCGAAAGGGTCTCCTGGCTTGCCCCCGGGGCACTCTCAGCTCTCAGGATTCTGGAAGGGTAATGGGACCTCCACCCAACCTTTCCCCTTCACGATAAATCAGCCCCCTTTCTTAGTTTATTTCATCACAGAAGCCAACTCTCAGTCACCTCTCAAAGGGCCTTTATATTTTCATCAAACAGTCTAAATAATGGTGAATTGTTTTGTAAGTCTGTTTATAACTCTACACTTGGCCTTACTCTAAAAGTGGCTTAGAAAAAACATGCACTATAACCACATCACACAAACGGAAGTGAGCAAACTGGGGCAGAAAGGAAGTACGGGTAGAAAAATAAAATAAAATGAACTTAGGGGGAAGTGAGTGAACAAAGTATTCTGTTGGACCCTGAACACTACCAGATTCGTGTTTGGCTTTGAGCTTCCAGGTTGTCAATGCAAAAAGGGAAATGGGGTAATTACATATAACGCCATGTTCCGAAAACGAGTTCCTTCAGAGAAATACCAACATTTTTCTTCTCTTTTCTTCCTTCCTTTCTTTTTTTTTTCTTTTTTGCTAACAGCTTTCTTTCTTGAAGTACAATTCACTCATTTAAAGTTAATTTTTTGGTCATTTTTACTATAGTCACAGTCACGCACCAGCACCCCAGTCAACTCCAGAACATTTCCATCATCCAATAAGAAACTCCTTATCTACTGAGCAGTCACTCCCCACTCCCCTTCCTCCATCCCCTGGTGGCTGCGCATCCACTTTCTGCCTCAGGGGTTTGCCTGTCCTGGACATTTTGTGTAACAGTCGTCCTTCTGTGACCTGCTTCTTTCACTTGGCATAATGTTTCAGGCTCATCCCTGTAGTAATAGCACCAGCGCCACCACCGTTCTGGAGGACGGTGTCCCTGGAGAGAGGTTTCTCCCTGTCCCGTGCGTTGTAAAGGGAAGTAAAGCCAAGGGCGTCACACTGAGCAGGATGAGCCCTGATGAGCCAGAGTTGGACTGTCTGGTACAGGAGCCACTGATCACGTGGCTATTGACCAGTCCAGCCCGAGGGGCTACGTACAGGAAACCACGTGCTGGATTTCAAGGACTCCATGAAACAAAAAGGATGTAAACTACCTCATGGATCATTTTCTGAAGTGGATTACTTGTCGAAATAATATTTGAGATTTATAAAATATATTCAATTTAACTCACCTTTTCTACACTTTTCATATGATCACTAGAAAATCGGAAATTAGATATGAGCCTCCCCTACATTCTTATTTCATGTTATGTGGATTATATAATTATATAAATTTCTATGTTACTTTTCAACACTGATTTCGATAGAGCTTTACCAGGAATGATGCCCAAATCATCTTTTGCCTTTTGCCTATTATATTTAAAAATAGTTCTTGTAAAAGTAGTAGATGTACGTGTCAACGACCCTCCCACAGTGCACAGGTGTATTCAGGGAAAAGTCCTTCCTCCCACCCTACCCTTCTGTTCCATGCAAAAATGTGCAACACCCACACATGTGTTACAGAAATGGCCACGTAACTGTATGGTACCTTGGCTTTTTTAATGTCCCCGGTTTGAGTATTTCTTTCTGGGCCAGCAATAAATTCACTTTGTTCAACGTTCGAGGGACATCTGTCCTTCTGCCACTCAGTTCTCCCCAGAAACAATGTTTCAGTTTCTTGCATCTTTCTAGGGACAGTTTATTGTATAAAAGCAATTATATTTATATTTTTCCCTTTTTATTCTCCACATATTTTATACAGATGGTAGCATACTAGAAACACTGTCCTATACCTTTTTTAACCCCCTATTTTTAATGCTTAAAAGTCGGTCTTGGAGGCATTTACATCAGAACATATACACGTGCCTTTCTCTTCTTGCTGTCTGCATACTATTCCACAGACAGGCATTTAAACTGTTCCCCTGGCACCCACCCCACCCCCACCATGCTGCAGTGAATATCCTGCCTCAAAGTTCTTCATGCACCTGAATGAGTGGGCTTTGCTGCTGATAAATTCCCGGAGGTTCCCCTTTAATTTTCCCAAGGCTGTCCATGGCTGAGTTCAACGATGAAGTCAGTTTCTGGCACGCGCCTCTCTATCCTTGGCAGAAAACCCACTTCCTGAGGCGGGACCCAGCGCCCCGGGCCAAAGCGTGAATGTGAGTGAGTGCAGGAGTCCATAGGACTCATTTTCCAGGGTCCCGGTTAATGGGGTGCGTTTCCTTCTCTTCCCAATGTCCAGGTGGAGTCCTTTGCGGGCCTGATGCAGGCAGGACAGCTGACTCCCCAGGACCAACTCCAGGTACCGCCCACTCCAGCAGAAGCCCTTAGAGCTGCCAAATAACTGCTCTGTCTCCCATCGTGGAGTCTCTGAAGCCTCACTTGCTGCAAGACAGGCCAGAGAATCCCAGACACAGTGTCTCCTTTTAGAAGAAACAGCCTCTGCTTAGCTTTCCAATGATAATGATCATTGTATCACAGTAGTTACCACTTCCTGAGCCATGATGGTATGCCGGGCATCGTGGCAAGCTTTTTGAGTACATGATTTCATTTTATCATGACAACCCAGCAAGGCAGTTACAGTCATCACCCCAGTTAAACTGGGATGGGACTGAATCCCAGAGAGGTGACTTTTAGGCCACACAGCTAATAGGCAGCAGAGCCGGGAGCCAGGTCTGTCTGATTCCCAAGTCCAAGGTCATCATCACTGCCCTGCATGGCTTCTCACCAATTACCCTGCTCTCAGCAACCAGAAAGAGGCCTTTCCTTTTTTATTTTGTTTAGTATGATAGTAATTGCCAAAGAATTGAAAATCGTAGGAGGGGCGGCAAGTCACCATGGGGAACAGCCCTGATCTAGCCATTATTGGCTTACTTCCTTTTGGACTTTGGTATTTCTAGGTAACTCTCGTCCTGTGTAAAATTTCGTTTCTGCCGCATCAGCCAGGGTCCCAAAGGAGCAGATGGAGCGCTCAAAGCTGGGAGTGTAGGGTCAGTGAAGGGCCAGTTAGCAGGTGTGTGGCAGCATCAGGGGCCTGCCAGGGGACAGGGACACCCAGCAACTAGCACCTGCTCAGAGGCATCCCTTCCCAGGTCTCTCTCCTCTTGCCCTGTGACCTCTCACAGGTGCCTCCCACTGGACAGACCCCATGGGACGCCAGCGGCTGGGAAGCTCCATTGATGCTCGAGGCACAGAACAGGGTGGGGAGGGCGAGGGCCCAGAGGGACAGATGCAACACACCTGGTTTGCAGAAAAAATTATGGTGCAAGTATTTGCCCTGTGTAATTGTATAGACGCCGTGTGCATTTTCCAATCACAAACCTGTGATATGTATTGTATCACTCTGAGTGGCTGATCCAGGACCTTACATGCTATGCTAATAGAGGTCCCCTCTATGCTAATTCCTTCATAGACAGGGAGGTTGGGAGCTGCTGGAAAATCACACTTGACTGGGGACTATGGGGACTAGACACTAGGTTGTCCTTGGCCTCAGTCTGTCGTCAGCATAGTGTGAGTGGGATGGGATGGTACTACGCCAGGGTTAGTGATCCCACCTCCCGTAGTTTTAGCCACGTGTAGCTATTACCACATTTACTGTGCGGGCCAAGCATCATTGTTAGGTCCAAGAGCTCTGGAGCCAGAGGGCTAGGCTCAAATTCTGCTCTATAACTTGCTCACTCACCGTGTGACCATCACCAACTTTGTGCCTGTTACCTCCTCTTCAAATGAAGATGATAATATACCCAGCTTATTAGGGTTATGTTGAAAGTCAAAGGAGTAACATGAAGTGCTTTATGCTTTAGCCCAGAGCCTCAGTGCTCAGTAATGTTACTTATCTGTGTCAGTAGTGTGACGGTGATAACATCATCCGTCATGACAGTCTGTGAGGATTTGGGAAAGAGTAACTAAAGTTCCAGAACCCACAGTGTTGCAAAGTAAGAATGAAGACCATCCTGACTGGGTCGCTGAGTTGGTTGGAGCGTCATCCTGTACACCAAAAGGTTGTGGGTTCACTTCCCCAGTCCGGGCTCATACTTCGGTTGCAGGTTTGGTTCCTGGTCAGGGCGTGTATGGGAGGCAGTCAGTTGATGTCTCTCTCTCTCTCTCTGTCTCCTTTTCTCTTTCTCTCAAATCAGTAAACATAGCCTTGGGTAAGGATAGAAAATAAGTGAAGACCCACGGTCTCTGGTACTAGGTCCTTATGGGGACACACTGATGGCGTATTTGACACTACAACTGTCACGGAACATTGGGGTTCTCGTCGTTCTACCCAGGAAGGACTGGTGCTCCCCGGAGCTGGTACCGAGACTCTGCGCCCTGCCAGTCTGACGGCAGAGAGCTCGACCAGGGCAGGCAGGCTCCAGAGAGCCCCAGCCCCCCAGGGACTCAGAGGCCCCGAGGCCTCCGCAGGCCCGGGCTGAGTGCCATGGCGCTTCCATGGACTGTCTTGGCCCCTATGTTTACAGGGACTGAACGCACAGGGGCTGGGCGCTCAGCTCTTCCCCGCCTGGTGTGCTTTCAGGGCTTCCAGCGGCTGAAGGCTGCCCACTCGGCCCTGGAGGAAGAATACCTGAAGGCCTGCAGGGAGCAGCACCTGGCCCCGCAGCCCTCTGGCTCCGAGGGGACGCCTGAGAAGTTTGATCCTGGCAGGTACTTGCTAGGGAGGGAGGGAGGGTGCACCAGTGGGGGTGCACTTCACCTTCATAATTTATACACTAGGAAAGCAGGGAGAAGTCCTGTCCTGATTAGCCACATATGCAAATGGGTGAATACTGAAGGCTGAGATTTGTGTTTTTGTGGACTCACCGCAATGAGAAATGACCTTGGAGATAAGAGCTGAAACCCCTCATTGGAGAATGAGGAAACTGAGGCCAGAGGGGGCTGGCGTTTACTCAAGGTCCCATAGCCTATTGGTGCCAGAGGGGGACTCGGGCTGAGATCTCTTGATCCCAGTGGAATAGACCCTCCGTGTGCATCCTCTGGGGTCTGCTTGGAAGCCCATCTTCTGGACATGCCGATGTGGCTGCCACCCCCGGTTCTCAGTGCTGCTGTTTCCAATTCCAGGGAACTGGAGGCGGAGATATTCCAGCTGGGAATTCGCCTGGATGAGCTGAAGGACTACATGGGACAGAATCAGCAGGAGCCTGAGCAAGCAGGGTCAGACTCACCTCTGGACAGCCCCCCAGCCACGCCCTCCCCCCACAGGCCAACGTGCCTGTCCTCTCCCTCAAGACAAGCCCACACGCCGGCCAGCCAGACCCTCTGCCCAGAGGTACCTCTTTGCCCCATCGTGTTGGTTTGTTCCTTTATTTCTTCATTAATTAACTTCTTTACTTCCTACTTATGAAGGATGTACCATATGCCAGAACCCGTGACACATGGAAGGGACTCACTAGGAAATAAACAAAAACAAGGGTGGTTTCTACCCTCGTGGAGTTTTCTGTCTCATTGAACCAATTATACAGTTATATAATTATAATTTTGATCAGTGCTATGAAGGAGAATTATAGGGTTTTATGAGAATAGGTTACAGGGTAACGTAAATGAACTTGGGGGTCAGATAGACTTTCCCTGAGGAAATAATATTCAAATGAGATCTGAGAGTGAACAGGAATTACCAGGCACAGAAGAATTTCCAGCGGGGAAAACAGCCTGTGCAAAGGGCCTGTGGCTAGAGTATGAAAGTGAAGGGGCAGTTGCCTGAAAGATGTGGCTGGAGAGGCAGGTGGGGGCCCAGGATATAGGGGCTGGTGGGACACATCAAGCATCTGGTCTTAAACGGCTATGTTTTTCAACAGGACATGACATAAGAGGATATACAGGCAGGCCAGTCAGAGACCGGGAGGCGGCAGACAGACAGAGTGGTGAACATGGACTTGGGAGAGGTTTAGCAGGCACATTGACCGTACTTGAAATGGTGGTGAGAGGGAAGGGAACCAAGGATGACCTCCAGGCTTGTAGCTTTTGGTAATAGATGCATTTGGAGATTGTTCACTGAGACGGAAGACCCTGATCAAGGGCCGTATGTGGAAGGTGCTTGGTAGAATTTTTCTCCAGTCCACGTCACAGACCATGAGGGACTGTCATGATCTGTTTTGCGATGGTCACATGGGTGACCGAGGCCGAATCTCTGTGCCTTGTTGCCAGTGCTCCGTGCCCCCTGTGCTGCAAAGACTCATCTGGTGGTAGTTACAGCAAGAGAAGAGGCAGTGTGTTAGGTGGGCCAGTGCAGGTAGAGAGCTGGGCACTGGGAGAATACCCATGACCACTGATGTCTTGGGGCCCTGGGTTATAGGGGAAATTCTCTCACAGTGTGCTCTGCCCCAGAGGGTGGGAAACCTCTAGCAGGCGCTACCCCAGGTACTAACTGGTAAAAGGCCGAGAGCATGAAAGCTTCCGTGCTCTTGCAGTGAAGGTGTTTTGGGGGGCTGGGTGTCTATACTGAAATGGAAGGGGTCAAGAGAAATGCTTCTGGCGGGAAATCTAAGGCTGAAATCTCAGCTCTGCCCCTCTCTTCTGTGTGACTTTGGACAAATCATTTGCACCTCAGTTACATGTCTGTAAAATGGGTGGTAATAACCATATGTACTGATAGGATTGTTGTGAAGTACAGTGCCTGGCATGTAGTAGGTGCTCAGTTAATGACAGTGTTGAGAATCTCGTGGTCCAGCCCCTACATTTCTCACGCTCATGAAACATTGATGGTGTGGGCAAGTCTACCCTACTTTTGACTCTTTGCCACCCAGCACAAGCCTGACAGGAGGCAGGTCCCTAACAAGTGGTGTCTGTGTACCTGCTGAATCTCTGCTCCTCCTCCTTTCTGGTCCCCAGCCCGACGCCACCAGCGCTGACCCCTGCGCATTGCACGTGAACGGGGAGATGAGCCCCGCTGGCAGTGGGGTGGAGGCCAGGCCCCTGGGGCTCCCGGCCCGACTCAGGCACAAGGAGCTGCAGGGGGAGCAAGATTTCCATGGGCTCCTGGAGCGGTGAGTGCCCACCAGTCTGCCCCAAGGGCTGGATCTTGGCTGTTCCTGCTGGACAAGGGTCATGCCCCGTCCGTGTGTCCTTCTGCAGGTACCTCAGTGTGAAGTCCCTCCCAGAAGCTGTGAGGACAGAGGAGGAGGAGGAACAGAGCAGCACGCTGACAGTGGATGGGTCAGCTCCAGCTCCAGGGATGGCAGAGACTGGCAGGCTTTCCTCAAGGCAGCTCCCGGTGCAGGCTGGGAGAAGTCCCCTCGAGTACGTCCGTGAGCCCCTGCCACTTGTCCCATCCAACCCTGAAACAATGAGAGTGGTGATTGTCTCCGTGAGCGAGACAACTCTTCCCAACTTAGACATGGCTTAGACAGTGCCTTAGACCTGTAGCTCAGTGTCTCTCCACGTAAGCCACCAACAGCACCCAGAATGACTGGGGGCTGTGCAGGGCGTGATTTTCAGGAGGAGAGAAGCAGCCTTAAATAATGATATTCTCCTTGCCAGTCTCAGACCATCTAAGTGCATGAAGAGAGGGTCTCGGTGCTATTTTGTCTTTCTTCACCTTCCTTTCAAGAGAGAGGAGAGAGCAGGCCCCAGGCCCACAACCTTTAGCAAGCAACAGGATCTATCTAGAATATGGTAATATTGTTGTTGTGTTTCTTGTGTTCATTTTCAATGTTAGTTTCTTTCTGCAACACAAAACACTGCTCTTCTCTATAATAGTGACATGAAGTCTTTTTGAGTAGACCGAAGTTTATGGGAATGGCCCGAAATAGGGAAGATGGGATGCAAATGCCCGAAGCCTGGGAAATGACACTTTCACTCGTGTGTTTCCACACCATTTCCTCTATGCTATACTGGGTGGGTTTGATTGGCGTTGCATTTTGTAGTTGAGAAAATTGAAGTTCAGAGAGGGGAAGTGCCTTGCCCAAGGTCACACAGCCAGAAGGTAGCCAAATCAGCGTGGACATCCAGGGGTGTCTGATCAGTGCTTGTGCCCTGGATGCTCGACTCCCAACACGGGGCTGCCCGGCTCAGGCCAGGGCGTGACGTCCTTTCCTTCTCTGCCAGGGAGACTGTGGAGCAGATGGCACCCAGGAAACCAGGCTTCCGTGCACCCAGGGCCAGAGATGGGCCCCTGCTGGGCCTGGGCAAGGCCGAGGCAGCTCCTCTGGGCCTGGGTAGCCACGCGCAGGGCGCCAAGCCCACGGCGTCCCACCAGAGCAGTCTGACCAGCCTAGAGGGAAGCGGCGTCTCTGAGCGCCTTGCACACAAGTCTCTACGCCAGGCTGGTGGTGCGCATCCGGAGGTAGGTGTCCACACAGGGGAACGGGCTCAGAACCTCAGGGAGCTTTCTGCCTCCGGGCCTTTGCTCACCCCGTGCCTCCTCAGAAGGCCTGCTCCTGTCACTGCCAGTCACAGTCCTGCCCAACATACAGGGCGTATACCCAATGCCTGCCCTCTGCCTTAGCTTCGCCCACCTTGTCCCTCTGCCAACGGCTCCCGTTCCTCCTCTGAGAGAGCGTGTAGCCCTCCGAGCCTGCCCAGCACAGCTGGGGGGCTCATCCGTGACTCCGTGCCCTTTTTGTGCCACCGGAGCCGTGGTTTTAGACTGTTCCAGGATCACAGATCACTAGGGGAATGGGACGTACACTTATTCCCATAGAAGAACACATACGTAAGCAAGTACACACACACCCCTGTTGTCCTAATGAGCCCGTGGTAAGGAATCTGCACTAGACCATGAGCTCATGAGGGCAGGCACCTGGGTGACTCTCTTTGTGTCCTCTGTGCCTTGCTCGTGAGACCCGGCGTGCAGGAAGTTTGGAGGATTTCGTTCTCCTGATTGGTGGGGCATTTCTGTAGTCAGACAGGGCCATGGCAGCCCAGGCCCAGGCCAGAAGCCGCGTGGCGATGAGCATCCCCATCCCATAATGGCACTGCTTTCTCCTCTTTCTGTTCCTCAGCTCAGGAAATTTGCAGTATCCCTCACCAGGGCCCTGGCCCCCACCCCTCAGGGAAGGGGGACTTGCTCAGGGCCCTGTGTGAGTGCAGAGTCTCTGCTATTGGCCCGGTGAGACTGCACCCGCTGGGTGCCGAGGGCCCAAGCTGGGATGCTGGGAGCTAGGTCAGCCTCCCCAGACCAGTCTCTTAGCTTCTGGAATGTGAGGCCCAGGCCAGGGTTTGGGAAGGTCTTCCTAGTCTGCCTCGGGCACATTCCTCAGACTTAAAGGGACACTGCCTCTTACAGGAGTCCTGGATGGCGTCACCCGAGACAGACAGTGGCTTTGTGGGCTCAGAAACCAGCAGAGTGTCGCCCCTCACCCAGACCCCAGAGCATCGGCTCTCCCATATCAGGTATACCCCGGGGACCCCTACCATTGTCCCATTAGTGCCACACACCGGGGATAGCCTGGGAACCAAGGTGGCCTGTGAGCCCAGAACAGGTGGATGGGCTGGGTATTCTCAGAGACCTCACCATCCCCTCAGCAGTGGTTCCTTCCCCCATCTTATTGGTGGAGGGGGACTGAGGCTCAGAGAGGGAAAGTGACTTGCCCAGCATCACTCAGCCAATTAGCGACAGACCAGAAAATAAACATTTGTTGAGCAAATAACGAGTGAACAGTGAGTAAATAAGAACTGGAGGGTTGTGTGAGGTGAGCAGAAGACAAGGCCAAAAGGCCCTTGGGGTGGCTGCTTGGGGAAGGGGTGGCTGGAACCCCAAGGGCGAAAAGAGAGGGTGGAGAGGACTTAGGTGACTTAGAAGACTCATGGTCTTCAAGGCCAGGTGCAGGCCCCTCAGGAGTCCCACATGGCAACCCAGGGCCGCGTGGGGAGAACGGTTAGAAATTCTACTTCCTTGTGGATTTTCTAAGAGCCCATTTGAGCTTTATAATTTTGCCTCCGTTGGTGGACAGATGTGAAACTGTAGTTTGTAAGGAAATGCGTGTGTAACGGGGCGCCTCCTCAGAAAGACTCCTATCCTGGGTACACAGTCCTGTAAGCAGGAGGTCACTGGTTCAGGGTGTGGGGGCTCGGAGGCTGTGGCCTTGCTCTGTGTGACCTCATAGTGTCCCTCTCTCTGTGACCCACCAGAACCCCAGGGACACTAGCCCAGCCCTTCACTGCTTCTGTGCCCCGGGATGCAGCCTCCCACCCCCGGGCCAGGGATCTTCCTGTCCCCAGAAGAGCCACTGAGCCAAGAACACCCAGGAGCCGAACCCAGAGACACCCCTTCACGCAGGACAGTCCTCTCCGGCAGAGGGCACCCAGCTTCCGCCTGGAGCCGGGGATGGCAGCCGACGTGGGTGAGTGGGTGCACCTGGGTCGGCCAGGACCTGGGGGTGCCCGGGTTGCCTGGATTAGAAAATCAAACCAACCCCAAACTTGCATTACCCTTCAGGATACAGAATATCATACAGGTTCACCGTAGGAAAATTTGAAATTAGCTAGGGCAGGCAAAAGGGAACAAAAGAAAAAAATGTGCTGCAAACTGTCACTGCGGACGTCTTGGAGCAGAGCCTGTGAGACGCCTTCTGTGCTGTGTGTGTGTGTGTGTGTGTGTGTGTGTGGATTTACATACACTTAAAACAGAAATAGGGTACGTTAACATTCGATAACCTTTTTTTCACTACACATTGTATTTTGAACACATTCCGTGTCTATAAAAACTATCTGTAATTTATTTTTTTACTTTTAAAAATGCGTGTGAGCTTTCTGTTGAAATAAAACGTACAGGAAAGACCATAAATTGATGAACCTTCTCAAAGTGAACACAGACGCAGAAAACGCGACATGCTCAGAGCGCCACAGTCCCCTCGAGCCCCTTCTCTTGCCCCCGCCCGCCCCCAAAGGTAACCGTGGCTCTGACTTCTGACCCCTCAGATTAGCTTTGCCTCCTTTTAAGGTTCATCACTTACATTTTTTAAAATTAAACTTTAATTGAAAGTTTTATTAATTACTGGTAGGTTCACAGGCAGTTGTAAGAAATAACACACCGAGATCCTGTGTGCCATTCACGCAGCTTCCCCCAGTGATCACGTCGTGTGGAATCACGGTGCGGTGCCAACCAGACACTGTCGGGGACCCGGTCCGGGTCCCTCCACAGCACAGGACCCTCGTGTGGCCCCGCTAGAGACACACCCCCTTCCCTCCTGCCTCCACCCTCTCGTTAGCTCCCGGAAACTGCTACTCTCTTCCCCATGTCTATAATTTTGCCATTTCTAGAAGGTTATTTGTATAAATGGTATCATATAATTTATAACCTTTTGGGATTGGCTTTTTCACTCAGCCTAATTCTCTGGAGATTTTTCTAGATTGTTCCATGTATTTGTGGGTTTTTTCTTCATCTATCACTCAGTAGTATTCCGAGGGCTCATTGTTTGTTTAAGTTTTTTTTTTATTTTTAGAGAGAGGAGAAAAACATCAATATGTGGTTGCCCCTTGCACACCCCCTACTGGGGACATGGCCCGCAACCCAGGCATGTGCCACGACTGGGAATTGAACCGGCAACCCTTTGGTTCACTGGCCAGCACTCAGTCCATTGAGCTGCACCAGCCAGGGCGGGCTCATTGTTTTTAATGCACAGGCCAGATTAATGGTCTTAACCTCCGGTTGCCGATCCCTTTGGGAGACCGGAGTCATGAATGCTCTCCCCCAAAACATGCTGTCAGGCAAAGGTGTGACTAATTTCAGGGAGAGGTGGAGGCTCCAAAGCTAATCGCAGGACAGCACGGTGAGCTATGTGACAGAGTCTGGGGGACTCACGTGAAGCACAGGGAGCCCTTTGTAGGGGGAGGGTCCCGGAGATTCGGATCCGGTGCCAGAAGAGTGGACTGGGAGGGGCATTGTAATTAGAAACAGCTCAGCAGGCCCAGCACAGCACCCCAGGCTCCCAGCGAAAACCACGTCTCCTGGTTTTGAGGTTAGTGGGTCACTGCCTCATCAGGAGCTTCATCTGTGACCTCTTCACCCCTATCCCCCGCAATCTTCCACCCTTACAAGTTTGCACACTGCTGAGCGTCTTCTCCACATCAGCTCACTTTGGGCTCGTTCTGCCTCCCTAGCGGTGCCTGGCTCACAGTTGGAGGGGCGAAAGCGGATTTCTGAACAGCTCCACCCCAGCACGAGAGTCAGCCCACCCTCCACCCCGGCCCCTGCAGCTGCTGCTCTGCCCCGTGGACCAACCGAGACCACCCCGGCCCTCCTCACCAGGACAGGGCGAGAGTAAGTCAGATGCCTGGTTGTCATAGAGACGAGAGAGTGAGGCTCAAGGGAGGTAGGGGCTGGCTCAGCCTTCACGGCCAGTGGTGGCTGTGCTGGGCCCGGCGGAGGCAGGCGTCCCGCCTTTCTGGCTGTTTCTGCGGGACCTCGTGGATCCAGACTTGGAGGACACGTCTCCAGACAGTGGGAAATGAGCTAGAGGTTCGCCTTTCTGGGGCTGAAACCCCTCTTCCTGTCCCCAGCATTTCCCTTCCCAGGCGGGAAGGGGAGCTCACCAGGGATAGATTTTCTGCAGTTGCGTGTTCTCGTATGAACTGAGAAGAGGCTGCTTTTCAGTTTTCGTCACTTCCATCCAGCACAACTTCTCTACTAAGAAAGTTGTTCCTGGCATGGTTGAACAGAAATGGGGAAATAGGTTGGCCAACCCTCTTACCTCTCCTCTGAGTTGCTTTTGGCCGAGGACCAATCACACACCCCTTTTGTGGGGTTGGGGTGTCTGTTTCAGAACCGCAGGGTGCCCTGGGGAGACTGCTGTGCAGTGACCGTCAGAGGCCTCTGCGGCTCTGTGGTCATGGGGCCGCCTGGCATGTGGTCTCTGTGTAAAGTCGGTCTGGCCGCAGGTCCGAGTTTAGCAGGTGTACTCCGCAGTCTCCCTGACATCAGCCTAGGACTTAGAGGCTTATTTGCCTGTGATATGCCAGGCCTTGGGAATACAACAGTGGACAAGACACTGTCCTCAGCCTCATAAGGCTCATGAGGACACCCCTCTGTCCTCTTGTAGGACGAGGAAACATGTGGTCACACCCTAAGTGTGATAAGTACAGGGATGGAGAGACTCAAGGGACTGTTGAAACACAGGGAAGGGACATTAGCTCAATCAGAGGCTTCAGGGAGGGCTTCCTGGGGGAAGTGGTGTCTCAGCTGAACCAGAGGAAGAGGCATGAAAGAGTGTCTCGAGCAGAGGGAACAGCATGTGCAAAGCACTCGAGATGAGAGGTACCATCAGCTTGGAGGAGTCAAACGTTCATTCTGTCCAGATTCTTGGGTGCGAGGTGATGGGTGTTGAGCAGTAAAGGCAGAGAGAGTTTGATGGGGGGACCTTGGAGGGCCTCAATGCTGTGGTTAGAGGTTTGGATGGGGGCTCGGCTCAGAGGTGTTCACTGAATATGTGTGAATGAATAAAGACTCGAGCCCTGGCCGGTGTGGCCCCATTAGCCAGCCATTTCTACAGCCAGCTGGGTGTCGCCCGGTAAACCGAAAGGTCGCATGTTCGGTCCCCGGTCAGGACGTGAACAAGTACGAGAGGCAGCTGGTCAGTGTTTGTGTTGCACTGATGTCCTCCCTCTGCCTCCCTCCCTTCCCTTCTCTCTAAACTCAATAAGCATGTCCTGAGGTGAGGATTAAAAAAAAAGACTCACCGGAGACAGTAAGGGGGATTTTAAGCAGAGGAATGTGGGGTGAGGCTTACATTTTAGAAGGAGTTCTGGCTGCCACAAGGGTGACGAGGGAGGCCGGGCCAGGAGGGAGGGGCCGTGGGAGGGAAGGGGGTGCCTCTGAGAAGACATGTCTAGGCGTTGGGCCCACAGGACTTGGTACTGGGTTCACTTCAGGTGTGTTCAGGAAAGGAGAAGGGTCTAGAATGTCCGATTTGGGGCTGGCCATACAGTCGGAGGCTGACATGGGGGTGGGAGCCCAGCAGGGGGAGTAAGTTTGCAGGGAAAGATGAATTTTAAGTGCCAGCTCAGTCCCTAAAGAATTAAGTCAGGAAAATTCAGATTCTGATTTTAAAAGAAGAAGCCAGAGACAGTGACACCCAGGCGGGCGTTCCAAGTCCCAGGCCCTCATTCAGTGGCCTTTGGCCTGGGTCAGGAAGCCAGAGCTGCCCGGGCCCTGCCCTCCAGGGGTTAACTGGTGGCAGAGCTCTGGCTCTCGAGATCGAGATCGCCGCCCTCACAGTTTGCCTTGGAAACCTCAACAAGCGTCTCCTTGGGGATTGCCAGGGGAACTGACTGCCCTTGGACACGCTCCGCACTGGGGCGCAGCTAGAGAGAGGCCTCCCAGTCCCTCTTGTGGACTCATCTGAGAGCTGATGATTGCTGGAGGGGATGCCAGGGGACACTCACTGACAAGTCCAGGGGTCACCAGGCAAGAGCTAACCCTGAGGGGGGCCCCCCACTCCGAAGCTGGCCCCCAACAGCAAGCACATGGAGAGCCCGCATCAGCCCAGGGGACAGCAGTGCCGAAGCAGACTCTGACTCTCTGTTGGGGTTGGGGTGGGGGGGATTGTCCAGGTGGGATTATCTGCCACAGTGCCAGCGACACCTTCAGAATGAGGCTAGAGAGAAATGTGGTTGGAGAGAAATGCAGATAGTATTCCCTCCCTAGATGCTAGTAGCTCACTGAGATAACTTCCAATAAGGGGTTGCATTGTGTTTGGGGTTCACGGGGATTCCGGCAGCCCCTTACTCTGCTCCCTCTTGAAGCCTGGAGTCCTGTTTGTTCGGTCACGATCCCAGAGCATCTGGGAGGTGCGGGGGTCTCGGGGGTCATGTGTTGGGGAGGCCTGCTCCCTTGCCTGCCAGTGGCTCGCTGTCTGGCCGGAGAGGCACGTATGTGAGCATCTCCTGCCAGGAGCAGAGAGAGGGGCTTGAACAATAGGAAGCATTTGGGGGAACCGAGGAGGGAAGGGTGGCTGAAAGGATAGTTAGGATTTCTATAGACAGAGGTAGAAGAAGGGGGGCAGCCCAGGAGCCAAGGAAGGTCAGAATTCGGATTTTAAAGGGAAACTTCAGCCAACACCCTCTGTATTCTGTACCCTTGTCTCTGTCTTAAAGATTGGTCACTCGTGGCTCCGAAAAGCAACTCAGAGGCCGGGCATGGTAGGACAGATGAGCCTCGGAGGGAGTTATGCTTTGTGCGCTGAAAGCGCCGGGACGCAAAGTCAGAGAGGTTCAAGATGAAGAGCAGGAACTGTGGACACATAGGAACGGTTTAGAATGAAGTGCCTCCTAGCAGGGGACGAAGGCTGCGCCCTGGGGCAGAGCTCTGGGGGTGGCTGCAGCTCCGTTCATGTGCGTCTGCTCCTTGTTTCCGTCCCCACCCCACCCCAGCCAGGCCATCCGCGAGCTACAGCAGGAGGTGTCCCGGCTCCAGCTCCGGCTGGAGGACAGCCTGCACCAGCCACCTCAGGACAGCCCCACACAGCCCGCGTCCACATACGACCGCCCTGCCCGGGCCCGGGACTGGCCAGCAGATTCCCCGGCCGCCTGGGGCTCTCACTATGGCAGGTGGGTGGCCCCAAACTCCCACCCTTGTGCCCTGGGGGCAGCCACAGGAGGCAGACGTGGACGGCCTCTGGCTTCTTCCAGATGTGTGGACGTGGCACAGCCCCTCCCTCCCTCATGCATTTAACCGTTCATTCACTCTTACTTCTTTTTTACTGTGTTATATTTGGTGCATGAAAATATCATAAACATGTGTGTTAATAATAGAGTCTGATACAATGAATACCCCGGACCTCACCACCCAACCGAAGAGCTACAGTATCTTCGGGACTCTCACCCTTCCCCCCACTCGCCCAGCGGATGTCCCTCCAGGATGATAACAAGATCAGTGGACTAGGGATGGATGTCTGGGAGGGCGCTAGGTTAAGGGTTCTGGGGACATTGTCTCACTGATCCTTCCAACAACGCTCTGAAGTAATTGCTCTTATTATCCCCATTTGACAGATGAGCAAACCGAGGGTCAGAGAGGCCCAGATCCATTGCCTGTGATTCTGACCCCAGGGTCTTTAGTTTGGACTTCCTTGCTCTCCTCTTCCCATTAAAAGTATTTCTCTGGGCTGGCCCCTCACTGATCATCTTTGAAGGCTGCATAAAACCTGCCCTGGCCAGATGGCGCTGTTGGTTGGAGTGTCATCCTGAACACTGAAAAGTTGGGGGTTGGATTCCCAGTCCGGGCACATGCGTAGGTTGCAGGTTCTGTCCCCAGTTAGGACATGTAGGGCATGTACCAAGGTTGCAGGTTTGATTCCTGGTCACAGCACATATGGGAGGCAAGCAATTAATGTTTTTCTCTCACATCGAATGTTTCTAGAGAGAAGGACTCTCTCTCAAATCAGTAAAGATTTTTTAAAAGATTTTATTTATTTGTTTGTTTTTAGAGAGAGGGGAAGGGAGGGAGAAAGAGAGGGAGAGAAACATTGATGTGTGGTTGTCTCTCATGTGGCCGTCACTCGGGACCTGGCCCGCAACCCAGGCATGTGCCCTGACCCGGAATTGAACTGGCAACCCTTTGGTTCGCAGCCTGTGCTCAATCCACTGAGCTACACCAGCCAGGGCTCAAATCAGTAAACATATTTTTAAAAAACATTAAGACTGCATAAAACCTCACCTAGTGACATCAGCTCTCCCTCTTTTGCTAGTAAATCCACAGAGAGACTGTCCAGTGAGCCTGGAGGTGCTGAGCAAGCTGTCCCCACAGGAAGGCGGCGAGCCAGGTCCTCCTCGGTGCCTCGGGAGCTGCCCCGACTGTCCTGGAGTAAGTGACCATCTGCCAAAACTGGTTTCTGGAGGCCACCATCTGGGCTCGTTGGTTCAGTGGTGAGGGACCGCGGCAACGGGCTTAGAAAAAACTTGAAGAAGGCTTTTGTGCGACTGTAAGATATACACAGGGCCGGCAGAAGTCAGGCCTGCGTGTGGGAGGAATAATTCATAGTTTTAATTCGAACACTTCCCCTAAAATGTCATAGGGTGTGCTTGAGTGTGATATTGTTATGCTACAGAATTACATGCTTGTGATTTTGTAATAAAAAAGAGGCATTATTTGTGCCGGACCCTGTAGATCACCCCACTTAATCTTCACTGCAAGACGGGCCATAATATCCACGTTCTGCCGTATAAGGAGACCCAAGCCCAGAAGTGCAGGGAACTTGCTTAAAGTAACACAGCTCGGGAGCCAGTGGCCAGGTGGTCCACCTGTCCCGTGCAGTCAAAGGGACAGTTAACAGTATAGGAAAGATAGTTCCTGCCTCCCAGGATTGCCGTGGGGTGCACAGCATGGCGCCAGCCGTGTGTCTAGACCAGTGCTGAGCACAAAGGCGGGGGTCCGGGTGTGCGGGCTCTTTCCACAAAGGGGTGGATCTGGGATTAGATACACTCACTCCCCGAGCTGGATGACCCACCTGTCTGCCCGCTCCGATGCCCCTCTCTTTCCACCCTAGGTCCTGAATCTGAGCCAGCCTCCCCGCGGCTGTCCTCTGAGAAGGGCAGGACCACCAGGGACAGCCCAGAGGCAGCTCGGGACAAAATGAGAGGAATTCGCAGTACCAGTCGGCCAGACAGGGTCACCTTCCGGGGCCAGTATACAGGTGGGCCAGGAGGGAGGGCTGGGATGGGATGGGTGCTGTCCCCGAGGTGGTCTTCTCTATTGTGAGAAGCCTCTGCCATTCAGCCATTCGAACAGTATCATTTCTTCGAGTTCTGGGATGTGGAAAACTTCAGGGAGCGTGGCCTCTGTGAATCTTGGTACTTCTGTTCATTCAGCAAATGGTTTTTCATGCCTCCCCACTGCCAGGGCCCATGCTTGGTTCAGCACATTCAGCTGGTCAATCAGAACGAGGTTTATGAGGCAGCTGCTGTTTGCTGGACCTGGGCTACAGGACAAACGCAGAATCATTTACTCCTGCCCGACCTTCAAGTCTGATTCCCCAGGGGGCCCCTCTGTCTTAGGAACCAGGCACCCAGCACATAATGAAGCTTGAGGTGACACTTAGTAGGATTTTAAAGTGCTTAACATTAAAGCAAATATGGAGAGGGCTCCTACTTTCGTGAATCTGACTATCTAGAGAAGACATAACAAATCATCGTTAACAATAAATGTGTAAATTATCATAGTAAGTGAATTATAGACATGGCCTTCACCCACCCCTTACCGGGAGGGACAGTGGTTAACCTCAGATCCGTACAGCTGAGCCCTGGGGACAAGGCAGAAGACAGGAGGCACTTGCCCTGCCCCCGTGGGGTAGATGGAGGCCAAGGAGTTAGAAGTGAGAACAACAGTGAGTCCAGGGGACCCCAGAGCAACACACGGCGTATAAAATGGGAACCCTGTAATGGCAGAGGGGAGAGAAATGACCAGTCGTCAGGTGACATGCAGATCTTAGTTAAGACTCAGGGACGCACCAGGCTGGGGATGGGGTAAGGGTCTGAGGGTCTGACCAACTTTCTGACAACACTGAGTGCTCTCTATCTGCCAGGCGCTCGGCAGCCTACCCCATGCCTACGGCCCCGTGCGCTTCTCCCAGCAACCATGTGGAAGCCGTTGTGACTACGGGGTGGACCTGGAATGAGGTGCACCCACTCCTGAGCTGCTGGGCCCCCTTGCACATGCCATTCCCATCCCAACCAGCCAGCCGGGGCGTGTTGATTGCTTCTGTAGGTGGGGAACTGAGCAGGTAGTACCCCAGTAGGACCTGACATGAAGTGGGCATCTGAGAGAGCTCTCCGTAAACAGAAAGATCAGTGTATCTGTATGTACATGTATATACGTACATACACACGTATATTCATAGACACGTATTTACGCATATACATATTGTGCGTGAGTGCACGCTACAAGAGAGCGCCTGTTCAAACCATTTGGAGCGAGAGGAGAGAGGTCGTGATACGAAGTCCCCCTCAATTCTGCAGCCATGTAGGGAGCTGACATTGAAATTTCTGTGTTCATCCCCAGGCCAGGAATACCATGTTCTGACCCCTAAGATTGTCCCAAGAAGCAGTAGCACAGTCTCCTGTCCCCACTGCCAGCCTGTTAGGACCCAGGACACAGGTAAGGAATGGAGGCGGCCACGGCAGTGAGGCTGCAGCTTCCTCTCTCCGGGGAGGGGCCCGTGGGGCCAGACATGGGCCTGCCCTGAGCTGGGAGGCAGGTCCAAGGCACAGACAAGGGAACCAGATTTTTCTGGGATTCTCAGGCCCCCCAGGGTGTCCTGTCTTCACACCTGTTGCCCCAGGTGCTGCCGCCTAAAGCCTCCCTCCTTGACCTTGACATGGAGAAGCCATGGACATGATTTAAGACGTTCGTGAAGGGTCCGAGTAGGAGGGTGCCAGGCAGCAGTGGGGCGGGCAGCAATGACTGCATCTTCTCTCCCCTCCATCCTCCCTCCACTCCCCATCCTTTCTCCCAAGCCCAACGGGGAAGAGTAGTGGGAGAGCGGTGGCCTGAGAATGTGGACGGCTGTTGCAAGTCCCAGATCTGCCACTGACTTGCTGTGTGACCTTAAACAAGTCCCTTAACTTGTCTGAGCCTCAGGTTCCACATCCATAATGAAAGGGTAGAAGATGGGCTCCGGGGTCCCTTCAAGCAATGATGATGATACTGATGAAGCTGTCATTTGTTAAGCCCCTACTGTATGTAGGGCATCACACTAAGGGTTTTAACAAACACTAATCCTCCCACTTCTAGGAAGTAGATTTTGTCACTTTTATTCTTACTCCCATTGTATGAGTGAGGAAGCTATACGCGAAGAGGTCATGTAACTCGTCCAAGGACATAGAGGTTACAAGTGGTGGAGTCACCATTTGAACCCAGACCTGTGACTCCAGAGCCCTGGCACTTCACCATGTCCCTCTGCCTTGGCTGGAGTTCCAATAGTCTTTCCATCGTCCATTCATTTGTTCCCATACCTTCCCGCACTGGGCCCCGGGCCCTTTTCCCAAGAAACTCTCAGCTAAGCAGACAGTGACCCAGCGGGTCCGTCAGACCTGGGAGGGGGGAGCACAGAATGGGGCTGGGGAGCGCGTCCTCAGCCTGGTGTGCGGGTGGGTCTCCCAGAGGGTGTGATGGCTGAGCTGAGGCCTGAAGGACGAGTGCACTGGCCCTGGAACTTAGAGGACTTGCACTGGAGAGAACAAGGCTGCCTACTCTCCTCCTGCTTCCTGGGCACTTTTAGGCCTCCCCTGAACCCTCTGGTGCCCGGGATTGTCAGGAGATGCTCCCACATGGAGAATGGGCCTGTCTCACTGGGCTTGGCATCAGACAGAGGAGCACCGCTTCCCAGCCCCCGAGACCTTGGCAAACTATTCAACCTCTTGGAGCCTCAGCTTTCCCACCTGTAAAGTGGGGGAGTGGTGGAGTAGCTAGCCAGTGGCTTGTGGGATTTGATAAAATAATGCCTGAAGGCCTTGAGCAGAGGGCCTGGCTCATAAAATATGGATTCTCACTATCACAGTCGCCATGGGTATTGTCACCCAGAGGGAGGTAATTTGTCCTTTCTGCATGGCTCCTGAGGGAAGCTCAGTACTTCAGGAGGTGTGCTCGGGAGACTCCAGGCCTGATGATTCAGATAGAATCCTCTCCTTTCTCGTCTTCCAGGTGCTATCACCAGCAACCCACGGGGACCGTCTCCCACTGATGCCCTGCGATGTCCCCTGTGTGGTGGATTTGGGTCCACCCTGGAGGGGGAAGGCCCAGACGCAGCCACCTCTGGTAAGGGCAGATCCTCAGTCTCTTCCCTCAGCTCTCCTTGACAGGGGTTGCGGCCTGGGTTCGGTTGGCAGGGCAGCTTCTCCTACCAGCCAGGGCTGGAGCACGCTGGACAGAGGGTTTGTGCCCCAAATCCGGGTACTCCCAGCATGGCCAGCCCAGCATCCAGCTCTAACAGGGCAGGGCCTGGGTGGGACCCTCTCTTTTCCTCCTGATCTTCCCGATGGTCAGACTGTCTCTCTGGCGTCCTTCTGTGACAGGGGCAGAAAAGTCCGCCACAAGGAGTGCACCTTCAACGTCCAACCCCAAGCTGAGGAGCAGACGAGCGGGCTCACTGCCCCGGCCGCCCCCTGGACTGTGGTACCTGGCTGCGGCGCCTTCCGTACCAGCCCCTCCTGCTTTTGCCTACGTCTCCTCGGTTCCCGTCATGCCTTACCCACCAGCCACTGTGTAAGAACCTTTCATTTTCATGCTCCCAGCCTCTCCATGTGAAGTGCCTCATAGTCGGCATTCGGGCCTGTCTCAGGCAGCCGGGAACCCAGGCATCGTGTGCTCCCTTGGCTTTCCCCTGGTGTATCACTGTGTGTGCCACACCGAGTGCTCAGGCCTCCAGCAGAGGTGGTGGGGACACCTGTCTGTGCTCCAACTCATTGGACAGGGAAGGTTTCACCTGGAATTTGCTGGCCCAGGATAAACTTTGAGTGCCCACTGTAACCACAGGGCCTCTATTTCTGCGGCCATGCCATACCCTTGCAAGCTCAGACCTGTGGACAGAACTAACCAGGTTCCTGTCCCCCAGGCTTGGATGGGCCATGGGCCAGGAGAGAGGCCCTAGACTTAAGTGCCCCCACAGACCTGGCCAGTATTAGTCATGCAATCTTGGGCCGGTTACTTTTTCCTCTGTGAAAGGGATTAAATGAACTAATGAATGGACAGTCCGTACCGCACACAGGGTGGCCAGCAACCACCGTGTTTCTAATGCTGCTGGAACCTGAGCTGATGATGGCCTAAAATTTCTCTTGCTGCAAGGCTGGGCGTCCTCAGAGGCTGAGGCCTGAGCACCCTTTGAAAGCTGCCTGGGCCTGTGCTGCCACCTGGTGGTTTGCTGCCTCATAGTTCCTGCACCAGAGGCTTTCTTGCCAGGAGGGTGGGTCAGGTTTTGTTTTTGCAGCTTCTGCCCTGGGGAAGTTTTGGGTAACTCTCAGCCAACCTGGTCATCAAATTATCAGAAAGTAGGGGTATGTGGGAACCCAGTGATTACATTGGATACACCCCAAAGGGCAGAATTGGTTATTGTTCATTAGGTTCAGGTGATCTATATCAGCATCTTGGCTCTGAATGTGAATTCAGCACTGACCCTTCCCGGCTCTCCAACCCTGGGCCTCTGTCGCTGACGCTTACAGAACACTTAACGTGTCCAGGCAGCTGACAGAGGTTTTCACCTGAATTTTCCTGTTGGATCTACCCTGGGAGGTGGTCTTAGGTGAGGAAATGGAGCCCTTAAAAGGTGAAGCAGTCCGGGCAGGGCTCGGTGGCTGGACAAGTGGACTGACCGAGATTTGGGGCCACCTCCTGCATCACCCCGCTTCTCTGAGCTTCACGCTGCTCGTTGGTGAAGTAAGCATAATAGAATGGACCCGATAAGTGACATAGCGCTAGTAAAGCACCTCCCTCAGAGCCTGGCCCATGGGTTCGGAGGGTGAGGATCCGGGCTCTGGGCAAGGCACTCTGTGTTCCTGACTGGGGAACTGCCAGCCAGTTTCCGAAGGGCCTGCATCATTTTACAGCAGAGTGTGTGCGTTCCAGCCTCTGCACATCCTCGCCAACACTCATGACCGCCCTTGTGACTTTAGCCATCCCCACAGATGTGAGATTCGTGAAGCAGCATCTTGTGTGGCTTTGATTTGCATCTCCCTGAGGGCTGTTGAAGTTGAGCACTTTCACAGGTGCTTGTTGGCCATCTGTTTGGTGAGATGTCTATTTCTCCAGCATTCGGCACTGGCGATGGGACTCCCCCGTATTACCTCTCTGAAGAACAACGGGGTTTGCTATAGAGCCCAGGGCGATCCTGGTAAGCCCCACCCCTGGCTCTCAGGCTCGAAGCTCCAAGGAGGCAGGGTCGGTGTTCATGTACCACTGTGACCCCGGGGCCTAGCATACAGCACTTGGTCAAGAAGTATTTGTGAAACGAATGGGTAGCTGAAGCAACCATTTTTTTTAAAGATTTTATTTATTTATCTTTAGAGGGGAAAGGGGAAGGAGAGAGGGAGAGAAACATCACTGTGTGGTTGCCTTTTGTGCGTCCCCTGCTGGGAACTGGCCTGCAGGGAACCAGCCCGCAACCCAGGCATGTGCCCCGACTGGGAATCGAACTGCGATCGTGTGGTTCGCAGGACCCACGCTCGATCCACTGAGCTACACCAGCCAGGGTCTGAACCAACCATTTTTGAGCCCCTGTTCTGGGTCAGGCACCCCATTAATCTTCCTTCGTCCTTCTAAGGCATTCCTCCAGGTAGGTGTTCATTGTTCTCATAGAGGTGAAGAAGCCGAGACCCAGAGAACGGGGGCCAGAGGCCTCACCGGGGCTCAGAACGACGTAGGTGACCAACCCGGCGCTCCTCGGCTGCACCCCATCCTCTCTGGTTAACGGTGCGCTCACCTGTCTCCTCAGGTTCTACACGCCTCCAGGAGGACCTACCTCAGCCCCCTCAGCCCGACTAGCTGCTGAGTGGCCCGCCGCAGCCTCCTCTCGGCCAGCCGGAGGACACCGGCACTCCATCCCGCTGGATCTGGAGGACCTGGAGGAGCTCAACAGGGCCCTGAGCCGAGCCGTCCAGGCGGCCGAGCGGGTCCGCTCCACCGCCAAGCACATGAGCCGCTCCCTGTCGGCCGACCTGCGCCAGGCCCACAGCCTGCGGGGCTCCTGCCTCTTCTGATGGCACTCGGGGCTCAGAGACAGACGGCGGACAGGCGGGCAGGCAGCTAGCCTGCTGCCGTCTCCCCTGCAGACCGCTTACGAGGAGCTCTCCCTCCAGCACAGGCCCTGCCTGCGCCATCTCAGTGTTTTCCAGTGGAAGGGCCTTGGTCATCAAGAGAAGTAACTTCCCAGGGCACCGTCCCCAGAAGCAAGTACTGGGACCAAGGCCACCTTCTGTCCAGATGCAGTCTCTGAAAGTCTCCTGCACTTGTCCACCTCCAGCTAATAATATGTGTTTTGTATGTGGAAGGACAGATAGTTTTTTAAGGGAGGAGTTTTCCTGGGTGTGAATCCTCCCTGGGATGCCTATAAAAAGGGGTGGGGCTGGGGTCTCCGGCACAAACCTGCCCACCTGCCTGTGACCCACACTTGGGAACAGGCGTCTCTGGAAAGATGTGGCTGGGGACCTTTCCCCTGGTGGCTGATGGTGGGACACTGGGTCCATCGGGATATCGTGGGGCGCCGGTGCCCAGGATGACTCACTCCCAGCTTCCCTGCGTTTGGGTCCGTCTTTCCTGTGGGCCTGCGGGGACGGAGACGCCCCAGGAAGCTATCTGTCCACCGCGGCCCCTCTCAGTACCTCATCTGCAGACCCCTGCTCGCTCCTGGGGTTCTCTGTGGCCTGGGGTCAGGCTGTCTTCTGCTCCCCAACCCTGTAGCGGCACGTACCTCAGCTTTTCCGGAATGTGTGTGCACCAGTGATATTTGTATATTCGAGGCATTTAAAAATTCTATTTTCGTTATGAGGACAAATGAAGAAGGCTGAATATTGATCTTTAAAAAAAAAAAGGCAAAAAAACCCAAAAAACATCCCTAAACTGCCTGTCGCTGATGTGTCTCACTGACTTGTGGTTTCTAAAGTCCTTTTGGTGGGGTGTGGGGTGGACGCAGCGCCTTCCCCTAGGGGACCTGTTGGGTGCACAGCCCCAGACTCTTCCTGCCTCCTGGTGGCTTCTGTTCCTCCACCTTGTCCCCTCTGCCTGTCTCTGAACCATAAACCTCTCGGCTGGACGGACCTGCACGGAGAGGCCATTTGGCCAAGCCCCTCGTTATTGAGGCCGGAGACGCAGAAACCTGGTGGCTGAAAAACACAAGACTGGACTCTTGCCAGGGCTCCTTTTAGCAGCAAACGGCGGCAGCTGTTCCTTGCTGAGCCCCTACAGGACGCCGGTCCTTGAGCTCAGTGCTCAGCGTGGCGGGCTCCCCGGTACACATACCGGCCTTTCGGGTTCCCACTGTGTCCCCCACTTTACTGATGTGGTTCCTGGGGGTCACCTACCCAGATTCACAGTGGTCTGACTCCCAAGTTTGTAGTCGATACCGATTTTCTCTTCCTAAACCTCCACGATTATCTCCAACCCCCACCTGTTCCTGTGGCTTTTTTGCCAGTGTGCAGTTAAAGGGCACTCATGGCCACTTAATTTGGAGGTTCGGATTCACAGACAGTAAAAAACCCAAGTCAAAGGTAAATAGTTAAGCACTTTATTCAGCGAGAGCAAAGAGAAAAAGCAAGAATCAAAGCATACATCACCAGACGGGAGTTCACCAACACCCAAACACAGATCCTGGGGAATCCTGGAGACAGCGTTCAGGTCTGGCTGGGAAAGCTCCGAGCGAAGCGTCCTTCCCTTGGGTGAGATTCCAAAGCCCCACTTTGGGGGCTATGCTTAAATATGTTTTAGGCAAAACTGGCTACGCACCAAGGGCTTTGTGTCAAACTTAGGTAACTAACAGGTCCCTCTGGGAAAATGGGCCAGTTCTCCCCAGGAGACAGCACGCCTATATTGCATTCTTACAGTAAAGGTCACGGCTCGGGCATAAATGGGATTCTCAAGGTCCCTTTAGCCGTCAGCCAACCTTCCCCACCCCTCTCACCTCCCTTGCTTCACCCCATCACCAGGGCCCATTTCTGTTTTAGTTTTCGAGCTGCCCCTCGGTAGAGTTGAAAGTGGGATGTCGTAGAAAGTGACACTGAGGGTGGAGAGGAGATTCCTTGGAGGTTCTGAGTCTCTGGGTCCACACTCCTCCGGGTGCCAAGAGGCATCCCATGGACCTCAGGATGGGTGGGGGGAGACCAAGGCGGAGGCCCAGGGCAGTGGCTCCAGCTTTGAGCAAAGAAAGCTGAAGACTTGGGTCCCTGGAGCCTGGCTCTTTGGAGGGTGTCAGCGTGTGAGCCTCAGGGCTGAGCATCAGACTGCAGGGTAACAGGCCTGTTAATTCCACCTGTGGCTCTAGGTGGCTCGGCCCCTCCCCCCCATCAAATTTTCCGAGCAGCTCAGCCCGTGGTGCTCCGCCCCTCACGTGCCCATAAATTATGAAGCCCTCGGGCCTGGAAGAAGGCCGGGTTTTTCCTGCTGGCCTCCTGGCCCCTGGGGCTCCATTTTCTATTTCACTGCGTGGGTCTGCCTCCCATGTGGCCCCATCTCCAGGGTTCAAGGCACATTTATTTGCAAGAGGGCTGGTTTCTGGAGGCAAACTTGGCTCCTAGGTGTCATATCCTCCTTACGGGTGTTGGGTGTCAAGAGGCTGCCGTGAAGACACTTCACGGAGACACTCAGCCCCTCTGACCTCGGTCCCTAGGTCTCTCCTGTTCTGCCTTTGCCCTGGCCCAGGCCTCCACCTCTTAATCAGGTTCAGTGGCGTCCAAGCGGGTCTTCCTGCCTCCAATCAGGCCCCTCCCAACTCTCCTCTGCAGATGGCCAGATGAGGTCTGCAGTGAGGTCCTTTGTGCCTGGCAACACATGCCCGAGTCCTCACTGCCTCTTCATCACCTGAGCCTGCCTTTGGGTCCTCTGCCTCGATGTTCTTCGAATGTGCCCTCTCAGGTCGTTGGCTTGTGGCAGGAACAGCAGGTGTTTCCAAGCTTCTAACCTTCCTAGGCTGGTTCAGACGCCCCCTCCAGGAGACCTTCGCACGTGTCCCCGCTGCAGAAGGAACCTTCTCGTGCTCGTCTCCCACACCATATAGCGTCCATCCAGACACACGTGCTGGGAATTACAGTGGGGGCTTTTCCAATCGGGGGCCAGCAAGGTCTTACCTAGTGAACAACCAGGCTCAACTCATGGCTGGCCTCAACGTGAATGAATGAGAATGAATGAATGAGCATATATGACAATGGACTTATTCCAAATGCAGAAGCTTTACTGATGCCACGAAGGGGAAGAACTGAGGTACAAAGGGTGGGTGGGGGACTCGGGACGGACCCCCAAAGTTCCCGAGGTCCTAATCCAAAGCTGTGTCTGTCTTGGCCCTCTTGTCTTCCTTCTTCCTTTCCTCCTCATGCTGTCTCTCCAGAGGCTTACACAGATCCTACCAGGCAGTGGGAAGAGAACAAACACCGTGAGGGGGGAGGGGACTGGGCTCCTGAGGGGAGGGGAGGGTCCACTCTGGACTGTGGCACCAGTCCAACCATGGCGCCAGCCCACTCGCTCTCTGCCACTTCAAGCTGGGTGACTTTGGGCAAGTCATTTCCTTCGGTGAGCCTCAGTTTATTCACCTCTAGAATGGGGGCTCCTACCCTTAAGAACAGCTGGAATTTACAGAGCACTTACAACCTGCTAAGCCCTTATGTTGATCCAGATTTCTCACCACCATTTTGCAGTTGGCTGAGGCTCCTAGTGGCCATGTGGCCTGTCTGAGGTTCCCCAGCGCGTAGATGGGGTGACAGACTGTGGACCAGGAACCGACTCCAGTGCCTATGTTCATAAGCCCTTTCCCAGGGTTCCCAAGAGCAAGGGGACAATCTGTGCCACTCATGGTCCCAGCAGATGACCTCAGGTGGCAAGCAGATGGGACAATTTTTGTTTAAATAATGATGAAAGTATGCCATGTATATCCCAAAAAGTGTACCCAGCTCATCAGCTCTGTGATTTCAAATACGGTTGCACGTAACAAGATCGAGTAAAGCCTTTCACTTGACACAGATTTAAAGGGAAGTATTAAGGTAGTTTCTCAGGTACTTCTCAGTTAAAGCAAAAATCGGGGCGGCGGAGATCCTGGGCCTGCTGCGTGCAGTTCAGGCGGCCCTGGGAACCACGCCACCTGCCCCGGTCGAGAAGCCTGGGCAGTGGCAGGCTGGTGCGACTGTTCATTCCCCACATGTGTCTCTCTCCCAAGCTCCACCACCACACCCTGGCCAAGCTCTGCCCCTCCTGTCAGCCTTCTCAATCCTCTCCACCTGCTCCGTGCATCCTCCCGGGCTCTCTCCCAGGACGGTGGACGAGAACCCGTCCTGCCTGGGCTCTCATCCACCCCTCCTGCCATGGGCCTCTCGGAAGCTCAGCTGCTCTGTAGTGAGGTGGACCCTTAAAAGCAGGAGCTCCTGCCTTGCTGTGCAGCCCTGGCTGGTAGCTTTCCCTCTCTGGGCCTCTGGGGCTGCCTAAGGCAGGGGCACCTTCACGTGAGCAGCACCCAGTCTCCTCCCTTGCATTTACCTTTTTTTCATCAGTGTACAGAACTTCTGACTTCTTTATGCCTCTGCACTTGAGGTCCTCATAGAACTGTTCCATTTGCTCCGGGGTCACCTCTGGCTTGTCAGCTGCAGGAGGGAGCAAAGAGACTGGTGAGGATGTCGGGGGTCTGGTGACAGGTCAGGGACAGCTGGGGGTCTGGGGTCTCAGCACCAGGAGTGGGTGGTCCTGGGGGAAGCCTGGGTGGGAGTTTGGGCAATGCTCACCATAGAAGGACAGCCCCATTTTCAGCGGATCTTCTGGGAAAGCAGCAAGCATGAAGGTCCTGCGGTCCTTGGGGAGCATCAGATGGCCAAAGTGTCTTGTGCCATTCTCTGGAAGAGAAAGCCTCTGGGTGAGACTACGGGGACAGCACAATGGTCCCCTCCTCACAGGCGAGGAAACTGGGTTGTGCCCAGGGCTGTACAGCCAATTGGTGAGGGCCGGGGTTTACCTGGGCCACACATTTCTGCTCTGACCGTGCACCAGGCCTGACACCGAACACTTAGGTATGTAGAATCAGGGAGCCTCATGTGAACTGTGGCTGTCAGGGCCTCTCTGCCCATTTTACAGATAAGGAAAATGAGGCTCAGAGAGGAGCCTCAGGGCTCCTCGGTGGTGGTGGCTCAATTCCATTGGCACTCATGTGTTCCTACTATGTGCCCTCACTGCAGTGATGGTGGAGATGTGGGTGAAGTGACTGCCTGCCCAGCAAACGGACCACCACCATTACTTCCCAGAGGACAGAGAGTGGTTGAAAGGGGGACAGGACTGGAGCTGACCTGGGGGGTGAACCCAATTCTCACGGTAAGTGGTATGACCTCAGAGAAGTTCCCTGATACCTCTGTTTGTTCATCTCCTCATCAGGTCACTGTACTGTCCCTTTAGGGCTGTTCATGAGTATCAAGTGGGTTGGCTCATGTAAAAAGCACTTTGAACCGCGCCTGGCACATAGAAAGAGCTCAGAAATGTTGGCAGTTCTTACTGATTATTTCAGTGTACGGGCCCTGGGCCTACAGAGATGTAAGAAGTGGGCCTCTCCCGTGTTCTCTCTGTCCAAAGACCCCATCTCCTCCCTTGGGCCACTCCGCCCATCACCCCCCAGTCCACACAGAAGCCCTTCCCCTGAAGCCTCACCGTATTTAAGCAGGGTCCCATTTTTCCGAAAGATCGTCAAGTGGCCGGTCTCATAGATGCAACTGTCCCCACTAATGCCAGACAGAAGAGGGGAGATAAACAGTGAGACAGTCAAGGAGAAGTACACAGTCTTAGTACTGAGGGGCAGAAGTCAAGTGGCAATTGGAGTCAGACCCCCTACCCCCCCATTCCATGGATGGGAAGGCTGAGGCCAGGAAGAGGGCGAGGTTTGCTCAAGGTCTCCAGGGTGCTAGGAGTAGAAGCCAGAAGCTGGGGCTGGGCCTGGGGCTGAGCCGGCCTGTGCAGGTCTTACATGGTTGAATATTCTCTGAACCATATTGTGTCCTCCGAATGGTTAGGTGTCATGTAAAAGAAGGATGCCTTGAACTTGCTAGCCAACTCCTTATATTCCGGGTAATGGTAAGCCGAAGCAATGTAAAACCACTTGCCAGAGATCTGGGAAAAAGCCAAGAGCGGGTGATGGAGGCTGGAAGGAGACTTGGGCCGATCTCTCCATCTTGCACGTTGGGAGACTGAGGGCTCCAGAAAGGAATGGGACATGCAGGAGCTCACTCCAAGAGTCAGGCATCACCCCACTCCTGATGGCCCCTCTGAGGGACTTTGCAATGAGGCTTCCAAGTTTGGAGGCAGTGGAATGGAATGCCTTCGGAGACTGACCAGACTGCCACCCCAAGACTCAGCAGAGAAAAGGGCAAAATCAGGAGAACAGGCTGACCATAAGCCAGCAGGGGAAAAGGAAGCCCAGAGAGGGCAACAGCTGCCCACGGCATTCAGGGGCCCAGGTACCTACCTGGTCCAGGGAGGCATTGGTGATAGGCACCGTGTAATTGGTACACGTTGGACTCTGGGCGTCCAGCAGAGGAAGAAGGCTCAAGACTGCGAGGACCCAAGGTAGTGTCATGCTGAGACAAAGATGCACTGGAGTTAGGTGGTACTGGTGGCTGAAGAGTGCAGTGGCTTTTATAGAGAGCCGTGGGCCGAGGCTGGGCCCTGGGAACCCGCTGTGACACAATCAGGAAGTGCCTGACAAATGTTATACACAGAACATTCCGTCATGGCTGTTCAAAGCCAAGGTGGATTTCCTGGCCAGCTTGGCTCCATTGGTTGGCCATCCTCCTGCAAAACTAAAGGTCACTGGCTGGATTCCCGGTCAGGGACATGCCTGGGTTACGGGCCGGGTCCTCACTTAGGGCAAGTGAGAGAGGCAACTGATGTTTCTCTCCCTCTCCCTCTCTTTTTTCTGAGGGACCCAGTCATACATCAAATGCTGAAAGCCACCTTGAGAGTCTCAGGCTAGCACAGTGTGTGGAGTCGCCAGGGTTGGGGAGCAGTGCAGGCAGGGGTGCGGGCAGGGCAAACGTGGATTCAGCCCCGGTTGAGTGTGGTAACAAGGGTGAAAGAACAGAAGTCCAGAAGGGCCCTGACCCAGTCCTGGCAGCAGGGACATTTCCAAAAAAGGGAGGCATTAAGGCAAGCCTGTTTTCAGTAAATGTATTAACCTGTTTCATCTCCCAACACGTAAAACAGGAATTATTTCTGTGTTGCCTTTACCCTCTGCTATTGAAATAGGGAGCTTGCCTCTCGTCACAGGTATGTCCCCCTCAGCCCCCATCGGGGGTCAGCCTTGCTCATGGTGGGCACTCAGGCAGTACCGTGGGCCAAATCTTTATCCTTCCAGATAATTCTTACAGGAAGTACTATGGCGTGCTTATAAGTTTGTATTCTCATTCGTTTTATATATTTTGGAAATTTTTTTATTTCTCAGTGTAGTCGATAGTTGTAATTTTAAAGTATACATAACCTTTCATTCACTTCCTAGATTATAATTCATGCAACCATGTCCTCTCTTTATCCCTATAGCATTCTATTTTATTTTTCCAGCTTCACTGGGATGTATATGATATACATATCATATACAACTGCCCACAGCATAGTAGGTTGTGATATTTTCCTCTGATGATAGGTGCCAGGGAGGGACCAGATTGCTTTCTAGAATCATCCATACCATTCCAGAGAAAGAGAAGAATCTGTCATGTGTAAGACTTCAGTGTTATATAAATTGGCGAAAACTGGAAGCCATTCCAATGTCCGTCAGCAGGAAAACGGAAAAGCAAATGGTAGCCCGTTCACAATATGACACGTTCCTTAGCAACTAAAAAAAATGAACTACTGGTACACGTAACAATATGAATGAATCTCATAAACATTACGCTGAGCAAAAAAAGGCCAGGTTTGGTAAAGCATATGCTGTATATTCCGTAGGGGTTCCGAGCGAGCCTCTCCAAGATGTGCCTGCCATTCAGGAGATTACTTTGAGCTGACAGCGATTAAACTGAGGCCTAGATGAAAGGAAGAACATTTGACCTCCCCGCTAAGTGCTTACAAGGATTTAAGAGAGAGGACCTGCTGCAGGAAGGGAGCCATGGCCCTAGGTAGCTACATGTATCTAAGGTGAACTGGAGACCCAAGCCAAGAGCAGGGTTTGTTCTTTCTTTTGTCCAGAGTACTCAGCTCCGGCCTCACCTGTGTGCCTTTTGAAGCAAAACCACAGAGAGTGTGATGTAAGAAACAGATTTGGCCTCTACCTCCATTTCCTGGCAGGCTTCTCCTAAAACCCTAAGAATCTTCACCTTGGTAAGTATCTTTTTGTATGCTAATGAATGACAGGTGTCTGGGGGCTCCTAAATGGCCCCAGGATGGGGGCTGGTTACCGGGGGAACTAACCACGTGATTAGAGGGTTAAACTTTCAGCCTCACCCCTGCCCTCTGGGGCTGGAGATTGACTTGATCTCTGATGAGTGGCCAATAATTTAGTCAATCATGCCTACATAAAGAAGCTTTCATAAAAATCCTAAAGGACAGGGATTGGAGAGCTTCTGGGTTGGGGCACCTGTGGAGGTGCTGGACGGGTGGCCCACTCAGAGAGCACGTGAGAGGCTGCGCCCCAACACCAGCTTCACTCCCTGTGTCTCCTCCCTTTGACTGTTCCTGGGTTAGATCCTTTTATAATAAACTGTTAATCTCGTAAGCAAACTATTTTCCCCGAGTTCTGTGAGCTGTTCTTGAAGATTGCCCAACTAAAAGGCAGGCCCCGTCAGAAGCACCAGTGACAACCTGGACTTGTGATTGGCCTCCGAGTGGAGACAGTCTTGCGGGACTGAGCCCTTACCCTGTGGGACCTGATGCCGACTCCAGGTAGAGTCGGAACGGCTGGGACTGGTAGGACACCCAGCTGACACCTGGACAGTCAGCTCCCTTGGTGTGCGAGAACACCCACCCACACCATTGGTGCCAGCGCTCTGGGAAGAGAGAAATCAGATCTTCCCTTCGAGAAAGGGAGCGCCTCTCCTCGGAAGGACTGAGTTGTCCTCACCACACTCACTCTCAGACTGCCCCTCGGGGGTCTTAGGAGGATCAAATGGGTTCACATTCGTGAACGGCTCGTTCAATGAAACAAATTTGCTTCTGAGGGTCTGCCTGTTTATAATAATCATCACCATCAGTTTAATGACAAGCTGGGGTGGGGAGGAAAGACAGACAGATTCCTGCAGGCCATCACTTCAGATTACATCTCACTCCTAAAGATACAGAAGGCGAAATTATAACTATAGGAGGAACAAGGAAGTAGGCTATTTTCCCCTTTAGATGGTGAGGGGGCAGATGGCTCAGCAAGGTAAGGGGGCGGGGCGAGGAGGCGGGGTTTAGACAAGCAGGCAAATGCACCCATTGGAGAGGATTCGTTTGCTGAGAAAGCCACCTGATCTTTCCTTCTTCATCAGGCCAGGGCTGAGCCCTGAGGGCTACTGCGTGGTCTTTCGCCTGAGCAGCCACAAAGAATATGTTGGCAGAGTACACGGTCCTAATTAGGAACTTTGTGTTTGGTTGAGGAAATACCCGAACAGAAGATTTGCCCAAGTTCAAATCCTGTTTCGTGGTGTTGGGCAACTTAGGTGACCTCTCGGGACTTTGGGAGGCTGTGTTCACCCGAATTGCCAGGGTCTGTCTCAGCGGGTTTCGCATGGGCACGAGTGTATCACGGGAACACAGCTCCTGGTCCACAGTCAGTGTGCAAGAAATGTAGCCGCTCTTAGTTGCAGTGGCACTGTCATTGGGTTGAACCATATGATGCTATGAATTTTATAGGTTCAAAAGCAGCTGAGTATCATTTTTTTTCACATGATTTACCATATGATTATAAAACGATAGCCCTGTCTGTGTGGCAAGCAGGGAAGGGCATCTTACCCCCTTTTTGCAGGGGAGAAACAGGCTCAGAGAAAGGCAATGGCTCGCCCAAGGCCATGTTCAGTCAAGGAGCTGGCACAGGCTCTGCCCTTGTTGCCTGCCCCTCCCTTACTTTCCCAGCACCAGGGGGCTGGTCACTGTGAGAGGTGACTGTCCGTGGCTGGAACTTGGTTCGTTGTGGACAGAGCAAACACAGGCTGGCCCTCGCTTTCCCATGGAGTTTCCCAGGGAGAAGTCCACCCAGTTTCCCGACAGTGGGTTGTGCAACAGGAGACTGGAAACCGCAGGCGCTGCCCACTGGGGAAAGCTGCCTTCTGTCCCCAACCACCTCCTACCTGCCCCTGCTGGGAATGAGCTGGCATTAAGTGGACAGGTTGTTCCAGGCCCTCCTGGAATCTGGACCAGCTGAGAGTGGCATGTCACAGTTTTCACATAGCCCCTCTCCTCTTTCCTCTCTGGCCCTTCTTCCCCACTCTCTTTCCCTTCTCCTCCCATTTCTTCAGAGCCACACAGATGCTGCTGATAGTTCTGGAGCTCAGGCAGTGGCTCAGACCTATTTCCAGTCCCCCCAGCCCAGCCAGCTGCCCCTTGCACAGCTCTGCGCCAGAGCCCCCTTGCAGCCCAGCGCAACTTGGCCAAGCCAGACGCTGCCTTCCTGTGCAAGCCTGAAGCTTGTCCTCCACCAGCCCAGTACCCCAGGCCTTCCTACACCCTGTAGAACCATTCGAACTACTTACTCTTCCCCACATAGGGGAAGAGTAAGTAGTGACGCCTTTACTACCACCCTTGTCAGGTGTGTTCTCTCTCTCCACAGTGGGTACCCAGATATTTAATTACACTGCTTAACATAGGCCTTTTCTTTCCTTTGGACATGAGCTGAAACATCAGTTCTCTCTGGGTCTTGAGTCTGCCAGCTCACTTAGTAGATCTTGAGACTTGCAACCATCATGCTCAGATGTGCCAATTCCTTATAATAAATTTCTTCACACACACACACACACACACACACACACACACACACACACACACTATTGGTTCTGTTTTTCTGGAGACCTCGGTTAACAGTGTCACCTCCTGACTCTCCTCCCCCTGTTGAGATTGTGTCAGCTGTGGTCCCTTTGGCTGCTCCTGCTCTCTCGCACCTGGCCTGCTCTCTCGAACCCTTAATCACACAGGTTCCAACCCCTCTATCCGCCTACACCTGACTCAGAGCCCCTCAGACTCACGGTCAGATCCATCTCTGTTCCCCCAGTGCCCACGTGCGGCTCCGCCCAGGGGCAGCGCTGCTGATACATGGGCATGGAAGAGATGAAGACAAGAGCAATCACTTAACTAGCCTGAGTGCCTTCAATGCGCTGCACTCCGTGGCTGCAGCAGGGAACACGGCATAGGCCCTGACCTCACAGAGCTTTCTCTGGGAAACACCGACACTACCGGGGCTGAACTTTCCCTCTGCAGATCAAGAAGAGTGATTGGATCGAACACCGAGCCAACTCCTTGAGTTTGACAGACAACACGAAATGGGCCATTCTGTCTATTTTATTTCCGATTATTTGTCAGTCAAATAAATGGAAAGAACATTCTAAAAAAAAAAACATTCTTATCTCATTTCCAATTTTTTTCCCACAAGGTTGGAAAAGCATCTTCCGGATTTAGGAACTAGGGCAAGGCAGTGATGTTTGCGACGTGAGCAGGCACTCAAACCTCGAAGGGGGCTTTCAAATGGCCGGCCCCGCCTTCAGGGTTTGTGATTCTTCAGGTTGGAGAAGGTGCTGAGAATACGAATTTAGAACCAGCTCCCAGGTGCCGCTGGTTCTGCTGGTCTGAGAACCACTGATCTAATAATGCTCCTAACAGCGCCATCCACAGTCTTGGGTTTGAATCACAGCTTTGCCTTGACTTCCCCAGGTGATTTCAGGCCTTTCCCTGGGTGGAGCTGCTCTCTGGGCACAATGGGAGGGAACACCTGAGATGTGGGCGTCTCCAAGCCTGTGCAGACCACGAATCCTGGGCTGAATCCTGGGCTCTGTGGGCGGGACTCCGGGAGCCGCAGAGAGCAGGCACTGCCAGTGCTCAGCACCTAGGGTAGGCATCAGGGTGGCGAGGCTGACAAGACCCAGCCGCGTGTAAACGGACGACCTGGATACTTACAGCTCCTTTAAAACATAAAATCCCAGGTATGAACGCTACTGCTTATGATTCATTCTTCCTCCTAGATAAGGGCAGAAAAGTTCTGATTCACCCAAGGTCCCCGAGACGGAGAAACAAGCTAAGGAACAGAAGTCTGAACCAAGGGTCAGAAGCAATGGGGTCCGGGTCCAGCAGGTGTAAGTATGTCCCAAATATTAAAGGGGGAGTATTTATGCTAAAAATATGCTCAGTGTTTATCTGAAATTCAAATATATCTGGGTGTCCTATGTTTTTATTTGCTAAATCTGGCTACCTCTATCTCCCAGATTCTCACTCACCTCTTCCAAGGCAGGTGTTATGGACTCTGCAAACCCTCATAGATAAGAATTGCCCATATTGAAGCTTTATGCACGATTGTCACAACATGGAAACAATCCAATGTCCATCAGTGGATGAGTGGACAAATTGTGGTCTATCCATACAATGGCACGTGATTCAGTCATAAAAAGGAATAAAGAACTCATTCATGCTAACTGAAGAAAGCCAGGCTCAAAAGGCCCTATATTGTATGATTGAATTTATATGAAGTATTTATGCAGGCAAAGCCACAGGCAGAAAGCAGAGTAGTGGTTTTCCAGGGGATTGGTCGAGGGGGGTGGGGCGTGACTGCTTCTGGAGTGTGGAGTCTTCTTGGTGTGATAAAAACATTCCGGGGCTAAATAGTGCTGATGGTTGCACAGCATCGCAAATGTACTAAATACCAGTACTGGTGAGTTTTGTGTTATATGTAATTTTGCCACACCAAAAATAAAGGAGTTGCTTGTGTTGAACTCAACATATCCCCTCCCTGTATGTTACAGCTCGGGTCCCCAGCCCCTGGGCCCAGTGGTCTGTGGCCTGTTAGGAACCAGGCTGCACGGCCGGAGGTGAGCGGCAGGTGAGCGGCAGGTGAGCGTGCTGAGGCTTCATCTGTATTTACAGCTGCTCCCCATCGCTAACATAACTGCCTCTCAGATCAGCTGTGGCCGGAGATTCTCACAGGAGCGGGAACCCTACTATGAACTGTGCAGGCAAGGGACCTAGGCTGCACGCTCCTAATGCGAATCTAATGCCTGACGATCTGAGGCGGAACTGAGGTGGTGATGCCAGCCCTGGGCAGCGGCTGCAAACACAGATTATCATTAGCGGAGAGGTTTGACTGCACACAGACCGTAATAAATCAATTGCTTGCAGACTCAAAACCTTATTACTGAGTGGCAAGGGACAATTAAGCTGCATCTGGTGGCAGGCTTTAAGTCAGAACCTGACGCTTGCTGTAGTCCATGTGCGGCCCGCTCATTATTTTATTTCTCCTTTCCATCCATCTACGCCTCCTTCCCAAGCTGCGTGCTTGTCTCAGTCACAGTTTTGGTAAGCCCACATGCTAACCCTAGCCAAAATGAGTAAAAAACAAATGTCCCTGGAGAGCTTCTTTGAAAAGAGGAGAAGTTCTCATGATGAGACAGAAGACCCTAAGACTGCCAACGTAAAGAAAGCCACACTTAAAAGAAAACACCAAGACCCACTTAAATTACGGGTTCATTGCAACAGGTGATTCACATTCGCCAAGCCTGCTTTGTATAATAGGTAGTGACTGGCTAGTCAACAAAGCCATGAAAACTTCAAAGCTGCTTTGTCACGTGGAGACCAAGTACCCTGCTTTAAAAGCCAAGCTTTCGGAGTTTTTCAAAAGAAAAAAAAGTGAACACAAAGAACAAAAGCAATTACTGAGGGCCACCACTTCGTCAAATGTGTCTGCACTAAGAGCATCATTCTTAGCGGCTAACTGCACTGCTGAAGCTAAGCAGCCCTCTCCTGGCTGGTATGGCTCAGTGGTTGAGTGCTGGTCTGTGAAGCTAAGGTTTATCAGTTCGATTCCCAGTGAGGGCACATGCCTGGGTTGGGGGTCCCTAATAGGGGTCAGGTGGGAGGCAACCACACATTAGTGTTTTTTCTCCCTGTCTTCCCCTCTCTAAAAATTAAATAAAACCTTTAAAAAATAAAGCTAAGAAGCACTTTACTATTGGTGAAGAGTTGATCCTGCCTAATGCTAAGGACATTTGTCATGAACTTTTGGGAGAGGCTGCAGTTCAAAAGGTGGCAGGTGTTCCTCTTTCAGCTCGCACCTTAACTAGACGAACTGATGAAGTAGACGGTTTTGCAGTACAATTGTCAGAGAGGATTAATGCGTTACTGTGAAACGAAACCCAGGCTGACAAGTCTGCCGATGTGGACCACGAGGCAGCAAAGCTTGTTTTGTGGGATATATTTTTCAGGAGGTGAGGGTATGTTATGTGCACTTTTCTTGCCCACCGACACCACAGCTGCAGAACTACTCGAGTCTTTGGAATGATCACGTATCTGGAGAGCTGCATTGGTCATTCCATGTCTGTATGTGCACAGACAGAGCAGCCGCCGTGACTGGGCAGCTTTCTGGTTTCACTACTCGGGTCAAAGAGGTCACTTATGATTTGAGTCTACACACTGCGTCATATGTACAAGAGTGCTGGCTGGCTGAAAAACGTCGGCTGGTCTTAACAACGTTTTGCAGGATGTGATTAAAATGATCGACCACCTTAAAGTGCACGCCCTCAGCTCACGTCGGCTCCCGCAGCTCTGGGAGGAGATGGACGCAGGGCACAGGCGTCCTCTCTCACACACAGAAGTGGGACAACTTTCTGCAGGCGGATCACCGGCCAGAGTTGCTGAGCTGTGAGAGTCACTCCAGAGATTTCTTCCAGAAGAACAGCCACCACCGGCAGCACGATTCAGGGACACAGAAGGGGTGGCAAACCCGCTTACTCGTGTGACATGTTCCACCTGGTTAACAAACACAGGCTGCCACTTCAGGGGAGAACGACAACTGTGTTCAAATCCAAAGATAAAGGGGCTGCAAAGCCAAACTGGAGTTATGGGGGGACAAGTGAACATTGGGATTTTTGACAGATTTCAGAGATTTCGGAAGAGACTGAACAGGGCCTTCTCTCTCCCAGCTGGTGGGTGACCCCCCCATTTCAGCTTTCAGAGAAGGTCGAGCACTGCTCCCCAACCACAAAGACCCCCAAAGTGGGAAGGAACGGTGGATCTGCAGCCCGTTTGTGAACAAGCCGGGTGAAGCAACCGTCCGCACTGGAAGAGGACCAGCTGCTCGAGATCGCAGTGGCAGTGGCCTTGAACGTGTGTTTGAGACGACTGCAAATCTGCACACGTTCTGAACGTGGATTAAAGTCGAGGCGGAATCCTCCGAGATGGCCACGGACGCACTGAAAAGCCCGCTTCCCCTTCCAGCATCCCATCTGTGTGTAGCAGGGTTTTCTGTGGTGACAGCCACCAAAAAGAGATCACGGAGTAGACCGGACCTAAGCAGCACACTTGGGGGTCAGTGTCTCCCCTCAAGCCCAGACGGGACTGTCGAGTTGCAGGGAAACAATCCCGGGGCTCCCACTGATTTTGCATTATGGCCAGTTGTGTAATTGTTTCATCATATATTGCAATGAAATAATAATAGAAATAAAGGACGCGACAAATGTAATACACTGGACTCACCAAGTGCACCAAAATTATCCCCACCCCCCAATCATGGAAAAATTGTCTTCCACAAAACCAGTCCCTGGTGCCAGAAAGGTTGGAGGCCGCTGTGTTTCAGGGTGAACTGTGTCTCCCAAAAAGACATGTTGAGGTCCTAAGCACATTACCTGTGAGTGTGGCCTTACTTGGAAATGGAGTCTCTGCAGGGGTAATCACGTTAAGAAGAGGTCATAAGGGTGGGCCCTCATGCAAAATGACTGCGTCCTTATAGCAAGATGTGAAGAGGCCATCGCCATCATGTGACTGTGGGTCAGGGATGGAGGTGCTGACCTGCAAGCCAAAGAACGCCTGGGGCCGTAAGGAAACTCCCCCAGAGGTGTCGGGCGGGTTGGCAGCCCTGCCAACGCTCGAATTTCAGTCTGGCCTCTAGAACGAGGAGAGAATGCATTTCTGTTGTTTTAAGCTGCCAGGTTCGGGGTGCTATTAGGGCAGCCCCGAGAAACCAAGACTCTCTCACTTTTCACGCCACTCATCCCCACTGAGGTGCTGGGTCTATTGCTCTCCCCCCGCCTTGGGGGGAGAAGCAGAAGAGGGGCATCCTCTAAGTGCCTTCCCCCCACTTCCAGGTCTGCCAGGAACCTCCCTCCGGGCTTTTCAGAGAAGCACACAGTCACAGGTATGTCATTCCATTGCCTGTTTTAAATATTTATTTAAAGTCCAGAAGGGAAAAGGAGAGACAGAACCCACTGGGGTTTTGATACAATGACATGTGGACAGAGACACAAACAAGGACAGCAGAGCAGGAAGCCCCAGGAAGGAGACGGAGGCCAGGTGGAGCCGGGCAGTGCGGGCAACCACGCGCTGCGCTGAGGCCCGGACTGCTACAGAAATGCCCTTCCAACGGGGAGCGTTGAGACTGGGGCCGGGGGGCCAGGGACACGGGACGTGTTTGGTGGGGAGGGTGGGCCAGAGTGAGGTATTAAATAATGAAAATAAAATCCAATTCCCAAAGAGACACGACTTGAGGGAAAGAAAAGACAAACAGACTTTCACATAAAAGTTCCCCTTCTATAAAAATAATTCCTTAGTTAAAATGACCTCAAAACCCAGCATGGATGCTGGCTGGCTTGCCGATACAGGACAATTCAGGCGATGCTGAATATCCCTCTCATGCTGAACTTCAAGGTTCCCATAATTATTCTTTCTGCTCAGCTCACATTTACATTTGGAGCTAATGACGCTGTGTTTCTATAGAATTTAATGACAATAAAATAGCAAGAGTGAGGCCTGTATCTTGAAAGGACAAGCCCCTGGAAGGGAGGACCTTAGGGGATGGTATGTTGCTTCATGAGATGGTTCCATATTTATATTCCACCTCCAAGGTCAGCCCTGACCCACTGCTGCTCTTCTAACTGGTTTCTTCAAGGTCAAGTCTTCTCCCAGGACTCTCCAGTCTAGACTGTACCCTCCAAGACCAGCCTAACTCCCCTCCAGGACTGTGAAGGGCTAAGTCAAAATCCTTCATGCTCAGGCCTCTCCCAGCCTGAAGAGAACAAACATTTCAAAGTCCATAAGTTAAAAGATAAATCTTACTACTGTTTCTGGCAGGCTTTTTTTTTTTGCTTTTTTTTTTTTCCTTTTTCCTCCCTCTCCTTCCCCCTCTTTAGCTGATTACCTGATCAGCACAACGGTGATGCTAGGGAAATTAAAAAATTCTCCAAACTCTGTCATTTGGAGGAGAGAGAGAACCGTGAGGACAGCCCACATCAAAATGTTTCTTCAAAGTCTGCGGCAAAAATGGTAGCACCTTCAGAATCTTAAATAGGGTTTTGTTTCCTTAAAAAAAAAAAATCACATACACTGAGAGACAATTGCGAGCACCAGCGATTTCACAGTGGGAGGTAGCAAACGATGGGCCCCCTGCCCCAGCTGCTCTTCCTCACCTCACCCTCTCACCTCCTTCCCAGGTGAAAAAAAATAGTAACGCACCTTCTTTGTGTTTGTTTAAATAAAAAATATATATAGTTCTTTCTTTCCTTTTCTCCTTTTTTCATGTCTCCTCTCTAATATTGCACATCGAAGCCCTGGCAGGGACCGGCTGCCTGCTTCCCTCCAGCTGGAACGTGGGGCTCTCACTTAGGCAGGAAGCTGGGGGGGTGGGGAGTGGCCACAGAGCAGGGAGACAGGCCATGGGGCTCAGGCGGGATGCAGGCCCAGCTTGCTCGGGCCAGCTCTTTGGTTGGTCTTTGGAGCTGTGCTGGGGTCACCCCGGTCTCTGCTACCCCGCACCCCCAGTCACATCTACCAGGCAGACAACATCTGGGGCCTGCCCTAGGCTCCTCGGGCAGATGAGCTGCCTCTCCTGGGCCCACCTGCCCCTCGGTACCCTCCTTTTGCCCCCTGCTTCTCCTCTTCCCTCTCCCTCGAGACCTAGAGGAGCAAGGAGGTCAGAGGTCAGAGGAAGCACGCAGGTCCAACTTCCAGGCGATACTGTTTCCCTGATGAGGCCGGAGGGAGGTTGTCCACGCCGACAATGGGCAGCTGCTGGGGATCCTGGGTCCGGAAGGTAAAGAGCGTGTGATGCCAGCGGCCATCCTGGACCTGAGAGTAGAAGGAAAAGGGGACACGTTCACCCCTCGTGGTCCTGGTCCTGCACCATGTGCATTTCCCCGGCATCAGCCCTCGCAGTCTCTAACGGGCACGTGGCCTTGAGGAAGGGCAGTGAGAAGTGAAGGAGACTCTTTGGCTGGTGGAATAAGGGAAACTAAGGCAACATACCTAAACAAGACCAAACGATGTGAGCAATTCACAGCCAGCTAACGAATCACAAGAATCTACCTTCCCTAACCAAGGACACTGAGGAGCAAATGGTTTACCCATCAGAGCTTCTGGGGGCAGACAGGCCTTGGTCCCAGCCCCTCTTTAGTGAAGTTCTTTAAATACCTCCTCGGTTAACTTTATTCCTACCATATGATCTCACTCACATGTGGAATCTAATAAACAAAACAAACCACAGACAAAATAAGACCAGAGGCATGGATACATGGAACAGACTGTCAGATCTCAGCGGGGAGGGGCGGCAGGGATTGGAAGAGATTAGCCGAAGAACACAAATGCGTGCGTGCAAAGCCCATGGACCCAGACAACAGCGTGGTGAAGTCAGGTGGGGAGGCTGGGGGTTTGTGGAGGGGGGGAGGGGGAGAAAATGGGGAACATCTGTAACAGTGTCAACAATAACATTTAAGAAAATAAATGAAAATAGACTTCCGCCAAGATGGAAGCATAGGTGGAGGCGCCGTGCTTCCTCACACAACCAAGTTTAGAGACAACTAAATATTAGCAACAGAAAACACAGCCAGAACACAGAAAATTGAACTTTTTGGAAGTCCGATAACAACAAATTCCTCAGCCTGACCGGTAAGAGGGTGAAACCAGCAGCTGGAGGAGCGGGATTGCACAGGAAAACTCCGTCAGACGGACTCAGGTGCGCAGAATCCAGGCGCAGGGTTGGACCTGGTGAGCAACTCAGCGAGCGACCGCAGGAAAACAGCAAGGGAGCAGGGCTGCGGGTTGACTGTGGTCTCGCATCCGTGCGTGGATAGACAAGCAAGGCAGTGGGCGATTGGATGGGACCCAGCAGGCCCCAGTGGCGAGCTGCAGCAGAGGGCACCGCCATTCCCTCGCTCTGACCCCACCTCCACATACAGCGTCATAACCCAGCGACCTGAGTGGCCCCGCCCTGGTGAACCACCTAAGGCTCAGCTCCTCACCCAGCGGTGCGAGAAACAGCAGAGGGGGCCGCCATTTCCCCGCTCTGACCACGCCCCCACATACAGCGTCACAACCCAGCGACCTGGGAGTCCAAGGCTCCCCTCCTCGTACTTAACGGGCGTGAACAGAACAAAAATGGCTCAAGAAGAACTCAAAGCCCCAGAGCCTATAAATCTAAGCGATGAAGAAATAGCAAAACTCTCAGACGCACAGTTTAAAACACTGGTGATCAGGATCCTCACAGAACTGGTTGATTATAGCCACAAATTAGACAAACATATGAAGGCGAAACTAATTGAAATGAATGGAATTACACAGGAAATCAATAGCGATGAAAAGGAAACTGGGTCTCAAATCAATGGAGTGGACCAGAAGAAAGCAAATAATGGCCAAACAGAAAAGAATGAAGAAGCAAGAATTCAAAAAAATGAGGAGAGGCTTAGGAACCTCCAGGACATCTTTAAACGTTCCAACACCAAATTATAGGGGTACCAGAAGGGGGAAAGGAACAGCCACCAGTGGGAAACTTATTTGAACAAGTAATAAAGGAGAATTTCCCCAATCTGGCAAAGGAAATAGACTTCCAGGAAATCCAGGAAGCTCAGAGAGTTCCAAAGAAGTTGGACCCAAGAAGGAACACACCAAGGCACATCATAATTACATTAGCCAAAATTAAAATGAAGGAGAGAATCCTAGAAGCAGCAAGAGCTAAGGGGACAGTCACCTACAAAGGAGTGCCCATCAAACTGTCAGCAGATTTCTCAAAAGAGACCTTACAGGCAAGAAGGGGCTGGAAAGAAGTATTCCAAGTCATGAAAACCAAAGACCTACAACCAAGATTGCTCTATCCAGCAAAGTTTTCATTTAGAATGGAAGGACAGATAAAGTGCTTCTCAGATAAGATCAAATTCAAGGAGTTCATCATCACCAAGCCCTTATTATATGAAATGCTAAAGGGACCTATCTAAGAAAAAGAAGTTAAAAAACCATGAACAGTGAAAGGACAGCAAACTCACAGTTATTAACAACCACACCTGAAACAAAAGCAAACTAAAAGGACAGCTAGATCAGGAGTGGAAACATAGAAATGAAGATCTCAAAGAGGGTTAGCAACAGGGGAGTGGGAGGAGGAGAAGGGGGGAGAAGGTACAGAAAATAAGTAGCATAGACAGTAGATAGA